>NC_134596.1:31240500-31934500 GCF_037038515.1 Microtus pennsylvanicus
CGGTAGTTCTCTTGCCTTGCCTCCCAGGTTCTGGGATTTCTGGCATGGACCCCCACATTCATCTTACGGCATTTCCTTTGAAAGGGTTGTGTGGTGCTGACAGCCTGTCCTCACTTGTTTTGAGGAACAACTGTGGTAAAGGCCAGCCCCTCGCCAGCCCACCACTGTCCTTGTCACTGCTCTAAATGAGCAAGAGTTTCACAGTCCCCAGGGGATATCAGCATGAATTCTGGGTGTAGATGATCTGTAGCTGAAAACAACCGGATACTGTTCTTGTGTCTCAACCACTTCAGCTATGGCTCAGATGACTGAATGTTGTTTTGACCGCCTTCCCTAAATTACAAACCCTAAACATTTCTCAACTGCAGACCAAAGCTTTCAGAGTTGCTAAAACAATGTAACTGGCATTCAGCTAAATCCCAAGAGGAGGAAAGCCCGTCTTCTTATGAAACTGCCAGGCTAGAAACTGTTACCTGAGAAGCAGGCGCTCGGCAGACGGAGGCAACAGACTAATATCTACAGGTCAAGATACTCTCCGGGATATTTGGGCCTCAGAATAGAATCCACTTAGCAGGATAAAGAAACCTAATCGGCAATGTAGGAAATGAACATTTTTTGTTTCTGGAAGCTAGGCCACCTGGTGATTTCTGTTCAGATCTCCTGGGGTTTCTAACTAAATTGTAGTCTGTTTGCTTTTTGGAAATGATGGACCCACAAGCCATAGCGAAAGGTCCTGTCTTTGCTCCTCCTATCCCTTCATTACCTTCCTTTTCCCACCGTGTGGGCCCTATAAGTATGTACAGTGTGTAAAATTATTATAATAGTCCTAAGCCATTTTGACGTTGTTTGTGCTCCTTTTAAGAAGAATGTTTGACTTGTAAGTGTTCGGGGGCTTTTCAGTAGTATCACTATGCCAATGCTGAGCTGACAGAATTATCCAGTAGCTCTCGGGCTTCTAATCAGGCTCTCAGAGGGGACAGAAGGCAGGAAGGTCATCCATTCCTGCATTCAGAAAGATGCATCTCTATTTGCACATCCTGCCCAGATTTCTAGCATCCTAAAGGGGCAGAACCTGGGAGGAAAGGTGGTATTGGGTCTGAGTTCACCCACAAGGCAGTAAGGACCAGCTGTCAGGGCCTCTGTCACATGTCCTTAGCAAAAAATTGGGGGACTTTGTACCAAAGAAACCATGAGGAGACCCCCTACAAATGTCATCATGTGGAAAACTTTTATTTAAATTGATTGTGTACTCCAAAATAGCCAGGAAAAAAATGGATTTTGAATGCTCCCAGCACAATAAAATGGTAAACACTCCAGACCATGGGTTTGCTCCACCATCCTGATTTGACTCTATTTACATTTTATTGTATATAAATATAATACACAATATGCCTTAAATATGTCCAAACATATATTAATTAAAATAATTTAAAGTTAGCAGTTATTTTTAAATTAATTTTATCAATCTTCACAAGAACTCATTAAATCCAAACAATTGCACAAAAAAGACTCATTCGTTTGATAAGAGTTCTTCTTGCCTTTTACTAGAGTTTTTGCCTATGGCCAGTATCTTAGAGCAAGGGAGTTACTTGCTAGGGAGTCAAGGGAGAAACAAAGGAACCAATGAATAAGACCATCTCCCTTTTCCCCACTTGCAGTTACCAATGCCTGCCTTCCTGCTGGGTTGTCTGCCCTCAACTCAGTAAGTCACAGACTGGTCGGCCAAGCCTCGTCATGCTTCCAGCACTGCGTTATCCTGTTCAGCAACACACAGGTTGGTTGACTCACTGCAAGCAGCAAAGTGCCCTGGGTGATGGAGTTCACAAATGCAGGAAGGCCCTAGGGTTGGGATGAGCTGTTTGGTGAGAAGTCAGTGAACAGCTACCAAGAGAAACATGCAGGAGACAAGGGAACGGGATCCATTTGGGCTAGGACAGGGAAGAGTTTCAGACCTTTGTCCAAGGCCTAGTATGGGCAAGATGCCCAATTTTCTGAGGCTATTTATTTTTGATCTCCAACATACATGGATCTCCAGAGTCCTGTTTTCTAAGGATTTCTTTTTGGAGAGAGAGAGAGAGAGAGAGAGAGAGAGAGAGAGAGAGAGAGAGAGAGAGAGAGAGAGAGAGAGAAACGTGTAGGTGTCCACAAAGGTCAGAATAGGTCATCAGGTCCTGGAGCTGGAGTTACAGGTGGTTAGTGAGCTGAGCTCAGGTCCTCTGGAAGAGCAGCAAATTCTTTTAACTGCTGGGCCATCTTTCCAGCCCTTAGAAAAGGAAACCTTAATTTTTCTCAAACTCAGTTTTATGGGGTCCTTGGACCTATTGTTGTGTCCACACTTAATCCATGTAAATCTATCACTAAAGTAATTTGGTTCTTATTACTAGAACACGGAAGTCTTTAAGGCTGAATTGTCATTATTTCTAGAGTTAGCTCGCAAATGGTCGGTGGCAAGGAAAACATGGGTAGCAGTAACCTTGGCAAAATGTAAGTGACAAATCTACATCGGAAGTAGCCAGATGTTTATGGCACGGTGGCGTCTCCTGTCTGTAAGCGCGACATCTTTCGCGGTACCTAAACAAAAAATATGTAAGGGGAGGAGGGAGAAGAATAGAGTGTTGTGGTCTATGCCTGGGCAGGAGTGTGCTTGCGGTCTCTAAGCCTCTTCTGGAGCGACAAGTAGGAGAACACCATGCCCAGCCGTCTATGTTCTCTAAGCGTTCCTTGAGTGTCGGTCATGGTAAGATGCAGGGGAGTCTTTGAGTCCAGTCTGGGCACAGGAGATTGTAGCTAGACCTTGGGATGAACCGAGTCAACCCCAGGCCACTGGGCCACGCCTCCCACTGTCGAGATCCCAGCCAATCAATGTGGGCACGCCCACCTCCTTGTTACATATGTATGACCCTGACTGGCCTTCTGGCTTCTTTTCTGTCCCCGGCACCAGATGCAGGCAGGCAATTGCTCCTGCTTCTGAGGGAGGAGAGCACATTAGCTCTACAGGCCCCTTTCCGAAAGCTCATTTGAAACAGACCCCTGCCTGCAGGCTCCCAGCCTCCCAGCTCCTTCACTATCCTCAGGGACCACTGGCAGCAGACCAGGCCTCATGAAAACTTCAAAGGCATCCCAGCGCTACAGAAGCATCCGGAGAAACGCCAGTCAGTGCTACCTCTACCAGGACTCCCTGCTGCTTGGGTAAGTGCCCTGCTGGGTTTCTCCGAAATGAATGCCTAAACTTACTTCTCTGGGGTCACATAGGAGCTGGGGTGTGGAGCACAGCAATGCTCCCCCAGAGGGAGAAGCAGCAACCTGCTGTTTCTTGACTGGAGCTATATTCGGCCCTCACTTTGTTGCCGGCCAATGGGGCGCACACCAAAAGCTCACACTTGGGCTTCTTCCGGCTTGTCCCGGTTTCCTCAGTGCTAGTGTCAGAAGAGAGCAGACAAGACACCTGTCACCTCAGATAAATCAGGTGTCTCTGGAAAAGGTCTCTGATAACTTAGAAGTGGGCGAGGGTGGGAACTGACTGTGTTCGTTTTTTATTAGGAATTTTATTGTTGTTGTTGTTGTTGTTAAATACTGAAACCTCTGCTAACTCTGGAGAAATTTTTGCTTCAAGCAGATAAAAGACATCTCAATGAGAGCTAAAGGAAATGTTTTCTCTTGCTAAAGCCATAGGTTATTCATCTCCACTTAAAAATGTATTGAGTTACATATTAAATATTACTAGGGGGAAAGGCCCTGTTATTGTTGAAAAAGTGTTCTTCTGTGCAGTAGCTATGCCCCCGAGGAGTCTGTCCCGTGCATCACTTAACTCATTCTTTCTTTGCAAAAACCACTCACTTAACTCCCTTGTCTTGGCTTTAAAATGAACACAGGTAAACATTGAGGCATCTCTAGATGATACATGTCTGTGGGAGAAGGAGGCAGTCTGCCCCCAAACCTTGCTTGGTCACCTGGGTGAGCCTACAAAATGAGACTGTGTCCCCTATCAAAACTGTTGCACCTCTAGCATGGGCTCAAATGGGGAAACCCTCCTCTCCTCTCTCCTTTGGTGTCTCTTGCCTTGGAAATCACTCTTTTTCACCAAGCACTGAAGTAATAGAGTCCCACAAATGAGTTTCTATGGGCTCCTGAGTCTCAGTCTGCACACACACACACACACACACACAAACACACACACACATCATACAGTTGACCCTAGGACAGTCAGATGCAGAAAATACTCAGGAAAGATGTTCTTTGCTGGAAACAATTCTGTAATCAGATTTCCTCCACGATGCCCCGTTTCCATTCAGTAACTCAGATGACAGCTTTAATGCTGATGAAACAGGGGACAGCAGTGATCCGGAGCAAATCTTCCAGAATATACAGTTCCAGAAAGATCTCATGGCCAACATCCGTTGCAGACCCTGGACCATGGGACAGAAGCTGCGGGCACTGAGGTAAGGGACTCCAAGGCAATCATTAATAAGTGCGAATATACTTTCTGATAAACAACCCCATCCTGCCACGGAACCTGGGGGAAGAGGGACACTGGAACCGTGACCATCTTGCATCTGACTCAGAGAAGTCCCAACGATGCTGGAAGGGACCATCTAGTCACATAGCTGTTATAGTGCCTGTGTGTGTGTGTGTGTGTGTGTGTGTGTGTGTGTGTGTGTGTGTGTGTGTTGGTAGACAGTTTGAAGTTTCTAATCTCTTTTCTAAACACTAGATTTTCACATTGTCTCCCAATTCTCAGGAGACAGGGTGAGAGCCAGAATCAAAGAGACATCCCCTTCACCTCCCGCTTTTGTCTCTCCTGGGAAGGAAGTCTCTTAAGTGGCTGACCAGGTTATTAGGATATATTTTGAGTCCATCAGAGAATCTGTCTCCCTTGTAGTTAAGTGCTTAGACTTTTAAGACAGATTCCCTCCTTGAATTCAAACACTACCCCTTTTCATCTCTAACTGTTCATCATTGGACAAGATCCCTAATTTCTCTGATGCAGGGTCCTCTCTTTAAAGCTGAAGTGGCATAGGCTATGACTCCTACCTCCTGTAACAGTGTTGCTGAAAATGGCAATGGTCAAGCCCTCAGAGTGCTGTCAAAAACATGGCCTGTGGCACCTCTCAGAAGCAGAGCCAGACACTATGGGAGATGAACTCTCCCCTACCCTCTGTCTCCTCTCATCTCTGTGACCCTAGGGATGGGATCCAAGGCTCCACAACTAATAGGCCATACTCAACCTCTGAATGACATCCCAGGCCCCAAGCAGTTTTAATATCCATTCAGCTTCATCCTTTTGTCCACTCAAGTTTGAACTCCTGAGGTTTGAGCTTATTGAACATAAGATGTGCTAAGCACTGTGGGTGTTATGTGTTCAATGTGCATGTAATGTGTATGTAGTATGTAATATGCATGCCTAAGAAGGAGGCGATTGTCACAGATCCCATAACTGATGTTACTGAGCTGTGATGGTGAACGTTATGTTTAGAGGGTAAATTTCCTGTGCATCAGTCCCTAGACCCACTGTTCAGGCACCTCCTGTGTACCCAGAACCACGGTCACATCGTGCTCTTCGGGGTGATTTGCTAGATGCCAGGGCTCATTCCTTTCCCTTCACGCCTCCCATCTATCAGGCTGGGGCATCTTCCTATCGAATCATCCTTTCCTGGGACTTGACCCCAAGTCTGATCAACGTGCCTCTCTGGTTAAAGACATCCACACTTCCTTCTCGGAAGGCTAGCCTGGGTTCTCCTCTGCCCACTTCCCCGAATGTCTGGTTCTGGATCTCATAGTCTTCATCCTTTGAGAGTGAGCAGCAGTGTGCCCACGTGTCAGATGAGAAAGACTAATTAAGAGTGATTGAGAAAGCAGCCTAAGCAAACACACACACACACACACACTTCCCTAGCCCTCCTCCCCCCACCACCGCCATACTTTCAACTCCCACCCCCACGCCCCATCCCACCCCCCCCCAAACTCCCACCCCACCTTTAGTGTTGAGATCAGCTTTAAACTAGACCCTTTGGGCAAAATAGAAGAGAGTCCCTGAGAGCACTAAGGGTGGGTGGGGACAGGAAGTTGAGCAGACCAGGTTGGGGGTGGGGCAATGGAGGAGGGGGAGAGCCCTGAAGGAGACTACTGGAAAGTGGGAACATTTCAGGGTCAGGTAAAAACTTGACAATGTCCCTTTCTTGAAGCAGGCTCCTTGAAGAAAAAGAAGTATGGCTTTCACTACTAAAAAAGTGACTAAAAGCGACTGAAAGGGAGGTGGTCTTACAGAGAATTGGGGGCAATTTCCAGGACATACAATAGCTGCTTGCAATGGTCTATAACTCCAGTCCCAGGGATTCTAGCTCCCTGACCTCCACTGGCACTGCACTCATGGGGAACACAAACATACATGCCGAAAAACACACGTATACATAAAAATAAAATCTCAAGAAATGTAATAAAAAGAAATGCCTGGAAGAGTCAAGCTGTCAAGTGGAAGAGTTGAGGTATATTGGGTACTCTCGGGATACCCAAAGTCTATGATGCCCAGTCAGCTACTGGCTGAGAAACACTTGGAGAAATTCAGTCATAACTAACTGGTGTGGATTCACTATTTCCAATTAGTTCATCCACAAAAATGTTATGACAGTTGTGAGATGTGTGTGTGTGCATGTGTGCATCCACAAGTGTGTGTTCAAGCACACCTGCGTGATTTTATGTATACCATGATGTGTGTACAGGCATCTGGAAGTCAAAAAGAGCACCCAAACCCCTGGAACTGGAATGGTAAGTGGCTGTAAACCACCATGTAAGTGCTGGCAACAGAACTCGGGTCTTCAGAAAGAGCAGTAAGCAGTCTTAACTGCTGAACCAACTCTCCAAACCTTTAAAACAGTTTAAAAGGCATTTTCTTGTTAGCAAAAGTCAGGAAATGAAATATTTTAATTCCACTCCTGTGTCAGTTGGTGCTTTTTTTTCCTGCTCTGCCTTCACATATTTTGAAAACTGGTGAACGTGGGAAAGTTGTAATAACTTTTATGTTTTTCTTCTCCCAGACGAGCAAAAGAGATTGTGCTGAAGTTTGAAGGGAGGTTGACTAGGACGCGAGGCTACCAAGCAGCTGGAGCAGAGGTAAAGAGCCCACATGAGGCACCGCTGGCCTCATTTGCTACTGTCTCTAGAACCCAGAAGTTTCTGTCCCACCTGGTCCCGCAGCTGTTCAGTCCCAAAGAAACACACACAGACTTATATTAATTATAAACCGTTTGGCCTATTAGCTCAGGCTTTCTATTAACTAGCTCCTACAACTTAAATTAACCCATAAGTCTTGTCTAAGTTTAGCCACATTGCTTGGTACTTTTTCTCAGTAAGGTATTCTCATATTGCTTCCTCTGCACCTAGCTTGTGACTGGTTCTCTGTCTTTCCTCTTCCCAGAATTCTCCTGGTCTGGTTGCCCCACCTATACTTCATGCCTGGCTACTGGCCAATCAGCATTTAATTGAGCTAATATGAGTGACAAATCTTTACAGTGTACAAAAGCATTATCCCACAACAAGAAGCACTGTTGTCCCCAGTCGCCATCCATAGGCTAGGAGCACCCAGCATTAATAACTGCAGAATAGGGGACAAGACGGCAAGTTTGAACTCTGCCAAGCCTGGATCTTAGCCTTGGGTACCACCAGTTATCAGTTGTATACTATGGGTAAGCCTGGTTCGTTTCTGTAAGAACTATCTAAGACCCTTCCTGACTCAACCCCATACATGTAAGTTGCTCTTGCTTCTTTCTCTATATGTGCTATATCGTTATTAAGTGAAATCTTCAGACGGTTATAAAGGAAAAGGATAGGGTGCCACCCACTGACCTCTACTGCTCCCAGGACAGATGAGCCAATGGCTGCCCAAGAAAAGAACTTCCTGGGGCTCATGATGAGACAGATGTACAGTGAGAACTAGAGCCAGATCTCTGACTCCTGCCCTGTGCTTCTTTGGCATTAGGACTGTAAACCAGTGCAGATACCGGATGTTTAATAAGTCCAGGCATTTGCTGAAGGATGCTTGAGCAGCCCTGCCTCTGGAGACCATAGGAGCACAAGGGGTCAGAAAGTTTGGTGTATTTCTAGGCTCTGGATATGAGGCAGGTATGCAAAATGCAGATGATGCCAGGCAGACATAAGAAAATTGCAAGAAAGACCAGTGACCCTAATAAGCAAAATCCAGAGACAGGGCTACCTCTTCCTGATTGCTCACATGCAGCCTGTGTGACCACTCGTGGGAGCAGTGTCTGTCTTTGACTTGGCTCTCAAATCGTGAGCTAAAGACAGTTCCAACTTCTGATAAAACTCAGATTTCCATGTACACACAGTCGTCTGGCCTTAGCAGATGCATGCAGAATGACATTATCCTGTGAGTCTGTGTTAGGACCGTGTGCTGTCTTACAGTTGGGAATGCGGTAATTACATTTGTGGCTCTTCCTTGTGCAATGATATCATTTGCTTCCAACACAAGCCTGGACTGTTTGTGTGTTAGAATGCACAACCTGTCAATTTTGCTGGAGAGCAGAGCCGGCATAGGCCACATTCTTCTTTGTTCTCCTTTGAGAACGTAATGATTTCATACTCTTGGCAATTGTATAAGTCCACAAGACAAAATTCCCAAGCTTAATCTTGGCAGCTTTGGCCAGGACAAAGGCCAGAAACTAGCTTGTAGGATGCAAGATGAATCTGGGGTGGAACTCATTTTCAGGGAAGATTCTAGACTTTTGGTATTTAGCCAGGGTACAGATAGAATCATCTGGGGAGCTGGTGAATCAAACAGATTTATAGGCTCCACTCCCAGAGCTCCCAGGGGTCTATGGCTGGGTCAAATGGATATCTTGAGATGACATTTTTTCACATGATTTCCCCTTTCCTCATCCTCAACCCATGAATAAGGCAGACTTTGACCCAAAAGAGTATAGATCTTAGGGCTGGGGTGTAGCCCAGTTAATAGTATGGTTGTCTAGCCTGTGAAAAGCCCTGATCTCAATTAGCATTACACTAACTGGATGTGGTGAGGTCCTCACACGTGAGGTAGAGACAGAAGGATCAAAGTTCAAGATTATACTTAGTTGTATTGTGAATTTGAAGCCAACCTGGGATTCATGAGAGTCTGTCTCCAAAAAGGAATGCAGAACTCATAGCACAGAGGGCAAACTGTTATATACTGTCTGGTCAGGACACAGGAAAAATAAAGGGCTACTTTGATCTTGGAGATGCTAATGACCTGAGAAGCCATGATTAAGGGGTCTGTGGGTGTGTATGGGATCCTCTCCTCTACCCAGAACCCCATTACTGAGGTAAAGAATGAGAAGATTCCTAATCATGGCCTCTCCTGTGTAGCTCTGGCGGAAATTCGCCCGTTTGGCCTGCAACTTTGTGGTCATCTTCATCCCCTGGGAAATGAGGATAAAGAAAATTGAGAGTAAGTATCTGCTGGAGGCATGGAGGGGGGATGTACAGCTGTGGCCAGCACACAGCCTAAGACATCTGGTGGGTCTTGGCCCTTATGGCGTAGAGTCAACCAGGGCACTTGTACAGCTAGAGGCCCAGCTCAAGTGGGACTCAGAGTTGGAAGACCTGGTACCTTTGCCATCTCCCAGGATGGAAAAGGACACAGGCTGCATTTCCACGCTCAGGCATGGCCGCATGTTCATTCATAGTTTGTTCAGTCAGACAGCAAACTCTGAAGGATCCATGAAAAACTCTGAGAAAAGATGGTAACTCCCAGATAGAAACGTGAAAATACATGTTTTTTATAGAATACTGTAAGCATCCAGGAAATCCATGCTAAAAATAAATAAATCATACCCCAATCTCCTTCTCCTCCTGGCCCACATGCCTAGAGGAATCAACAAACTTTAAAATGTCCCAAAGTGAAGATGAGCATGAAGCTAAAGCCAAACTGATGATATTCTTTTGAAGAGACAGGAGAACATTCATTTAAAGTTGTAGACATTCCCAAAAATCAGTTCCCAAGTCTAATGCAATTCCACAAATCTGCTTGGTGTGTTGCTCAGCGTCTTGATCACATGGTCATAAAATGCAATGTAGCACCACTCTTGCTGTGAGTGCTGCTGCCGGTGAAAGTGAAGGACGATGCTGGACACAGGCTCTCTGTGCTGGGAGAGTTGATCAGAGCCACTCTCGTGTTGCCTTCCCACAGGTCACTTCGGATCTGGTGTGGCCTCCTACTTCATCTTCCTGAGGTGGTTATTCGGAATTAACATAGTGCTCACAGTGATGACGGGTGCTTTCGTTGTCATTCCCGAGGTAAGAGTTGTCCCAGGAGCCGGGAGGTGCAAGGCGTGAAAGAGAGGCAGGTGCTCCAGCCTGCTGCCCTTGCTGTCATCATAGAAGCCTAGGAAGGACGTGGCAAGCTTTCTGCCAGAGAACATGGAGAATGCATTGGACTTTGTCACTGCCCTTTAGATCTGCCATGTATCACAAAAGAAGGTTTGAGCCTAGCAGAAACCAGGGAGGGTGGCTGAAATCTGAATTTCATATCATGTTGTTTTTCTTTTGATTATTTTCCCCAACCACTTAATGTTGTAAAGGCCATTCATAGCCATATCTCTGACCATACAAGAAGAGGTGACGGACTATAGTTGGCCTAGATGCTGGTTTGCCTGCCTGGTATTCCATCTAAATTCCTTCTTTATATATAGAACTGTTGGTTTCCTCGGGGCATAAGAGGTCTGGGGACCTCAACGATCTAGCCACAGAAGCCACTTCTAGTTCTTTCACATGGGTTTACATAATAACAACACAGTAAACCCTAATCATGGCATCTGCACAGACACATGGGGATGCGCCAATTCTTTCTTCTAGTCCCCTAGCCCAGAGGAGCATCTTAACTCTTCCTCTTTTACCAGTTAATCGCAGGCCAGCCCTTTGGAAGCACAGCCAGCAAGACCATCCCCCAGGAGCAGGTCATGTCTGCCCAGGATTTGGACACTGTCTGGTCCCTGGGGGTAAGGCTAACGTTGGCTACACCCAGGCTTTGCAGGAGAAATGAAAGGGCCACAGTTCTGGGATCTGGGAATCAGAGACAAGTCTTGGCTCTCTTTGCAGGGCTACCTTCAGTACTCCGTCCTGTTCTACGGGTACTATGGAAGAGAGAGGAGGATCGGGAGAGCCGGCTATCGCCTGCCCTTGGCATATTTCCTGGTGGGGATGGCAGTGTTTGCCTACAGCTTCATCATCCTCTTAAAGAAGTATGACTGTCGATTTTTCAAAACCATGTCTGGAGTCCGGTTAGAGCATGTGTGATCTCACTCCATCCTGTCAATAACCCTGTTAAAGTCGTGAGTCCCTAGCCATTTTATAGAGGAAGAGAGCAAGGCTTGAGAGTTGTTCTAATTTTAACCAGCACTTACTGAGCACTGACTACTTTGTTCAAGGCTCTGTGAAAGGTTTAGAGGGGAAAGCTTAACAATTTATGTGCTATGTGTGATTTTAGAAAATGCCGTAACTGTGCTAATAAGATGCAATCAATGACATCCAGGCGACAGAGGCGACAGAGAGCAAATAGCTCTCTTGGTATGTTTACCTGTGACCAGGTGATGAATCATGCCATTGGTGCCTCTTAGTCATCATTGAGAGGAGGTTACCATATAAAGGGACCTCTAACAAACTGGCTAGAGTCAAGACTCCTGCAGTGCCCACCGTGAGCTCCGCCAGCTTCACCCAGAGCCCTGTGGCAACTCAGTTTTCCTCTTTGCATGCATTGGCTTGGAAAAGTACCAGGCTACCAGGCCCCCTTCCAGGTTAGCATCCTGTGTAGAGCTAAGGGAGAAAGAGAGAGAGACAGAGAGAGAAAGAGAGACAGAGACAGAGACTTGCAAGGGCATTCAAATGATTGAAGGCTCTCAACTTACCTCCTGGTGGCCTGAAGTTCTCACCAGAACAATTTCAATCCTTTCCTAGGTATTACTCATTAAAAGCAACTCAGAGAAGATGTGAGAGCAAGAAAGTAGCCAGGGAAGAAAGCCAATGCTTATTACTGGAGAAATGGCCTGAAAGGCAGAGAGGGGGGTCTCCTGCCTTCAAATATGTAAGGAATGCCCTGGGCAGGAGGGACTCAGCAGTTCTTAGGGATCCCACGGGGACGAGTTGCCATAGGCAGAAGCCACAGGAACATGGCTTGATCTCAGAGGGATGGTGACAACTTTACCATCACAGCTGCAAACATGAGGAGTCCTGGGACAAGTGTACATCAATGGCTGCTGGCCACCAGTGTGCCGGTGGGACTGCCTATCAGATAATTACCCTTGCCATTTCCTACTGGGGAAAGGATGGGCTGAGGGTCCAAGTGCGGTTAAAACGCAGCCAGTGCTCTGCTCATCAAGCAGGGATTGAGGACCTGTGTCAGAAGACAGTTTTGCCCCAGGTCAGGTTGTGGCACCCTGGAGAGAGTGTGTGAGACCCACTCCTGTGACTGGCTGGGGCCTGCCTCTCTTGCAGAATGGCTAAGAACTCACGCACAAGCCTGGCCAGTGCTTCCAATGAAAACTACACCTTCTGCTGGAGGGTATTTTGTGCCTGGGATTACCTCATTGGGAACCCAGAGGCTGCAGAGAGCAAAACAGCCGCCATTGTGAACAGCATTAGGGTGAGTGGAAAGACCGCAAGACAGTCTGCGCCCCCTGCTGGCCAAACCAGCTGCTCCCTTTCCTCCCAGCCCAGGGCAGCAGATCCAGAGAGGTACCCAAGAACCTATAGGATGTAAAAAGGAAAGCTCGAAACGACTCTTAATATTTCTATATATTGTTTTGTCTTAAAATTTTGATTTGTGTATTTTTTATAATTTACATGATGGCTTCTTCTTCTTGGTTTTTCGAGACAAGGTTTTACTGTAGTTTTGGAGCCTGTCCTGGAACTAGTCCTCCTAAGGACTGGGATTACAGGGTGTGCCCAGTTGGATACATTATTCCTAGTGGTTGTAATTGGTTATGAGGCTAAGTTTCCAACGCTGTGTGTGTTTTTCCTTCCAGGAGGCCATACTGGAAGAACAAGAAAAGAAAAAACACAAAAACATGTAAGTATTAATAAACCCACTCATTAATTTTTTTGCCTCATTTGGTTCAAAAAGTTATCAAGTTATTGGTATCTTATTTTCATAATTGTTAGGCCCTGTCCTCATTAGGACAGATGTGTCCACCTGCCTTGTGTCCTTGTTGATTGCATAGTCCTTCTGTTCAGGTACATGTGTAGCTGCTGGCTACTGGGAATGATGGGAGCAGGGGAGCCAGTAGGAGCTGTATACAAGCAGCTGGGAGAGGTGACTTCTAGCCCTCCCTGGCATAAACCCCAGCGACCCAGAAGGCTGACCCACAACCTTTGGGATCTACGCTTCCTCTCCGGTAAAATGGCAGGATGAGCTCCAATCAGGCCTCTCAGAGGCCAGAGAACAAGCCCACCAGAGTCACCTACAGTCTCTGAAAGCACAGACCTCAGTTTGGATTAGCATCCCTGTCAATGGGATGTGGGGTCTATGTCTTCATCACCATCCAATCCAGTGGTTTAAATGACCCCCGGAATTTGAAAATGACATCCACCTTTAAGTTCATTCTAGGTTCAAGAGGTCTTACTCAACAATTCACTCCTGGGGAACCACGGAGGGACCAGTTTTCTCAAACCCTGGTCATCATCCGTTTGTTGAGGGGAAGGCAGAGATGCAGTAGGTACTTGGGGACCTGGTCCTCATCCATTTGTTCAGGGGAAGGCAGAAATGCAGTAAATATTCGGGGACCAGGATAGAAGCAGAGAAAGAGGGCATTACCATTTATCCACTGGGCTCCAGGCTCGGCCATGCCTTGACTGGTGGAATCGCCAGGAAGGACACCAGGGGCGTGGCCACGGGGAGCCAGTCATTGTATCCCTGTCACATTCCTCCTAGCTAGTGCCCAGTGAATAGTATGACCCTGGCAATGACCGTGTGCTCTAGAGGCAGGAGGATGGCATTGGTGGGCCTAGGTTGCTCAGTGTTTTCTGGCCCAAAGGAATAATCCTGTCATGTGGCACACTAGGTTTTCCTTTCTTTAGCCTGGAAGATACCATTAGGAATCAGTTTCTTTTATAAGGATGAAGGGCAAAAGTGTACATAAAGGGGAATAATCCCCCAGTAGTAGGATTGCATGGGAAAAGTAGTACAATTCTGTGTGCCCCTACAAATGGCCTTGGCTCTTTCTCTTTCTCTAAGCAGAGTTATGCTTGCTTGTTCACACCTAGCTACCCCAGTGCTGCACTGGGAAGTGCTCTTAGGTCACAGGAAGTGTCATGGCCCACACTCATGTACCATCCTCCACAAGCTGGGCACACTCTGGGCGTGAGTACCTATGGAGTCTCCCAGCGCCGTAGGAAACAGAATGAACGCTTCTCTCTCGCATGCTGGGTACACAGGGAGCATCCCATTGTCCTGAGCGGGCCTCCAGCTGTGTCCAGCTGTGGCAGCCTCTACCACTCAGCCTCATGGTGATGGCTCATCTCACCTCTATTTCCCCAGCCTCACTCCTGCTTGCTGGAGTTATTTCCAAGGTCAACACCCTGCAGACAAAGCCTTTGCCTGGAGCTCTGATTTCAGGGAAACCAGACTAAGACCGACCCTAAAATGGGCAGAAGAAAATGCTTTGGGAAAAGACTAACCAGAACTTACAAAGGAGGGGCTCTTCTATGTAAATTATAGAATCACTAATGATTTACCAATGTTCTCACACAATCAGAGGAAATGCCACCAAACAACGGAGGAGATGTTCCCAAATCCCATCTCATGGTGACAGAGTTGCCGGTTCGTCTGACAAATATCGCTGAAGTCCTTAGATGAGCTGGGAGTGGGGGCTATTCTGAGAGCTGTGGACACAGGGATGAATAAGATACAAGATTCTGAGCTCTCACAAAACTCGGGGGAAAGACAACTAGTCACCAAGTAAATACATGGCAGATATATATACCAGACTCATGGTGTGGGGTGATGGGCGGGTCCACCGACCATCATCTGAAAGACAGGAAGGAGGCCAGTCTCTCCCCTCACTGCCATTCCTCTTCTGCTGGAAGCTACGCGAATTCCTGTCTGTGTCGCAGAACTCTAATGTGTTATGTGAGTGGGGTGTGTGTGTATATACAGGTTAGAGCAGGTAGTATGCGTGAATGCCAGAAGCACAGAGCATGTGTCTTTCCTCAGTCCGATCTACCTTTATGGTTTGAGGCCTGAAGCTGATTTGCACAGGCTTGCTGGCCAATGAGCTTTCAGCATCTGCCTGGCTCTCAGAATCTGAACTCAGGTTCTCATGCTTGCGTGACAGGCACTTTATAGCGGAGTCACCTCCCCATCCCTGAAGGACTCCTATTATAAGCGACAAACCTCGAACCGAAACCTACATACTCAGACCCTAAAACAAACATTTGATGGTTTCTTAAAAGTTCCAGGCGGCTGGCTTGCCAAATTTATAGCTCTGTCGATCTCGCAGAAAACCGGAGGTAGAGGAAGCAGAGAAGCAGCTTGGGGAAGCAAGGGAAGACTCCCATCCTAAAGTCCTACCATCTGCCTCCTTTTCTCTTCAGGGCGGTGACTGTCTGCCTGAGAATCATTGCCAACATCCTGGTGCTCCTCTCGCTGGCTGGGAGCATATATCTCATCTACTTTGTGGTGGACAGGTCCCAGAAGCTGGAACAGTCGAAGAAGGAGCTGACACTTTGGGAAAAGAATGAGGTACCCGTTGACCAGCAATTATATTAGCAGGTTGCGCTTCAAGGGGGGATGTGACAAAATTTTTCCTCCTCTCTGCTTTTTTAGTGCATCAGACCAAAATATCTCTAGAAATGAGGGTAGCCTGCTAGTTCTAGAGTACGGATCAGGGCCTTCAGCTCCAGCAGCGTCAAGTCCTAGTTGAATAGCTAGGAAGATCTTCACTCAGGAACTCCCCCGGGTGCTCATACTAAACCCCCATGGTTCGGCTTTGCCCTGCTCACTTCTATTCCTGTGCCTCCACACTCTAGGCATGGGCTCTGCCCACAGACCTGCATCAGTGTCCACACTGATGCGCAGTGTGTGCCTCAAATCCCTCTAACTGTCTCATCCGACACTTGGGTAGTTTCCAGAACCAGCCACACAAACTGTTTTGGGGGCATTGAACAACCCACCCCCTACTGTGTGAATATCTCCATAAGAAAACAACTACCAACCAAGCAGGAGGTTAGGGAGAATTTCAGAATTTCTAGTATTTGTTGTGACTGTTGTCCTGAACATTTGGCCCAAACTTACCACCAAGATTTGAAAAGCAAAAATAACTCTGATAAAAAACTAACTAGCATCCACTCTAAAAGCAGTTAGATGGCATACATCTGTCCTGTGTGTGTTCTGTGTGTGTTCACCCATGTGCAATCATTTCTTAGAACCTGAGATTACACCAGGCAGCCTTTCCCATGCCTCCTTGTGTTTTATACCAGTTATATGGGTTAAGTAAATTTATACCTATTTGCACATTTATAAAGTGGCAAATTTTAAAACATCCGTTCAGAAATTACTTCTTAGGTTAGCTCAAACGTCTTGTGAACCAGCTTAAATTCGCCTTTCTTTTGCCATCAGCCCAGACAAACAAGAGCCAGGCACGGTTCTCCAGATAATGAATCCCCCGTGTACAGAGGGATATTCAATTACGTCTCTGCCTTCCCCTTTCTGATCGTAATGGTCGCAATTATTTCCATCCTCCATCCAAGGTCAGGGAGGTATAAATACAATGAATTAGTGATTGGTACTTGTGACAGAAATGCTACCGAAGCCCAGGCAGCATGCGGAAGCATCCTCATGACCTTAAAGGAGCGTTCCGGAAAGGAACAAACTCAGACTTGGGGAGGTTTCTAAACAGGAGCTCGGTGTCCCTGTGAATGGTAGGTGGCCCCAGAGAAAACCAGCTGTGGTTGTGGGAAGTGGGGCTTGAGAAACATATGCTCTCTCTACAGGTTAGTGTGGTGGTCTCCCTTGTCACCATGATAGCACCGTCTGCCTTCGACCTTATTGCTGCCTTGGAGATGTACCACCCCCGGACGACGCTGCGTTTCCAGTTAGCAAGGTATAGCATCCTGGCTGGAAGAGCCCCAAGGTGGCTCAGCCATCATCCACCCACAAAGGAACTGGATTCCTGCAGTTACAGCATGCTTCTTTTCTTCTGCACTTAGCATAAAGCTTTCCCTTAGGGACATAGCTCAAGAAAAGCCAGGGGACAACGGGAATGAAAGAAAAGGAGTCAGGGAAGGAGCGAACAGAATGATGTGGGTAACGCAGCTGGAGCTGTGGGTAATGAAGAAGAGGAAGCTGAGGAAGAAGAGGAGGGACAGAGGGGAAGAGGGGGGACGTGGCAGGAAAAGCAGGCACAAAAGAGCAGCAAGATGATGGAATGTGTGTCTGGGTTTCCTCATTATTGAATTCCCTCTGTGGTTGGACTCTGAGTGGCAGAATAGACCCTCACTGTTTGCCAGATGCAATCTGCTATTAACTATCCAAGCAAAAAGTTGTACAATGCGATGCATGGTACCAAGACAGCCAGTGGCCGCCACGGCAGATGTCTAAAGCAGATGTTGTCTGAGCTGCAGCAGACTGGGTGTGCAAGCAAAACATTCCAAGACCGCCTCCTCGAAAGTTAGAGCCACATCCGTGTCTAGCAAGGGCTGGATTTCTAAAAAACCTGCTTTTCTTCCCTGGATTTCTTTCTCCTGCACTTGAGTGATGCATTGATAAGCAGAGAACATGGTATAGGAGGTTCCTGTCCACGCTGGCTTCTCCATGCCATCTCCTGCAACACCTCGTGACACTCCCCCAAACCTCAGGACACCCTGAGAAGGATTGCGTCCATTCAGGAGTCAGTAAATACCTTCTGAAAAAGACATAGCAGCCAATATTTTAGATTCTTCCATCTATGTATCCATCTCCATCCCAAGTACTAAGGGAGAAGCATGAAAATGACCACGGTTGATAGGGCAAACCAAGGGCTCAGCTGTCTGACAGTACTTTATTTACTAAAATAGGTGAAAAGTATTTTTTGGCTTGAAGCCTCCAGTTCCCCGACTCCTGAAATCCTACTGCCATAAAGACAGAATGCTGTCACCAGAAAGTCAAGGAGTTGACCAAAAACCCACAGCACAGAATAGATCAAAGCTTCGGGCTCACCCGCCCTCCCGTGTTCTGTTCCTCTCTGCACCTCTCCAGCCTGGATAAGAAGTACCTTCCTCAGTTCCTTCCTTGCCCACGGGCACTGGGGACAATCAATTCCATTATTGCATTTGGTGTAACAGCAATCCTATTACACAGATTGGCCTCGTTATTCATACTCAAAACCAGAGAAACAGAGCCACAGAGAGACATAATCCCGGACAAACGAGACATCGTTTTGGTAATAAAAGCAAGATATATTATTTCAGTCCCATTAACTCACCAAAGACCATGATACCTTTCGTCCAAGATGCAATGAGAGCCCTAGCAAAAGCCCCAGCTCTGCCAAGAAGTCAGCAGGCTCTTTTTCCATCAGCACTCCTGTGCTGTGGGTGGGGCTGTATCCCACACAGGCCAAGGCAAATGCTGAGGTCATCCTGGGGTAATGCATAAGGGAGTCCCTTCATAGTTTGAGAGGAAAAGCAACAGCAAGGGTGTCTCCTCGAGAGGCTGTCTACCCACACATGGCATCACCTGAACCCCATATGGATGAAAGAGGCAGTGTGGATGTGTGGGTCATTGCTTCCATGTGGAAATAGTCTCCTTCAGATAAAGCTGTTTCCCTGTCACTGGATTTGCTTCCGCGTTTACACATCACTGACCCAGCGAAGGATCTGCAGAGGCTGCTTTCCTTGCTCATCTTAGTTTTTTAGACAAACTTCCCATAAGCCCCAAGGCTCCATTGTGGACAATGCCAGGATGTGTTTTCCAAATAGTCCACTCTGGGAGAACAGACATCATGTCAATATGATTGGCATAGACTTCAGCAACCAGATTCCACTCTCTGGCAGCTGCTTGCGTGGTGTAACTGGAATACTGTCCCTTCGTGCTGCCGTGGAGCCCCGCCTATCTGTCCAAGTGTGGGTGCTGAGATCTACACGAGCCAGGCTTGCCCTTCCAGCCTCATGGAGGCTGAAACAACTCTCTGTGATCCACCTTTCTGGAGAGTGGAACACAGACTTGCTGAGAACTGTGTGGAATGATGCCAGGCAATAAACCTACAGACCAAAAAGCATGGGCCAGATGTTCTATCACCCCCCCACACACACAGAACCCGCATTCTTTCTGCCGCACTAGGGTATCTAGCAGGCTGGTCCAGGGATGGCTACTGTAGGATCACCTGGGGAGGATGCAGGCTCCAAACCCCATCCATACCTGCTGAAGCTGGGTGATTCTCGTAATCTGTGATTTGTTTTGATTTTACATTATCATGTGAGGGGGTGTGTGCGTGCGTGTGTGTGTTTAACGTGATGCTTGTGGAACTCAGAGGAAAACTCATGAGAGTCACCCTTCTCTTTCTACTGTGTGGCTCCCGGAGACCAAAGTCAGGGGTCAGGCATGGTCTCAAGAGCCTGTACCCTTGCCGGGCAATGGTGGCACACGCCTTTAATCCCAGCACTCGGGAGGCAGAGGCAGGCGGATCTCTGTGAGTTCGAGACCAGCCTGGTCTATAGAGCTAGTTCCAGGACAGGCTCCAAAGCCACAGAGAAACCCTGTCTCAAAAAACCAAAAAAGAAAAAAAAAAGAGCCTGTACCCGCTGAGCAATCACGCCCTATAATCATGCCCTATAATCTATGGTTTTTCAATGACACCCAGATAACTGAAGGAAAGCCACGCGCCGCAACCACTGCCGTATTATCATGCGTGTGATGACTTGGAACTCTCTGGAAGCCCCAGACTGCTGGTCCTGTGTGCGATCATCTTGGTTCTAAGATGTCTTGTGATTTTTCAGGGTCCTGGTTCTGTATCTAGGCAATCTCTACAGCTTGATCATTGCCCTTCTGGACAAAGTGAACAGCATGAACATTGAGGTGAGGGTCCGGATGGGACAACGCCTACCGTCACTTCTGGGTGGGACCTGTCATAGCTGCCTAGACTGTACAGTACCTGCCATCACTGCTCAGACTGCATAGCCTCCTCCCTCTGCTGCCCAGACTGGACAGTCACCTGCTACCACGGCCTACACTGAATGTTGACCCAACATCAAGGCCTAGACTGAACGGTCCCCCACCCATCACTGTCCACACTGAACAGCCTCTTGTCATCTCTCCCCCTCCTCAGCACCCCATGTCAGCATCTTCGTCATCTTTGTCCTCTTTACGGCTTACATTTGTGTCTCGTATGGCATATCTCAAACCATGCCACTGTGGTCCTTTTAAGACGTGGAGAAAAATTTAAGACCCACTTTCCAGATTAAAAAAAATTATCAGTGCTGTTATGAGAGCCTGGGCTGTTGACACCGTGTTTCCTTGGGCCGTGCTATCTTATTTTTATGCCTCTATCGGGAAAGACTGTCAGCAGCTCTTTCAGATACCCCCAGGAAGATGCACAGGCCACAGGCACATGGAAAGTGGATGCCACAGCAAACAGTTCAGAGTATGCTCCAGGTCCAGCCCCACAGAACGGCTTTACTGTTTATTTCAACCCGCTCAGCCTTCCACAACACCCTGAGCAAGAGGGAAATGGGAGGAGACACAGGGAGAAGTTTTCTGAGGGTCATTCACACAAAATACATCATAAATTTCAGGAAATGTGGACCAAAGAGACTATGGAGAGCCGGGGATTTGAAGTCACATAGACCTTGGTCCTTACCTGCCACTTGTTAGAATTCTGTCTGGAGCATTAGTCTACCACTCCCTGAATCCTTATAGACTTGATCTAAAATCCCCTTGAGGTTAAAAAGGGAGGAATGTATCACCTAGAACCATTTCTGATACTCATTAGGGAACAGTGGACACTGTCTGTTTCAGCTGGTGTCTTGTGGGTGTGGTCACTTCCAGTCAAATAGTAAAAGGGAAGGAAAGTAAGAAGAGAGGAACAAGGGGTGAGAGAAAAGGAGACTAGAGGTGGAGAAAGAGATGGGGGAAGAAGGAGAATGAGGGATGGAGGAAAAGAGAATAGTTACTTCAAAGCAATGCAGTGGTCCCCTTCATTTATCTTGCTTACAAACATGAAAACGTCCTTTATTTCTTCCTTCCTTCTCCCCTTCCCATCTCAACAGGAAGCGGCTACCAAAAACATCACAAGCCATTGGGCAGATCCTTCCACATTCTATGCCACCAGAACGGTGCCTGAAGCGCAGTGGCCCACACCTGGGGAAGGAGTGGAGCTCAGGAGAAACGCCAGCACGTGGGTCTTGGAAGAGACAAGCATTCTGACTACCATCATGCCCCACACAAAGGCCAACAAGACGGTGCCCTACATGCAGAGCCCCCAGGGACAGTGCTGGGAGACATACGTTGGCCAGGTGTTTCCCTCTGCCCCTCCGGAAGTCCCTTCAACACCCCACCTGACAACTCTCGGGCGCATCACTGTTCCTATTTCATAGAAAACCATCCAGCAAAGTTTTATTGTCTTAGGTTCCAGGTCTCAAAATTAATCAAAGTAATCAGAGTAGAGTTGTTGGGGAGTAGTAACTAAGCAAAGTCCTTGTAAGATGATGACCTTGCCCTCATAGGCACAGATGGGGAAACTGAGGCACACATGGTTAAGAACTTGTGTTTTAGAACTTCAGACCTCAGGGTCTTCCCAAGTTTTGTGTGGATAGTACGGGCTTTGCCTTGTGATCCAAACTCAAAGTAACAGATACCCTCCAAACAGATGTGGTAGGAGCCCCTCCCTCTGCCCCTGTGCTGTATAAAGATACGAAGGGAATAAATCAGATGGCCCCTGACTCTGGCTCCAGGGAAGGGACAGAGACAGGGTGGACCAGGGGGGATTGTGGAGAAGACAGAGATGGGGAGGACTATGGGGGGCGGGGCATAGTGGCAGCAGGACCCGCTGTGTTGCAGGAGATGCTGAAGCTGTCGGTCATTGACATGCTCTTCACAGTGGCCAGCATCCTCCTCATCGACTTCTTCCGAGGACTTTTCGTGCGCTACCTAAGCGACTATTGGTGTTGGGACCTGGAAAGCAAGTTTGTAAGTGGAGTACTGTGTGCTTGGGGACGGTTCTAGAACTAAGTCCACCTTCCGCTGCTGGCCTGCTTAAGAATTAGTCAGGCTTGTGTTGTATGATATTTTCTGGGGAGTCTACTTCTGCTCATCTCAAATAGACACTAGAAGTGAGTCCATTCATGTCTAGCTTAGTGAACCTATGAGACCTTGGGGTTACTTGTGAGGGCATGGGTGAAGGGTTACTTGTACCCATGGGTGATTTGGGCAGCTACTTCACCAGAATTCCCACGCCAGCACTGTTGAGGGAGCGGGGGGGGGGGGGGGGAGGGGGCGCTACATTCCCGGCACCCGGCCACCCGCATGGCTAGCTTTATCTGAAATAATTACACGGAAACTGTATTCTTTTAAACACTGCCTGGCCCATTAGTTCCAGCCTCTTATTGGCTAACTCTCACATATTGATCTAACCCATTTCTAATAATCTGTGTAGCCCACGAGGTGGCTTACCAGGGAAGATCTTAACCTGCATCTGTCTGGAGTGGGAGAATCATGGCGACTCACTGACTCAGCTTTCTTTCTCCCAGCATTCTGTTCTGTTTACTCCACCCACCTAAGGGTTGGCCTATCAAATGGGCCTAGGCAGTTTCTTTATTAATTAACCAATGAAAGCAACAAATTAGAAAGATATCACGCCCACATCACAGCACAGGTGATGACAGCAAAGCGTGCTGCACAGCTTACAGACACCTGCGCAGAAGTCTTTGGTCTCCTTGGTAACTGCTTGTATAACCTACGGGAGGGCCTCCCGAGCCGCGGACATTTCATGAGCCTCGAAGTCATGGCTTTCCTAAGTCCCTTGACCCTCCTCCTTCCAGAAGGGAATGATTTAGTCCAAGAAAACTGCTACATAGGAGCATGGCCCCAGTGAGCAGAGTTACCTCAAAGGGGGTCACGAGGGAAGAGGAGGGGGCATGCAAGGCTAGCTCTTGCCCCTGCTTTACATTTCACCATTTGCTCTAAGTATCTGTAAGAGCAAAGAAGTCTGTCCAAGTGGCCACATAGAGCCGCTGTGTACAGAGGACTTACTGGCTTTGTTTTCAACGCCAATGTTTTTCTCTACCAGCCTGAATACGGGGAATTCAAGATTGCGGAGAATGTGCTCCACCTAGTCTACAATCAAGGCATGATTTGGTAGGTCTTAAAGCTGCTTCAGCTTCGCTTATGTCTGACATCTGGGCTAAGGTTTCCATGAGCCCAGGTGGACCTATGAACAATCACCATTGGGAAAGAGTATTGACAAGGGGACTATTTCTCAGGCGCGGTCATTTTATCGGTGACTTTCTGAGGGTTTCCAGGAAAGAATGACAGAGAGGGTGGTTCCTTCTTGAACCACTTCTGGTTGCAGCCCCCCCCCCAAATGTCTGCATAGGAAGTGGTGGAGTCCCTCAGCTGGGAGGGGAGTAGTCCAGGAAGAGGGACTTCTCGCCAGGAAGGTGTCGGGGACTGTGTGGGACACTCAGATCCAAGCCCCATGTTGGGCATTTCCCATCATTTCTTTCATGTAGACATGGGGGCCAGATGGAGAGCTATTTTTCTGAATAGCTGGCACATCCTAGCAGATGACCAAGGCCCTGGCAAACCTCTTTGCCTGGGGCACCTCCAACCAAGTAGATTCCATTCCTAGGGGCACCAGGCACTAGCAAGGGTCATTTTGTCATTTGCTCCTCAGTAGTGTGTGAGTGAGAAGGAAACACGGAACGTGCCACAAAACCACTTAGGAGTTTATTAGAGGGATGTGCACAGACCTGGGAAGTCAGTGTGGAGAGGGAGAGGGAGAGGGAGAGAGCACGCTCCAGCTCTACCTATGGGACTGCAAATGACACTGTAGGTCCAAGTACCATCAGTAAAACAAAAAGAGGAAGCTTGGATATTCCTTACATTCAGAAAATATAATCTCCTCCGTCAGTCATAGAACGCATAGGGAACCCCATAGTGTAAATCCGGTGTTTGCAGTCATTTGCACTATTTATTTAATGTGTGCTAGGTCCCCAGCACACTGAGTTAATCTTTACTGCAACCCCATCAAGTCACTGCAGTCCTGGAATGCAGTGAGAAACGAGGCGGCAGAGGCACGAGGAGGCATGCCTGCCAGAAGAAAGCAAACATTTGTTCTTAAAACATTCTTACTTATTAAGCACTTAATTTTCCGGCCACTAACTCTGAATTCCACAGGGATCAGTTCAATTGCAAATCCAATACAAATTGATTTTGAACCAAAGCAGAGGCCCTGGGTTTTGTTTTGCGTTTGACATTTGCACCTTGGCAAGATGCCCCAGTGTCCCTGGGGTGGCTGAGTAGTGACTCCCCGTTCACTTTCTTTGCCCTTAAAAGAGTCCACATCTAGACCTAGGGTCACTTTATTGGCATCATGTCTTCCATCAAATTGATGAATTTTCCTAGATTTGCCCTCCTGATCTCTCCTTTTCACAATTTCAGAAGCATAAATAAGCTAACAAGTACACGGGTGCTAAGAGCGACGGACAACAAAAGTTGTGGGGGGCGGGGTTTAGCCTGTGTCGATTCGGTCTGAAACTCAGTAACTTATTAACTTAATTCTTGCCCCAGAACTGCAAAGTCTAAAGTTTAGACTAGGATCTAGTTCTCCAGTGTCTGCTACTCTCCAGAGAAGGCCTTTCCCTTTGCTAAACTAGGAGAGGGACAAACACGTTACCATGGCTCACTTGCAGGGACCAGTGGTACCTCTGGGATGTGGAGACGGTGTCTCAGCCCTCCAGAGGTTTCTGTAAACATCATGTCTGGGGCCCTTACTCCGCCATAAGGCTCTGGAACACAGCCCTGAATGTGGACACACACAGGCTGACTTGACCTTCTGCCATTGCAGGATGGGGGCCTTCTTCTCTCCGTGTCTACCAGCCTTCAATGTCCTCAAGCTCATCGGGCTGATGTACCTGAGGAGCTGGGCAGTGCTGACCTGCAATGTCCCCCACCAGCAAGTGTTTCGAGCCTCCAGGTTGGTTAGTGGGCGTGTCTGCCTTCGGCTGAGACCATATGTATCCTCTGAGCATGTCTCTTCCGACAAGGGGGCTCCTAGCACAGTGCCCATCCAAACCCTGCTGTTTTTCTACTCAGTTACCACCATGAAGTCACTGCCTATGCCTCCCCCTTGGAATCAGTCATAATCCCGTTACAATTTTAAAAAAAATGGCGGGAAGGAGAGAGAGAGAGAGAGAGAGAGAGAGAGAGAGAGAGAGAGAGAGAGAGAGAGAGAGAGAGAGAGAGAGAGAGAGAGAGAGAGAGGTGTTACAGAGGAGGGAATTAGTGGAGGGAAACCAGTGGAGCTGGCTTTTAGAGGGGCCTTGGCGCATGCGTACAGAAGCCACGCAGCACAAGGCAAGCAGATTGAGACTGGCTAGGTATTTGCCTGATTTGCCTGAGCACTGACAAGCACAACCTGACCGGTGACGGTGCTCAGGCCAGCAGAATGCCTGAATGCTAACACATCCCTTTAAAGCTCTTGGCACGTCTGTTCTTAAGTTTTTATTAACCTCTAGGGACTATTTGGAAAAAAAAGAGCACAGGTTAGAAATTACCAGGCTTGGACGTTCACAGGCTGATCACAAAGGTGCAACCAGCATCCACATACGAGCAGAACGTGAGTGATCCCCAGAACACATCACTTCTCCTTCCTGTCGCCCTGATTTCTCCAGAACTAGCTGGGTTTGCCTGGTTTTGCCGCTTGTGCTAAACGTGACACACACAGAATGTGTTCCTTTGTGTTCAGGGCTGTTGGTTTGTTTGTTTTTCTTCACTCAACATTTTGTTTTCCTTCCTCGTGTTGCTGAGGAAACACACACAACTGGCCTTCACATTTCTTTATCTGTATTGTGGCTGCTCCCAGATGCTGACTGTAATGCCCAACACCCATGACCATCTTTTGGTCAGGCGCATACCACAGGGTGGCAGGCTGAGGGTTAGAGCCCGGATACATTGGTTTTCACAGCTGGTGAAAAGTTTGAATTGTTCTACAATCCTGACGCTGCTTACTCTTTCCTGCATTTCATCTTAGCCACATGACTGAATTCATAACACATTTTGAGTCTCCTGATTAGACCTCAGTTACAGTGTTTTGTCACATAACTATCTGACAAATTAATTATCACAATAATTAATTAATTAATTAGCTGTAGCTCTGTCAGTGGCTATCAAATGTTTTAACATGACCTAGAAAGCAATCAATCTATTTATATTTTACCTGGTGACCAGTATACATTTATGCTTATGTTTGGATATATGTAGTTTTATATATTGACATGTAGTTAATTTAATCTGCACCTCCCAAAGACCCCACAAAGGCAACCACGCATCAGCACAGACTGCAAAGGGTACAAACATTAGCACCTACTTAACGCATTCCATGCAGGACTTCTGGTTAAGCCCTTTTTGTCAGAGAATGGGGAAGATGGGGAAACCAGCAGACAGGGTAGTTGAACATCACTAGACCAATAAACTATATACAAGGCCTCATATATCAAATTGGTCTGAGTCACTGTTGGGGAAGCCAGGCTTTTGAAGGCCCTGATACCAGCCTGGGACTATTTACTCTGAGCAGTAAGGGGCAGAGAGAAAAATGTCATCCAAGGCAGATGGTTGTGGGTCTCTTCCCGAGACCCAAGAGGCAAGCTCTAGGCAGCAGCAGGAAAGGAAGGCACCAGACACCAGTGTTTGAAGTTACACTGGTCAGTCAAAGAAAGAGAGCAAGTGCAAAATGAATTCAGGCTCAGCAAAAGCAGCAAGGGAGCCAGTCTTGTGGACTGTCTGACCAGGAGCTCTGTAAGAGATCTTTTTATTGATACACGAAAGATCATTTAGCTAGTGGATTCCCGAATTCACTTATCTGAATCTCTTATCTGAACTCGGAGTTGTCCTACGGAACCATTACCTAAGCAAACATAGTCATTATAAGAAGTCCAGGTGTGCCCGGAAGGTCTCACAACTGAGATTCTGAAATCTCCAAGATAGAGCAACCCCATAAATCTCAGATAACAATCACTGATATTTACAAGAGATAATTCCAAGGCCTAAGTGGCCATCCCTCCAGAGGAAATGCCAGGTGCAATGGCCCTGTTAATATTCCACGACAATTAGGTAGGGCCCCAGGTGTGTGGGCAGCAGTTCTAAGATTGCCCCCTGTAGCACTAACTGGGTAGAGGCTGGGCACACAGGGGTGGAGCCACTGCCATCACCTTCTTGGCTTACAACTTACAAGTGCCCAGCCACGGTTTGTGAAGTGAATTTGCTGGGCTGGAAGCCTTTTGCTGAAAGCTGATTTCCAGGTTTCTATACTGCGCAGGCCCCTCACACACAGCACAGGTGTGTGTGTGTGTGTGTGTGTGTGTGTGTGTGTGTGTGTGTGGGTGTGGGTGTGTGTGGGTGTGTGGGTGTGCGCGCGCATGCGTGCGTGAGCACTCAAGCATGCACATCCTCACTCAAGCACATGCTGGTTTATGTATGTATGCAAGTGCATTGCACATGTGTGTGCGTAAGTATGGAAGGCAGAGTTTGATTTTTCTCAGTTACTCTCCACCTTATGGTTTGCCAGTTTGGCCAGCCTGATTAGACAGTGAGCCCCAGGGACTCTCCTGTCTCTGCCTCTTGAGTGCTGGGATTTCTAGAATTATTACAGATTAAATTCACTCAGGTCCTCTTGCTTGTACAGCAAACACTTTGCCAACTGAGCCATCCTGGCCCCTCATTAGGGACCAGTTCCATCTCCAGAGGTGCTGCCTGCCTCGGCATGGGTTAATAGGATGTGCTCACTCAGGCTCCAGAGTGAATGCTATATGATAACTGGTCTTTCTGCAGATCCAACAACTTCTACCTGGCCATGCTCCTGTTCATGCTCTTCCTCTGCATGCTGCCAACCATCTTTGCCATTGTCCACTACAAACCGTCTCTCAACTGTGGCCCCTTCAGGTAACACACACAGGAAAAAAAAATAAGTAAACAGATCGATGAATATAATGTAATATTTTTAAGTAAGAGGAAAAAAAGAAGCCTAGTATGGTTCATCACACCTCTAAATCCTAGTATTTGGGAGGCTGAGGCAGGAGGATTGTCAATAGTTTAAGGCCAGCCTGAGATCCCAAGTGTTATGGTAAAAATAAAACAGCGCCATTCCCCAAGGGGCCCACGGGCCATGGCAGGCAGTGAGCCCCAGGCAGGGAACCACACTGTGGGTGAGAGACATAGACATGGATAGGCACACACCATGCAGAATGAGGTTGGATATTTATTTAGTGGGTTATGGAAGAGAAGGGAAAGGGGGAGAAGGGGGAAGAGCACAGAGAGAGGCAGAGAGAAAGAAGGGGGAAGGGGAGAAATGGGGAGAAGGGAGCAAGGCAGAAGCTGCCTCAGAGAGAGAGAGAGAGAGAGAGAGAGAGAGAGAGAGAGAGAGAAGATCTGCCTGCCTTAGCAGACTGGGGGGCATGACAAGGGGCGTGGCTTGTCTCTTAAAGGGACAGGACAGACCTTTACACCAAGTAAGACTCTGTCTCAAAACTGAAAATGTTCATACGAGAAATATACAGACCACGCAGGTTGTATTTATGTATTTAGGAATATATGTATATACATATATACATATGATAGCAATCAATAAAATAAGACATGATGTGTTTTAAAGAGAGCAAGGAAGAGGTCTATAATAGGTTTGGTGGGGAAAAAATAAAAGAATAAAATGATGTAATTATACTATAATCTTAAAAGAAAAAAAGGAAGGAAGGAAGGAAGGAAAAAAGGAAAGGAACAGCTGTATACAAATCTATATGGCTGATGTCTACAGTATCTCACTGTACAGAAATCTCAACCGCGGTCTTCATTGATGCCTAAGCCAACTTAATTTTGACACCCAAACCCTTGGAGGTATCTTCATTTGCTCATTAAAAAGTCAGTGTACTTGTACTGTGATCAATTGCCCACCTCCAGTCCTACTGGGTAACTAAATGACTACTTCACAGAACTTCTGGAAACATTAGGCATCTTTGCCATTTGGAGATTTGCCTCCAGCTTTTGTAGCTGGTTTGGGAGCTCCACCTCTAGACACCCAAACAATTTTTTGATAGGTCTTGAATCATTCCATAGCCAAAAGCAGTCACATCCAGAATTATCTTTTCCTTTCTCACAGTGGGCAAGAGAAGATCTATGACATCGTGTCAGAGACGATAGAGAATGACTTCCCTGCATGGTTTCACATTGTGGTGGGACACATCAGCAGCCCCGTGGTGATACTCCCAGCGGTACTGCTTCTATTGTGAGTGCTACACCTTCCAGCCTCCAGGGGGCATCACTCCTCCCAACCTCCAGGGGGCACTACACTTCCCAGCCTCCAGAGGCCATCATACCTCCCGGCTTCCAGGGGATACCACATCTCCCAGCCTCCACAATCTGTCATAACTCTCAGCCTTGAAGGGGCATCAGCCCCTCTCAGCCTCCAGAGGATGTCACACCCCTCACCCTTCAAGAACAGCTCTGTGGTGTGTGTGTGTGTGTGTGTGTGTGTGTGTGTGTGTGTGTGTGTGTCCACATGATCACACTGCTGTCCAATAATGAAATGACATTAATCCATCCAGAAATCACTTACAGGAGTTGATGATCCGAGCCACACTTTAGAGTGGCACAAGCCACCATGCCACAGAGAGACATCTGCATAGTGACTGATTCAACCACAGCATCTGGTGGATTACTGTCGCCACTATAATGGGACGGGATACTATTAGTACCAGTATAGTATTCTGCAGCAATGCAGAGAATTTTGAAATGCCATCATTCCGCTGAGTCGCTTATGTTTAGGAGTGCTTTCAGGGAGAAGTAAAACAAGCACCTATCCCTACCGCTTGATTGGCTGCAAAGTGTCTGCTGATCTTGGTACCTCGTTTTTACTGTCAGGGTGCAGAAACTGAAGGCAATGGGAGGGAGGGAAGGCAGATACATATTTGTTCGGGGTTCAGGAGTCAGTGGGCAGCCCATATCTGACCTGGGAGCGCTTACTTCCTCTGCTGCCTGAGTAGGACTTGAACGCTAAAGAGCCAGCTGAAGCCCACTCACTGTTCCATGTCCTTCCAGCCCACTCACTGTTCCATGTCCTTCCAGCCTGCTCACTGTTCCATGTCCCTTCCAGCATGCTCATCTACTACCTGCAGAGCATCGCCAGGTCCCTGAAACTCAGCAGCCAGCAGCTCAGGATGCAGATCCAAAACGTAAGCATCATCTGATCTCCGCTCTCATCCCTGGCGATGTCAGCCCTGGTCATATGCCTGTACTCTCTCCAGCAGGAAAGTGCAAAGGAACTCAGACCCTCAGGTTCTAGCATCACTTGGCCACGTACTATGGTACAAAGTGGCTACCCATGAAGTCCCCCCAAGTGATTTCTAAGAACACCCCGTGGGTTGCTGACATTTGCTGGGAGCAAGCCTGCTCACTTGAGTAGTCTCAAGGTGCCAGGTACCTCTGCAGACTTTAATAGACTCGTGAGGAGCCACGCTAACCTAACCTGGGTCAACTTTAACCCTTGAGCCCCTAGGGCTGTTTGCACCCTAAGCTTCCCTTCTCCTCTTTCTAATCCTTTAGATACGGCCGGTGTGAACTCCTTTCCACCTGCGGTTCACATCCTCTCCTAAAGTAACCAAATTGCGGCAGATACTTCCAGCCCTTCCACAACTACTCCTCTGTATCCCCTCCCTTAGGGTCTGGAGGTGGACAGGGAAGCATCCAGGGTACCAAATTCAAGGAGGCTTTCTCTGGGTCCTGTCTACCCTGCCTTTCTTAACACTGAGAATCATACTTCCTTAAGTGTGGCATCCTGGTCACCTTCTTTGTCTTTACCGTCATTGAAGATCAACTCCCTGCACCCTTTCCATGAAGGAAAGAAAAACAAATGCTCCCATAAATCCAAACTTCTGTAAAGGGCTAAAAAGCTAGCTTTGTGAAATGTCAAGTTAGAAATCCCCTTCCAGCTGCAGAGCATTTTGCCCGTGGATATTTCCCTAGTGGCTGATCTGTATTTTCTTTGAAACTGAAGCCACATCAGGCTGAGCCTCCCAAATCTAAAGATCTGAATTCTGAATTACTTCAAGACCTGAAAGTCTCTGGTCATCAACATGAGGCCACGAGTGGAAAATTCTACACCATGAAAATGTTTTGTGCCCAAAATTATAGTATTCTATAAAATCATCTCCAGGCCGCATGTACAGGTGAAGAGAAAGCGCTAAGATAACCAGAATATGAAAACTACAGGTCCCAACTCCTTCAGATACAGGATACTCTGCCTGACTTGGCAGAATGTCACACACCCATGAATTAGTTGTCCTTACAGGAAACCCATCAGGTGCAAAGCCTTGGCTCTTCCATCTTGGTACTGATTTACTCAAGTAGCAGGTCCAGTCTTGGAGGAGGCCGCTTATTTGTCCTGGCTGCCCAGAACCAAAATAACCACACAGAAACTGTATTATTTAAATCACTGCTTGGCCCATTAGCTCTAGCTTCTTTTTGGCTAACCCTTACATATTAATTTAACCCACCTCCATTAATCTGTGCATCACCACGAGGACGTGGCCGACCAGCAAAGTTTCAGTATGTCTGTCTCCAGCGGTTCCATGGCTTCTCCCTGACTCCGCCCTTTTCTCCCAGCATTCAGCTTAGTTTTCCCCTCCAAACTAAATTCTGCCCTGCTATAGGTCCAAAGCAGTTTCTTTATTTATCAACAGTAATCACAAAATACAGAAGGAAATCCCACATCACCGTCTCCATGACCTGAGCATTCTGTTCTCATTGGTGCTATCATGCCCAAGGTCGGAATGATAGCACCTAAGTCTTCTCTCTCCCCAAAGTAAAACGTTAACTGCCTCCTCTCAAACCCCAAGCAAACTGATTCTTGTTCATATTTCAGGCAAGATCTGAAGACAAGAAAAAAGTTGCCCAGATGGTAGAGGGTAAGTGAATCTTCAAATACAAATGTCTACTCTCTAAGTTGATAGGCATTTTGAGAAAGGGCAGAAGGCCTACCACTTGTGAAAATGCCTCATAACCACTGCGGGGTTTTCACAAGTCAGTGGGCACACTAAAGAAAAACCAGGGCCATCCACAGCTCTGGGCCCTTGATTTAATCATGCCCAGGCATGTAACTAAGCCCTGGACCTCTGTCATCAGAAAGGGGCTTTGAAACAGGAGCGAAAACTCAGTGTGGTAGGATGGAAAATGCTCAAGAATCTGCATGTATGGCCACATGGTGTATGTCCTCTCAGGCACCCATCTCTTCCCATGTGAGCCCACATCCCAGGCCTCTACTCAGATCTTCTCCGTACGTACTACCTTCACCTAGTGATGCCTGGCAGGCAGGCCTGGCTGCTGAAGCAGATTCCAGAGTAAAGATCCAAAGTCATAGATTCTCCAAGGCCATACCGTCTTTCCTCCAGTTCTCTAAACTCAAACCCATCATGAAGAGAAAGCTAAGGCCCAGAAGAGACGAAAAGTGTGAAGAGCAAGATTTGGTGTGGCTAGAAGGCCAGACTTGAGGGTTGGGAGGTGGGCAGGTATAGCTTAAAACAGAGGCAGTGACCCTGCTTCTTAAGGCCACCAGTAGAGTGCACTGAGGATGCTCGGTTGGTACCACCGAGCTGGCGCACAGCCCACACTACCTGCCATGGTACTCAAATGTTGTCATGAGCCAGTCACTGTGACTGTTTTAAGGTGAGCTATCTGGAAGAGAACTCATCTCCTCTAGGAGACTCAGGCCTAAGCATCACACCCCAAGGTGACTGGCTTGTGCTATAAAACCCACTGTATCTGTTAGAGATGACTAACCAATCAAGAATCATTGTTTAATCTAGGCAGAGCCTCCCCCAAAGCAGGATCCACAGAAACTTTCTCAATCATACTCCCTTGCTTTAGGAGTAGGAGATTATACCCTGTAGTCTTGGGGTTGCCCTGGGTTCCTCGAGTTCTCACTTAAGCTCCCTGGATACCTTATGGGTTCACTGTGTTTGTGGGTGCGGCTGACACCTATAGACTGCGTTTTTATGATAGTCCTGCAGCTGAATCAGCTTTGTGTCAGCCAGCCTTCTGCCGGGATAACAAACACCCGGCATCACTTTCTTATAGAGACAGTAATGTCTATCTTGGCTCACAGTTCCAGGTGCCAATCTGCTCCACTGGCCCCATTGTTCAGGAAGGGAGTACACCACACTGCCAGTGTTTGCCCAGCAAGTCTGTTTACCCCACAGTCTGAAGCAGAACAGGTTCTCACAAGCCCCTCAGAGAATATGACCCCTATGACCAGAGTACTTAACCACCAGGCCCTAGTCTTAAAGGTGCCACTTTTCCCTGCCCCAAGAGTACCAGCTTAGGGACCAGGTCTTAGCATACGGGCCTTGTGAAGGACTTAAGGATCAAAGCATAGTAAAGCTGGGCATGTCATCTGCTCCCCTCTGCCCGCAGCTCGAATCCAGACTCATGAAGAAAGCACCAAGAGGCTTCTAAAGGAAGGTGACCTCATCAGCCAGCTGTCCTCAGCATACTTGGCAACGCCCCAAAACAATGGCACCATGGTCAACTTTGACTCTCTGAGTAGCAAGAGCCTCAGGATGGAGACGGTCACAAGGTCCCTGCCCCAGAGTCCTCGCCAAGGGTCCAGGGACCCCTGCTCTCCTCTTCCAGGTGGATCCAGATCAAAGCCAGAGCAGGACTCCAGCAGGTGAGGGTGACCTCTGACACAGAAAGGAAGTCGACTTCTTCTGTCATTACTGGTGGCAGGACCAGAAGAGCCATCAAGAGGCTGGGGTCCTTGAACTCCAGGTCTAACAGAAGGAGTCAGAAGACAGGGACCGCTGGGACCCTGAGGATGTGGGAAGTGGGAGGGGAGGTCCAAATTTTTCAAACCTTACATTACCACAGAATCTGTAAGAAAATCTTTCTTGCTGCCCAGCATACATATTTCTGTAGCCTATGAAAATAAGACGGCTTTTTAACAGTTCGTGTCCCCAGACAGGATTTGGGGGTGCAGAAGCAGAAGGCACAGCTCAGCACCATTGCCCTCAGTAGCCTCAGGAGTTCCCCCCAAGAGTTTTAAGAACCTGATGCAGGCCGAACTGTGATCTGCAGCTTCCACCTTGGGAAGAATTTCAGGACTAGCCAGTTTATGAAGTGGAGCTGAGGCTAGAAAAGTCATTTCAATACAGGCTGAAGCAGGAGGGCGAAGTGACAGAGAGGTACACGAAGGAAAACTAGGATGTACTGGAGAGCAGGGGTGTGGACTCCTTTGTTTTTGCTTTGTTGCTGTGTTTGTTGCCATAGGGGTTGAAGTTATTATACGCAGAGGGCTATTAGGAAATTTAGAGGAGATTCCTCCGGAACACCTGGCAGGATCGCAATTTATAAGATGAAAATATGCCGCTCTCAGGGACACAGGAAGTCAAAATATGGGCACTGGAAACCAAGTGAGCAGTCTTGTTTGAGGTTCCCCGGGGACAGGAATGGCTCTACTCAAAGTCATAGACATTCAGGCCTTAATCCTGGCTCCTTCCTACACATAAAGTATCTGTGTATGAGAGGGCTATGAACCCTGTGCCCCAACCCTCACAGCCAGTGTCGAGTGTGCTGGATTCCTGCTTCTCAGCTGGTGAGAGACTCCGATTACACCCTGGGGTCCTCAGCTCCTTCCTTTCTCCCCAAGTCCCATAGCTTCCCCATCTTTCTATCCAACCTCATTCCACTTTCACTCCTAGAATGGCTGTATTAATGGTAAACGGTCTCTGCTTTGGATGAGACCGATCGAGTTATTGGGAAAATCTTCAACGCATTATTATATGAACCAACTGCTTCAGACTCCTCTTTCAGAAAGTAGGAGAACCCAGCTGCCTTGAGTATGTGTACAGCACCCAGATGAGTCAGGGGACAGAGTTATGTTGGCCCAAAGTCATAGCCAGTTAAATTCATCATTTGTAGAACAGCAGATACCATAGAGATAAATACAGTTTTTCTTTTTCCTTTCTGCAAGTTATCATAGAAACCAAGATTTTTTTTCTTAAGCAAGTTTCTTCATATCTTGTAGTACCTAGGCAAGTAGCAAGGGACCTAAGTCCTTCTTTGGGGGGGGTCATGGGGGGGGTCGAGGTGTCAAACCAGTCACTAGTCCTTGGAACAGGTATATCTCCCCAACATGGACATTTAAGGGAGTGGCTGAGAACCTGGAGGGCAATTTGGCCACTAGAGCAGTATTCCTAAAATGCACTCCACAAACTTTGGTCCCATGAAATGGTCCTAACAGAACCAGTGCTCTGTGATAGGATATCACATGCCCTTGCCATGCATCTCCATGGTGACTGGCATCCCTTGTTATATAAAGGCTCTGAGATGTCCAGTGTGGTCCATGAGTGCATCACCAGCAGATGCTTTGGAAGGAGGGAGAGAGAGGCCATAGATACTTAACCACTTCTGTCTTACAGGTACCCACATGGGCCATGTGCCAGCACAGGCAACCTCCACAAGAACAGATCCTATACATCCGTGACACAGACACAGCCCCTCAAGGATGTCCGTTCAGAGCCTCTTTCCCGGAAAGACTTTCAGCCAATCAGACCTCGTTTCTGTGAGCCTGGGGTCTCTGCCTTGATGACACATGGCCACAGACCCCGTACTCCCAGATACTATGTTGTAAATGAACGTGACTGTCACAGAAAGGCCCACCCGACTTTCTGGCCAGAAAGGCATTTCAAGATAGATGCCTTAGGTGACATTGTAGAGCTGTACCCCAGGAACGTGCAGCAGTGCATGTCCTGGGCCCCCCACCAGCCTTGCTCACCACCGCTGAGTGAAGAAGAGGAGGAGATGCTGAGGGCAGATTTGGTCCAATGGTCGATCCCCCACGGCTCCCTGACAGACCTTCCTCGGGCTTCTCGTTTTTACACTGGCGACAGACCAGAAAGTGGAGCCAGAGACCCCGAGTACCAGCGAAGGATGTACTACCGATATGGGGATACTAGTTTTGAGGGGCAGCTTGAGGGGCCCACCCTTGTACACAAAAAGCCACGACCCAGGAATGTCCATTACCCACAGCATCCTCTGACGCCCAGAGTCAAAGCCAAGTTCGAACCATCCTTAACAGAATCTGATTCTGTGTCAGCGGCATCCAGCAGTGACCAGCAGAACAGCAACAATGACCAGTACCTGCAGGTCATGTCCAGCCAAAGCAGATTCCCGAGGTCTGCCAGTCAGCTGGGCAGGAGGAAGGCCAAGTTCAGGCAGGCACTGCCCACGGATCTAAACGACCTAATTTGTTCAAATGTCTAGGCTTCTTTCAATGTCCCTTCCTAAAGACTGGGTCCCTTTGGAAAGTATTGGGAGTCACAATCACACCCTTTCAGGAAGAGAGAACCTCTCTGGGGACGTTAGAGATCTGTGGAGCTTCTTTAGATGCCGCTACTGTCTGAGACCCTGGGGCTGACACTTCCTAGTCAATGGTGTGTGAGTGGCCACTCCTGGTGCTTCCTTGTGGCTAACACACATCACCACATCGGGCTGTCCCTTCAAGAAAGCATTGGGCCTTTGATTCCATTCAGAGTGGCTGGCCATGCTCACCAGCAAGCTGGACATCTCACCAGGACTGCGAAAACCAACCTTGACACTGTTTATCTTCAGTGATGTGAGTGAGTGTTTTCTTTGACCGTGTGCTCTTCCAACATACAAGCATCGACACTCTACAGTGAGCAACCTCAAGTGGCCACTCTTGACGTGTTCACGGCATTTAGTTTATGAGGACAATCAATTTAGTGGTGGCCAGCGCAGCACACTGCAAGCGTCTTTAACTCTGCATTTAGCTAATCAGGATATGGATCAGACAGGAGTCCAGATTTACACCTGGGGCTCCCTGGTTCACTTCACTGAGAAGGATGGGGATGGAGACTCAGTGTGTGCAGCTGGAAGTAGGGCTCCAACATCCTTGAGAACGCCTGACTTCTCACCTCTTGACTCTCTGTGTTTGCTGACCTTGTTTTCCCCCACTGCCAACAGACTTCCTTCTGGTAGGAGGTGAAGAATTCACAGCCATGGAGATGTTAAGCTGCTAGCCTTCACCTAACAAGCCCAAGGGAAAGAGCCCAGCTCATGTTCTCTACTTCCCGTTGGGTCTGCCCTCAAGGAGTTGTTCCCCGGATCCTCTGACTGACCTTGTGCAGGATTTGGGAGCTGTTGTGCTCCATCCCACTGTAGCCAACTGGGTGTCCGGACTCCTATTCCCATATCTCTTTTTAGACGCTCCAACTTCTAACATTCCTGTCTTCTCTACTATTCTCTGAGTAGCTTTGGAACAAAAATGGCTCCATGGTTCGACATTCCCAGTAACTGGCACACGATAGAAACCATGCGTGTTTTCTAGCACTGCTCTCTATCAGATTAACAAAGGGAACTCTCGGCAGATTGAATTTCTCTGAAAACATCGCATTGATAATCCCATAGCACTGTAAACCGTGGGCACATACACAGTCAGGAGCAAAGGTTTCACAAGCAAATCAAGCTTGCCTAAGCTGTTTCAGGCACCTCTCCATGTCACTAAGATCAACAATGAGGGTGGCACCAGCCCAAGGTCAGAGGGACGTTCTTGCGCATCTGTACAAAATCGTGGCCGCCCTGGTTTCAGGTTGTGGTTGGGCCAAATTTTGTGATCATTTTCTGTTATTGGGCGCATGTGCACCGATCTCCCCATTTACAACCCCCACGCTCTGTTTACCTTCGTGCCAGTGCTCGACACAAGCAAGCTCGTTTTGACTCTCGGGATTTTCACCCCAAGTAGCAAAGTGAGGGGCAAAGTTGAGGAGACACCATGTAGATGCCAAAGGAGAAAGATGCCAGCTGCCAGCCAGAACCTTACTTACCAGTAGGCCACAGCCTCATGGCAATACACAGATTAATAGAAATGGGTTGATTTAAGACATAAGAGTTAGCTTGAAATATGCCTAAGCTATTGACCAAAGAGTGTTGTAATTAATATAGTTTCTGTGTTATTATTAGGGTCTGGGTGACCGGGAAGCAAATGAGCAGTCTCTGTCTACATTAAGTCAATACTATTACATCAATCACTGTATTTATTTGTATTTTGAAATCTATTATAGAAATATGCACAGATGAAACTCCCTATGACAGCTGTTTAGTATTTCATTATTTGGATAAGCTAGATAATATCTCTTCCTTTTCTTCACAAAGGATATTGAAATAATTTCCATATCTTCCCGATTTAAAAGGCATACTAGCCATGCTGTGGGGTTGCACACCTTTAATCCCAGCACTCGGGAGGCTGAGGTAGGCAGATCTCTGTGCGTTCGAGGTCAGCTTGATATACAAGAGCTAATTCCAGGACAGCTAGGACTGTTACACAGATACACCCTGTCTCAAAAACCAAATCAATAAATAAAATAAAAGGTATACTAATTTTTGTATGTTTTCTTTGCAAGCTATTATTGAAGTTATTATTTCCTATAAAGAGAAACCTGCACTTGTTGGAGACAATCATATCAGGCTTCCCCAGTTTCCTCTTTATAATGCTTTGCAAGCCCAGATGTTGCATCCCCTGCCTTGGCAGATGACTGGAACGTCTGTCTTCCTTACAGTCTCACCAAAAACTTAATTTCGCCACATTATGCAATTTCTATCAATCTGATGGAAAAAATAATAAATCAAGTGGTTTTAATCACCCTGCGCTTTTCTTTTCCTGTCTTTCTTTGAGCTGATAGGTGATTGGCCTCTCAGCATTTTTACTCACTTTCCGGGCCACATTGTGAATCTGTTACTCTCCTGCTGAGTGGCCATCATCATTGTGAATAGGCTTCCATGAAAGCTTCAAACAAAAGCATAGCCTGCTGATCACTCACCTCCCTCCGCTTTGGGAAGACCAGCCCTTATCTGTGCTTTAGGACAGAAAGCTACCAAGTTGCCTTATCAAGCTTGCTTGTGGAACTGTGGTCTCACAAGATGCCTGTGTGGTTGAGTAATGGTCCCTGGCAAATTCCCTTATCAAGCTTGCTTGTCGAACTGTGGTCTCACAAGATGCCTGTGTGGTTGAGTAATGGTGCCTGGCAAGGGAGATTGTTTGCTTTTTTGCCCTGTCATCAAACTATTCCTGGTAGAGGATCCACTGTATTGTTACAAGTCTGGGGATCTGGAGGAATAGCTTAGTGGTTAAAAGGGCATGAACTCGAGAAGATACCTGAGCTGAGTTCCATTTCCAGCACCCATGTTGGGAGGCTTATCATTGCCAATTACTCTAGTTCATGGGATCCAATGTTCTCTTCTGGCCTCCTTGAACACTCTGTTCATGTGCATACACACACACACACACACACACACACGCACACACACACACTTAAAAATAAAATGAATCTTTTAAAACCTCTAACTAAAAATCGCTACACAGTATATGTGCTTTCTTTTTCCATCTGTTTGTTTGCAAGTGATTGGTTCCTTTTCTCTTTTCCAAGCCCTTGGAGCCACTGGTCTCCACCTCACCTTGCTGTGACTAGATGATTAGATGCTAAATGACTCAATCCAGGTAAAATACTTGTGTAGGACAGCAGCTATCAAGCCGTAAATGTGAACAAACAGAAACCGTTGCTAAGGGAACGACGCACGGGCATCTCCTTACTTATTTACTGGAGTCACAGTATCTGGAGCTAAGGCAATGAATATTCTGTGGTAGCCCCGCCCTGGACACCTAGCTCAAAGCCAGCTAGGGGTCCTGTGAGGCCTGCCAGGAAACCCAGTGGCCTGAGAGGCCAGGACTTTGTGGGAGGACACTGACCAACAAACCATGTTAGACTCAGCTTGTGCCTCCGCTCTTTAGCAATCCTTGATGGCGCCAGCCTCAGTTCCGTCTCCTGTGTTATAGGAGTTTAATGGTTACACAATATCCCACATAATGGGTCTCTTGTAACTTGGCTTAATGCATTGACAAATAAGTTTGTTTCCATTACAAGGGCAATCTTCCATGCCTCAGTACAGGTGAGGCTGTTGGGTTAAAGAGAAAGCACAGGCAACTGTTAATATGTATCATTGTTTTGTTGGCTAAACATTGCACACTTGCATGTTAGCATAGGCGGTTAGAAAAAATCCTCTCTCAAGTACTGTCACTAACACAGGGCCCTAACACAGGGGTTCTATTTGTCCCCTAGATGGGTCTCCTCATTTAATTTTACCAGGGGTCTACATCTTTTGTGCCATGGTCATTTATTTTGTCACAAAGTATCTTTCTATTGCATGATGCTTTCTTTTTTTATTTAAAAAGTATCATTTGGCCAGACGGTGGTGGCCCACGCCTTTAATCCCAGCACTGGGGAGGCAGAGGCAGGCAGATCTCTGTGAGTTTGAGACCAGCCTGGTCTACAGAGCTAGTTCCAGGACAGGCTCCAAAGCCACAGAGAAACCCTGCCTAAAAAAAAACAACAAAAAAAAAGTATCTTTTGGTTTCGACATTTCTCAATGATTTATAGCCATTTTTTAACAGCCAAATAACTTACTTTTAGTTAAAATATATCTCAGTTTTATCTCCCATTTTTATCTTTGATGGTTTTATATGCTTAATTTTTCAAGCACAACAAAGTGAGCAGCTTGTACTATTAGAGGCGGACATCCCTGAGCAAGCCTCCTGAACAGTTGCAGATGGGTTCCCCTCCTGCCTGCCTCCACGACCTGCTCCTCCACATCCCGGGGCCACCCCGCAGAAACCCCCCTGGGGAGTTGTTTGCTATGAAAACTGTACGGTCTCAGTCAGAGCAGAAAACCTCTGAGCACCAAGGGGAAATCACCACGCCACGCTCTAGCCCAGGAGTAGTTCCTGGCCCTGCCCAGAGTAGGCAGATGCCCAGCAGGCTTCCTGAATCCCGCCCAGAGATGACACGTACCGCAGGGCCAGCCTCCATCTTCAGACTTGCCGATTTCCAAGAGGGACGGAATTGCTTGAGAGCAAAGACCAATTCTGAGAGGGAGGCGGAGCCCGAAGGCGGGGCTCCAGGCTCCGCCCAAGGCCCGGTTTTCCGCCTAGCAAAACCGGTGCTGCTCATCTGGGACCCTGCACGCCGCTGAGATGGACGTGTCTTGGGCCACTCAAGAGAGTGAGGCGGTGGCGGAGAAGGTGCTCCGGTATCGGCGGGACGAGTCGGGCTGGAAGAAGTGCCGGGAAGGCGTGAGTGAGGGACTGAGCGGGAAAGGGGATCTGGAGACTGTTCCCAGGAGCTTGAGTCTTCCAAACTCCCAGGCTTCTCCTCTCCCTGAGATTTTCTGCACCCCAGCCCCCGGAGGTGGATTGAGGGAACTATTCCACGGAGAGTGGCTGCTCTGCTCTCTAGGACTCCCGGAGATCCCCGCCCCTTTCAATGAGAACACACTCAAGGTCACCTGACTGGTTTGAGGTTAGGCTTGGACCTGCAACTCCAGGTACCGAGTCTTTCCTCCGTACACTATAATAATACAGTCCCTTCTCCCAGAGAGTGCCAGGGAAAGAAACCGTTTTCTTCCTTGACGCTTCTGATGTTTTCTTTAAAACAAATATCCCTAACTTGCTTGAGGAAACAAAAGTTCTTGGTGGCGTTTAAGGCGATTGGAGACGGGCCGTGACTTCTGGAGTCAGCCTGCAGGGATCTTTGGTCATCACCTGCTGTGGGGCCGCTTAGTCCGTGAGGAATCCCAGCTGTGCCAGGAACGGGTTGGGTGACCTTGGAGAATCCTCTCTTGAGATCCCAACTCCAAGACTTCCTCTAGCTCTAAACCTCTTCCATTCTGTGCCTTTTTGACAGAATGGCGTTTCAGTTTCCTGGAGGCCGTCTCAGGAATTTCCAGGGAATCTGTAAGTGCACACTTCAAACAAAGCTTGTCAGATCCTCGACTCCCTTCCTGGTTTCTCTGGGGTTGCCTCATGAGAGATTCCAACCCACCCTGGCCCCCCAGTCATCTTCCAGAAAAGCCTTAGCTAGTGTTTTGGATCGTTTCTAGCAAGCTGTGTTCCGTGAGTGCCTAGTACCTGTTTGTGCAGGCTAGAGGGGAGGCGGGCTAGCATATTTTAGCCCTGTTTCTGCCAGCCAGCCCTAGAACAAGGACAGACATGTAGTAATAGATTTGATGTAAAATCCTAAGATAAACAAGTTGAATTGATGTCTTGGGTCAAATTCTTCCCCGTGTTCCAGGTACCGAGGAGAAGGGATTCTGTGTGGGACACTGGAAGAGGTGTGGGATTGCATAAAGCCAGTTGCTGGAGGCCTCCGGGAGAAGTGGGACGACAACGTGACCAGTTTTGAAGTTGTCCAAAGCATCACAGATGTAAGTTTCACTGGGTATTTCATCTGAGCGTCTCGTCCTGCCGCAGTACCCTGACCCCATCTCCTCTGAAGGCAAGGGGAGTGCCCTGCAAGCCATCACAGCTTTGGCCCTCTGGAAACAGCATGACTCCTCTAAGAGGCCAGAAACCCTCAGCAGAGCCAGGGGCTATAGATGAGGAAACCCCAGGCAAGCCTGGGCTCCTAAGTTTAGACTAACAGATTAGTTTGAAGCATTGTCAGAGCCACTGACAGAGCCGTTTTAGTCTTTTGCCCACAGTAGGACCACTGCAAGGGACCACTTCCGGAAAGTGTGTGCCCCGCAGACCAGCCCTGCCCAGCAGAAACCCTTGCTATGGGGCAGCATTGTTCTGCAACTGTCTTGTCTAGTGTGGGAGCCTCAGGTTCCCATGGGGCCATGCAGCCTGAAAAGGTGGCTGGTTTGAGGAAATGAATTATTCATCTTAACGAATCTAAATGTAAATTTAAATAGCCGTGCGGGCTAGGGGCTGTTACAGGAGACAGCTGCAGCCTTGATGAGCCTGCCCCGGCATCATCTCTAACTCTAAGGCCTTGCTTCATTTTGGTCAGAGACACTCAGAAGAATAGAAAACCGCGGTGAAAACACGTACCCAGGCAACGCCAGTGGGGCTAACCTGTGGGATGTGCATGGCGTCTTAGGGTTGCTGTCTAGGGCCTCTCTGGCATTGCCTGGTGCTTATGTAAGCAGGTAGCATTGTGAAACCTCACAGCGTTTTCCAGCTGGCCAAGCTGTGGAGCCAGGTGTCTTTGTCCTGACCTCATTTCAGTTCCGTGTGTTGTCCGTGGGAGACTTTATGTCAGAGTTGTCTGAAGGACGGGGCGGAAATCCCTGGGAAGATTGGTAATTTCATGTCCTTATCAGTCAAAGATGGAATCGAAACACACAGAGAGGATGGTGCTGTCTCAACCCTTCTTCCATCCCTCTGCTGCCAATAAGAAGAGAGCGGATCTCAGGCACTGGTGTGTGCCTTTGACACTATTTAACTCACGCTGTCCCTCACTGTGAGACCAATGGGCAGCCTGGGCTGGGAGTCAGACTTGAGCAATTTTACATGTAATTTGCAGTTGCCTTTAGCTTATGACAAGTGATTCTCTCTCTCTCTCTTTCTCTCTCTCTCTCTTTCTCTCTCTCTCTCTCTCTCTCTCTCTCTCTCTCTCTCTCTCTCTCTCTCATAGTTAAATGGCTTCCTTTATAAAGCCAGCTGGTCTAAGTGGGGACATTTGCAAAACCACAATAAATAGATATGATTTTCTTATTCTGGATGAATTGACACCAGCATAAGAAAAGGATGCGAAGAGAGAATACAAAGTATTATGCCCAAGTGGGTAAAGTTGAGCAACCCTTGGTTAATGACTTCTATATACTTGACTTACATGTTTGTATGTAAGGGGGGTATACATGTATGTGTGCATGCATGTTCATGTGTGCGTGGAGCCCCAAGAAGTGTCTCATGCAGTCATCCTCTGCTTTATACATTGAAGCATAATCTCTTGCCGAATCTGGAGCCTGCAGTTCCAGCCAGCATGCTCCAGGCACTCCCTAGGGACCCCTGCCTTCCTTTTGGAACCACAGCTGAGTTACCACTCCCGTCCAGCTTGTGTGGGGGTTCAGGGGGGTCTGAGTTCCAGTCCTCGTACTCACACAGGAAGTGGCTTCACCCGCTAAGCCTTCCCATAGCCCGGGATCAGTAGTGGCCCCGTCTCCTGAGCACATTCCCGCCTCTCCATCTCAGTACAGTGGTTGGTGGGGCTAAGAGAATGTAAGCTAAGAAAGCCGTAGGCTGATAGGTGAGCCGCCATGATGGTGGTTGACCCATCAATGCTGTCAAGGAGGTTATCGGATGTTCTGTTCCTGGCTACAAGCTCCCTGTCCTGAGCCCCGGGGAAGAAAACAGTCTGACAGGGATAAAGACAAGCTGCCAAATGCACACAGGTAAAGGAGCCAAGCAGGAGCTGGTCCCCCTCCTGTCACAGTGCCACCTCTCAAAGGAAACCAAAAATAGCCTTCTAACTCTGTCACCTTCACCTCAGCCTCAGTTCTGGGTCCCAGTGGCTTTATCTCTCAGCTCTTCCCCCAGGGGGATGTTTCTCTCTGGTGCTGCTTTTCAGGCACCACCTGTGCCCAGCTTATGCACGTGGCACTCACCTGTGCAGAATTCTCTTCCCTTCTAAGTCAGTTCTCCACCATGACTGACTGGTTGGGTCTAGTGGGGCTTTCTGGCTCCTCTGGGGATGCTGGCTTGTCCCGGATCCCAGTGCAGTCATATCCCCTCGCTGAGCCCAGCCAGTCTTCTGGTGCATGAAGCATGAATCCTCAAACTTTTGGCTTGTGTTTCCTCGAACAGATTTTTGAAAGTCTATGTCTCATTCCAACACATGTTATTATCTAACATCCAATTCACAGCTTAATTTTCATAAAGTGTGAAGCCTGGATTTTTTTTTTGACATGTACTGTTTGTTATTTTTGAGCAAAAGCAATGGATTTAGTTCTGTCTTAATAATACGGACTTTTATTTTTTTACATCCCGTTTTTAAAATGGCACATACCTGTAATCCCAGCAGCCAGGAGGTAGAGGCATGAAGATTGCAAGGTTGGGGACAGCCAGGCTACTTAGGAGCTCCAGGCTAGGCAGGGTTACATTTCAATTCGATAAACAAAACAAGCCACCACCACCAAGAAGTACCTGTAATCAGAATGTAACTATTTTGCTTGAACTTTGTTTTACACAGCCCACTAAGTTGTTTGTTTGTTTGTTTTAAGACAGGGTCCCTAGCTAGCCTAGAACTCCATATATAGATCAGGCTGATATTGAACTCAGAGAGATTCGTCTGCTTCTGCCTACCAAGTGCTGAGATTACAAGCTTATATCACTAAGCTCAACATCCCGCTCCGTTTTCTCCCTCCCATGTGTTTCCTTGGACATCACCAAATGTTATTATAGATATTCATGTATGTTGAAAAAAAGACTTTTAAAATCATCTATTTCTTTTGATCACAAGACTCTTTTTTTAAAAAAAAAGAACTAGACTGAGTTATGGGTAGAATTTATTAAGGTAACATGATTATATTCAGAAATTTGAATGAAGAATGATAAAGCACAAAGAGAAAAAGTGTTTTTCATCTCTGCATGGGATGTGTGAGAACTCTTTGTTCTCATTAATTCATGTGTTCATCGAAAGATTTGGCCTGTTGCCGAGAGACACAGCCTTCCGCAAACGCTAAGGAGAGGAAGCACAGGCTGCCTGGGAACTTAGGCATCCCAAACAGCAGAGAAGCCAAGGACGAGAGGGGGCTCTTGTTCGTTAGGAGAAACAGTAATGATAAGGGGCAAGGACCTTTCCTTTCCAATGGCATGCATCAGCGTGATTCAGACAGCTCACGAGCATCCTGATTCTTCCTAGAGGACGGGTAAGGGATGTGTGGAGGAGCCATGAACCTGGAGTGAACTAGGGTCTGGAGCGAGTAACTCTTCAGTAATTCCTCAGACAGACGCTTCCCTCGGACTCCAGATGGAAGCAGAAGCAGATGTTACAGTTGTAGAAAGCAACGGTTACTTCTGTGGTGCCTGCTACAAGATACAGGAATTCAGAAATGGACTTGTGTCTTGGACTGTGCTTAGGGGGAACTGACATTCTGAGCCCAGCGTGGGGCACCGTGGGGCAGTTGGCATTCCTGCAGATCTTTGGCACAGCAAGGAATTGTACCCCAGGGCATTGCAAGCTAGGATGATACTAGATGGGTGGAGAAGAAGATCTTTTTTTTTTTTTTTTTTAAGACGTGGAGATGAAATCATTTGGCCTCAGTGCACCTGCTGGAAAGTGCCCAAGTGTCCCCAGACTTCCTCTGGGTTCTCCTGCTTGCCGCTCCTCCAAACTGCTGTGTATGAGATGACTTGTCTTCAGTAGTCCTGAGCCCGTTTTGTTTTGGCAGGTGCTGTGTGTGAGCAGAACCTCCACACCCTCGGCTGCCATGAAGCTGATTTCTCCCAGGGACTTTGTGGACTTGGTGTTGGTGAAGAAATACGAGGATGGCACCATCAGTTCCAACGGTAAGTGATGGGAGGTGTCTGTTGGCTGTCCTAGAGGGGGGGCTCTGTCTTACACACCCCTAGCTCTTCGGGGATCGCTGGGTGATTGGGGGACCATCAGCAGGCTCATGTGTGCCATCTTCTTCCCTTGTAGAGTTGGGGAGACTGTACCTGAGAATCTGGAATGGGGAGACCTAATACCTGGGCCTTTCTGTGTCCCAGATCTGTTCTGATCCCTGCTGAGCTCAGTCCGCACCGTCAACATGCAGATTGCAGTTGCTCTCCTTGTATGTCAGTGTGTCAGGTCCACAGGAGCATCCTAATCTTGTTGCTTTCTGCCCTGTTCCTTCCCCATGAGCAACAGAGTCCCACGATTCCTCTGCATTCTCCCTCTAGGGAAGCTCAGGGACACATCCTCACTTCTATGGACTGAAATTTGAGAGAGGAATCTTTCTCCTCCTACCCTGAGCCTTAGATTCTGGAGTGTTCTTCTTAAATTCCTAAAGGGTTGGGGGGAAAGCTGTGTGGGGGTAAGGATGCATGTGTGTGTGAACTGGAGTGGGTGTAAGCATAAGGAAGCTGATAGGTAGCAGAACCCTTTGCTGGGCACTGGACTTCGAAGTCACTGGGCCTGTGCAGATAGTGGATCCTCAGTACTGGTGGTGGTATCCCTGTTGTCTGAAGGTGACTTCACTGACCTCATGAATGTCTTCCAGCAACCCACGTGGAACACCCATCGTGTCCCCCAAAGCCAGGTTTTGTGCGAGGATTTAACCATCCGTGCGGGTGCTTCTGTGAACCACTGCCAGGGTAAGGAGATTGGGGGGAGGACTTTGTCTCAGACCTAAGCATAACACCTCTGTGAACTCAGAAAACAGGTACTTTGGCTGTAACCTACAAAAGTAACATCAATGTTAGAAAATACATTGGCGCCTGCAGGCACTCAGCCACACGATGTGCCGTCGTGGCTCCTGGGGAAGTTGTAAGTTACTTATTTTAATCTGGATGTAAGAATCCTTCTCTCCAGCCCCACAGGACAGGTCAGGCAAATGCGTTGTACTCAGTGACCACCCCCTCCTTTACCAGAAATGAGACAGCGCTCAGGGCCTCGAGGGCACTTCCGAGACCATGTTGTGAATCAGAGGACCCTGAATACACTCACAGACACAGCCAGGGTCTTTCCAGGAGCTCTCGAGTAATGAACTACCTGAAGGTCACAAGTTTATTTTGAGCACCACCCAGGTTAACAAGGAGAGGAATTTCACCTGCTGGTGTAGCCCTGCATTTCCAGACAGCCAGAAGGAAATGTGTGGGCTTCCTCACACAGTCCCAGAAGGCTGGTCTATTACTAAAACCCAGACAGAGCACCCCATCCCCACCCCCCACCCCCGCGGAACACTATGTCTGCCAGGCTGGCTCTCAAACATCTTTTGGAAGGCTCTTGCATGCCTCAAGATCTTGTGTTTGCAATAGTAAAGCCGTGCGCTTTGGTCCCGGTATTGAGATCAGACCCTCTGACTTGGGCCTAGGAAACTACTCTGGACCACTTTTCCTTGCTCTCCTCCCTGCAGTCGGTGCCAAGACGTCCTTGCCTTTCCAGGTTGCCAGGCATATTGCAGCGGAGTGTCTCGAGTAAGAGCAGAGACCTTGCTCCTTGAGGCTGGATCTCAGGACTGGCTTAAGGAAACGCGCAGCATGCAAGCTTTAGCTGATGTAACTGTGATCATGGCCCGCGTTCTATAAAAGGGGTGGGTAGGATGGAGAGGTTATATATAACTAGCCCAAGATCACAGGCCAGCAAGTGATAAAGCCTCAGCTTAAACCCGGCCATCTGTCTTCCATATTGACTGTGTTGGTTTTTTTTTTCTTTCTTTCTTTGTTTAAAAAACAGATAGAAAACATCTGTTCTCTGTGGGCTTAATTCTGATGGGGCAGGAGAAGATAAACAAGGCACAAATGAACATAATTATATTGTATGTACACTAGGAATTACTCCATATTATATGCTGTGTAGAAATCTAAGGGATGGTGAACGGACCTGGGGTAGGGTGGAAGTGAGTCAGGAAGTGACCCAGAGGTCAGCAAAAGTCTTGATAGGAGTCTCGTGGATCACGGTGGCCTGTGCAGGTCCAGGGTTCCTCTGGGTAGAAACAGGTGTAGGTACAAGGGAAACTGTAGAAGGAAGTCACTGAGTCGGATCCGGGAGGGGCCTGGAAGCAGGGCCAGACCTTGCCAGCCTCATAACTGGGAGCCTTAGCGAGGGCTGAGCATCCAGGCCATGACTTCAGTGGAAGCTGCTCGGATGGCCCCAGAGTAGGTAGAGCTGTGACCCAGAGCAGGAGGCCACGCTGGGGAGTGAGGTGGAGGTGACTGGGCTCAGACTCTCTGTGACAGAGGGAGTGCTGTCTCCCAGGACACTAGAGTCTTTGGAGGAGGCGACATCAGAGCTGCATTTGTGGCGCTCCTGCTGTGAATGCCAGGGAACATTTCCGTGCTACACGTGTGTTCTGGGGAAAGTGTCATGACAAACTCCTGGTGGTTTCTGGGAGGACAGTCATGGTGCCCCGAGCCCCCTTTTAGCCACTTTGGCCTACCCCATGGGTCTCTCCCCAAGTAGCTTGACTCTCCTGTGATGTTGTACTGCCAAGCCCAGGGCTCCCCCAGAGAGAAATGTGGTCATGAACTCTAATTTCTTACTGACCTGTTTAAGTTTCCAAAGAGAACACAGCAAAGTGACCAGGAGGGATAGACTAGGGGGAGAGGGGGAGTATTGGGGGTGACAGAGAAGGGCAGGCCCCAGAATGGGTTGGAGCTGGTGAGGGAGGGAGAAGATGGAATCTGACAGAGCTGAGGATTTGAGATCCAAAGGGGGCCCTGCCCCCAGACCACTCTCCCTCTCCTCTCCTTCTTCCTTCTCCCCTCCCACCTCCCTGCCCCACAGGGGTAAAGAAATGCCAGTCTAGAGCAGTCCCTGATCTCTCTACACTGCTTCTCCACTTGCCCTGTCCTTCTGAGACCTCAGTAGTTGTCTAGACTGCTGGAGGCGGTGGGGGCGGGGGCGTTAGAGTCTCCAATACCAGAAGTTCCACGGCAGAAAAATAGAACCTTGGAGGTATGATGCTCTGTGGAGTTTTTGATGCGAACAGCATCATTCAAATAAAATGCCACATGGTAGGGGAGGGGAAAATACTACAAGGCTTCTCCAAACCTGGCCACTGCAGCATTTGTGACCACGAGGACCCCTCCAGGTTCCTGTTTGGTCATGCCCTACTTCCTCTATTGTGTGAAATCTGATTTCAGCTTCTGGATTAATCTAATGCCCTGTTGCTGCTTCATCCGTAGATGGGACCCTGCATCTGGGCTTCTGCTCCCCCTTGCCAAAGCCTCTTCGACACATGTATAAAGGAGCCCTCGGTTCTCTAAGCCAGAGCTCAAAATTTGAATCTATGGTTCCATTTCCCTCCTGAAATAGGGTTGAGGATTTCACAGGACTCCAGTCCATACGTAGTTACCATTATGTAGTATGTTTCTAATTAAGATTGCGCGATCTAAAATAATTGTCTCCACGAAATAGTAGTAAATGAATTGCATGCTAAGTGACATTTTAGAAAAAAACAATCATCAGTCAGCGCTTCTAAGCAGAAGCTGAGGAGAATGGTGCTGTTTTCCAGCTTTGCAAATTTCATCCACATCAGACTAAATAACACTTACATCTGTGACAGAGCGTGTTGTAGGGCCACAAATCACACAGGATAAAATCCCTACCGCGTGGTCATAGTATGCATTGGCATGGAGGGAGTTTCAACCTTGCCCACCTCTAGAAAGGGCCCAGAATGTCCCAGAAGTCCCTGGTCATCAAAAACACAGCCGTTAATAATAGCCACAAGGAACATCTACACGTCCCACTTAGGGCATGGCACCAGCTCCCCCGGGCAGTGTGTCCCCTAAAAGACATGTTAGAACAAGGGGGTGAAGAGTAACCCTGGGCACTGAGGCTGGAGCAGGTGTGGAGGTGATCACCATGTCTGAGCCACTTCTGCTGGTCGGTCGCTGGTCATGGCTCTGGGCTTCGATGCCTCGTTGGTACATGTCTAACACGACACACTGCTGTTGTTTTCTCAGGGAGCCCAACAAAACCAAGCTGGTCACGTTCTTCCAGACAGACCTGAGTGGCTACCTCCCACAGAGCGTGGTAGACTCCTTCTTCCCTCGCAGCATGGCCGAGTTCTACCCCAACCTTCAGAAAGCCGTGAGGAAGTTCCATCACTGACACGGTCACCTATTGGCAAGAAACACCCATCAGGACCTCCTGCTGTTGAGTGTCAAAGGACACGGAAGAGCTACTGTGGCCTTTGGAGATGCCCGAGTGAACAGAAAGTCTCGGGAGTGCCAGCCCAGGACAGCAGCACGCGCGCGCACGCACACACACACACACACACACACACACACACGCACACACACACACGCCTCCTTCCTCTCGGCCTCGGTGTGGAAGGCACTGTCCATCAGCTTGCGGTGGTACACACCTTCCTGGCAGGATGCTGCTATGGCCTCCTGACAAAGACGTGGCTGGAGCATCCTTTGATTCCTTGTGGTTCAAGGGCCCTGTGCGCTGCTGTCAGACCCCTCGTCTCTGTGCCAGTCTTGGAGAATCATCATCTATCCTGGTCCTTAAGTCCTGCTCCTCTGGCATTTGGAGCTCCTAGACTTTTGTCCCAGACTCCTGTGTCCATTTTCTGATACAGTTTTATATACCAGTTTTTAATACAAGACTTTCCCCCCTTACAAAGATGTCAACTTGGAAAACATGTTTCAAAGCACAGAATAAGCCTTAAAGGGAAAACACTTTTTTCCTAATGTTTTTTTTTTTTTATCAGACTTGTCTTTTCCTGTTTGTCCTGTCATGAGTTAATGTTTGTGTCCCCATGAAACCAAATTGTATCTTTGGGAGGGAGCGGGAGTTCTTGTGACCTGTGTGAGTCATTCTGAGTGGGGCCAGCAGCCCCTGTGTGCATGGGGGAGTCTGGGGAGAAGAGCCCCCCACCCCATCCCATCAGGCCATGCTGTCTCCCGTGCTGTGGGACTGCACAAACCTACAGTATCTAACAATTGCCACAAAAGCAGCCATTCCAATAGGGACAAATGCTGTCTCCTTAGCTTTTCAAATTTAGATCCCTGCTTTTCTTATCAAGAAGGGAGAGGTCTAGGACACCTTTGCACCTTGATAAGGCTGGTTTGGATATTCCCACATCTAGGTCTAGATGGCTTTCTTGCCCCTGCTCTGTTTTCCCTGAGTTTGGATACCAACTGTTGATCTCTTCCTGCTGTCTCTCTCTGGTTTTGTCTCCATGTTAAGCCCACTTGCTGTACCATTCTGTTGGCTGTGATCCACCCTGGTTTTTGTGACAGGTGAAAAACTCACCAAATAGGCTAGGCTGGATGCCCAGGAAGTTCCAAAGAGCTGTGTCTTTCTGCTTCCCCGGGTCTGGGATTACAAGCAAATGCCACCACACCTGGTTCTTTGGTTTCCATTAGTCTGTTTGGTTGTTTGGTTTTATTTGTTTTTGTCTTTCTGGTCTCTGGGTATTAGATTCAAGTCACCAGGCTTGCATGCCAAGCACAGCTGTCTCCCCAGCCCCACACCTTTTATTGTTAATAGATCTAAAGGACTGATCTAAACGATATCGTGAATTCTTCCTTTTCTTGTCTACTATATAGCACAAACTTTAAAGTGGGCTGGAGAAATAAGCATGCCAGCTCCAGCCATAGGCTGCCATTTCTCAGAGTAGGGGAGACCGAGCTATGCAAGAGTCGCTGAAGGGCTTTGCGGGGAAGAGAGGAGCCCAGCAGGGGTTTCTGAGTCCACTTCAAACAAACATTCTTGACTTAAGATTCTGGAGAGGCTAGCAGGTCACACTGGCAAGCCCCCATTGGCAGTGCCCTGAAATAAGTGGTCTCTGGTGTTTGGTCTGTGATCCTTGCCAGGCCTTCCCTATGCCATCTTTGTTTCATGGGAACAGAGGACTGGGGATAAGGATCTGAAGCTCTGGTCCAGACCTAATAAACCATACTTTCTGTGGATCATCAGGAGTCACATCGAGTTGTCCTGAGTGTGGCTATCAGAAATTCACCAATGATGAAAGATATTCTACAGATCACGCACATGCTACAAACAGGCTGGGAGCCTCGTGTGCTGTGTTTTAAAGCTCCTGGGCTTGCTCATGTCTATCAGGTCACCAAAGGAATGATAATCTCTGCCCCACCACGTCCCAGACAGGCAAGTCACTCATTGTCCTGAGGCTCAGTACCTTCCAATACCCTGGCACAGGACCCACCATTGGTGAAGTGGCCGTGATCATAAATGGCTATTACTCAACGTCAAGCAGAGTGCCTGCCATGACAGATGGGACATCGGGAGTAATTTTCATTTTATGCTCCTAGCCATGCTAGTTCATCCTGTGAACACATCTGTTCACACCTTAACTCACACCATGCTCCTCTATCCCCTGGTCCCACTCTTTCTAGGATCATTTCTCAGCCCAAGCAAAAAAACAGGTTGTTTTTTTTTTTTTTTTTTTAAGTGCTTGAAAGTGTTCTTCGTGACAAGGTGCATCTTACAAAAAATGCTCCTGACAACATCCCTCCATTTCCTTGAGCCCAGGCAGGTCTGCGCCTGCTCTCAGTGCAAGCAATGCCATGCGACTTCAAAGGCAGACCATTTAAAAAGATGCAACTCCTGCCTGGCTCTGGTGTGTGCAGCAGGCAGCCCGACATCATGGTACAGAAGCCCAGGCCATGAACAGATTTCTCAGTCAGCGCTCAACACCAGCAGCCAGAGGCACCAGCAGCTACCCTTCCTTCCTAGGGCCCCAGCCCAGCCCATCTTCATCTGGATAATGCTTAGTAGGGCTAAAAGGAACTCTCCTCCAAGTCCTGCCTGTTCTGCAAATTCATAAGAGAAAACTTGCCGTCGTGGGTTGGCTTTCAAAGCACCTGGGTGATGTTCAAATCAGGACATGGGTTTCATAGCAAACTACAATACATCCATTTTATTATGGCACCAGAATATTGGCACTAAGCTGGCTATATACAGTCTACAGTTTGTATCAATCACCTCTGTGTGACCCTCTCAATGGACGGTGTCCTGGAAGGTCCAAACCTGAGCAGCAGCTACCGGAATCACACCTGGGCTTTCCCCCAGCCTGGGTGAGGTGGGCAGCAGAGACCCTGAGAATCGGCAGTGATGGGAGCCTCACGCTCCTGCTTTGTCTTGGCATCGGCACCCTGTCTAGGAGTCCCCAGAAGCTGTCATCTGCTTGCACTGGAGGCCTTTCCTTCTGATGACCACAGTGACAGGCCCGTCCGGTAATGCCTTGATAACATTCCAGGCTTCAAACCGAGAAAGACCTTGCACGGTAGTGCCGGCGAGTTGCAAGATTTCGTCTCCAGGCTGGACTGTCTCACTCTGTTCTGTCCCTATAAAAAAGGAGAAGATGATGCGTGATCCTGAGCTTCACGGGAAACAGGAGGAATAAAAGGCACTTTCTGAGGAACCAGGTCCCTGCAGAAGTGGATCACACACCGACCTCTGGGAGACTGCCAGTGGTTCTAGAGTGAGGCATTTCACAGCATGGCAGCTCAGAGCTTGGATACCAGACTCAGCTGTTTCCAAGTGAGGTTTGAACTCTGACCTCCAGGCTCTGGCATCCACATCCCATGGTACGGGTAACCCCTGCCTGTGGCTGAAGGCTCATTCCCAAGTGTGCACATGGGCCCAGAATAGTGAAGTGACTCGCCCAAGGCCCTGCTACTACTGCATTTGCGGAATTAATATTAGAACCCAGGTCTCTTAGCTTTGACTCCCTCGAGAGCTAAAAACTTTTTCTCAGAGCTGTAGCTAACATTGAAACTTGGGTTAGTTACCACGCATGACTCAGTCCACCCACTGGGTTTCCACAAATGCTGCAGAATGTAAGACCAGCTAGCTGTAAAGGCTCATAAGGACAGATAGGAGGGACGCGATGCCCTTTGGACCCCAGTTCTAAAAGCTCCCAGACACACACCCTTACTTTTTACCTCTTCTTGTGGATCAGGAACCTCTAGACTGGTAAGGAATGGTCACCTGCAGTTAGAGGCAGGACTGAGACCACACCCAGAGCCTGGCTTCTGACCAATGTTTCTCCACATCCCTTGCTCCCCTGCCCAAGGCTTCCACCTAAGAAGTGGAAGGAGTTATGGATAGTATGTAGCTATGTGGTAGCTACAAGGTATTCATGCTTCTCTCGGGGAAAATCCATATCCAGCTCACCAACATGTCAGACTGTCTGGCAGCCCAGTTCATAATGAAGAAGACATCAAATGGGAAGAATCAAAGAATTCAGGACTAGAGTAAAGCTAACCAGGCTCTGAGACAAGTGCCAGCCTCTGGCTTTACTCAAAACGTTGGCCTCTTATGTATTATGGATTGTTTGTTTGCTTGGTTGTTTTGAGACAGACTCACATAACCCAGGCTGGCCTCTTAGCCACTGTGTAGCTAAGGTTGACCTTGAACTCCTGAGTGTCTTGTCTTCACCTCAATGCTACTACAGCTGTATAGTTTTTAAGATTAACATTTGTTTCTAAGTACATTGTGTGGAAATAGTATTGATCTTTCTCAGTGCATCTTTTGGTATCCCTCAACTCTGTGCCCAAGCCAGAGTCTTCCTTGCCTCTTCCTGTCCTTGGTCCTGCCAAGCTGAATCAAGCCTGTTGTGGGATATTTGTTCATGGTATGAAAATGTATTGCTATGATTGGTTTAAGAAAGAGCTGTACAGCCAATATCTAGGCAGGGGGTATAGGCAGGACTTCCAGGCATAGAGAGGAAGTAGGCGGAGATAATCGAGGTGCAGGGTAGATGTCAGGAGACATAGAGAGGAAACAGGAAGTTCAAGATGGGAGAGAGGTAACACCACATGATAGAACGTAGATTAATATAAATGGGTTAGCTTAACTTATAAGAGCTAGTTAGGAACAAGCCTAAGCTATAGGCTGAGCTTTTATAATGAATAGTAAGTTTCTGTGACTTTATTTGGGATCTGGCTGGAGGGACAGAAAAAGACTCATTACACAAGCCCAAGGCTTAGCCAGGTGAGAGGGCCCAGCAAAAAGAGAAGTAAGGGTGTGGCTGAGCAAGGGCACAAGGTAAGAAAAGCAGAACTGAACGTCTAGGGGTCAACACGTGACTCAAGGGACATGGGAATCCACAGTGGCCCAGACGGGTCTCAGGAGTTTGGGGTTTGGGGTGCTTGCTGCATGCCCACAACTGGAGAGGGTATAGAGGGAAAAGGGACCCACCTTTAAAAATCCTGTTGATGGTGAGAGGCTTGTCTCCATGAAGGGAGCCCTTTCCTCCCTCCAGGCTGAAGCCCAGCCCTGCAGAGGTCTTCTCCAGTGTCACTGTGCAGACAGTGGCTTCCGCTGCAGAGGAAAATACATAGTTTTGGTTGGTGGTCTGCTCTCCTCTCAGGCCCAGCTGCCCAGGTTTGTGCCAGCTGCTTAACCAGACACACACACACACACGGAAACAGAGACTCACATCTCGGTAGCACACCAGGCAAGCTGGGGCGGTGTGTTGGAACCACACATTACCACACGGCCACTAACGACGGATCTAAATGGCCAAAGGCAGTCACAAGGGGGCATTCCCCTCACCAGTCCCCATCCCACCACACTGGGAACACTTACTAGATTCTACAGAAATGTCACTGGCTGCTGAAGCTGATGCTGCTGAGTCAGTAGAGGAGTTCAGGTCATGAGTGGCCTCCATGGTTGCTCTCCTGGTGACAATCACAGCTTGCCTTGGGTCCCGAGCTTGGCGGAGGATAGCTAGGGCATCATTGTGGGTAGCCCCCTTGAGAGATTTGCCATTGATGGAAAGAACCTCGTAGCCTTTTTGAATCGTGCCTTCCTGGGAAGCCAGGCCATTTGGAAACACTCTGTGAACCTAAGCAAGCCAAAGGAATTAGAACCCACAGACCACCCAAATCAGATCCCCGTTTGTGCTGGCCCCCACACCAAGCCAGGTACGCAACCATCCCCAGCAGAGTTTAGGTAGAAGACAGCACATATTGACTATATCTCAGGGCAGAGCAATAGATGAGGGACAGCATTCCTTCCTTTCCTTCCCTAGTCAGGGCAGAAACCAGCAACAGACAGTGATGGCCAGAGAGTCTTCAAGCACTCTCTCCACACAATGCCCTTGACTGATCCTCCAACCCCATCCACTCCTAGGGAACATCTTCTGCCTTATCCAACCTGGATTCACACTTCTCAGAATGGTTTCCTGACAAAACTGAGTCTATGGCTTATTAACTAGGGGTATTTATAAAAACAGGTTTCCAAGATCAAAGAAATTTGGGAACACGAGGTTAAACAAAATCTCCCAAAATGTCCATTGTTCAAAGATGCCAGCAACCCGACAATGCCAGTCTACATCTTGGTCCTCTGAGTAAGCAATGCAATAGCATGGTGACTTTCAGGAGAGCGTATCCCTTCTGGGAATCAACTCAGATCCCATTTCTACTGGACGTCCTTGAGGTGCACAATCCTAGGCTGCCTGGACATCCTCATTCTCCAGCTGATCCCTTTCCTGTTTCTGCATGATATGCCGGGGGGTGGGGGAACCTATCTTACAGCCAGAAAGAAAGACACCTCAGTGGGGAAAGGTCCTTGCCACCACACCTAGAGGCCTGAGTTTGAGTCCCAGATCCCATGCCACACAGCCTGGATCAGGAAGTCAGAGGCCTGAGAATAACCAAGTCAGCAACTGGGGACCTGAAGCTGCAGGTGAGGGCAATAGCCCATGCTGGTCAGATCAACTAAGCCAGAATCGACTACAGGGCCACAAGGGAAGATGCCTAAGATACAGATCTGCTGCCCCTCCCCATGCTATCCCAGACTCTGGGTCCTGCAGAACAGAAGGCTGGGACAAGCTCCACAGACGCTGGATGAACACCATGGCGTGTGTGGCCTGCGCATAGCATAGTAACCATGTCCACAAGTGGATGAAAGCAGAGCAGCCCTTTCCTTTGCAAGCAATATGCCTTCCGTGGGCTCCTTTTTACATAGTAAGGAAAAGTCGACAGTCCTAGTCCGGAGCTTTAAAAATGCCCTGTGGTTATATAGTGTACCTTTCCAAATCCTAGTGACTACCACAAGCTGTATTTCCAAAGGAAATTATGTGCTATTTTACCAAAGTTGGCCCCAATCCATGTGTGTATATGTGCGCACACGTGTATGAACATGTGTGTGTGTGCAGCAGCGTGTGTGTGCACAAACATGAGGAGACCATAGGACAACCTCAGCTGTCACACCTCAGGCAGCATTCCCTTTGTGTTTTAAGACAGGGTCTCTCAGGAGCCTGGAATTGCCAAGTAGGCTAGGCTGGCTGACAGACAGCTGGGAGTCTGTCTTGGCTTCCTCAGCTCTGCGACTATAAACGTCCCTCCATTCCCACCTTTCCTTTAACCTGAGTTCTGGGAAGCAGGCCGAGCTTCCCATGCTTGCAAGGGAAGTGCTTTATTGATGGAAATATTTCCAGATTCTGTTCTCCATTTTTAAAGTATCCTCCACATAGTCTCAAGAATATAGGCATTAGGTATAAGACATACAAACGTTCCATTCATATGTTCTGGCGGAGAACATGCGCACGCAGACACGTGTGTGCATGTGTGCACATAAACTCACACAGACACAATACTTTTTAATGCTCCATGTGTATTTAGTGTTTGTTGTAATGTACTGGGGCCATTTAGGGTGCACAGAGACCTTTCTTCATGGAAAGGCATATAATGTCAAAGAGTTAAGTCTGGCTCAGATAGGAGCCCACACTGTGCCTCTTGAGAAAGTCCCAATGGCTTTCCTTTTAAACTCCTCCCCATCACAAGACCCCTTCCAGGCAGGTCTTCCCACCCACAGCAACCTACTCTGCCTCCGGCAGGCCGAATCCTGGGCCACTCACCGTGATCACCTTGTTTTCTAGATCCGCCCCTCCTGCCAAGCTGAACCCGAGGCCAGCGCCTTCTTCCTTGTGTAAGATGGTGACGTGAATGCTGTCTAATTGCTGTGGAGGAAAATGATATACGTTCACAAATGCCATACCGCAGGCAGCCGCGTGAACAATTTAACACGTGCTTTTGCAACATGCTGGCTTGTTTCATTAAACACCAGCTGGGCCAGAACTACCACCTCCTCAGGCTGCAGTTTCATCACACAGGAATTACAGGAAGCTTGGGAGGGGAAACAAATGTATGTAAGACAGCAAGCCCGGCTTTCTCTCTCTTACTCTCCCATTCACACCCAACTCCCACAGGCTGGGCTACACAAGGCTACGCCAGCTAGAGATCCAGCCAGGCTGGAAGATGCTGCTTTACCCTGACATTGTGGGACAAGGGCAGGTAGTGGGATTTGGGTCAAACTCTCGGGGGCCAGTGCTGTTTCACGGTTGCTGGCTTCTACTTTTTCCACAGGCATAGCAGCAGTGAGGGGCCCAGCTGGCACCTCGCTCCATTGTACATGGGTGTGCCAATGTGTACGCACACACGGGCACAAACAGAAACTAAGGGTCAGGAGCCAGGATAACCTAATTGCACTACCCAAAGGCAGGAGATTCCATTCTAGTCAAGGCTTGGAACCTGGAGCTTCGGTGCCCACAAGAGCCATAGAGGTCACACACGTAGGTAAGATGGATGGGCATGAGTAACAGGCACACAGGGAGAGCCAAACACATCCAATTTGGAGGAAGGCAGACTCAGGGCTACTGACTCATTCCCTTTAAACAAAACGGTAAGAAATCTCAGGTCTTATGACATCTGGAGTGTGAGAACTTTAAAAGACCAAGTAAAATTTATTTTCAAGGCCATGGTTCTTGGGCCACTAGTTGGTACAGGGCACTGGGAAATAAAAACATGGCAAAGCAGTCCCTTGGTCAAGGACTACCAGAGCCCCTGACTTGTAGGTCCTCTGCCATCTTTTAATGGGGAGTTCCTGGGACAGAAGGTTAACCTGAATGTAAAAGCCCCATTGACCCGACACTGGCCACATCTTAGGGATTATCTGCAGGCTTTGTTTTTTTTAATCCTATGGGTAACTGCCATGCTACAAAAAAAAAAAAGTATTCTACTAACATTTAGGCTCTGACCTTCAAGTTTTACCTCCAGCATGTTATTTGCATTGAACTGGGCTCTGAGGACTGGTGTGGCTTGTGCAGGCTACAAGTGATTAATGAGAACCACAGAGGAGAAACTACAGCCCGGAGGCATCTTAGAATCATCGAACTTAACTGCACCCTTGGCTTCAGAAAGGCAGCTGTGGAGAATCACAGCTTTCCAATAGAAAAGGAGAGTCCTCCCTCCCCATCTGCATCATCTCAGTGCAGGAACGGGTATGGACCCCAGCAGGCTTCCAGAGAGTGAGGTCCATGAGCCCCGCTTCTGACTGCTGGCTCTGGCTGGGTCGTTCCCTCTCTACGCACCTTCAGCTGAGTTCAGCAACAACCGAGCAAACGGGACTTTCCGAAAGATGCGGATGAAGCACAGAGGTCCTTTTGAGCTCACCTTGAGGTTCACCATGGAAATAATGAAAGCAGCCTCAGCGTGAGAGCCTACCTCCCCCATGCTGGTTACCACTGGTGGCTCTATGCCATGCAGCTTCTCTCTGGACACTCATGCCAGGTCCTCAGCCCATGGGATATTCACGCAGCACTAGACTTGAGTTTAGACGCATCATGAACCTCCCTTCTCATTCAGGAAATGGTAAAAGGATGTCAGGCCCAAGGATCTGCTCACACCCCTTGCCCTCGCCCACTGAACCATCTGATGCCAGCCCAATGACAAGCCTTGAGGACCATAAACTTCTTTAGCTACTTCCCCTCTTGGGCCCAGCTGAGATGGCCCCAACAGCCCACGGGGAGCCCATGTCCCTGCAGATGTGCACACAGGAAACCTACCTTCAGTGTTGCCTCGTCTAGGACTCTCACTTCCTCAATGAGTTTTTTCAGTTCTTCTGAGCTCAGCAGGGAGATAACTGACTGGCCAGGCTGAGAAGAGCAGTGGTCCCTGTCCTCAGTTTCCCCTGGCTCCGTGAGGCCTTCTGAATATTCTCTCAGCTCTGAAAGGCTTTCACAAACAGAGAGAACACCGTGGGAAAAGCGGGATTCTTGAACTACCCCATCCCACAAAGGACTCGGCGCTTCAGGAATTCTATTATTTGAGACGACGTAGTCATCTGCAGCAGCATAAGTAATAAATAAGTCACAGCTGATCTAAGAGGGCTAGACCCGTCCCAGCCCTGCTGGAGAAGGCCTCAGATCCCCCGACCAAGCCACATGTCTGTGAAGCAGATCTCATCCACCTCCTAATTCCAGCCAAAGAGAGAAGCCGGGTGCACAGGGCAGGACTCCGCTCATAGAGTAAGGGCCAGAACGGAAACAGGACTAAACGTCTTTACTCCCTGCCTAGGTCCTGGGACCATTAAAAAGCAAAACAGATTCTTGTTGGAGAGCATCTCCTGGCCTCACCCAGTGCTCCATAAGTTGAGAGCGGGCCTTTCAGATATGCATCCACCTTGTGGATATTGTGGGCCTGGTTATGTCCCCTACTTCCCATCCAAGTCAAGTCAGAGGTTGTGTAAACAACTCCTTCACATGGAGGACAGAGCTACAATGCACACGTGTACACATACACATGAGGTGAAAAGACTTTTTAACTAGCATAACTGAGAAACGTTAATATATAATATAGATAATTGCCATATAATATAGACTAGAAGAATGGGGACAGTGGAGAGCAAGCAGGACACAGACACTCACTTGAGGGAGAACCCTGTGTCCGAGGCAATGACTTCACCAGGACCTTCTGGAGCTGTGTTGTTATCAGAAGGTGACTTTGGAGATGCCCTTTCCTTGGGGATGCAGGCAATCTGGCCACAGGAGACGGAAGACGGGAGGCACAGCAGGGATTTCATGACGGCTGATGATAACTGACTACTGATGGAATAGAGCTTACTGGCCTTTTCGTCCAGGAGCTTTGTCTCACAGGACTGGGTCCTGGTCAGGGGGAAGCTCCGTGCCCGCTGACTTGGCATCTTGATGCCCGGGCCTTGAGCATCCTCAGCCAGCAGTCTCAGGAGAGGGTCTGGGGAGAGAGCTTTGGGGCTGGGTCTCTGGCCTGGGGGAGGGGACTCAGACACACCTGGGTCCCTGACCTCGGAGGTGTTAGTGAAGCCTGTGGCTATTGGCTCTGTTGCTGCCTGCCTGTGCTTAGCAGAAACTGTAGGCCCTCGCCCCGGCAGACCAGAAACCCGTCCTCCATCTTGTTTTCCTGGAAGTTTGGTGGTCTCCCCAGAGGCGGCCTGCAGGCTCAGTCTCTGGACTCCTCTCTCTGGCAGTTGTGAGGAGCCAAAGTTTTCAAAGGAGCTGATTCTCTGCCTGATGGAGGAGGAGGAGGCCTGTGAGTGTGGCCCCGATAACTCCCTGGAAACAGGTGCTGGCTGAATGGCCGAGGCTACATCCGGAAGTCTTCTGGAGTCTGGGACACGATTCCTCAGACCTTTTAGGCTCTGACGAAACCAGGCTGGCTTGGGGGCTACCGGGGGCCCCTTCTTCACAGTACAGCCATCCGCCGACTTGTGAACCCGGGGAGCACCATTGGCAGTATCCATTTTTGACAGGGCCCCCTCTGGGTGACCCTGTGTCCCATCCTCTTCTCCCAGGCTGGTGGTGGGCTGCAGTGGCATTTGGTTATGGTTCTCACTCATGATAGGGCTAAATAAGTTTTTGATGCAGTCGGAAATTCTAACCCAAGGGTCTTCGGTGCTGGTGTCAAAGCTATAGTCCATCCGAGCCTGCCTCTTCAGCAGCGGGTGTTTTCCTGGTGACGCTGGCGGGCAGAAACAAAGCCAGACCTGAGCAGAGCACCTCACTGGGGATTTTCTCTGCAAATTCAAGTTACGATGCTGAAGACCCCTGGGGCAGAACACAGTGGGCACGCTAGGGGCCAGGGCCAAGGGTTGTCACCTAAGTGGAGTGCCAACAGGCAGAACTGAAGAGCCAGAGGAGAGACCCTTCTATAGCATCTTAACATCCTAGAACTGGACGTGTTCTTGGGAAGTACCTGCTCTGTCATTTGACAAGAGAGGACTCTAGCAATCAAGACGGATGAGGGGCCAGGGTGGTCAGGGTCAGACCAGCAGTCCAGACCCCCTGCCACCTCACTGCCACCTCACTGCCCGCTCAGAGGCCCTCTCCACCGTCTAAAGTGGTCACCCAGATCACTTACGAGAAATGAGAAATGAAAGCAATTCTTTTGCTTTTTAAACCTCCACTCCACAAGCCTCCTGTGGGTCACCCTATTTGACCTGGACTGTCCGTGTCACTCAAGAGCAGGAGGGATGACTGTGCCTGCCGGTGGGGTGCACACAACTTACTGAGGCTCGCTCCTTTCAAAGGCACATGGCACAGCTATGCACCTGGTACCTGCTCCTGAAGTCGTGAAGTTGCAGGAGTGAGAGGCTCTGCCCACACTCCGGTCACGGAACAGCTTGCTTGGAAAATGAGTTTTTCTCAATCAGAAGAACTGATTAAGCTCTTCCAGGTAGAGAAAAAAACAAAGCTATGTGTCACCGATTTTGAATTTGGGCTCTACGTTGGAATCCGAAAGGTCCACTCCTCAGTTCTGAGGTGATATATCTGGCTGCAGTCTGGGCATTTGGGATGTGGTAAGTCCCACAAGGTGTCTCACTGTGTCACCTGCTTTGTGACCATGATATCCTCTGGCTGCTCTGTCCAAGGGGCAACATGGCAAGAGCTTCCTCAGAATAAGATGGCAGACATTAAATTGACATCTACCTGCGTGGGCAGGGGGAACCCTGCACTCGGCTCCCTTCCCTATAAACAGGGGTGGTTGGCCCCTGAGTGACATTCAAGAGGGATGTCACTGTCAGTCCTCTGTGTTTCTCACGCCTCAGCCTCGTCTGCTGAAGACCAGGCCGCTTGGGCCGCGTGTCTCAGGGAGAGCCTTCATGTAAGAATGAGCCCTTGTTTGAGGAACACCGCTCCCTCCCGTCTCTTGCCACAGTGCCTCAAGGGAAGCAGAGCAATGAACCCTGATGACACCAAAGAAGAGCCATACACGACTGTGAAGCCCTGGGTGGGTACTAGTGACTCCGGGACTTCAGCAAGGTGGTCGTCCTTAAGACTGTTTCTGCATTTACAGATTGCTCAGTTATAAGGAACTGGTATGGTAAGGATTAAGAGTCCAAAGCTCTACAGGCAAACCCTCTGCAGATGAGGGTGTGTCCTCAATTAGGATAACCAAGGGAAGGGAGGGTGGGGAAGTGGAGTCTCCCTCAGTGGGGCACCTCTCTGGGTGAGATGTCTAAATCATTCCACTTACATTGTCCTTTGCTCTCCAGAGGCCTCTGTGTGCTTAAGGGATGTGGTTTGTAGCTTCCCCGTTCACCCCTCTGCCACACTGGGAGCTCCTCAGGGCAGGAACCTGTCTGGAGCATCCCTTCCTCCCTCATCCCTGGCCCCAAACACAGCCTCACACACCCCTAGCCGCAGTGAGTCACATACCTGCATTCTGTGTGGTCTTTAATACTTGCTGACCAGTGAACGAGCCCACAAAAGCAAAGTAGACTGCCCAGGATCACTGTTAAAGAAGGGTAAACCCAGGATCCTCTGCTCTTTCTAGTAAGCCAGTAAGTACTCAGACTATGGCGTTGTATTGAGGTGCACCACTTGGACCTACCGCCGCTATCCACCTCCCGGATGTGGTGACCATCCGCAAGCACCGCTCACGCTTTTCCCATGCTGCACGCTCAGGTTCGAGCATAATGGATGACGTACGCTGTCCTGCCGACACCCGGGGAATGCAGTTGCTCAGGGTTGCTGGGTGAGCTATAATCTTTGGCCATCTTTCCCTGTAGACCCCTCCAGAGTGGCCGGCATCTGTACCACCATCTCCCTGAAATCACTGCTTCAGCCAGGAGCATTGCCCCTGTCCTCCTGCCCCAGCACCCCGGAAGCCTCACTGTCCCTTCAACCCCAGTCACTGGCGGTGTCCACTGTGTCCATGCAAGGCCCTGACCTCAGCCCAAACTCTAGGTTCCTGCTTGATCCCTAGCACTTTCTCCAGGAAGACCTTCCTTCTGGAAGACCCCCGCGGGGGCTCACCTGGACTGGCACTCCTCCTTGGCTCCCCCTCTGTAGAGGACGAAGGTTGTATGCTGACTGCAGGCCCTGGGCAGCAGGCAGCGGTGCACGGGCTTCTCCTGGCTGTGTCTTCCTGTCGCAGCGGAGGCAGCAGCTCTCTGGTTTCCTGTGGTGTAAACAGGAAGCCAGACCGTGTCAAAACGGTAGCCTCCAGCTGTGAGAAGGCAAGGCACTCTTTGATGAGGACTTGAAAGTGAGTATTGAGACACCTCTAGAGGGACATTCGCAGCAGCAGCAGCAGCGGTGGGGAAGGGTTGCTTTCCCCCACACTGGGCTGTTGCTGCACAGTTAACCCCACTTTGGATGCTCTGGTAATCCTAGGCTTCCAACAACTTGCTGGGCTCAATATGGGCATGCGTCGCAGACACTGGAAGTTGCTGGCCATCTGTGATGGGCACAAGAGGTGGGGAGGGGAAAGATGCTGGGACTACTTTGCTTACAAAAGCATGCTGGCCCACTACCTGACCCGGGAAGGGGCCAAAGAAACCGCCCTCTAAGGCTGCCTACGTTAAGACCTAGGACCGCTCAAAAGAAAAGCATGTCACATGCTTCCCTCATTGGCTTTAAGTTTTTCAAATGACGTTCTTGACTGTGTTCACGGCACACACAGGAAGATCAGAGGACCATGTGTGGGAATTCCTTCTCTCCTTCTACCACATGGGCCCCGAGGATCGAACTCACGTCATCGACTTGGTGATAAGCACCTCTACCCGCTGGGCCTGCTTGTCAGTCCCAGTCTTGTTTCTTTTGTTTGAGGCAAGGGCTTATGGGTCCTAGGCTAGCCTCAAGCACTCTGTGTAGTCAGAGATGGCCCACTGCTCCCGCATCCATGTCCCCAGCCCATAGATTCCAAGTGTTAGAGATCAAATCCGGGCTTCTTGTCTACGAGGAAAGCACCCTACCAACTGAGCTCCACGCGGAGATTCCCGGGGTACTTAGTATCTAGTTCTGTGTTCTGGCTCCCTCTGCAGCACCTAGAGTGACACCGCCGATCTAGTGCAGATTTTTTCCTCCGTGGAGATGGCTGCTGCCTCCAGATCCTTCTTAAAAACAGCCTGTGAGGAACTGGACCAGGTACCGAGTAGCCACCTACAGTTTAGGTAGAGTCACCATACAGCCTGAGTGAGGGTCAGGGTCCAGGGGCAGCAGAGGGCAGCTGGACCCCAGCAGCACGGAAGGCTTGCTAGAGAAATGCTTTGCATATGGTTCTGGAGTAAAACTGAGACTTTGCCAGGCAACCAAGCACGGTGCCCCATAGAAGATAAGGCCCATCTAAATGGTGCTTGCAACACGTTTGCAGGGAAGAGAAATGTTCTGTGCTGGGGCGGCTCCCAAGTCCTGTTCATTGAGGAGTCAGGTCACGATGGGCCAGGGGACAAGGCTATAGGCCTTCATCCAGAGGAAGGAGAGAAGCAGGAGCATTTGCCTCATTTAGGATTAACCTAAGACATGCCAAATGTCCAGGGTCTCAGATTTAGTGTCTATGCTGTCTGCAAACATTCTTTGGGAAAGAAAGAACTGGAACAGTTGGAAAGTGACCACAGTCATTGACCAGCCCAAGCTCTAGGGTGGAGACTTAAGGGAGTGTTCAGAAACATTGAAGGTCAGAGCCTCCAAAGGCTTTCCTGAGCTAGTTCCCTTAGCACTTAACAGTAAGCCAATAAAAACATCTGGGCTTCTCCAAGATGTTTACCACACAGGAAAACTCACTGCACCCTGTTAGGGGCTCTGTGAGGTGACTGTTGAGTGCTTTTACAGAAAGGCATAGCCAATGCTAGGACGGCATCTTGGAAAAGACCCTGATGTACGCCCGTGGTGGTTGGAATGAGAATGGCTCCCATAGGCTCATATATTTGAATGTTTGGACCCCAGTTGGTCGACTGTTTGGGCAGGGTTAGGGGGTGTGGCCTTGTTGGTGAGGTGTGTCATTGGGGGTGGCCTCTGAGGTTTCAAAAGTCCAGACCATTCCAGTTCTCTCCCTCTCTCTCTTTTGGTGTGCCCCAAATAGACTAGGCTGACTGGCAGCAAGGACCAGGGATCCGCCTCTGCCTGCATCTGCCTCCCTGTGCTGGGTTGCTGTTGTTGTTTTTGACAGGGGTTCTGGGACTTCACTCAGTCCCCTATGCTTCTCTTCAGGCCTTTTACCAATGAGCTACCTCCTCCAATACCTCTGACATCGTATTCTCTTTGGAAGAGGTCGTTAAAGTCAATTCTAAAATTAATTTGACTTCTGAACAAAATTTTTTCAGGCAAATGTTTTCTGGCTCAGTGCTTGGTGAATGAGAGGGAAGGGAGGAAAGAAAGTAAGAGGGTGAGAGATACGGACTCAGCAGAGAAGACAATATAGTTTTCTTCAATGTATGTATGGTGAGACAATGTGAGTGCAGTGCCCACAGATGCCAGAAGGGGGCATAAGACTCCCGAGAACCAGAGTTACAGGCACCATGTAGGTGCTGGGAATGGAGCTTGGATCTTTTAGAAGAGCAGCCATCTCTCCAGCGCCGTGCGAAATACCTTGAAGGTCATTTTGGTAGAGGACATTGGATTGTCTTCAGTGACATCAAATGGGAAATATGCCTAGACTGCCGTACTATCTGCTTGCAAAGGGTCTTAGAGAGAAAAGACAGCAGAAAGGTCCTAGAGAGAAAAGACAGCAGAAAGGCCAACTAGAGAAGAATGTAGGAAGAGGAGAAGAGAGAGAGGGAGAAAGTGGAGAGAGTGCAAGACAGGTTGAACATAGAACCACAGGCAACAAGAGCCACTCAGACAGGCCCAGGAGTGGCCAAGGACGTGTTAAGCACGGTGCATAAACTCAATTGCTTCCTGTTTTCTGCCAGGATAGAATCCTGTCTTTGTGCTGGCTCTCCCAGCACAACAATGCTCTGCTGGTTGTATGAATATGTTACAGAAGGGTTTGCTGGCCCTGGGAGACAATGCAGAGAGGACGGGAAAAAAAAAGAAGAAAAAAGGCAGTCACAGAATGGCCTTTGTGTTAGTGGGGACCATGTTGCTGGGGAGGACAGGGAAGGAAGCCAAAGGCAGGGTGGGGCAAATTGCTCAAGATGTGGGATGCTGAGTCTGAGAGAAAGCAGTGCGTGTGTGCTGCACCTGTGTGAACTCATGCCCAAGTGTCTTTGTGCTGTATTTAACACCTGGCTCCTTGCCTGATTGTCCCCGTAGCCCTGTAAAAAACCTGCTTCCTCTGCCGACTGCCTAACTTGGCAAGGCTCCCTGCCTTACATGGGCCCCACCCAATCAGGCGGCCCAAGGGCATCATGGTGCACCTGTTCTCCTGCAGGAAGAAGGCGAAGAGTCTACCTTCTCACCTACCTGCTTCTGATGTGCCTTCTCAGACTCAGAAGCAATGGTGTATTTGCTGAAGTGGGGGTCAAGGAAGCAGATCCACGGGCTAGCCCATCCCTGGTTGCTAGCCAGCCCTGCCCTTCAGCTGTCTGAAAGGCTGCACTTCCTGTTTGGTAATGGCTCCTCCTTTCCTCCACTGTGCCTTAGCTAGGGAACTCAAGACGTCCCTCCCCACAACCACCTCACCCAAGTTTGTCAACCTGCAATTTAGCTTCCTCTAGGGGATTCCCAGAGGCCTTACTTTACACGCTATCTCTAGCAATGTGAACTTCAAAGTTCCTTTTCTGGTAACTGGGACCCTCGCCCTCAGACTCCTGCAAAGACGAACTGAGACGGTTTGCATAAACATATCTAGCATGGTGCCCTTCGTTAAAAGTTTCACCAGCTCCTTTTTTCTGTCCACCTGCCTTCCCTGAGGAGTGGGGCTGAGGGAAGAAGGTCTTGACAGGGTGATGTGGATGGTGGACCGCTAAACACTGAGGGGGATGTAATTCTCACAACAGCCGGTAGAGGGAGGCACTCAAAGAAGCGCCAAGTAGCGCTAGTCTCCCCACCTATGGGAGAACGAGTAATGTGACCAGTTTCTCACAATCGCCTTGCATTCCCACAGGCAATTAGTCATCCCTCGCTTTTAGTTATTTGGGTGACAGTTGTGGGTAAGCAGAGCACCTGAGATTCCCTGGCTCAGCCTTCCCAACACGGAGTGACCCTGCTGCGGCTTCGCCACGCTGAAAAAACTCTGAACGCTATTGCCAACAGCTGGCAGGCCCAGGACTTCCATTTTGGTCCTGCGAAGTCACGTGTCTCTCCAGCGTGGGCCTAAGAGTGTTTCTCTACGCCAAAGTACAGGAAACCTGAAGATATTTCTAAGGCTCAAGGGCAGCTGCTCAGACGCAGGGGACACGTGTCCCACCGCGCACACCCTCCTACCTGGCTGCATGTGGGCAAGGTGTGGCCAGAAGGGTCTGTGACCTTCTCTTCCAGTTTCTTCTGAGTTTCGCTGTCATTTTTAAAGTATTTTCTGGGTGGAGGCTTGGGTTTGGAGGATGTCGGCTTTCTCACCAAAATCTCAAAAGATTTCTTCAGTCTCAGTGGCGGATGGCTGTCTCTTTCCAGGCTCTCAGGAAGGGGTGGGCTCTCCTGCTGAGGCCTGGATAGGACCCCGGGATGGGGCTCTTGCTCCTGCCCTGGGGGCAGACTGGGGCTGGGGGTGCAGCCTTCCCTCTCAGAAGGCTGTGGCTCCGCACCTGCGCTGCAGGGACTTCCCCCGGGTGACCCAGACATGTAGCTGCTGTCGCTGCTGGAGCGGACCATGATCTTCTGGGCCCTTCGATGCGGAGGTGCCGAGTGCTTCTCGCGTTCCTTCTCCAAGGTGGGCCGCCCATGCCAGCTGCTCTCCAGCCTTTTGACACCTGCACAGGGAGCACAAGGAGACACCTTAGTTGAGCCTCAGAAGAGCAGACACCCCTGAGGCTGCAGGTAGCAAGCGCTCTGTACGACCCACTGCTCAGTGGCGGGCCACCTCAGATTCGGAGCTTGGCAGCCTTGGGTTTGGGCTCCCCCATGCCTTCTCTAGTTTCTACCTGAGAAAATTATTCGGCCTTTCTGGGCCTGCAAGTGACAGACACAGAAGTGCACCGTTCAGGCCCCCAGCATGGCCCATCATGTAGGAGTTCGGTGTCCCCGCCGTGGGGAAACTGGTGGCTAGCTGTTAGCTGTGAGCTTTGGGGCTTTTCAGCTGCAGGGAGATACTGTACTTCTGTGAGAACAGCCCAGTCTCAGGGCCTGGTGGAAGTGAGGGTGGTTTAGACCGAGCTAGCCATTGCTGCCGACTGGGGGTAAGCCGAATGGATCATGCTGACTATAGGGGCCCAGGGATGGCTGATTCCAATTCCACCAAGCTCCACTTCTCTATTCTGCTCCCTTGCATAGTAGCGGACCCCCAGCTAACCTAAAGGACATCTTAAACACTGCACTCTGCCTGTGTCCCCTTCCTGGGAGGAGGCTAACACTCCACTTCTGTGTGTGTGTGTGTGTGTGTGTGTGTGTGTGTGTGTGTGTGTGTGAAAGGGGCTGCAATTCCAACGTTGCCCTGCTTGCCTCGCAGTTCACTAGCGAAGGAAAAGAACATGTGGACATGCTTTGAGACCCACACCCGATGGGGTACCATCTTCTTCCAACAAAAGAAGTGAAGCCACAGCCCCGCCCCCTCTCTCTTACTTTCTGTCTCACACACTGCGGTTTTCTGAGCAGTGGCACCTACACATCCCAAGATGCTGTTCTTTCTAGTGGCAGATAGTCGCAGGTACCCCTTTCCAGAAGGGACTGGGAGCCATGGAGGCCTGGTTGTATGTGGGTTCATTTGGTGCAGTTAGGAGAGCCAAAAAGGCTCCCACGAGAAAGCACTGAAGCCAGCAGTATTGGACCCAAGCACCCTTTAAGGAGGAGCTTTTTGCTTTATCTCGGTTGTAGGATAACATGTCTTTATTTGAGAAACCTAAAACACTAAAGGAAGGTATGAAAGCAACATTGCCCTGCATCTAATCACCGTACCTTCTACCACTGTAAGCAGTGAGCTCATGAGGTGGGGGTGCTCCCTGTCAACCCCCGTGGGCTTCTTTACATCTGGGGTGAGTGGAGCCCTAAGGAGGACCTAGTGGAAACACAGTGTGGTCTTGCCGTTTCCTCTGAATGTTTCCCACACACTTCAGCCTCCTTGCCAGCATCAGTGCTAACTCTTCAGGACAGCCTGGACATGCATGCCCTGGGACAACCCGGAGAATGCTCAAAGGCTAAACACAGGAACCACCTAGAGAGCCAGGTTCCTGACCCCCTGAGACCAGTTTCTTTATGTACTGGTCATGTGTCTTTGGCAAGGAGCCTTCCAGGGTCTCCCTTATTCTGATACCATGTACATAAAAAATCAGATGTGAGGATGGGGTCGAATAATATAGCAGGTCGAGATTAATTAGGGATTTTTCGATGTCTATTATAACAGATTAGGAATTGCAAACCCAAAGCCTACGGGGCATTATGCAGGCAAGGCAGTCTGGCGGGTGATGAAAGGGTTGGGAATGACCGCTGAGCACCTGCCGCATTTAAAACAATACAAACCTTGTACTTTGTGCACAAAGCAAAAATGAGAGCCAGACTTTACTGGCGAGCCCCTGTCTTTCTACCGTCGTTGTCAAATGCCACGCGTACGCACCATGACTGTTCTCATGCTGCTGAGGCAGAGGGTGGGTTAATAGCTAAATCCCCAACTTCCTAAGGAGGCAGAGATATTTTAAGGGAACCTCCACCACCACGCCCCTCACCTTCCAGGCTCCACTGGTGCCTCTCCTTTCCAAATTTGATGCCTTCCACAGCCTGAGCCACAGCTTCCTTGAGTTGCTGCTCAGAAACCTGGAAAAGATCCACCATCAATTCAAGCAAGAAGAGGAGGCAGGTGCAGCAGATTCCCAAGACTGTACCTACCATGCCCAGGGCTTCCACTTTCCACTCTGCAAAGAGCTGGCCAATTCAGCTTCCAGAAGTGCCCTGGGTATCAACAAGCCCCCAGGGTCCTCCGGGTGTTTTGTGTCCATCAATAAAGGAATGTCCATTGATCCCCTTGGTTCTCCAACCTTTTCCTCACTACTGTGAAACTCTAGGCAAAGTCACCATTTCGTAGTCTACTTCTGGAAGCTATTCCCTTAGCAGTGATGTAACCTCAGAGTCACGGTCATCGCCATGACCATTATAGGGCCTGTGCTATGCTCACAAGCCATTAGTCCCCTCACAGTAACAGTTAATTGTGAGGGGCTGGTTCATCACTTGAGAGCACTGGCTGCTCTTCCAGAAGACCAGGGTTGGGTCCCCAGCACTCACATGGTGGCTAACAATTGTTTGTAAGTCCTAAGGGATACAACACCCTTTTCCGACTTCCTATATACTGCATGAATGTAGCACACAGACAGAAGCAGGCAAACACCCATACACATAAAAATGAATAAAAAACAAATAAGGAAAGAAAAGAATAAATGAATGAACGAATGAATGAGATGATAGATTGATTGACTGATAAAGTGTGAGTTTAGAAATCAAGCAGACATATATCTCATGCCAGTTTCTCCATCGTCTAGACGCAATATACTTAGACACAGCTTAACCTTCTAAGCCTCAATTTCTTGTTCTATAAACTATAACAGTAAGAATCTTCACAGGGTGGAAAGAGGGTATTTTATAAAATAAATTATTGGTAACCCAAATATGAGAAACAAAAGAGGAAATAAATTTCCTAGGCAGGGGAGATGGCTCAGAAGCTAAGAGCACATATGCTCTCATAGAGGACCAGAGTTCAGTTGCTAACAGCCATGCTGGGCAGCATACATCTGTCTACAGGAAACCCAGTGTTCTGACCTCTGATGGCACCTACATACACACACACATACCCACACATTGATACATATACATACACAAAATTTTAAACAGTTAAAATAAATTATAAAAAAATTAACACCAAAATTTTAAAGTATGCATTCTAAGTCAATAGACTGAAACGACAACTCTCAAAATGGGAAAAATACTTGCAAATCACGTATCTAGTGAGCAGTTAAAACCCAAAATATAAAGACCAGTAACAAAAGCCAAAATTTATTTAAAAATTAAGCAAAAGACTTGGGGGAACATTTCTCCCAAGAAAATATACAAATGGTTGACAAACTTGTGAAAAGGTATTCAACACCACTGACCACTGGATGAAAATATCAGTCGCAGAGAAGTGTCCACTTCACACCCATTAGGAGAGCAACTCAAATATAAAAAAAACAGAAAAGAACAAGTCTTGGAGCTGGAGAAAGACCTCTGTGGTTAAGAATGCTTGCTGCGCTTCCAGAGTACCAGAGTTTGGTTCCCAAACCACACTGAACAGATCCAAGACATCCAAAATCCTCTTCGAGCCTCTCCTGGTACTGTACTAATACATACACGTATACACACACACACACACACACACACACACACAAAATAACAAGTCTTGGCAAGGCCATGGAAGAACTGGAACTCTTGAGCACTGTTGATGGGAATGTAAAGCGGTTCAGTGCCTATGGAGGGCAGTATAGAGAGTCCTTAAATAATTAAAAATAGAAATAGCAGATGACCCACATCTGGGTATACACACAAAGGAATACTAAATAAATAGACGGATAAATAATAAATAAGAGCAGGTGTGGTGGCTTGTGCCTCAATCTCAGCACTTGGGAGAGTGAAACAGGAGGATTGCTTCAAGTTTGAGGTCAGCTCGAGCTACATGGTGAGTGTCAAGGCCAGCCTCAACTACCGTGTGAGACTAGGTCTCAAAAAAAAAAAACCAAGAAATTAAAAAGCATCTCAAAGTCATGTATGCGTCCTGTGGTCTTTTTTGCATTGCTGCAAGAGTGAAAAGTAGAAATAAACAGCTATCCATTGAAAGCTGGGTGCCTGAACAAAATGCAGCCTAGGCATGCAAGGCAACATTAGTCAGCCTTCAAAAGGCAGGCAGATGGCAGAGGTTATGACAAGGATAAACCTTAAATGACTTGAGGCTGTAACGAAAGGGCCAATGTGCCATGGTTCTGCTAATAAGAGGTATGTAGGCAAAACAGAACACAGAAAAGTGATGACCAAGGGACACGGGGAGGGAACTGTTTAATGGGTAGCGTTCAGTTTCTCAGGGCGAAGTTTGGTGGTGGTTGCACAACAGTGTGGGCGGCCTTCAAGCCACGGACCTATCCGCCTGACTGCCTGTCTCTGTGACTCATAAGCTGTGCTCATAGGCCTTTCAAGTCTTGCTTTCCTCGTTTGTGAACGGGAGCTTGGCAAACGCGACTGACACACACAGGGGAAAGGTCAATAAACAGCTGGAGTGACCACTGCCAGGTTCCCCAAGGTGCTCTCACCTATCTATAACCATGGCATCAAGTCTCAAGTCTAGGACCAGCCTGGATATCACGGCAACATTGACCCTCAGGGTAGCTGCTTATGGGGTGTTTCTATCTGGATATTCTACAGACATCTACGCCCCCATCATGCTACCCCAACTCCTAGGTCATTGTCTCCTATCCCAATCCCTTAGTCATGTTCTCCTTAGCCCAAAGCTAAGGAGCTAGGAGCTACTGCTGAATCTTCCCAAGTATGGCTTCGAATTCCTTCTTCTGTAGTCTCTCTCCAGGCCTTCTGTGTAGACCAGGGCCTCGCCATCCATTCCCTTCTACTCTCTGCCCACGCTACTCTGTCCAAAGGTTGGAACGACCAACTATGAACCTGTTACATGTTGCAGGAGGTCCTCCCACTCCTCCAGCCTATAGCTGCTGAGATACCAGCCCATTGGGGCGTGGTCTCTCTCCCTTTAAAAAAGCGGCCACTTCCCTCTCCTCTCTCTCTTCACTTCCTGCTCTGCAGGTGACTAGACTCCCTTCCTGGTTGCGTAGAGGGCTGTTGTCTGGGATAGAGATCTGTAAGTTTTTTCCTCTTTAAATAAATACTACCCTATTAATCTTAATTCCAAACTGGTGTGGCATTGTTTGTGACTTACGCCTTCAGTTACATCTAAAGCTTCTGGCCTGTAGCTCCTCACCAGGTCCAGAAAAGAGCACAGAATGTCAGCCGTGTGGCAACACCTCATGGACCAATCCCAGCCAGCATCGGCTCTCAATCTCACCTGGTCCACAAAACCTGCCATCCACTCTCCAGCTGTGGCCAGTCCCTTCAGACTCTGAATTTGAACTTTGTGCTCCCCCACGCAGGAATGACTTTCTGCAGCCCCCGTCTAGAGACACCTAAACTCTAGCGGGCTCTGCTTTATTGAGCTCTCCTCTTCCGTGTCAGTCTCTTTATTAAGGCCACATGCTGATTCGGGACTCTGCACCATCAGCTTGCTTGTCTCTCAATCCTCATGGCTGAGCTGTCTCTCAATCCTCATGGCTGAGCTCCAGCTATTCCCATTATGACTGCCCACCAGATAGACACATAAATAGAGCTCTTCTGTTTGCTCTATAGGACCCTGGGATTCTGTCCTCCTACCCTAAACTTGTAAATTAGCTATAAGGTTTTCCTAAGTGGCTAACCATTGCTTCTGCCGTCTAGGAGTTTGTCGGGGGGGTCTCTGCTGCAGAGATGTGTTCCCACAGATAGTCTGAACAAGTTTAGGGAAGTAGGGTTCAAACCCTAGCCAGTGACATCCCTGTTTCCATTCGGCTCTTGTCCTGACTTTAATATTGAGAGAGAGAGAGAGCCTGGGCAGAGGAAAGCCCGGCGGCACGTTACCTGTGGGTCTGGATGTCGGCTCACGATGATGGGAACGGGGCCAGGGTCACAGTGGCTCAGGATTCTGTAGACTTCATTGAGGGTCATGCAGTGCACTGGAGACTCGTTGATTTCCACGATCTCATCACCACACCTGTGAAAAACACCCACAGGAACCTCAAAATAAAACAAATGACTGTAGCAGAAAGAGGGCCACTTCTCTATTTAATAACCTACTTCCTTCAAGGCTGCTCACGACATCTCAGCAAGTAGACTTTCTATACCGCCTGACCAAAACTCGGAACAGGGTGGGACAAGCAGCCATCTGCTCCTGTTACTGTGGGCCATAGTGTGGCCAGTGTTTCACATCCAGAGCCGTCCAGAGTAGACAGAAGCTCACCTGTCTCGATTTCCCTCGCCTTCTCTTATTGACCTGATCAGGATTGAGGATGCGGTTTATCCCCTCTAGCCGATTAGCCAGGGTGTAACTCATCACACCCTGGGCCTCGGTGTCCTCAGAAGGAGAGCGGCTAGGAGGAAGGACTGGGCAGCGTGTGCTAAAGGTAAAGGAAATGATGGAGGTGCGATGCAGCAGAGGTCCTTGTGAAGAGAAGCAAGGATAGCAGCCGAGGACTTGTTTTAGTTCCAAGATGGGGCACTAGTTACTGTCAACTCCTGTGCTTTACATGAGTACCCTGCAAAGGCCCTGAGAACCAGTGCAAACTTTAGGAGCTGGGGCCCAGGGCAAGCCCCTCTGGTTACTGGGGATGCACCTTTACAGGGGACAGTGTGACCCTGTCCTCATCTCTCTTTCAGAGTTCCAGCCTGGAGGTGAACACTTGTTCTCCCATCATGTGTTTCCACGTCACAGACCGACACGGAGTGGGGCGGGTCAGACACACGTGGACCTTCTGACGCTAGGAGTCACGATAACCTTTCTTCTTATATACCGACACCCTCAGGTGTTTGCTATGTAACAGAAGACTGGCTGATGTAACCACTGACACAGAAAAAGAACCCAACTAGAAAAGACAGGATTGCTGATATAAACCATCATGGCTGGTTGCATGTCAACTTGACACTAGCTAAAGTCACCAGAGAGCAGGGAGCCTCAACTGAGAAAATGTGTCCAGAATATCAGGCTGGAGGAAGCCTGAGGAGCATTGTCTTAATGGATGGGGAAGGACCAGTCCATTGTGGGTGGGGTCATCTCTGGGCTGGAGGTGCTGGGTTCTATAAGAAAGCAGGCTGAGAAGGACTGGAGTCTCCTTATTCTGCATCCCCTGCTGTGGCCCCCTGTTCCCTTCTGTGTTTCTGCTAAGCTGAGACCCTTATTGTGCCAAGATGATGCCTGTTCTCTAGGTATAATGGAAGACCTCTGCCCACGCAGCACAGAACAGTCCTCACCCCACTGTGGGCCTCCGGGAGAGGGCAAAAGAGCTAAAGCAAGCACCCTAACTTGGCAGGGGGTCCTCCAACCCTGCAGCTAGATGCCCTGGCTCTGGAGTCAGGTCTCCCAGCTTCACTGCTGGACCCCTATCCCTGCAGCTGTATCCCAAGCACAATAGCAGTGGTTGTCCTGCAGAGGGCAGCACAGATCAGTTTCCAGCTCAGACCTGCTATCCAGACACCACCTGAGGTGGGTTTGCCTTCCTACACTGCAATCCCGGAGAGGGGGAATTAAAGCAGGGCAAAAGTCTCCTGTTTACAAAGGCAGCGCACGTCCTCATGAAAGATACATTTGTCCCTCTGGCAGACCTCAGCATCACTGTGCAAGTGTTGTACTGGGTTAAACTGAGATAACGATTTCTACCCAATCAGGTCGCTTGCTGTAGGCAGAAGTTCTATGGAGAGAGGCGGGACTGCAGCCTCTATCTGAAATTATTCTGCGCTCTTGGCGAGGGTGTGCATGAGCCACAGCTGGTTTGCTCAAAACACTCTGTTGTGCACAAAGAGCTCACAGGAAAACCCTGCACTAGACGTCTATGTTACTACGGATTCTGTGTCAGTCTAGCCTGAGTTAGAGCAAGCTTCCTTTGTTTTCCGTTGCTGTCTGACATTCTCGGGTGCCATGTTTCTTAACATACGCAGAGATTTCCGGGCTATCAGTAACACTGAACTCAATCGACAGCTTTGGTGTGGGGCTGCTGAGATTTTGTGTTACCCCGCCCCTTTTCCCTATGCCCAGGTGATTGACATGGCTGTGGCTGTGCTACAACTGAGTCGAGCCTGAATCCTTCCGCATTTCTCCTGAGGCCAACCTCAGAGACTCCTAAAGGAAGCCAGTTTTCTCTGCTCTAAGCCAGGGGACCATTTAGGAAGAGAAATGGGGACCCACCGCAGCCGTCCATCCAGGTGCGCCACGGATCCAGGTGACAGCGTGTGAACGAAGATGCCCGAGATACATTGAAAGTAGGGGACGCTGCACAGGCCAATCCCCAGGCCAACACCAGCCTCTGGAATGCAGAATGGGGGAAAGGTGGGGAGTGTGAGCTTTCCTGGGGGGGTGGGGGTCCCAGCCTAGTAGAAGCCTCTAACACCTGGCGTCCTAGGCTAGGCAAGTGTCCAGGTCATGATGCTCATTCCACCCCTGTGTGTGGAGTGTCACTGTACACAGGGGCCATTTAGGGACCAAGTGATGGGCAAAACAGATGGTGAGGAGGGGGTGTGGTAAGGTCAAGTGGAGAAACACTAGGAAATGAGAGAGGGGAGGCGGCAGGGAGGAGGATACAGGAAGGTGAGCAAGAGGAGGCGGGAAGAAGGGAGGAGACATTGATGAGTATTATACAGGAAGTAAAAGGGAATGAGCTAGGAAGTGGCGGGATGCCCCTCCAGGCCTCTGCGACGACATTTGGTGTAAACCATGGACAACAAAAACAAGCCAGGATGAAGAGATAGGGCGGAGGTGGAGGCTGGGAGGAGGGTGCCTTGTTGCTGCGGGACCAGAAAGGCCGGTGTGGGCAGAACATGGGCAGGCATGGGGAGAGTGGGCTGAGGAGACAGAGGGCGGGTGTAAAGAAACAAACACTGTTTAACTCATAAGAAAATGCCACGGGACGGTCGGGAGTGAGGAGGTGGTGTAATTTAACTACCATCTTTATTAATATGCCTGGCTCTATATGGAGAAATACATATAGATGGGCAAGAATAGAAGCATGAAGGTCACTGGAAAGGCCCTGTGGGCACAGAGGGTGGCAGAGGGAGAAACAGAAGGGCATGGAGTATATTCCAAGGGAAGGAATAGAAGGAATGGATCAATAGATTAGCTCAAAGGTAGTCTTGAATTGAGTGGCTGGTAGGTGACAACCCCACTCTCCAACAGGGAAGTCTGGGCAGGACCAGCCCGACGAAGTTCTGCCCTGCAGGCACCCATGATGCTTATCACTGCACTTGGATCCCAGCTCTGCCCTTAACAGTGCCCCTTGTCCCTCCAGCCTTTACGAATTAGCCATGCACCTGGGATCACAGAGAGAATGGCTGCGGATCCCTGGATGTCAGCTTGATTAAAAACAAACAAACAACCCTCCATTCGTTTTGCAGGAACAAGAAAATGGGCCCAGAGAGGGTCAGTGCACTGTTCAAGGTCTCAGGATATTAGCCACAGAGTTCAGTCTGGCCCACTCCCCCCACCCCGTGTGTGTGTGTGTGTGTGTGTGTGTGTTTCCCTGCTATATGCCTGCTAACTGTCTCACTAAAGACATAAAGACATTGTCTGGGTTAGCTAGGACAGGTACCTATTCCTAAGCCTGATAAACTGAGTTCAATCATCAGAACCCACACGGCAGAAAGAGAATCTCAGCTATGTTCCCTGTGTGGCGGATACACAAACACATACTCAATAAGCAAGAAGAAAGGAAGAGGGGATGGGGAGAGAGGGAAGGAAGGAGGATGAGACCCGATGGCAAGTCCAGCTGGACAAAAATAGCATCTGCTGGTCACCCGTTCTGTGCTGTCCCCCTAGGACAGCGGTGGGCAAAGGCTGGCACAGCGCTCCTACCTTTCTGCAGAGACACCTCCACCATGATCCTGTAGTTGGGCTTGGCGGTGCTGGCAGGGGACGCGGGGCTTTCCAAGGAGAAGGGGCTGCTGTCCTGGGCACCGCACGTGCTGGAGCTGAGGGAGCGGCACAGAGGGGGCGACAAGTGGCTGCACAGGGATGGGGGTGCCGTCAGGCGGGTCCTCACTGTCAGGGTCAGAAGCCCCTTCTTGGCTTGCTGGAAAAGAGTGATGGTATTTGGAGCCATTTTCAGACAGGTGGGAAAAAGAAAACAGACAGCCAGTAACGATGATTGCTGTTCTCCAAGGAAACGCAGGGGTGTGTGTGTGTGTGTGTGTGTGTGTGTGTGTGTGTGTGTGTATGCATAGCATACAAACATGTGAGAACTTACACAAGACGCGTACACACACATGTACCCAGAGTATATATGTTATATGATATGTGACATGGGTGCTTACCCAGATAGACTCTTGAACTGAACTAACTGGATGGAGACGCAAAATACCTTTTAGTGATTCTTTACAAACTCAAAAAGGCAGTGGTGGCGCAGGCCTTTAATCCCAGCATCCGTGAGGCAGAGGCAGGCGGGTCTCTGAGTTCTAGGCCAGCCTGGTCTACAGAGCTAGTTCCAGGACAGCAAGGGCTACAGAGAGAAACTCTGTCTCTAGCCCCCTTCCAAAATAACCTCAAAAATTCAAACCATATCTATAAATCTACTATTATAAATATGCATGTTTTGAGACAGTTTTATAAACCTCTAGTAGTCTGAATGTCCTGATTCTACTAACATTTGTAGAGGAATTTTCTTAACGCTGTGCCCGAGGGCAGCGTCGACTAGGCAAAGGCTAGGTCCCTGCAAAGGGTCAATTTTTAATTTTGTGGCCTCAGAGGAAGGAGACGAGGCTAGGTTTGACTTCACTACTGAGGGTCTCAGACTGTGGACAGAGGCTAAAATGTTACCTTGAACTTCTGCAAGGCATCCTGGTGTGTTAGGCCAGCCATTGATTCACCATTGAGTTCCAGGATTTCATCGCCTGTCGAGGGAGAGAAACGCAGAAGCTAGCAAGCTTTAGTCAGGCTTTCGGGATATACTCGGGGCCTTGGGCCTTGTCCCTAGGCCAAGCCTAGCCCTTGGCCTTTGGAGTTTGCCACACTCGAGCACTGTCTGGGCCACCAATCTCAAGTGCCAACTTTGCCATTTGGCTTTAACTGTGTTTCCCAACAGCTTGTCATAACTGCTTCTTTTTAGCTCAGATACTGTTTAGTTTAGTGTGTCTATGTGTTACGAATCAAGGCTGCAGAGCTCAGAATGGTGGGCCGCTGCAGCCAAAGGGAACAATGACAGAACTCGACCCTTGTCACCAGAAGACTCCATATGACTGAGAACACATACGCGGGAAAAGTATGTCAAACGACCCTAATCATGCAATCCCAATACACAGGCTACAGGATCACCAGAAGTCGGAGGCCAGCCTGGGCTACTTATCGAGTCCAAGGCTAGACAGGGCTACAAAATAAACAGAATTAAAACGTAATTAAGTGTGTGCTTAGAAAGGGAGAGGCAAAGCCAAAACTTCAGAATGTCCGCTCCTTAATTCCACCAGAGCTGACTCTAAGTCATTAAAATATCTGTCCCCAAAGGCCAAATAACCCAGTTCTGGGCTTGTCTTCCATGTCCCTCTTTTGGTCGTGTCTGGAGAACATTGATGAGCCTAGGTTGTGCTAGATCTATTTCACACAATCGTTTTCCGGAAGGAGAAGGAAAGCCAGCCATTCGTGGTGTGGGGTGCACCCCAAGCCCATCATCACCAGCATGCTCGCCCAGAGCCGACGTGAGCACGCACGCCACTTTTGAAAACAATTAGGCTACTTAATTCTAAACCAGGAATGGGCTGGTAGGAATTCTGTTTTTATTATTGCTATTAACTAAGGGAGATAACCCCACCCTGCACCATTTCCCCCCTCAAAACATTGATGGTTTCCAAAAGTCCAAAAGTCACGAAACACCAAAGCACACCCCTTGGATTCGGGCCTACTCCTTCCCTTCTCCTGCCTCCTCTTCTCTTCCTGATCTTGCCTGGGCTGCTCCTGTAGACCTGCCCTTGGTCCTTTTCCCCCTCTCAGTCCCTCCCTCCTCCACACCTCTGTGGTTAATTCACGCCTTCCCCAAGATCCCCCTCTTGGCGACCGCTTTTCAGTGGGCTGTCGGACAGCGCCATCTAGTGCTCAGCCAGGCACATCGCCCTCCTGCAGTTCCCACTTCTTCAGCCTTTTCCTCTTCCTCCTTGGCCTCTTCCTGTTCTCCAGTGGACTGAAACTGGAAGCTGTCACACGTCCTCATTACCCACTTACTGCCTTTTCCCAGGCTTCGGCTGTTCTCATTGACTCTAGTCCTTGGAAGGGTTACTGTTCCAGACAATCTCAAGAGCAGGCGACAGCCTCTGGTGCCAGGCTCCCGTGCCAGCCTCTGAACAGTTCTCCTGCTACCTGCCTCCTGTCAGCCACTGCATCCTATACACCACTTCCTGACTCACCCAAGGCCTCTCTATCCAGTGCCTCCCACTGCCCGATGCCGCACTGTGCTTGGGTTGGCAGTGTTTTCTGTAGAGAGCCAGATAGTAAGTAATTAAATCTTTGCAAGTCTTACCATTTCTGTTTGGATGACTCAACACAGAGTTGGAACATCAAGGCAGCCATGGCCTCACATGAAAGAACATGGCTGAAATTTGAATCTTGTCATAATTTGCATGCCACAAAAACAGGAAGATAGAATTTTTTGAATTAAATTTTATTAATCTTGTGTGTTGTGTGTGTGTATGCGTTTAAGGGTTTTGTTTTCTGTTTGTCTTCAGAGACAGGATTTCTCCGTGTAGCCCTGGCTGTTCTGGAACTCACTCTGTAGACCAGGCTGGCCTCAAACTCACAGAGATTCACCCGTGTCTGCCTCCTGAGGGCTGGGATTAAAGGCATGCACCACCACAAGAATTTTAATTAATGGATTGATGACAGGTGATTAATTGATGTGTATAGGCATTTTGCCTGTATGTATATCAGTATACCACATGTGTGCTTGGTACCCTTGGAGAGCAGAAGAATGATAGTCTGCTCCTCGCTATGATGGCGTCCTTGAGGGGAGAAGTCTCCCACTAGAGATACGCACCCCTCCCAAGCACAGAAGTGTACTCTGAAAGCCCCAGATGCATTTTCAGCTCTCGGTGCCTCCTGAGACGCAGTTCTGGACTACGCTTCTCACCTCTCAGCCACACTCGGAGGGGGAGGAAAGGAGGCCTACCTTCCTGGAGCCGTCCGTCGGCCGCAGCTGCACCCCCAGCAAAGATGCTCTTCACGTAAATCCCAATGGGACCGTAAATGCTGTCCTTCCCCCCGACGATGCTGAAGCCCAGGCCCTGGGGAAAGAAGAGAGGTCAGATGGAGAGTATCCCAGCTGTTTCTTAGACTGGTCTTTTCTCTAAGGCCCTGCCTAAGCCCTGAAGAAAGGAATCGGGGAGGAGACAAAGTTCCTTTAGTTCTGTGGGGTGGTCTCAGGAGTTAACCAGGCAGTGTGGTTAGTAGCTTGGGGCCAGTTTGGACTATATGAGAGGCTTGCCCACAAAGCTGGCAGAGGGGTGCAGGATAGAGAATAATGCCCCATTCTCTCTGCTTGAGTATTTCTATCCAATCGCCTCCTCTGATATTGTTGTGAAATAAGGCTACAGAATTCACAGGCTGTACTTGAAAATAAAATACAATGCCCAGAAACATCAAGGAGACGTTAATGGCATTAATAGTAACAGCTACACCCAGGGACACATCCTTTCTGCTACCAAAGGCCCCTTGTTCCCTCCATCCTGTATCCATCCGGTCTCCTGCCATAGGACGCCAGTCACCTGGTCTTTCTACAGGTGCTATTCTCCCTGTCATTATTTCTAGGTCATTCTCAGGAGCCGACCAACACATCCTAGGATTATGTCGGGGAACAACACTGTGGTGTCCTCAGAGAGGAAATGATCACAGTGGAACTGGAAGAATCAGCGTTGCTGAAACTCCGGCGAGTGCCTGCGAGCTTGGGTTTGCCCCTCTGTTGTGCTCGGTGTCCCGCTGCCCTGTTCCCACTCTTCCCTAGATGACAGCTCCTAGAAGAGTCAATGCCCCAGCGCTTCCCATTAATGATGATCTTTGCTCACCTTTGCTTGGCCCTTCATCAGCACGATGTTGGAGATGACTGAAGCCTGCAGACCCCCAGACAGCTGCCCAAGCTGAGCGGTGCTCAGTGACCGAGTTGGTCTTGTAGTGCCCTGTCACGAAGAACCCGAGAGGGCAGGAATGAGCCACCGGTGACATCAGCCAAGAAGATCCCCACCCTCTACCTCCCAAGGGTCGCACTCAGGCAGGAAGCTTTTTCTCTGGTGGCCTGGCTGCAGATCAGCAGAAAGGGCTCACTCGTGCTCGTGAAGGGGTAAACCAGGGGTAATAATTCAGACCATACTGTCCCCAGAATAAGCCCTGGAGGCCAAGCAAGACCTTCAGTTGAGTTTGAGACATCCCTATACACTGTGTTCAGCTCAGTAAGCTCTCTGTAGTCTGTGAGCAGAAAAGCGCTAGTGTGATTACGCAGCCTCCGTTCCTCCCATGTCTCCAGGCCCCTCCCCTCCATCTTACCGAAACCGGGTAGTCCAACTGTTGAGAGAGAGACTTCCTGTTGCTACAGAGAGAGTACGGTTGCCTGTCGGTGGGAGCTGCAGATTTCTTGGCCATTGGAAAATCAATTTCTCCTGCGCAATAGGGATTAACACCTAAACAGAGATGGACGGGGTGGGGGGAACAAACAGGAAGAAATCATTTGTGTGCACTCAGATATCAGCCTCGCCCATCAATCGCCAGCCCCTTCCTTAGGTGAGGGTCTGTGCGGGCAGAAACCATCCAGCACCCAGGATGGTTGGTGCTGTCCTCAAGGCTGCAGAAGACCCATGGTAATGACCTCTACCAGATGAAAGAGAGAAAGAGAATTAAGGACAGAAAAATAGGTTGCCGTTTGGAATGAGTTTCAGTAGATTGACTACAGAGCCATAGGCAAATCCAGTGTGAGGTGCTGAGGCCATGCTGAGCTGGGCTCTGCCCTTTCTGACCCAGGCAACTAGTGTGCGTTTGGGTGCTCCGTACCTTCTGTGGATTCAGATCTGTATAAACAGAGGCCAGAGCAGGACATGGTTCATTCTCCAAAACTCTGGCTGTTCTGGGTCCTCCTCTGAGTACTCTGCCTGAAAATATTTGTGGATGTATACAAGGCGATAGAAAAATGCATCAAAATTATCATCTTCAAAGCGGGGAGTTAAAACCTGCAATGCCTACCGCACTGGCTCGATTGATACCAAATGTGGTTAGGAGCCCAGCTCAGAAGCCCAAGCAGTTTTAGAAAGAGAAGCTATAACTTGAGATGAATATGTAACAATAATAATAAATTTATACTTTAAAGCTAAGTCGAATTATGAACTGGAAAAGTTAATTGCCAAAGGAACTAAAAATGGATAACACTAAGTTCTTTTTCTCTCATAAAAGGGATGATTTAGAAATTTTATTCTGAAGTATTTATTCAGTAATTAAGTTTAATAAATTAGTTAGCCACTTTGAAATTCTTAATAGTTTTGCACAGACTCCCTTGGTTTCATTCTAGACAGAGCCCCCTGCAAAGTATGTAACCAGTACCAGGTGCAGAACAAGGCAGAAAAACAGTCACAGGCAAGATGGAGAAGCCTGTGCAATACATATTTAAAAGAATAATAGTCGCGCAGTGTGAAATGGTTGATCATGTCTGCTGCTGAAGGAATGGCAGGTTAGTGTGGCTGTGTGGTCAAAGTCCTTCAGCTGTATCTACCGACCGTTTAAACCAAAATTTAACTCCCGGGCCATTACAAACAATAAACCAAGTTATACATGTCTCCAAACAGGCCATTTAAGGACGGCTCGTAGTACCACAGAGAATGAGGCTCAGAGAGACGAGCAGCTTCCCCAAAGTCACATAGATAGTCACTTCCAAGGAAGTTAGATCCCAATCTAAGCATAATGGCCCTCAAATATGGTGTCTTTCATTTTGCTTTGTTTTTGGGGGGTGAGGGTGGGGGTGAGATTGAGACAGGTTCTGCTGTAGCCCAGCCTGGCCACACGCTCAATGTATATAGTCCAGGCAGGCTTTGGACTCCTGATCATCCTACCTGTATGGCCCACATGATGGAACTACAGACACCACCACACTCAGCCTTCAAGCCTTCTCAGTCATCAGCCACTCCCTCCCGTGTGGTTGCCACTCAGCATTCATGGGCACCAATTGCTTCCAGGACCCCCCCCCATAGATACCAGGATATGTGGGTGCTTTTCCATATTTTGTATAAGCTTACTACATTATTATCACATAGCAGAGGCAAATAAATGCACTACGTATGCTGGATTGTTTAGAAGACAAAGGGGAGAGAAAAGAATCCACGCATTTTCTGTAAAAATGTTATTGTTTTTAAAAGTAGTTCCCATTTACAGATATGGAGGCTAAATGGGGTTCCCTTCAGGAATCAACATAGGTGCAAAAAATTTCATGTGTAAACAATAAGGATTATGGTAATGAAAGACTAAAAATAATGAGAATATTTAATAAAAGGGAGTTGTTAACTAGACTATAAATGTTCATACAATTCCACTCTAAACACGGTGTTTAGAGAGGAATTTCCAATGACTTGTGCACACACATTTTCTGTAGCCACATGGGAAGAGCATGGCATTAACTGAAAATGTTAGCCCTGCTTCGTGTTAACACCTTCAGCGCAAGCTAAATTTCGCCATGCCTTTCTCCACTCTTCTGATTCTATTTACAGCACTCACGAGTCCTCAGGTCTTCTGATCTCAGCCCCTGTCATGTGCCAGGTGAGGCAAGGGAGGCTGGGGTTGCAGGGGAAGCTTGCTCAGCACAGGAATTATGCCAGCACTCAGGATAGGAGCAAAGGTTTTTTTTTTTCTCTTCCCCAGACCAGATCTCCCCAGCATGTCACTCAGCCAGAGGTGCTGTCCACATAGACATGGCCAGGTCAATGTAGAACCCCTCTAGCTGTCTGGGAAGCACACCCATGAAGCATGCCCTCTGAGAGACAGACAGTCAACTTGGTTTACCCTTGATAACCCAGGAAGGACCCAGCCCCCTAGGCTCCCGGCAGCAACAACAGTCCTGATGTTCAGGAGCAGGTAAGTCCCTGTGGTGGGCTGGATGAGAGCATCCCCACAGGCTCATGCATTTGAACATTTGGTCCCCAGTTGGTTGGGCTGTTTGGGGAGGTGTAGGCAGTGTGGTCCATTGGAGGAAGGATGAGAGGCAGTCTTGAGAGTTTAGACTCCTGTTTCCAGTTCTCTCTCTGCACCCGTACTCACATCTGCTTCAAAATGTGAGCTCTCGACAGCCTATTCCTACCACCATGACTGTTTGCTGTCTCCTTCTGCCACTGTGGACTCTAGCCCTCTGGAACTAGAAGCCAGAATAAACACATTCTTTAAGTAGCCTGGGTCACAGTATTTTCCACAGCAACAAAAAAGGAACGAATACAACCCTGTTCCCGAAGATATTTTGGCAAGATACTCACTGGTGGAGTTGCTGCGTGTCCTCTGGTGGCAGACTTTAGGGAACAGGAAGCTACTATTTTGTGCTTCTGATTTTCCAGTCTTTTCTCTGGAGGAAGTTGTAGAAGGCTCCTGTGAAAACAGTTTCCATCTTTTTTATTCAGCAAATTAAGAGTTGAAATGAATGCTTAGCATAATGGGGCATGGATGTGGGAAGTCCTTCTGTATATGTATTGCTTTTATTGATTGATGAATAAAGCTGTTGCGGCCAATGGCTTAGCAGAGTAAAGCCAGGCAGGAAATCCGAGCAGAGATAGAGGGGAAGAGTAGGCAGAGTCAAAGACACACAATGTAGCTACCAAAGGAGAAGGACACTGAACCTTTCCAGTACGCCACAGCCTCGTGGCGTTACACAGATTAATAGAAATGGGTTAATTTAATATATAAAAGCTAGCTAGGAATATGCTTGAGCTATTGTGCAAACAGTGTTGTAATTAATATAGTTTCTGTGTGATTATTCAGGTCTGGGCAGCGGGGAAACTAAAGTGGAATCTGTGTTTACAGGCATGGACCAGAGAAATACCTGTTGATTTGTCTGTCTCTCTACTGAAACAGCAGGCAGCTTGAGGGCTGGGATTTAGAACCATTCTTAATCATTTATTCCAGATAAACATTTGCCTAACTAAAAGGTACTTAACAAATAGAAATTGCATAGTTATTAAACAAATGCTACAAATGTCAAATGCATATGTCAGGGTCTTGATTACACATGGGGAGTTCAGCAGTGATCTAGACAGGCAAGGACCTGACGTTGGATAACCGACATTTTAGTCAAGAAAGGCTAACAATAAACAAAGGTGAAAGATCACCACAGAGAATGACAAGTGTTCAGTCAAAAGGATTAGAAAGTGGCCTGAACAGAGAGTCTTGGAGACCTGTACTAGAGACGATGGGGGTGCTACATCGCCCTGAGACAGGCACTCACAAAATTACTGCTGGGCAAGTACAGAGTTTTAAAGTATTGAATCATCCAAGTGTTCTCCTGGGTATTATGATTTTATTATATTGCTGATTTCTATTTGCCAGCATTTAATTTAGAAACTTAAAAGTCAATATCAAGCCGAATTGTTTACAATCCTCTTCTATTTATGCCTTACCATATTGAATTATTTCACTTTTTTTTATCACAATGATTTTATAGGAATAGCTTCTAGGACTTGGGAGATGGCTCAATCTATGAAGAGCTTGCCACCCAAGGACGGGGACTTAGGTTTGGATCCCCAGTACCATATAAAAAGCCAGGATCTCAGTGCTGGGGAAGCAGAGGCAGGTGGACCCTATAGCCCATTGGTCAGGTCTTGCTGAGTCAGTGAGCTCCAGCTCCAGCTTTGTCTCCTGTCTCCAAAAAGTAAGGTGTAGAGGGAATGAGGAAGATAGTCAGTGTTGACTTCTGATCTCTGTATGTACACGCATACACCATACCACACAACATACCACACACAAACAACACAACATACCACATACACACATGCCACACAAACCACACACACTCAAACACACAAACACACACCACATACACACTCACACACACACCACATACACACTCATACACATTACACACACTCACACACACCACACACTCAGAGTTTCCATTGTACTGAGTATGTTAAATAACCTAATTAGTCTCATCTCTCTACCAGGGTGGAAGAAACCATCTGGCTCTTCCTTGCATGAACAAAAAGCATCTGGAAGAACTCTCCAGCCCCCCTCCTTTCTCTGAAACACCAGAAGTGGAGAGTGAGGGGCACAGAGGCTAGCAGAGAAGGTGAAGGGATTACTTTACTTCTGCTTCCGGGTCTGCTCTCTTTTGTAACTTTACAAACGCTGTGACAGTCACATTGGCTTCGTCACTTACTATTGCAACTGTGTGTGTGTGTGTGTGTATGCGCGCATATGTTTCAAAGAAGCAGTAGGTAGGAAACTCCATAAACACAGGGATGTCCATAGCTGTCGAGTTTGAACGACCAGGTAAATGACTTGGATATTTGTTATTGGACCTGGAAGCTATAGCTAAAGATAGTTTAGGTGTTTGGGGGTGGGCACTTAATGTTGCAGTGTCCTGGAGACTCCTAGTCTACCTGATGTGACTACCTTTATGAGAAGGCAGGTATGGCAGGGGCTGGTTAATTCTGTGTGCTGAGTGGCTACAATATTCAACACCTGGTGTGTGGCCCGGAAACAGAGAATCCTCCTTGCTCTGCCTCTCATTGGGTATCTCTGGTATTAGCTGGCCTCAGCCGACCTCAGCCAGCCTCAACCGGCCTCAGCCGGCCTCAGCAGGCTGGCACTAAAGACACGGCTGGCGTTTTCCCCACAAGTTTCATGGCTTTCCTCTCCCCAGTTGTTGATGGCAGGCTAGTGAGCCTTTCTGAGTCCACGCCCACCTGCACTATGACATACAGAAACTTCTCACGGGATCCAGAACATGGTTAGCCCCCTTCCATGGCTACTGTTCAGACAATTGTTTCTCCAGAGGTGTATATTTCTTTTGAGTTTTGAAAGACTTTTCTGCCCGGTGGCGGAGTTAACCAGGTGAGTGTCGTAAGCTATCTGGATCCAGAAGTCCACTAACAGACTTTCAGGAATAGAGCTAAATCCAGTCTGACACAAGAATTCATGCAAGAAACCACAAATCAATTCCCTTTTATTTCCTTGGTAAGCCGCCACTGTGAAAACAGATGAAGTCTGGGCCGCCTCCTAGGCAGTCATTTTTCTTTTCAGCAGCAGATGGCGCTGTGTTAGCCTGAGCAAAATGACCCATCTTTAAGGGCACCAACCCGGGAAATTCCTGACACGTGACCAAAGCAGTGATAATATACAGGAGAGAGTTGATTTAGCCGAGCTCTTGAGACTCTGATTTCAAAATTAAGTGTGTGATCTGCTTTTCTGAGCACACTGGCATATCCAGCCTGATTTCCAAAAGACACTTCTTAGTGATGGCCACGGCAGGAGGTGGCATCCCAGCTCTAATGTGAAGGGTTCCCTCTAGTACAGTCTCCACTGCCTGCTCTCCAGTGAGAGGACAGAAGTAGCGATCTAGTGTGGCCTTGGGACCTCCGCAGGCCTGCTAAGCTTGGTCTACTTGCCCAAGGGTGACCCTTATTCTTGAAGCCCCTCTGAGACGTGAATTCAGTCAGTGTATTGCCACTTCTAGATGTTTAATAATTTGAAAGTAAATACTTAAAGTGGATGCACACAGGACATGGCCTGATGAGCTTCTTTTAAGACAGTGTTTAGAAGAGTTATTTTAGTGTACTGATACTTGTGTTTGTATCTATAAGTTCTGAAATATTTTACAACAGTCTGACTATAATAATGTAAAAAGTACACTGGAAAGGGCTAGAAACAGATGCACTGAAATAGCAACATTCATTCAACGAACGTTTGCTAAGAACTTGCCGTGTACTGGGTTCTCTTCTTCCCAGTTGTGATAACCCACGATAGGCGAGACACACAGGACAACGGTTTCCATGAATGAGGAAGGACGTATTTGAATGATGAAGCTATGTCTGCATTTTCCTTTCTTTTTATTTTATATGTGTATGGACTTGTGTGTGCATATGTGTATGGACTTGTGTGTGCATATGTGTATGGACTTGTGTGTGCATGTGTGTATGGACTTGTGTGTGCATGTGTATGTAGAGGTGACTTGGATGTCATTCCTCAGGAGCTCCTCGTCTTGGTTTGGAAGACACCACTTCTCCTTGATCTGAAACTCGTTAGCCTAGGCTGGCTGGTGAGCAAGACTCTGCTGTCTACTGTGCTCACCCCTCAGCGATGGAGTGACATTCACATCACTCGGAGACCCGCCTTTTTGCTTCTTAATGTAGACTCTGGGGGTTTGAACTAAGGTACCCCACATGCACAGTAAGCTCTCTACTGGAAGCTGTTTTCCCAGTACTTTCTCCCCCATTAGGAACAGGGTCTCACGTAGCCCAGGCTGACCTTGAACTCCATATGTAGCCAAGAATAACCTTAAACTTCTGATCCTCCTGAGTACTGAGATTACAGGCCCAAACCACCACCCCCGTTTAACACATTGCATATTTTCTAGGTTTTCTAGCGTATTTGTCCTTTTAATTGGGCCCCAAACAAATTACTAACATGACATTTATTTCAACTGTTACAATAGTAGGATTTTTTTTTTCTTTATAAAATCCCTAATCCAAAATAAAAATTGTCTGGCTAGTCAAACCAAGATGGCAGGAGAATCGAGGGAATAGAACAAACCCATTTTTTCCTGGATTGAACAATAAAAGAATGCTCTGTTCACATGAGGGGTTCACTTTCTGACATTTTCAGTGTTGGTTGAAGAAGGCCTGATCCAAAAGAAGTCTTGCCATCTTGGTCTTCCACAGGACTTCACAGTTCCCAGAGCACATTCCTGCCTCATGACTTTGCTCTCCGTGGAAGTGCGACCATGCACTTGAGTCTGTCTTCCTTACCAGTCCGTGTTCCCTAACGAGAGTCATCTCTGATGTAAGTCTCAAGACAGCTGATCCTTCCCCTCAGCCATGTGGCCAGTGTCTGGCCTGACAGAAGGCAAAAAGTTGCATCAAATCAGGGCCACATCCTCAAGCTTCTGGATAACTGTGTGAAACTGAGGTGCATATCTCTTTAGCCTTCTGGGAAGGGAACGGTTTCCCTAGATTCCACCGCGGCAGGAATGGAGACACACTGGTGGATGAAGATCAAACTTAAGTGGCAATTTTGCATCGAGTGTGAGAAGACATGCATCCTAAAAGTTCATGAGCAAGGCAATGCAGGTGTTTATAGACGCTCTGTGGCTGGCTCACCAACGCGACAGTGCCCCGTGTGCTCTGAGTTCATCTCATTGCCAAGCTGGAGGCTGAGTGGAACAGCTGATAAAGGGTTTGTTATGGAAGATGAGAGCCCGAGTTTAATCTCTAGGACCCACAAAAAAAAAACCTCCTGGCGTGATGGTGAGTTTCTAAGCTCAGCACTGGGGATGTAGACACAGGAAGAGCCCTAGGCTCGCTGACTGCCCAATCTATCCTATCAGGTGACCTCCAGGCTAATGTCGAAACCTGTGTTGGAGGAGGTAGATGGCGTTTGTGAGGATGACACCCCAAGGTTGTCCTCAAGCCTCCACATGCACACACACACGTACGTGTGTGCACTCACACGCACACACACACACATACATTTTTCAAGAAGAAGTTGGAGAGATGGCTCAGCAGTTTAAGCACTGACTGATTTCCCAGAGAATCGGGATTCAACTCCCAGCATCCACATGGCAGCTAGCAACCATCTGTCACTCCAGTTCTTCCAATACCTTCCTCTGGCTTCCATGATGCATGCATGCACACGGTGCACAGAGATGTGTGCAGGCCAAACACCCGCACACATAATATAAAAGAAATCTCAAAACAGATGTTTTTGAAGATGTCAAATTTGGTGGCCTCCCCCTGAGACATGAGTGACGAGATGGAAGATGAGGTCATGAGACCAGCAGTCTTGACTTCTTCGTGACTCTAGACACACTGCACCGCTGCTCGGACTCAGTTTCCTTTTCTGTAAGCGAAGAGGCAGACTAGCCATCTGTCACCATCACTTGGAGCGCTGCGCTTTCCAATGCAACTGAGGATTATGTTCAAAGCCTCTGAGCTGCTTTCCTTTTCTGAAATGATCACATATCAGAAAATGATTCACAAGACTCAAACGGCTTCCCTTGGCTCCCAGGGGAGCCTGGACACTCTTGGACAAGCATGTCCTGGGTGGGGCAGCTCCTCATCAAAGGAGTCTCTGTAGGAGCCCTGAGAGCAAGTCCACAGAGGCCTCCCTCTGCAGTACACAGAACAGAACACTTCTGTTCCTGTTCCCAAGGTGGGGTTTCTCTCCACGCTGGGGCTTTGTCACTGCGGTCAAAGGGCTAACACAGTCATTAGAACACTCTTCCCCTTGTTCTCATCAGAGACTGTGGTCACGGCAGCCATTCTGTGGGCAATGCACGCCACCATTACCTAGACATCCATCTCTGCACCAACCCAGTCACAGGGGGACCAAATGGCCTTGTGGTCCACTGTCCAGCAAGCTCTTCACAGTACTTTTACCAACATTAAGATCAGTCCTATTGCTTCTAGGGACAAACAGCCGACTCTAAAAATGGAAAGCTACACAGTCCTCTTGGAATGAGAGGATAACCCAGAATTATTGTAGGAGAAATTAGGGGGCATTGTGTCCTACAAGCAAACTGATTCCAGAGCCTAAAGTTCTCCCAAGGCTTACGAGTCCCATTGACCCACTGGGAGAGATCATTTTGCATGTGGACTGCTCACTGGCATCAGTGACAGACTTGACACTCCGGAGCTTGCTGGCGGCCTCAACGGAAACTTTCCTGTTTTCTTTTGAACGGAGGTGCTGTGACCGCTGCCTCTGAGAAACCCACACAGAATAACCCAACCATCCCCAGCAAGGTCCATTTCCTGTGGTTGGGTTGACATTGCGGCAACAGGCTTCGCTTTTTAAATCACAAGGACACACAAGCAGACTCCAGCAGATCGGTTCTGGGCCACCACCTGGTCATACGGATGATGTCCCTTGTCTGGTATTTTCAAGGGGAAGGGACAAGCACAGCCAGGACTTCCCTCTAATGTCCACTCCCCTTCTCCACAGCATGACCACTGTCACCAGGTCCTTCTAATTCCACCTTCTCAAGCCTCTCCAGCACGCCATTCCCACTCCTGTCCCGGTCAAGGTCCTGGCCCAGATCGCCTACTACAGTGGCCTCTGATACCGTGAAAAGAATATTTCTAATAAACGCTGCCAGGGTAGACCCATTTCCACACACGAGGACATGAGTTAGACTCCATTCTCAGGCCATGCGCACAGACTAACTGTTTACAAAGGGGGTCCAGAAAGGGTGCAGGGAAAAGGCAGAATACGTGCAAAAGGACACAAGTTGTGGAATAGGATCTGAAGCCAATGTTTTTTATAGTTTCAACTCTATCATTTCTGGGGGTCAGGGGGGTCAGGTGAGGAGTAAATGCATAAAGATGCACTTGATGGTGAAATTGTGGAACTCTAATCTAATGCATTGATGGTGAAAGTGTGGAACTCTAATCTAATGCATTGATGGTGAAAGTGTGGAGCTCTAATCTAAGCACCACAGCTTCAGAAGGGCCACTACAACTCTTTCCTGAGGTGGATGGAGGTGGGTCCCGATGTTCCCCATATACTTTTTTACAATTTACTTGTCTTTTTCTACTTTCCATGTAGATTAGATCCATGTATGTCTCTCTTAGGGTCCTCACTGTTGTCTAGGTTCTCTGGGATTATGAATTGTAGACTGGTTTTCTTTACTTTATGTCTAAAAGTCGCTTAAGTGTGAGTACATATGATAATTGTACACCTGATTTTTGATCAAAAAAAGCAAAAATATCAGATGGAAAAAAGAAAGCATATTTAACAAATGGTGTTGGTATAACTGGATATCAACATGAAGAATTAAAATAGATCCATATCTATCATCATGCAAAAAACTCAAGTCCAGATGGATCAAAGACCTCAACATAAAGCCAACCATACTGAACGTCATAGAAGAGAAAGAGGGAAGTACACTTGGATGCATTGGTACAGAAGACCACTTCCTAAATATAATCCCAGTAGCACAGACACTGAGAGCAAAAATTAATAAATGGGACCTCCTGAAACTGAAAATCTTCTGTAAAACAAAGGAGACAGTCAACAAGACAAAACAGTGGCCTACAGAATGGGGAAAGATATTCATCAACCCCACATCAGACAGAGGACTGATCTCCAAAATATACAAAGAACTCAAGAAATTGGTCATCAAAAGAACAAATAATTCGATTTTAAAAATGGAGTATAGACCTAAACAGAGAACTCTCAACAGAGGAATCTAAAATGACTGAAAGATACCTAAGGAAATGCTCAAAATCCTTAGTCATCAAAGAAATGCAAATCAAAACAAGTATGAGCCAGTGGGTTTTTGATCCTACTGCACGTACTGGCTTTGGGGGAGCCTAGGCAGTTTGGATGCTCACCTTAGGAGACCTGGATAGAGGTGGGCGGTCCTTGGGCTTCCCATAGGTCAGGGAACCCTGATTGCTCTTCGAGCAGATGAGGGAGGGTGACTTGATCGGGGGAGGGGGAGGGAATGGGAGGCGGTTGCGGGGAGGAGGCAGAAATCCTTAATAAATAAATAAATTTGAAAAAATAAAATAAAAGAACTGCTTTGGCCCTATAGCAGAGCTATAGGAGAACAGAACTAGGTGGAGAAAACTAAACTGAAAAAAAAAAGTATGAGATTTTGTCTTATACGTGTAAGAATGGCCAAGATAAAAAATACTGATGACAACTTATGCTGGAGAGGTTGTGGGGTAAAGGGAACACTCCTGCATTGCTGTGCGAATGCAAACTGGTACAGCCCCTTTGGATGTCAGCATGGCAATTTCTCAGAAAAGTAGGAAACAACCTTCCTCAGGGCCAAGCAATACCACTTTTGGGTATATACCCAAAGGAAGCTCAATCATACCACAAGGACATGTGTTCAACTATGTTTATAGCATCTTTGTTTGTCATAGCCAGAACCTGGAAACAACCTAAATGCCCCTCGACCCAAGAATGGATAAGGAAAATGTGGTACATTTACACAATGGAGTACTACACAGCAGAAAAAAAGACATCTTGAAATTTGCAGGCAAATGGATGGAGCTAGAAAACATCATGTTGAGTGGCACAGCCCAGACTCAGAAAGACAATTATCATATGTACTCACTCATAAGCGACTTTTAGACATAAAGTAAAGAAAACCAGTCTACAATTCATAATCCCAGAGAACCTAGACAACAGTGAGGACCCTAAGAGAGACATACATGGATCTAATCTACATGGAAAGTAGAAAAAGACAAGGAAATTGTAAAAAAGTATATGGGGAACATCGGGACCAAGGGAGAATGTAGGAGGGAGAGAGAAGAGGGGAGGGGAGAGGGAGGAAGGGGAGCAGAAAAAAATGTATAGCTTAATAAAATTAATTTTAAAAAGAACCCTAAAATTCAGTCTCCAAAGAACACCAACCCACATCCCAAATGATTCTCAACTCTGTCTCTTCATGGTCTCATATTTTATTATAGGGAATAATTATATAAAACACATACAGATGTTGTGCCATGATGCTCATCACACCTGTAAACTGAAAACACTGGTAGGTGAGGCTTTCAAGGATAGGGGAGAGTCATGCTTTCTAGGTGACCACTGACTGTGATTCTTCAGCAAAAACCAAGGAACTGTCTGAAGTGAGACAGAAACCTATCAATGAGAAAACATCCTTATCAGGCATAGCCAGAGGCCGGTGACAGGATTAAAGGCTGTGAGGTGGCTTTTTGAGAAATAAGCAGAGCCCAGAATCTGCTGTGGTTCTGAGATCATGTGCTGAGTGACTGAATTTGGATTTTGCAGTGTGCATCCTTATGAAATACACAGAGCAGGAGAAAGCCCCGTTCTTTCCCAAGGATGGAGCTTAACGGGACAATCTCTGCATCCAGAGGACGCTCCAAAGGATTATCTCCTTATTTTAAGTATGAGCTAGAGCGAACCCATGCCACCCCTGGGGAAACGAAAGGAAATTATGGTCCAGATATGACCCTGAAGGGAAGGGGGAATCCCCTGAGAACTGACAACCACCGCTGAGCACGTGCGGGAGCCGCAGTCCTAATTGACGCCACGTGAATGCCTTACCACTCTGCAGACAAAAACCCGGTTGATCCTGCTCCCGCCTAATGATGCTCCAACTGCCCCATGGGAGCATATTCAAATCTTCTGTGAGGGAACTACCACTGCCTGGGGCCCCCGAAACACCAAAGGAGAAAGTAGTGAGACAGAGGAGTCTGAGAAAACAGCTAAGTCGAAACAAAACTCACTGAGAGAAAGCCGCGAGAACCACACACACGGAAGGAAGCCTGCACTGACTGCAAGATCAACAAGTGCCGCGTTTTAAAGACATGAAGGAAGTAGCCGGAAATTCAGACCAGAAACTGAAAATGTCTCAGAGAGTTGAATATTAATAAATTAATATTCAGAAGTAAACAGACTGAAAGGGATATTTAGATAACAGCACTGAAGGGAAGACGGGAGAACTGGGGCATAGGTTTGAAGGATACCCAGGTGGCAACACAAAGATATGGGAAATATGAATGAGAGCTTAAAACTAGACAGTGACAACTTACCACTTAGCAAATTTGCAGGACGAAGGGACCTACATCATCTGTCTGTCTGTCTTCTATATATCATCTATCTACATATCATCTATCTATCCATCCAGTACTTCACATGACAACATCTGAAAGACATTAAACCATAAACTCACCAAACTCAACAAACCCTAAGTCAAATAAATAAAGATTAAAGCATATCAAAAACCATTTCTGGGGAGAACTGAAAAAAGAAAACACTCAAATATGTAGTCCTTAAAAGCCGTGAGCAGGAGCTGGAGAGCTGGCTCTGCGGGTAAGAACACTTGCTGGGAGAGCGTGAGGACCTGAGTTTGCTCCTAGAGCTAAGGTAAAATGCAGGCTTGGTGGTGTGCACACCTGCAATCTCAGCATCTGGAGAAGGGGGGAAGAGAAGGGTTGCTGGAGACTTCATAGCCACCAGTCCAGCTCCACGCTCTGTGAGAGGCCCTGTCTACAAAGAATAAGGTGTGTGGGGGGGCACTAGAGAGGTGGCTCGGCAATTAAGAGAACTGGCTGCTTTTGCAGGGAACCATGATTCAATTTCCAGTGCCCACATGGCAGCTCATAACTGTCTGTAAATCCAGTTCCAAGAAATTCAATATTCTCCTCTTCAGGCTTCTGCCAGCACCAAGCACACAAGGGATGTACAGATAGTACATGCTAGTAAAACACCCTAGCCAGAGAGAGAGAGAGAGAGAGAGAGAGACGAGAGCAGAGGCTAAGCAATAATTCTGGCACAAGAGTCCAGGTTAAAATTTTTAGTAAAAATGCCAGGTGAAAAGGCTGGACAAAATGTTTTCTACACAATAAAATTCATCAATTTCAAGAATGTTCCAGTATTCACAGGTGATGCATTCATTCCAAGAACCCCAATTGGCCACTGAAACTCTGGATGGCATATGTATGTATATATCTACATATACATGTGTGTATATGTGCAAATGATAAAGCAGAAACCTGACATCTTCCGCCAGCCTCCATACACACATCTGCAAACACCGCACAAACATACACCACAGACACACAAATAAACTAATTGTTCGGAGCAGCAGGCAGGGAGAAATGAAAAACTGTCTTCCAACAGGAAGCAATTAACTCCCTTCTCAGCAGGAACTGTGTAAGACAAACAACAGGAAACAAGCCATTAAGAACCATATGTGTGTGTTCTTATGTCTGTGGGGTGGGGTGGGCTTAAAAACAAAGGAACAAAAATTAGATTAAAATGTGGGCGCCTAAAATCATGTACGTACAAGCAACACTAAACAGGCTCAAGAGGCTGTTTATGTGTTAATTCATTTACATACATAAATATAATGAATAATTAGATACAAATAATTAAAGAAAAAGAGTCCAAATTTGAGAGGGGGTAGGAGATATGGAAGGATTTATGGGGGAAGGTGGTGTTAATACAGTATGCATATATAAAATTTAAAATAAAATAAAAAACTAAAATTTTAACAAAAAAGAAACACATGCAAAGCAAAATAAAACTGGTACACTTTATAGAAAAAAAGCAGATTTATTTTTATTTATGTATATGAGCGTTTTTCCCGTATGTGCACCTAGCGTGTGCCAGCTGCCCATAGAGGTCAGAAGAGATGGAGGAGATACTGGATCCCCTGGAACCGGAGTTACAGATAGCTATGAGTTTCCACAGGAGTGCCAGGAATTGAACTTGGGTCCAGTGGTAGTTTGAATGTAATTGGCCCTCATAATCTCATGGGGAGTGGCACTATTAGGACCTGTGGCTTAGTTGGTCTAAGTTTGACCTTGCTATAGGAAGCGTGTCTCTGTGGGGATGGGCTTTGAGGTTTCCTGTGCTTGGAATACTTCCTAGTGAGTCAGTTGACTTCCTGTTGCCTGCAAGGTGTAGGGCTCTCGGCTATACCTCCAGTGCCATGTCTGCCTGGATGCCGCCGTGCTTCCTGCCACAATAATAATGGACTGAACCTCTGAAACTGTAAGTGAGCCACCCCAATTAATTGTTTCCTTTATAAGAGTTGCCATGGTCATGGTGTCTCTTCACAGCAATAGAAACGTAACTTAAGACAGATTCTCTGCAAGAGCAGCAGAAAGTGCTCTTAATCTCTGAACCATCTCTCCAGCCCCAATTAAGATAATGTTTTTATTTGAAAAAAAATAATAGCAATTGTTCTGCTAAATAATAACATGTTTAAATCTCAAAATAAATATAATTCTGAATGTGCTAGTCCACATTGTACAACCTCACAAATCGCTGACGTAACTAAAAAGAATATAGACCTTTAGCCCTCTACATTAGTTCCTTTCTTGTCGCTGGAACAAAACAACACGACCAAGGCAGCTTACAGAAGGAAAGGCTCCCTTGTCTCATGGGTCCAGAGAGACAAGGGTCCTTCGTGGTGGGGAAACATGGCAGCAGGCAGTAGGTTGGAGCAGGATGTTGGGGGCTGGCATCCTGAGCCACAAACAGGAAGCAGAGAGAGTGAACTGGGAATGGTTCCAGACTTTGACACCTCCAAGTCCAACCCCAGTGCCCTGCCCAAACAGCCCCGCCAACTGGGGACCAGATATTCAGATGCCAGGGTCAATGAGGACATTCTCACTTAAACCAGCATAGCCCTGAGGAAAATAAAAGATCAAAACAGGCAAAAAGTCTTCGGGGTAACTGCAGAACACGGCGTCTTTTAAAACCTACACAAAATGCTTCCACGAATAAGCATTTGCAGGACCGTCAAATCATTTCCAGATAATAAACAGAGAACTGGGACGGCACACTGGAAGCACCACAAATAAGTGGAGAGAAAGGAAACTATGGTTTCTTGGATAGGTACGGTTGGAAAGGAGGCCTAGAATATGTCTGGGGGGATGCAGCACTGCAGGAGACTTTTCTTGGTAATGCATCACTTTGGTACGTGGCTGATATATTCAAAACTACACAGAACTACACCTGCATTGTAGCCATGTCAAATTTGCCATTTAAAAAGTTGATTATTATTATGAAATTTGTGTATATATGCCTGAATATGCGCACATAAATGTAGGTGCTCTTGGCAGCCAGGGGCATTAGATTCCCCGGGAGCCGGAGTTGCAGGAGACTGTAAGTCCCCTGAAAGAGCAGCGCACAACCTCAAACGCTGAGCCATCTCTTCAGCCCCCGATTCCCATCCCCATGTTGTACTACGGGCACGTGAGATCGCTGCTGTAAAATGGTGTGGGGTGGGACTTCTCTGTGTCATCTTCACAGTTCCCTGTGACTGTGTGGTCCTTTCCAAAGCAGGACAACGCCTTTTTGGAGGTACCTGGAAAATCTCTGTGGATCTGGAAATAAAGAAACATCCTTGAAGGGAGGTGTGACCCTCAGAGGACAGACAGCACTGGACATGTGAAGCGTTGAGCACAAGACCAACGTAAACTTGTACTTAGCCAAGTGTCTGGAACGCTGCTAAAGATGCAGCAATGTATGTAGCAATAGTTACCATCCTGAGTGTTTGTATTAAGAAGAGAAGATGAAAATGGTAAGATAATCATTAAGGGAAGCTGAATGGAACAGATAATGAAGAATTTCTAGAATAACGATGTGCATACAGTACAGACCCTGAACAAATGAAAACTGGGTTCAGGGAAAAGCTTTTAAAATGTTGGGGCTGCTCCAGCAAAGGACCCTGGGGGAAAGACAAAGAACACAAATGACATAGAAGAGCATCACTATAGACGCTGCCTCGAGAGTCAAAGGATGGCAAAGAGACATGAGATATATTTGAGCAATCCGGTGAAGTCGGGAAATTATGAGAAAGCCTGCTTTATCAAAAACCAACTCCAGAAAAATTAGGAAACCTTCATGGTCTCGTAAAAACCGAAATAAGCTGAATAGTAAGCCTTCCCACGAGGAAAACACTAATTCCAGATGACATCAACTGGAAGTGTTACAGATCGCTACAGAAATAAGCAATTTGAGACTTTGGTTAACTAAGGACCACATCTCTTATTTTATGAGGTTTGTTGTAGTTGGATATGAACTATCCCTAAAATAAAATTAAATTAAATTAAAATAAAACGATAACAACACACACGTTGCAATTTTAACCCTCAATTGATGGATCCAGCCACTGAGAAATGATTGGCTGCTGAGGCCTCTACATCATCAGGGGACAATCCAATGGCAGGTTCATAACCGGTTAATGTGAGTAGTGGGTAGCAGGTGGGTCTAAGCTGAAAGAAATGGGTCAGTCAGGTGTGTGACCCAGAAAGATGTGCCTTGTCCCTAGTTCCTCCCCTTCTCTCTCTCTCTCTGCTTCCTGGATGCCATGAGGGGAACAGCTCTGACCCGTCACATGCTCCCCCTAAGATGTTCAAGTTTACTATAGCCACAGTAACAAATGGCATTCGCTGACCCTGCACGGAAGCCCTGGGAACCATAGGCTAGAGTAAGAACCTACTCCTTAGATGGTTCCTCCTGGGTTCCCGTCACGGGGAAAGAAACATCCAAAGCTAGACAACGTTGATACAGGGAAAGGATGAGAGAAAATAATGAAGAAAGTCTGGCAACATCATGAGGTACACGTGACCCTGGATCTAGAACAAGAAAGACCGTGTGGAAAGCAGTCTCGGACACGAGCATAAGATCACAAACCAAAATAGAAGTTAACTCAATCCAGTGATCCAAAGGATTATTTAATATTGGGAAATATATAAAAAACCTACAGATTAGCAGACTAAAGAAGAATATCAAATAAAAACAACCAAAATAAAAATTTTAAATAAGACTCAGGAGCAATAACATTTACAACAATATCCAAATTTCAAAATCATCCATCATATTCACAACGGAAAAGATTTCAAAATGGGTAGGAAAAAAGATTCACGGATCTCAACATTGAGATAACAGAAATATATGAGTTAACTGTCAAAGGTCTTTAAGTAGAAATCAAGAAGTACTGATAAAAAAATTTATGATGGGTCTAAAAAATGATAAAAAATAAGAAGTTTCAGAAAAGCATTATGAGAAATGAATAATCAAATCAAAATCTTAGAAATGCAATGTATACTTGCCAACTGAACAAACCACAGAGGACTGGCTCAAAGGACAGAGGAAAGACTAAATTAGAAGCTGGAACAAGAAAATTACTAATAAAATCCACAACAACATTTTTAGGGGCATAAAAAGAGATCTACTTAAAAGCACCAGATAAATTAAAACACAATTCAAATAAATTTTCATAGAACTTGCAGAATCCTAGCAAAAGATCTCATGTTGGTCTCTCCAGAGTTGTGGAATCCTGAAGGCAGAGGAAGGGTTGAGAAAGTACCAATGGAGATACTGGCTGAGAACTCCCCAGATGAAAGAAAAGGTGGACAATGGCAGATCTGAGAAGCGGAGAGGGTTACAAACAGGATGAACCCCAACAAATCAACATAAAAACATGTTACACACATATTAAGGGAGATGATCCATGCTAAAAATTACAACAAATTGCATATCCTCTCTCATCCTCAAGGCCTAGCAAGTCACATACACGCACGCATGTCTAAATGGGTATACATGCGGAACTCCTAAAGCGTTAGAAAGGAGAGGGTACAGGAGATGCTGGGGGAGGGGGAAGAGGACACATGTGACATGGAAACAGAAAGGAGCCTTGGGGGATGTCACAGAAAGGGTAGAGGGGCAAGGAGGCAGGAAAGGGAGGGGACAGACGGATCTACTAAAATACTTTGTTTTAAAATGCCGTAATGGTATATAAATCTTTGCTAATTTGAAATGTTTTTAATTGAAGAAATTTTAGTTAAATTCATTAATAAATTTGGGAGAGCATAGATACCTAATACCTTTTCCATTTTCATAAGCACGGTATGTAAACATCTCCACCACTCAGGCAGGCCTCGTTTTAGTGTCATTCAACGAGGCTTTGTAACTTTTTTCCGGTAAGAACTTGTACATCTCTCACTAAATTATTTGCTAAACATTTTCTAGTCTAATCATAACTAATACCTTTTTAGTAAGGCTGTTTCCAAATGGCTGCTTTCTGGCATACAGGATGCACTTTTCAACTCGTCTCTTAACTCCCATTCTGTTTGTTACTGTAGATTTATATAAAGTTATATAAAAAAAAAAACCAATGCAGACAGATGTGTGCCCTTTCACACCGTTGCCTCCAGAGGTAACATCATCTGCCAGACAACAGTCGAGCTCTAACCCCACCATCAGCCCAAGAGCAACTGAAACAACCGTGAGCTGAGACCTCTTTTTTTTTATTTATTTATTATGTATACAATATTCTGTCTGTGTGTATGTCTGCAGGCCAGAAGAGGGTACCAGACTTCATTCCAGATGGTTGTGAGCCACCATGTGGTTGCCGGGAATTGAACTCAGGACCTTTGGAAGAGCAGGCAATGCTCTTAACCACTGAGCCATCTCTCCAGCCCAGAGCTGAGACTTCTTGATCCATGGACCTAGATAAGCCTTTTTCCCTTTGAGCTGATTCTCTCGGAGACTCTTGATACAGTCCTAGAAAGCTGGCTAACACTCTGGGCCTTCCACGATGACTCAGGTTTGGGCTCATGAGTATTCCTGACAAAGGTGGCTGTACAGTCAAACTCTTGAAGGAGGTAAGGCACAGACTGCATGCAGGGGTGGGGAGAAGCCTAGATGGGCTGTAACCTGCATGCAAAGAACGATGACGAACAGCCGAGCTGGAAAGGTAGCTGCTTCACTGATTCGTCCCAGGTTCCTTAATCTCCTACCCAGGCAAACTCTTCACTAGCCAAATGGTGACGTGCCAAAACCAACGGGATTCAAAATGCCAACTAATGAAGCCGACTTCTAAGGAAACATTTCCAAATGTCTTCTAGCATTGGAAACTAGAAATCACATGGAATTTGGGTGAGCATCAGCAAGTGGGCATGAATCATACCTGTGGGCTGTCTCTCCCCACTTCCTGCACACGGACCACCCTTGCCTCTCTCTGTGTCCTCTCATAGACTCTGGGGACCCAGCAGCTCCGTGGGAGTCCTGGAAGCCTAAACCTCCCTCACAGTGACTGCTCTCAGTGCCCGCAAGTGGCTCTTCTGTGGCAGGAAGAAGACAAGCAGCCAGGGTATAAGGTTTCCTGCTCGCCAAGAAAGCCTAGGCCTCAAGCCACAGACTAGGCTGCTAGGAACTGGTCTGCACAGGGAGGCCTTGGCACCCCCCCCCCGGCACCCACAGCACATGCCAGAGATGCAGATGGTTGAGCTGACTGTACCACCACGGAGTCACGGTAGACGAGTGGTGACTTCGCCTAACCAATCTTTTAAATGTGTAAAGAAGATCAGATGTACCAGCCTGGATCAAAGCATTTAACATCCCTTCCAGGGGGCAGCTCTAGAAGCAGGACCCTCCCCCCCCCCAACACGTGTCTGTCCTCTTGGCTGTTTTCCTCCCGCGGGCTGAGCACCGCTGACTCTAGGTCCCAGCCAGAGGATGCTGACAGAATGTCTGATGTAACCCCACATGTTGGCTCAAGAGAGGGGCTATGCCAGCAGATGCTCTGTCTTAAGGGTGGCCTCATTGTGCCGATCCGTAAATAGTTCTATCCATAAATATTTTTAGGGCAATCACTCTGTACCAGTTCTCCATCTCAACAAGGCCTGTCTCCCACCGTACCTTAAGAGAGGGCCAACTTCAAAGAGTACCAAGGGAGCAAGCAGGTTTTGAGGACAATGTGAGATCCAGCCAGAGAGAAAGTGAGGAGCACATGTAGATGAAGGCATTGATTTCAGCAGGGGCACTTGTGTGCCCATCCCCTCTCTCCTGGAGATGTGTGCCATCCAGAGTGGTCCATGGCATGAGTATACACATCTCTGGGATGGAGGGTTGCCAAGGCTTGCTTGGAGGACGGCAGTGAATAGGAAACTATGGGTGACCACTTGCTTACACCGAAGATCCTTATGATGATGGACAGTGGGGGTGGCCAGGCAGAGGGTGATGGCCAAGGGTCAAGATGGACCTCCCAGCAGCCAGGCAGAACTCTGAGGAGACCAAGCCGTTAACTGAGACTGGCCTGCAGGTTCCTTCAGGGGCCTATTTGTCCAAGGGGAATGACAGAAGAATTGATTTGAAAAATCTTTTCACCTTGATGTATCATTTTAGACATTTAGTTTATGGATATCATTTGTGCCCTGAGCTCAGGTCCTGTCCCTGTTAAAGATAAGCCTGTAACAAATGTAAAAAATCAGCTAAACTAAAAGATAAGAAAGAAAACAGAATATAGAAGCCTGGCAGTGGTGGTACATGCCTTTAATCCCAGCACTCGGGAGGTAGAGGCAGGCAGATCTCCAGTTCCTGGATTTGTTTCTTTACTCCAGATAATAGCTTAGAACATGCAAAAATACAGTATTTTTAGAAACTGGAAGCAAAGATTGAAGGGGGAAGGAAAAGAAAGAAATGGGGAGGAAGGGAGTGCCCTTCTCTGGTCTAGCTTCCTTTCCTTGGCCTTAATATTCTGCTCAAATAATGTTTTGTTTTGTTTTTTTAAAAATACTCTTTGGGCTAGAAATATAGCTCCAGTTGGTAGAATGCTTGCCTAATATGAACGAGGCTCTGGGTTCAATCCTCACCACTGCTTAAACTGGGTGTGGTGGGGTATGCCCCAGAGGTAAGGGCGGGAAGCTCAAAAATTCATGGTCTTCTTTGTTCACATAACTCAAAGGAAGGAAGGAAGGAAAGTAGGAAGGAAGGAAAGTCGGAAGGAAGGAAGGAGTGAGTGATAGAGGGAAAGAGAGAAGAGAAAGAGAAAAAGAAATTGAATGAAAAAACAGTTTTATATGGGGAAAAGACAGTCTGATGTGTCAGGGAAACCCAGTTACTTCCTCCTGTAAGTGTTCTAGGTCTGATGGACCGAGGGTCTTTGGAAAGCTGGCCCTGGAGCAAGTGGCTCCTGGGACCTCAGTGTTCTCCGCAGGCTCACACTCTCACGGGCTCCAGCCATCCCCCCTGGCTTTGCACACCCGTAGGCAGGAATCAGCCCGGTCCTGGGTGTGCCACACACAACCTTCCCGTGATGCTTTCTTTTTTAAAAAAGAAATTTTTTCTTCAAGTTAGCTGTTTATGTAACTTCCTCTCTTCAAGTTTCACATTAGGCGTGTCTAGAGCGGGGGCTGACGTCACGGGGTCTCTTCCAGATGTTGTTTGGAAATCTGTGTAACCATGGCACTGCTGGAAGCCGAGAAGCCCATCTGAGCCAGCTGAGTCATGCCTGAGCACAGGAAGCTTCTGTTGAGGAGAAGCAAGGAGCCCAGCAGGGACCAGAACATCCCTGCTGGAAGGAAGTGGGTGGCCGGAGATGTTCTGAGGGTTCTCTACGGTACTGGGACCAGCTATGGCCTTTGACCTCCTTGAGCTGGCATCTTTGATAAAAGGAGGGGCTCAACCAACCAAAACCTTCCCTTGCTGGCAACACATTCATGGTTCTTTAAGACTCACCTGTGCTCACTTAAAAGGAATCACATCCCCAATCGCCAGCCACACAGCACCTCTCTCTCCTCTCTTGACTCAGGCCTGACTGAGCCTTCACGTCAGCCTAGCCTGTACCCTCTCACTCTCTTCCCAGCCTCTGCTTAGCCCAGGATTCCTGTCAATCCACACTCCTCATGGTCCAAACTTCCACCCTACTCACCTGGCCTCCCATTGTTATCTCCACTAGAATATCCCCTCTCCAAATTTACGTCTGCCCTGACCACAGTGGGAACTGCAATGGTCTGGTTGGCCCCACTAGCCTATAGCACCGTTAAAGCCACAACTCTTGTAAATGTTACTGAATTTATTAATTACTCATTTACCCAGAAACCAAGTTTTCACCCCTGAAAAGAGGAATGATGGTATCTATCGAGCAGTTGCTACAGCCACAGAATCAGCACGGAAGAACATTCTCTCTAGTCTTGACTTCTCAAATCCCATCTAAGGCATTTTCTATCCACTAGTATTCTCAGTTTCTAAGAGGAGGAAATTGAGGGGCAAGGAAGAAACATGAATTGCCCAGGATCAGACACATAGTATGTGGGCAAGATCGATTCCAACCCAGACAATCAGAGCAGTGAGCCCACACCCCGACCTCATGCTGTTAGGGATAAGGCTATGGCTGCCTCCCTCCTAGGGTCTTGGGAGATGAAGGACGAGGAGATAAGAGTGGTGAACACAGCTCAAAGATGAGCAAGGATAAGTGAAAAGGTTTTTTGTTGCTAGGATTTTTGGTTTCTTCCCATTTTCCTCCCTTTTGCAGATACCTCGGCCTGGACAGGTACATCAGTGGAGCTTTGGACATGCCCATGTGTGCCTAGTGGACAAGACCCAAGCTCTCAAGCACCCTCTCCTCTATCTCTTTGCTTAAGCAGTTTTCTCTACATGGAATCCTTTCTAGCATCTTCTGCTTAAAAAGAACAAAAAATGGTCCCTCATTCAGGGAACCAATCTGCTTTTCCTGATCTTACTCCAGCCCCTCCTCTTCCTCTCTCTCCTGCTGTCTCGCTCCCATACACACCCTTCTCTGAGCTGCTGCTCTGGCCAGATGTGCAGCTGGAAGGGACCCCTCTCATGGTGTCACACTTTGCGTCCCCCATCAACAAGCCCTTCAGCTTTACCTGGCCCACGGGAGTCCGTCCCTGCCCTGACTCTTCTCAGTGTACCCCACATCATTGCTGGCCTCCTGAGAAGGCCCCTCATCACCGTTTGCCAGGCCCCTCAGTGCTCCTGTTAAAACAACCTCATCTTGTCCCTTCCGTGCCTCCCATCCTTATAATAAAGCTCCAAAGCTTTGCCACAGCCCTACTTAGGACCTTGGCCGCTACCTTGGCTTCCTGTCCCGTTGTTCTCCCCTTTACTCTCTGCCTGTCCTGTTCTAGACTTCTGGATGCTCACAACATACTTTCCTTCTTACTTACTTTTCTCTTCCCCCTTAGGCAAATTGTTGCATATTCCAGGCTGAATCGAACGTTACTATGTAGCCCAGGCTTGTCCTGACCCTGCGGCCATCCTCTTGAATCAGCCCCCTGAATACTCCTAGGATATTATTTTCTTTCCCTTTGCTGCATGTGCTGCCCCTGGGAGGCTCTAGATGGAATGGTCACGTGACTCGCTCCTCGATGCTGTTGAGATTCTTGATCGAGAGTCTGGTTGGTAGAGAAAGTTTTGTGATCGCAGCTCACAAACAGCACCTCATCACCACACCGCACACCCGGCTCAAGGGTTTCTTCGTGGCCCCTCTACCAAATGTTGCATTATGCATTAAGGTTTGACATCTTCATCCCTTGGCCAGATGCAAGCCACACAACGACAATTCATCACACAGTGCCTGCTCCGGGTAGATACTCAGTCAATACTGCGTGGAGGAAGGAGAGCCAGCACCCCTTGACACATGCTCCTTATTTCTCAGCTCCGTCTGCTGTCCCACAGGCCTCTTGGGGTATTGCTTACCCTCTAAGCAGGCTCTCTCTATGGACAGGATTTGGATCCCCACAGTGCCCAGCACATAGTAGGTACTAAGAAAATGCCTTGTGATTAAACAGGAAAGTCCACCCTGGGAGCTACAGAGATCTCCAGATGATTTTGGAATCTCGCCTACCGTAGCTCTCACGCTGTGATTAATAAACTCGACTCTCAGACTGGAGATGTAACTCGGCCAGTAAAGGCTTTCGTGAGAACCTCTGGATTTGACCCCCAGCACTGCTGTGTGGTAGCACCTATCACAGGAGAGGCAGTGACAGGGGAAAGAGAACTTCATGTTCTTCCTCAGTGATACAGAAAATCCAAGGCCAGCCTGGGATGTATGAAACCCTGTCTCTAAACAAACCCTCAAGGTGAGTAAATCTCTCCCCATTCCTGGCATGCTGACAGCCTGGTCAGCTTTTACCCAAAGCCCATCAAGATGCTGGCTTTATCTTCTACTCCATAAGATGAGCTCAAGGCTCATCAGTGGGAGTTACCCCAAACATGATGGTTCAGCCTGCTCTAGGCAAGACCTTAAGGATGCTGCTTGTGTCTAGACGTTGCTAAGACAACCGCCTCCATCTGCTCCATAGTGTGGCCTGATGCTACATATTGGAAAAGTACTCAGGAGTGAGCTTCCTCCTGGTGGTCAGTATGTACAAAAGTACCAGACTTCGCCAAGGCAGCAGAATGCCTACTTTATCTGCTGCTGGATCACATGACTGCCTCAGGGTCCTGGCAATAGACTATGAGAGAAACCCCTTGGGTTCTGCCCATCTTGCATGGGCAGTGCTGACTCCAGGTCCAGAATTCTTTGGACCCTTGAGAAGTCCCTCCTCCCATAGATGGCACAAAAGCAAATTCATGGCACTTCTTAGCGAACAATCGCAGCACATCTTTAGCCTGGGTGCCCCATACCCCACAATTTCTATCACACGAGGACAGCCATCTAACTGGGATAACATTCTCAAGCCCCAAACTCTTAACATTGGAATTGACTGAAGGGACTTGGAAAGTACTCACAGCTGTGTTGGGGAAGCTCCCTTTCCATCCCATGCTTCTTAGCTGCTTTCCCGAGGCCTCTCCTGTGTCCTGGTAACCTGGTACCCTTCATCCTCAGAGATGATGAAGGGTAGCTATATTTTGACCTGCTTACACTTTGTCCAGGCCTCAGTCCATCTCCAACTGACACCACCTCTCACCAACTATCTCAGAGAAGAGTATTGGCTGTACCTGATTCACCAGCAAGTCTACTGCTCTGAGCTCTAAAAGGTCCTGCTTCAACATTTCCCTTGTTGCTGTCCAAAACGAGAACTCCTTGATTTTCTAACTTTTGCGTAAATGGATTCAAAGATTATGATCACTTATGGTATCAGACAACAACTATGGGCCCTGCCGGAGATACAGATTGTGGCCATACCTTCATGAAGAACATCTTCCTGCAGTGTTTGCCGCGATCACTCCCAGCTGTTTGGAGTTGTGAAGCCTCTGATGCCAGCGCCAGATCTGGAATGTTGCCGAGCCCGGCCTCCGATGTGTCTGCCAGCTGCACGGAGGAGTGAAGGAACTCCTTGCCCTGGCACAGTGAAGTCTCAAAAGGGTCAGGGTACTTCTCCTCAGGGCTGGAGCTGTCATCACTGGTCTTGGCATTGCAGAGGATCAGAGAACGGGAAATGGAGCGAAATTTTGTGGATTTCCGGCTCTTTCCGGAGTGGCCGTGGGGCTCCATCCTTAGAGTGGAAGCGAGGCCACGCTTCTTCCTCTCCTGTTCTCCGGGCCTTGGCCGGTGAGTGGCAGCAGAACTGGACTTAGCCGCCCCTGCATGAGTCCCTGGAGGAAAGAAGAAATGGGAAGAAGTCCTGTGACGTGCTGCTGGCTCAAGTCCTGGAACTAAGCCGTGCGGGTGCCGGTGAAGCAGAGCCGAGGAGTCCCTGGACCCAGCCAGTCTGCAGCGTTATCTAATGGAGCCATGTCCCAGGCTCACAGAGACCAAACCTAAACTCTTTATCCAAACCTTCATCCTACAGACAGGGAAACTGAGGAACAGAGGAAGAGAAATTTAAATCCAAGATGCTAGCAAAAGATCTAAGAATCAGGTTTGGGAAAAGGCTTGGGAATTAAATTGTTCCCCGGGACCATGGCTTTGCAAGGCTTTCAAACGTGGAAGCTAATCTTCAAATGAAACTCTAGTCTGTAGAGCAAAGCAAGGAGAAGGTCAAGGAGGATGGACTCCTTGGTATCTCTCGCAGTGTCTTCAAAGGAACCCGAGAGCCCAGGACTCAGCCTGTGACCACTGGTGTTATTCCAATACCAGGTGTAGTTAGTTGAACGTTTTTCTTGTCCCTCTGAATCCTCCCCTCGCCAGTTTCTTTACCATTCACAATCCCCAAAGCCACTTATGAAATAACACTCCGAGGCTTAATATTAATTACAATAGTTTGGTCAATAGCTCAGGCATAATACTGACTAGCTCTCACAATTAAATCAACCCATTTCTATTAATCTATGTATTGTCACCAGGCTGTGGCTTCTGGGTGATGCTCCGGCATGTTACTCTTTTGGCGGCTACATGGTGTCTCCTCTACTTCATCTTCCTTCTCTCGGCATCTTTGTTTGGATTTCCCACCTAGCTACATTTTTTTTCCTGACCATTGGCTGAAACAGCTTTATTTGTCAACCAATAAAAGCAACACATATACAGAAGGACATCCCACATCATCCCTTCCTTTTCTATCTAATTCAAAAGGAAGGTTTTTAACTTTAACATAGTAAAATTACATATAACAAAACAGTTTTCAAGCAAGATTTATAGTTAGAATATTTAGTCATTTGTATTAGGCAAAAATAAAGAAAATACACGATCACCTACCCTATCTTTGAGTGTCTAAGGTTTTATATCAAAATTATCTTTTATTACAGCTAAGGAAAACTGTAATATAACTGCCTTCAACTCCATCAAAGACTCCAGAAGGATATAATATTACCTAAGCAAACAGTAAATGCATTGCAAGCAACTTCCAAAACTCTAGAATTGACAGAGACATCTCACTGCCCGTACAGTCACCCAACTTCTTTTGCAACATTGGGGCATCCATCTTCAGCCTACAGGCTTAGAGTATCTGGCAGACTTTTCAGTGAAGCAGGAAATTTGAAGGTCTGTTCTGCCTTGTACTGGCAAAGTTCATCCGTTGCTTTCTTCTGTGTCCTGAAGAATGTCTGGCAGTTTCTTCTGTGGAGCAGGAACCCTGAAGGACCATCCCATCTTTTGGCAAGTTTAGTAGTTACTTCTCTGTGGGTTCTGCATGTCCAGTCCATAGAGCATACCTAATCAAACAGTCCAGGCAAGAGCATTTTCTTGCCCAAATGGCTAGCCGTGTCACACTGAAGGCAAATTCCATAATGAGTTTATTTGATGCCCATAACCTCTCTGAAGTAATTGGTGCTGCCAGAAGCAGACATGTCTCACTGTCAAGAAAAGTCTAAGTTTTTAAAACATTTTAAATGTCATATTCTGTAGGTCTTTGGAGTGTTGAAGATATCTATTTAACTGAAGTATATCTCTGTATATCTAGAAAACCTAACATGACTAACTAAAAGTTTGATTATTATAGATGACTATCTATTAATCTGTATTTCCTAATTATACATTACATTTTTAAATAAGCTGCATAAACATAATACCTTAAATTTTTATCAACAAACTGAAATCCATACCAATATAAAGTATTCATTTCTATAACAACCAGGGGAAGATCTGAAGACTGGGGTCTTCTAAAGGCCAGTTCCCTGCGGCTGGGGTGAGTGCAGAAGGTTCACTGCACAGCTGGTTCCTGAAAGCACATGTGCCCTCCCTCAGGCCCAAGGTTACACCCTGACCAATGTGACACATAGGGCTCTGGGTTCCTACTCGGTCAGCCGTCCCCGCTGGTTCATTCTCCCAGCCTCCTAACCCGAGACTGGTTCCCCTACCAGGCCCACAGACTGGCACAGAATTGCCAAGAGGCAGCTCCCTTGAATTCGGTGTCCATGAGATAGGTGGCAGAGTGGCCTAATGCTGTAGCCAGACAAGTTCTGACTCGGGTCCAAGCCACAAAATAAAGCCTGTTGCCAGAACAACAAACTGTGGGATGCTCTTGGCAACCCATCCCGGTGTTTGTGCACATGCAGGATGGAATCAGGAGATGCGCAGAGCTTCCAAAGCTTCACCACAGAGAAGTCTTTACGTGTGCCCCAAGAGAGAATGCCTTCTTAGGATGCTGTCTGAAATCCTTGGCTTACACACACATGTGTGTGCACACATGCACGCACACACACACACCAGAGATCAATATCTTCTCATGTCTTCTTCTATCGTTCTCCACCTGTTTTTCATGATGGGCTCTCCCACTGAACCCAGAGCTCACCTACTTGGCTAGGCTCCCTAGCCAGTGAACCCCAGTGTCCTGTTACACCTGTCTTCACGACACTCGATTACAGGTGAACACTACTGCACCCATATTTTAACCTGGGTGACAGAGATCTAAATTCAGGGCCTTTCCTGACTGAATCAGCCTCAGCCCACATTGTTTTCTGTATTAATAATTAGATGGATAACTATTTGCAGTGATATTATATTTGTATTTGAATGGATAGAGCTTGTCTGAAGATCAGAGTGCAAAGCTAAGCCACTAGAGGCCAGGGAGTGGTGGTACACACCTTTAATCCCAAGACTCGGAGTTGGAGGCAGACAGATCTACACAAAATTGACCCAGAAACAGATCCAGGTGGTGGTGCTCATGCCTTTAATCCCAGCACTAGGGAGGGGGAGACAGGAACAATATGGCCGGGCAGAGAGAGGAATACAAAGGGGAAGAGACAGGAACTCACTGGAGTGTGGAGTCACGTTTGGTGGGGACACAGCCACAGCGTAGTTTAGGCAGTCTGAGGATCGTCCCTTCAGTCTGGGCATTGGTAGAGGTAAAAGGTCTCTCTGGTGACTTACCGTCCTGCTTCTCTGATTCAGCTTTAAGCCCTATGTCTGACTCTGGGTTTTGATTCATTAAGACCAACTAGAATTTGTGCTGCAACTACTTGGCAGCTGTCTGTGCATCAGGCACTGCGCTGGATGTTTTAGTGGAAATTAGCTCAGAAGAGGCAGATCCCAGTGGATCTCTGTGAGTTCAAAGCCAGCCTGATCTACAAGAGCTAGTTCCAGGGCAGGCTCCAAAGTTAGAGAAACCCTGTCTCGAAAAAGCAAAAAAAGAAAAAAAGAAAGAAAAGAAATTAACTCAGAAGATGACAAGAGTGAGTAAGGGCACTTGCCACCAAGCATGAAAACCTGAGTTTGATACCCAGGGCCCACATGATAGAAGGAGAGAAACAACCTCTACAGTTGTTCTCTGACCTCCACACATGTGCCATGGCAATAGAGTACACACACACACACACACACACACACACACACTAAATGTTAAAAAACAAACAAACAAAGCAAGCAAAAAAGCACCATTGGCTCTTGGGCCAACAAGAAGAGGTGTCTCAGCAAATGAAGATGCTTGCCACCAGGCCTGAGGACCTCGCTCTCACCGCTGGAACCCACACAGAAGAAGACTGACTCTTCCAAGCTGTCCCCTGACCTTTAAACGCCACACATGTAGTATGGTGTATCTGTTTGTAATCATGCATATGCACATACTAAATAAAAAGATAAATATTACAGAAAAGAATGTAACTCGGCATTAGCCATTTCATAAGGCAACCCTTGCAATATCCCAAAGCTCCGTGTTCTCCGTCCTTCTAGCTCACGCGGATTCCAGCCAGAGTGGAGCAAGCATGCAGTGACAAGGGAGCTGGGTTGCAGGCCTTTGAGCCCTGCTGGCCACACTCATGGGCAGACTGGTTCAAGGAAACCTTTATGGCCACTAGCTGGCTTCCGGCACTGGCCAGTGAACATGCTGTTTCCATATGACATACATCACTTACTCAGGGACGACTACTTCAGAATGTCACCTCAGTGTACCAGGCAGTGTTTAACCGCTTTACCATGTGGTCCTCAGAAAAGGGCTTGTGGGCTCTAGTACTGCCCTCGTGTTACAGAAAGATGGTCAAAGCATGGGGCAGTGAACTATGCAGCATGGCTATGCAGTATGGCTGGAGCCTGCACCTCCGAGCTGTCTCCTCATGGCCCCCATTGCTACCTTCTTGCCTTCACCTAGTGTCTCAGCTGCATGGGGTCTCAACGACCAGCGTGTGAACACGCGCAACCCTCTTCTTTCCTTAAATCATGTGGTAGACTAGGCACAGTGGTGCCTGTAATCCCAGCATCCCGGAGGTAGAAGCAGGAGGATCAGGAGTTCAAGGCCATCCTGGCATAGACAAGACCCTATCTTGAAGGACAAAATAAATCTGGCTCCTGTCACCCCATCCTGGCACCCTTGAATAAACACTCTGTGCTCTGTTCTCTCTCTCTCTCCTTAACTCACCACTGCTTCCAGATCCGGCGCTGGGGTTTGCTTCCTTCCCCTAAAGCCATGGAAACTTCTGTATCAGTTCTGCATGTTGAATGTGTCCAGAGCCTCAGTCACAAAGTCCAGAGGCTACAAACCGCTCCGCTGAAACTTGCTTTGTCTCGAGAGGATTGCTCAGTGTCTGTTGGCGGTCTTTGAGTTCTCCTGCTGGTTGTTTCTTTTCCAGATATCTCCTTTCAAATCCAAACCATCGCAGTGCCCTTGGGCTGACGTCTCCAGCATGTCTCAACTCCCTGTTCTTTCAAGTTCCCAGAACTGGTAGTTCCATGCCAGAATCACTGTGGATAGCAACTTAGGTCGAACCTCCTTCCTTTCAGACCAACCTCAGTAGGGGGCATGCATGGTATATGTGTGTGTGGCATATGTGGTGTGTGGGGTGTTTTATGAATATGGTGTGTGTGTGTGTGTGTGTGTGTGTGTGTGTGTGTGTGTCACTAGCACACTCGCCATTTGAAAGTTTGAAAGCTAATCAGTTTCGTGTTTAAAACCCTCCTAGGACTTTCTGACACCAGGCAGAGAAGATCTAAGAATAAGTTGCTGAGCATCACTGTTTGGAGAGTGACGTTGACGTGGAAGGTTCAGAGGTCATGCAGATGGAGAGGAAGTGGAGAAAAGAACAAGGAACAGAAGGACAGAGGGAAAGTGAGCTGAACCAAGCCTAGATGCTATCACACAGCAGCTGGACGCAGCCATGCCCGGAGCTATGGTATTTATTCTGCTTTACGAATCAACATGTTCGGGTTTGGACTTAAAAGTGTATCTTCATGGACTAACAGTCTTTCAGACTGCTGCTAGAGATCTAAGCTCTGGAAAATAACGCCAGTCAAAGCTTTTCTTCATCCCTGTCCGTTCCCACTCATAGCAGCTGGCTCTGGCAGTCTTGATCCAACAACCTCCATAGACCCTGGAATTATGTACCCCGTTCCCTTTCTCCCCCAAGTCCTTTCCTAATCTACAAGATCCCCAGCCATGACCATTCACTTGCCAGGCATCTTCCAGATCAAAGATGCTAAGTGGTCCTTTGAGGATGAGGTATAAAGCTGTGGGCTTCTTTGGCTGGGGGCACTGACTGCATGAAGGACTTAGGTCAGATGAGGGTCAGAGTCCTTGAAAACTGCTCGCACCATGAGGATATTTTCAGAGCGTGTCCATTGAGTACTGGCAGCAGTAAAAAGCAAGCTTTTCTACAGGGCGTGGCCATTTCTAAGGCTGCTGCTCTCTCCTGAGAGCGGACAGGGACCATGGGATGGGAGGGAGCAAGCGGAAGGGCAAGGCATTCATCCTCCATCTACGAGCAAAGGCTTCTCCACATGAGCCCTGTCAGCCCAGAAGACACGAAAGGGAAAGGATTGCAGGGGTTGAAATGGAGAGCCACTCTTCTGTGGAAGGGGACTTCCCTCTAGGCCTGGCACCAAAAGAGACAGAGGAGGAGAGGGAATAATTGAAAACACAGCACGGCAGTCATGTGACTCTGCTTAGCCTTGGTAATTGTGCCCAGGACATTGGAACCAGCTATTGCTCTCTCATGAAACCAAATGCCAGCTGTGCCGGGGGCCAGCTGTGCCACCTTCTCCTCAACTCTCTCTGTACGTTCAAGCCTTTCTCTTATTCGCTCCCGAACCCCAGGATTCCTTGCCAGGGCCTTACCAGGTTTCCTCTGTCCCTAGTAGGTTCTGCACGAGGCTGCCCTGAGGTTTCCTACACAGAGAAGGACTTCAACATGGTGCCCCTCAGGAGATCTCCTGCCTTTCCAGACCAGAGAAGGTCAAAGGACTAGAAACCTGCCCTCCCAAGACCTGGCCAGTGTCCCCCCAAACACTCAAAGAGGATTGGCTCTCTACTTCAGGCCTCCCAGAGAACAAAGGTGCGACAGGGGATGACCTCATCTTGTCAGGCAGGAGATTGCCTGGAAAGGAGGGGTGAGCACTGTTGTCCTCACAGTTGCTCAGGACATCTGAGTTGTCCTCTACGTGGAGTGCTGTGCCAAGGGGAAGCACAGGACAACAAGCCAGTGGGCATTTGTTTCCCTTAGAGGCCCGGAAGAAAATTCTAGACTACAGGCTCTGGAGCAAGGTTGTAAATCTTCCTTCCCTCTCTTCTAAAGACCCTCACCTCCTCTCTCTCTTCTTTCCTTCCTTTCTTCCCCATCCCCCATTTGCCTGTTCTCTGCCTCCCTCCTTCCTTCCTTCCTTCCTTCCTTCCTTTCTTCCTTCCTTCCTTTCTTCCTTCCCCTCCTCATCTGCATGCAGCCAGTGTGCTGGGCGAAGCCATCACTAGAAAGAAACAGCCTTACATTTTGATCTGGAACATCATTTGCTGACTGGAGAATTGGAGAGGATTTTAAATCACCATGTGGCGAAAGAGGAACTTTTTGATAAATGTGTTTGGAGTTTCTGCATTTTCCCACAGTGTCCTATTTCAAAGGCAGTTTTGAAGTCTGGCTATTCCAGCCGGGGGGGGGGGGGTATTTTTTGGTCTTGAACTGAAAAGTGATTCAGAGATAAGAAATGAAGGAAAGATGTGAATGTCCCTTCTCCTACCCAAAGGAGATCTTTAATAGAATCCATGGGGCCCACCGCTGAGTCTGACCCTCTGTGTCTATATATTACACACAGGATTAGGAAGACAGCATCTCTGGGCCTTAGCATTCCCCCCCACCCAGTCAAGTAGGCTGTATTATGGTCTATTGTTGTTATTCTTCCTCTACCCTACTACATCCCTGAGGATGTACATCCCTGACTGCACTCTCTGGGGCTTTGGCACAGTATAGGGACTTTGCATATTGTGGACCAATAGCTGAAGAGCATCTCAGAGGCCCCTCCCACTGACACCTGAGCCAACACAGGAAAAGCATCCCACTTCGGACCACAGACTGGAGGACTCCAGTGTCTAGTCATTCAGCAGACTGACTAGAAGCCACATGAGCTGACCTTTGAGCTTAAGAGACATCCGAAAAGACACTTCTAGACTCTGGAAATAACCTAAGAGGCTACTGTGAATATCTCACACAGGTGTTAAACTTTTGGCATCCTAGGAGGTGGTCCTAAATCACCAAGGCACACTCAGGGCTGGGGCACACAGTGCCACCCCAAGTTCAAGGGCACAGGGAAAGGCAGGGCAAGGGATTCTCCTTGAGCAAGCAGTACGAAAGAGACACAAGTAAAACATGTAATTCATCTTAAGAAGAATCTAGAAAAAACTCCAGCAAGCATATTTGTCCGTTGTTACTCTGGAAGGACTCAACATAAGTAGGGAGGAAGGTAAGGATGGAGCTGGAAGGAACTGGGGGATGGAAAGTGAACATGGTCGAAATATGAAAGACTCAAAGAACTAATAAATACTCTTTAAAGACTATTTTCAAATGTTTAGAAAATTTACTAAAGTAAAAAAAAATAGTTGGATTTAAGCCGAATAGGATACGTTCAATTGAAGACGTAGTAAGTATTCCAGTTTCTGAAATACAGCAGTGTGTTAGTTGACATTGTCACCATGTCAGCCATCTTTGTCACTATTACTTTAAGCTAAAAAGTCTCCTTCTGAACCCCTCAGCCACAGTCTAGGAATCTTGGACATCCATTGTCTTACTGTTCTTTTGGTTGTTACTTTGTTTTTATCTGTTCTGACTTTGTAGAGGGACTCAACCTGGGCAGGTGCCGACCCACAGCACAGACCTCTTACTGTCTTTTCTTAGAAAGTCAGTAATTGAAGTTTCGACTCCATTCTCTACAGGTGTGTCATGGTTATAATCACCTAATTGTCAAAATTTTGTGTCTTTTGGTTTCTTGAATTTTTTTATTAGAAAATTCCAGCTTAACTGTTTTGTAGCCACGGGGAGGTGCCTTGGCATGTGGTTTTTATTTCTTGGCATCTGTTAAGGTTGACTTTGTAAGATGGCATATGAGATGAGTAAGTGTTCTAAGTAGTCTTTGAGCTATCGTTTGCACAGAGAGAGGCTGACAGCTCATATGCGCGCTCTCTCTCTCTCCATCTCTGTCTCTCTGTCTCTCTGTGTGTCTCTCTCTGTCTCTCTTTCTGTCCCTGTCTCTCTGTCTCTGTCTCTCTCTCTCTCTCACACACACACACACGCACACACACACATGCAGACATACTTCATTCTCTGCTTTTGACAATTATTTCAGTGCTGGGGAAGCCCGCTGCCCAGATATCACCTGGGCAGGAAATGTGGCAGCCCCCCCATCTCCTTCAGCAACCACTGTGACCATCCCTGAGTTTGTGGGGTTTGACTGGAAGTGGCAACAGCTACCCATGAGGGATGAGAAAAGAGGAAGGCAGGTATGTGAGCCTGGGCCAACCACCTACCTCTGACCCTTGCAGTAGCTCAGCAAACTCCTCACCCAGTTAGGTGAGCATAAGGACAGAAAAAGGAAGGAGAACTCACGACTAACTGGGCCAGAAATCCTTATCGTGGACAGCAGGGAGATGGCCACTGTGTCCAGAGGAAAGTCATGTCATACTCCAGGATATAGGGTCACACCCCCATCCTTCTCTGTCCCATTGAGGTCCTAAATACGGCTTGCCTTTTAAACTTTTATGATCTGATTCAAAGTTTGAGTTTACATTGTTTTTATATCATGAACACACCATTATCACACATAAGGTACACAGGTAAGTAAATGTTTATGAATTAATAGCTTATGTAACTCAAACAAAACTTTATCACATGGTACACTTACTGTGCTATGAAGAAAAACACTAGAAAGTTCATGAAGTGTATGACTGTGGAGGAGAGATGCCGCAATGGTAAAGCATTTGCCCTTCAAGGATAAGACCAGAGCTTCGAACCCGAGCACCCAGGAAGCTTCAGGCTTGTGGTTTCCAACACTAACTCTCAAGTAGATTGGAAATCAATGCAGGTGAGAAATTCCCTTTTACACATAAAATGAGTAGGGTAAATAAGTGTGTACGCTCCTTCACAAAATCAGTCTTTCTGCGTTGTATGTGTGTGTGTGTGTGTGTGTGTGTGTGTGTGTGTGTGTGTGTGTATGTGTGTGTGTGTTCCTGTGTGTGGGCTCACATGTGGGTGAATGCCTATGTCTGTGTGTGCTTGTGCATGGGAAGCTCAGACGTTGGTGTGGGCACCTTCCTCAATCCCTCACTAAAGCATTTCTCTGATCACCTATTTGACTGGTGCAGTAGACTGGCTTGCTCCGGGGAATCCCTCGGCTCAGCTTCCCAAGGGTAGGTAAGCTACCACACCCAGCGTGCTTCCTTTGATGCTTCCAGCCAGTTTCCTATGAGATGTGCACTTAGAGTTAAATCCCTGAGTCTCTCTATGTGCCCTTGGGTCTCCCAGCGCTGGCTGACATGGAAGGATCCTGATTCTAACAGAACCTTTTCTGTCACCTTTTAAGGGCTAAGTTCCCTACTGAGCTTTTTTCCAGTGCTGAAACAAGATTGAGAAAGGGGCTTAGAATTACTCACGGTTAGCCTGGCCAGGTAAGAGATTCCATGAGCAGAAGAGAGGGGGTGTCAGTCCCTGGCCTCCCAGCAGCGGGGAGCGCATGTGAATATGCCAAAGCGCATATTGGTGGTGGCCACCTCCGGCTGGCAGAGCAGGGCAGCCACATCCTAGCAGCTGCACCTGTCCGTTACAGGTGCACTTCTGACCCCACGGTGCAAGACCCATGAAGATCCCTGTTCTGCGTGGGCCCCGACATCTGGGTCACCATGCAGGGAACTAGCAGCCTAGGAGCTGCTTCCGTGGTCTCCGCCAGCGACGTGTGTAGCCGGCACCACAGCTCCTGACTCTCTGCCTTCCTCTCCCCAGGCTCTGCGCTCACGCACAAGCTGCGCTCAGCAACCCCATCTGCTCCGTGCTCTTTTGGGCAGGGACCTCTTCGTGTTCCTGGCAGACACACTAGGCAACCTTGTCTAATTACAAGACTGACACGGATGGGTCCTAATTTCAGCAGAGAGCCCAAAGAAGACCTTGGAGTTTGTGGATGATTCAAAGCCACCTCCCAAACAGAAACCTGCGACTTTCAGAGGCATTTGCTTGTTTTCACTGTTTGTATTTTTGCTCCCCAAGTATGGGCATGTGCGGCTATCAACAGTGAGCTGTGTTTTAAGATGAAGACCATTTCGCCTACAGAAATGTATTGCCAGTACAATAGGCGATGCAGACATAAAGAATTCCCTCTTCTGGTAAAGTGTGTGTGTGTGTGTGTGTGCGCGCGCGCGCGTGTGTATCTTGCTATCTGCACATGCTCAAGAGTAGTATACATGGATGTACTCACCTGTGCATACACCCTTGGAGGCAATAGGGCAACATTGGCTGTCTTGCTTCTATTGCTAGCTACCTGACTTTTTGAGACAGGATCCCTCACTAAACCTGAATTTTGCTGTATTGGATAGATTGGCTGGCCAGCAAGCCCCAGGATCTGCCTAGCTCTGCCTGCCCGGTGCTAAACTTATAGACACAAGATGCTGAGCCCACTTTTATGAGTACTGGGGATCTGAACTCGGGTCCTTGTGCTTGGGTAACAAGCCCTTTACCCACTGTGGCATCTCTCCAGTCTCCAATTACTGTTAGTGTTCATTCATACAACAGTCAGTTCCTAGGGTTCGCTGTGATTCAGGCACTTGGGTCGCATGGGATAAAGACATGGGCCCTTGCAGTCTGCTGGGTACCGCAGGCATAGATGGACATTATTCCTAGCGTGGGTGCTCTGCCTCATGTGACTCTTTGACTCATCCAAGGACCCACGAGCAGAGACTTGGAAGCTGAGGGAGGGGTCAGAGACAGCACTGCCCTTTGGCACTTGGGTCAGACAGATCTCTTGGCGGCAGTGGAGTTTGGGGGTGTGGGGGAGAGGACTGGGGTGCAAGGACGCAATGAGGTTTAAGGTGTTCCTCAGGAATATGAGCTCTGTGCTGTGAACAAATTCAATTCAAAGTGTGTCCCACCTCCCCTAGTTCTTGGGTTTCTCCTGAGGGACAGAAGACAGGGATGGAGAGAGCTGACAAGAAGGCAGGTCCTCGGTTTTTGGCCTGCTTTCTCCTAAGATAATTCTGCCTCAGCTCTTTGTGTATGGGTTTTCAGAAGCTAATTCTAGAATGGTTTGCAAGTAGTATTAAAAACTTCCAAGGAATTATGATCCAATAGAGTTTGTGTGTATGTGTGTATTGTGTGTGTGTGTAAGTAAAGCATGTACATGGGGAGACTAGAAGACAATGTCGTGGAGGTGGGTTCTCTCCTACCTTCACTGGGGTTTCAGGTATTGAACTCAGGTCACCAGGCTTGTGTAAGAAGTGCCGTTACCCCTGAGCCATCTTGCCAGGGGATGTTGTCCAGTTATGTTTTTACTCTTTGGCTATATAACAGTTTGCGATTGTTGAGGTGGGTTTGGGGGCTGTATCATGCATGAAGCCTGGAGTCAGAGGCTACAGCTAAGGTCCTGAGTGAACCCCACCATTCAGGTGGAGCCGCACCATGTGAGCTCATAGACAATGCGCGAAAAGATCAGCACAGTGTCTGGGACGGGAAGAATGCCCAAGAAGGGCATTAAGAAGGCAGTAAGCACCTTTAAGGAATAAATGGCTAACTGGGGCTTCTAGCATGGTACAAGGACAATCTGGCAGCTCCTGGGCAAGGGAGGGGCCTCTGCAAGGCTCCAAAGAATTGAAAACACAGAAAACAGAGGTCTAATGACCTTCTTCCAGGGATCTGAGCAAATAAGGAGGGAAACTAAAAGGCAGTGACCCCAGGATGCTTCTGGAAGCCCCCATATGGCTTCAGCTGGCTCCTGGGATGTAGCTGTCATCTTCGGGTAGCTCAGCCAGAAAGGGACAATTTTCCCTCAGTAACTAAGAGCAGAAGGAGAGATGCTGCCCTGTGACTTCGGGGCACCTGCTTCTCTTCACTGTCATGTTCGTCACCTGGGTCCCCAGCAACAGGAAGTAATCACACTACGAGCTAGAGGCTGGGATTAGCACCTCTGGGAAGGAAAAGGAGCAGGAACTGGTCAAAAGCGAAGTGCAGGAACCGACAAGCACAGCGGATTCTCTTCTCATCGTCAATATAGCCATCAGCTATACACACTCATGGTGCCCCCCCCCACCAGGTCCACAGGGAAGCATCCTTCAGGTACGCAAGTCCTTTCTGCCTCCCTTCCATTTTCCAACCGCTTTCAAACCCCAGCAATGAGAACAAGACCAAACTGGGGGCCAGAAACCCCAAACCCACAACCAGGGCATCCAACCACCCACCATGACTGGAAAAGCCCCATCATGCAACATGGTAACACCAGGACTTCTGTACAAACAGCTCTCTCCACTGAGCCTTCCCTGACAACCTCCATCCTAGCAACCAATTCGCTACCCATTCAGAAGAGTTGGTTTCCTCCTACAGGAATTGGTCACTGGCTCCACACACTGACTGGGAAGCCAGTCACTCACCTGACCCTCTTGGTGCAGCCCTTCAGGAGGTCACCGCCTTTGCTTCTCTCTCCAATTTCACTGACCAAAGTACCAGTGACCTGCACTGCCAGGGTACCAGGCTCGGGTTGGGGTGAGTGGGGAACGCTCGCTCCTCTCTCACACTGAGACCAGCCCCAAGTCACCATCCCAGCTCAGAGGGAAGACACGCCCTGTCAGAGGCTGCCTTCACCACCTGCTCTGGACAGGTGACGCTGGGTAAGGGAGTCCAACCTGGCGCAGAATTGTGTGAACATTCCCAGCCAGGGCCATCTGACTTCTCCACGTGAAAGGCTTGGCCCAAACAGAAGGAAGTCAGGGCTGAGAGCTGAACCTCAGAACAAAGTCCACCATCTGGGTTGGCAGGAGCACCCAGGCAGCAGGCCCTCTCCAGAGCATAGGGAGACTCCTGCTCTGTCCCTGAGTGTCCCTGACATTCACGGGCAGCAGCGGTAGGGCTGGAAAGACAAGAGGGTTACAGACAAGGGTTTGGCACCAGTCAGGAATGTCCCGTGTATGCCACTGCACAGCAATGCCCAGCCTGATCACCATGCACCTGAGATGCCAACTGCTCAGGAGGCTGAGGCAGGAGGATCACAAGTTCAAGGCCAGCCTAGGCAACTAAGCAAGACCATCTCAACACAAACTTTCGAAAAGGAATGGTAACTCAGTGACCGTGCACTTGCCTAGCGAGCACAAGCCTTTGAGTTAGACTCCCCAGCACTGGAAAAACATCACTCCAGAATCCCGCTGGCAACCCAAATGCTATCATAGCCATGTCCCAAAGTCACCGGTCAAACATTCAGTGCACACCTACTCACCCTGTGCTGTGCTTGGTGACCCTGAGTCAGAGCTAAGCATTGGATCAACAAGGTCAAGAAACTTTCTGCAAGGTCAGAGCTAGCAGATTACCACATGGGGGCTCTAAACAAGGTATTCCTGACTCCACAGCCCAGCCCCCTCTCCCACCTTTGTGTCACACTTTTCCTAACAGATGAACTGACTGTAGGTATTCTCAGGCCCAGCTACACCCTCCAGAGGGAGTGGCCAGCTCTGTGTGAGCCTTGGACGTGCCACACGATGCTGAGCATATTCCATTTAAGACCAATGGCTTAACTTCCCTAAAGCATATTGAAAACTAGTCTTAAGTAGCATGGCCCTCCTGAGTGTTTCCTATCATGTGACCAGCACACCTTTTCCCCTCATGTCCTTTCAGACAGCCTAATCTCAGGTTGACATCTGCCCCAAAGAACTTTCTATATCCCTTCCCTCTCTTAAGCACACCCTCTGTGATCAACGGGCTGAGCCTTATGTGGCCTCTCTGGCATGTTTTCTGACACTCTACCAAATGGACCAGGTCCCCAAGCATTAACAAGGGTGTGGGGACAAACTGTAGGATGCCCTTGACATTCCATGCAAGACTGCGGAGGTGCAGCCACTGCTAGGCAACCAGGGTGGTCACAAGAGGCGCCCTGGGAGGCCATTCTGAACATAAAGCCGCCTTTGTCAGCAGGCAAGGGGACAGTCCCCTATTGTGGGACTAAGTCTGGAGGAAGGTGCAGGAATTTCTGAAGTGCTGGGGATGGGGGTGTTGGTCAGCACTGCCTGCTTTCTGCACTCATGGCCTCTCTTGAAGTATCCAAACAGAGTATGGGATCCCAATAGGTTATTTATTATGGCTGCTTCCCTCTGGCAGAAAGGTTGAAGAATCGGTACCCCAGACCTGAGAAGGATCCTGGGTGCCCCTTGCATCAGAGCCAAATCCTCGCCATCATCTGTCCTGAGTCCAGATATTTTCCCCTTCTATTTTCAGATAATACATTCTCTCTTGCTCTCATAAGGTAAACGCATTCCCAAGTGTAGTCAGGACCCTGTCTGACCCTGACTCATATGCGATATACACCCCAAGTTGGAAACTCCATCACACCTAGGATGGTAAGACTTCTGAAGAAGAGGACCCTCCCCCTCTGCCCCGCAGTGCACAGGTCTCGTGCGTGGCTGCCCCAAAGGAAGCAAAGAAGAGGCAGCTGGGAGAGCTCTGCCTTGCTTTGAGCTCAGAGGCTGGGTCCTGAGAGTTCAGCCTCCCATGTGTGAAATCAGAAACTCCAAGTGCAAGTTACTATTGAGAGAATATGGGGTGGGGATGCATATGCTAACAGGCCCAGGAATGTGTAACTATGGGAAGGAAACCTGCGTTCCCTGTGCTTCTTGCCTTCACTCCTTACCCTGGGAACCTCCTGCTCCCTGGATTCCACAGTCACCTTGGCCTTTGAACTGGTTCTCAAACAGGCCAAGCTCGTGTTGCCACAGCTGCTCCCTCTCCCAAGAGTTCCCCTTCTAACTCCTTCTGAGGCTGGCTCCATCGGAAACACAGCCTGTCGTGTGCACTCAATCTCAGTGACTTCCCCTCATGCGCTCTACTATGTTACCCTTGTTTACTCCCCTCGGGGGACCTGCCACCATTGGGGGGTTGTCCTATCAGCCCATTTGAGTCCCTGTGAGTCATCAACCTATCCCATCTAGGGCACAATCCCCCGGACAGGGACCTCATCGGCTTTGTTCACCGCAGGGTCCCCCAAGCACGCCAGGCCCACATAAGGGCTCCATAAACATTTACAGAATGAGTCAACACATAACCGGGCGAATAAATAAACGACCGATGCCTCCTAACGGGCTTTCCACATTTGTTTGTACTTTACAGTTTACAAAGAACCCTTAGAGACATTTCCTTCATCTAACTCATGATTAGACTCAGGTTAAACAGCACTTCAAAACACACACTTCACTCCTAGTTCCTCAAGGCCTCGGACCAGAAGAACAAGGGAGCCTGTTCCCCTCGAGGGACCAGAATTTAGTTATGAACCCTTGTTCCAGAGCTACAGGACAAAGGAAGTCACCTGGCGGCGCAGAACCCAAGTGACGGTGTCAGTTTCCACGGCACAGAACATACTGAGAAGGGCCAATCCTGGTGTCTGCAGCTTCTCGGTTAGTTGTCTTTGGAAGGTGCCGTGGTTCCCACCCTTTCACTCAGGAGGTCCCAGCAGGATGCAGAAGCCAGATGTGAACCTGGCATCATCTGGAGGGGCCTGCCCTTTTAACACGAGCTGAAGAAGCACGCTTTGCCAAGCTGAACTGCTGGAGACTTTTGCCTGGCCCACTGTCCCCATCTGTTAGACAGGTTTGAAAAGGGTTAACACACAAAGCTGGAGGGAGTGGTCCCAGACTGGGTGGTGCTATTTTAAGGACAAGACTGGGGTGGTTTACTAAGCACCAGCACCCTGCCAGCCTCTCCACCTGGAAAATAAAATGGAAAGTCAGTTCTCACTGGCTGACGTTCAGGGTGAGAAGGCAAACAGCCCCACCCAGCAGAACCCTGGTAGCTGAACCCCTCATCTTTTCTGGCTTTTTAAGGGTGTCAGAGGTGTTCCAAGGGGTGGGGTTTGGGTCCTGGGGTGTCATTTCAGACTGGAAAAGATAGAATTTGAAAAGGACTGTGCTTAGTTGTGCCAGGCAGTAACTGCCCTCACTCTCTCTCTGCCCACACAACTATCTGAGGAACGCTGCCTCCTGCTTCATATCAACATTTTAAAGATGAAGAAATCCTTTCTTTTCCTCATTTGTTATTGCCCTGGTATGACTGACTCCACACGTAAAAATGTTAAATCCCTGCCAAGGTCGTAGACTTGTCTCCTACAGATGTGCCATGCTTCCTCCACCTCCCAGGGTCAGCACAACACACCCCCTTTGACAGAGAGACTCAGCCAGTTACTGCTTCCCAGGGGGGTTGTATGGTTTTTGAGTTTTGCCTCTGTCACCTCCACCAGAAAGCCCTCCCTGACATGGCCTGCCAATTACATCGCTGAATTTAGGGCTTCTCTCCCATCCTCTCAATGTACTCTGTGCCTGACTCATCTGTGTGTCTACCTTATGCAATAACTGTGACTTCCCACGCCAGGGGCTGACTGTGGCTCCTATCTTCCCCCTCTGCAGTCTTGGGACCCAGCACAGGGATGGCACAAAGTGCATGCTAAGTAGCTGTCACATGAAGGAACAAGAAGAGGAAGAAAAGAGAGGAGGAGGGAGGACAGGGAAGCGGGAGGGAAGGATGCTGAGGTCAGATCCATAGACACGGGCACAAGATAGACCAATAGGAAGCTAAACTTGGATTAGACTGGGTTCATGTGCTCACACCCTGGCAACAGGAGGCAGAATGGGCAGGGAGCAGAGCGATGGCCCTGGAGTCTGGCGGCCAGTGTCCTCAGCTCTGCTGTTCACTGGCTGTATAAGCTACCACAACCATTCTTCCGAGTACCAGATTCCCTTTTGCACATGGGTTATTATAAGGCCCAAAGAATGTCTTGCTGCCTGACATACTGGCAGCTCAAATACCAGCTTTGCTTCCCTAGAACCTCAGGGTACTACAATGCCCCATTTGCTCTCCAGAGAGGGGAGGAGGGATGGGCAGGGTACAGCAGCCACAACGCTGCTCTGTAATTGGACCCTCTCCCTTGCAACATCACCCAGACAGTTGAAAGTTTGTCCCCCCAACACTGTCTGCAACCCGCTCTCCGCTGCTCTGAGCACCCTTTCCAGTAAAAGCAGATCTTTGCTGCCAGGGCTGGGGCCAGGGCCAGGCTGGGCTGCATCGAGAATCACGAGGCAGCCTCCGGGAGGCAGATGGACACACGCCACCTGCCCAGAAGGCCCAGGAAAGACCTGGATCTGCACAGAGCCTCTACCTAGTCTTTCTTCATCTCTGCTCTGTTCCCATGATACACCTGTTCCATCTTCCCTGTCCCAGCTGGCTCCTCCCCTCCTACGATCTCTCTGACCAAAAGCTGTAACCCTCACCTGCTGCTGGTAACAGCTTGGGTCAGTCTCTGTATAACTTCCCTTTAGCTTTTGAGCAGAGGGTTACCTTCCTCTTGGAGCTGCCCCATACTACAGAATCTGATTCTGTACCATGAGGCATGCCTGCCAATCACAGATAAGGATTCTGTCTCTGGAGCTAAGAGATGCTGAAGCAGACGCTACCCTTTACTTGCATAAGCCTTTAAATTTAGTGACATGTTATATGGACACCAAGCAAATTGAAACTACATAAAAGAACTTTCTGGCGTGGTGACTTTTTTGGGGGGTTAGGGGGTGGCTAGGGTCTCATGTAGCCCAATCTATCTTCAAATTCACAATGTATCCAAGGATGGCAGTAGATTTATCTTTCTGCATCCACCTCCCAAGTGCCAGAATTACAGGACTGCTCCGCTATGCCTGCTTTAGGGGGTATGGGGAATCGAACCTAGAGCCTTGTGCATGCTGGAGAGGCACTCTCCCAACTGAGCTGCATCTCCAGTCCAGTATTCCCTAATAGTGTGCCTCACACCAGTACCTGCACTTCTCAAAGTCCCCTACATATTAGCTAAAGATTTATGTGTTTCAGGGATGGAGAGATGGCTCAGCAGTTAAGAAAAGGTACCTACCTTCCAGAGGACTGGGGTTCAATTCCCAGCACCCACATGACAGCCCACAACTGTCTGTGGCTCCAGTTCCAGGGGTTCTGGCACCTCACTGGGACATACATGCAGGCAAAGCACCAATGCACATCAAAATAAATAAATAAATCTTGTTTAAAGATTTGTGTATTTCACCGTCTGTAAATTGGCAAATATTAAGGTAGTTCTATCCATTCTGGGGTTTAGTGATACCTGATACATATGCAATTACACCAAAAAGGTGGAGCATGGAAGGAGAGGAAGACTAAGAGATTGGCAGATACAAAGAGGGAAAGACGACCAAATCAAATGTAGCTGATGGATGCCGGTGTGGCCAGTGTGGTGGCATGAATGAAAACAGCCCCTTAGGCTCATAGATCTGCTCACCGGGGAGTAACGCTATTTCAAAGGATTAGGAAGTGTGGACTTGTTGGCAGAAGTGTGACCCATGGGATTTGAGGGTCCAAAAGCCCATGCCACGCCCAGTATATCTCTCTGAGCTACAGCTATGGCACCTGCCTGTACACCGCCAGGCTCCCCTCCCTGGTGCTAATGGACTAAACCTCCAAAACCATAAGCCAGCCCCCAGTCAAAGGCTTTCTCTTGTATGAGTTGCCATGGCCATGGTGTCCCCTCACAGCAACAGAACACTGACTAAGCAGTGCCGTGTCTTCTGCCTCTCTGGGCTTGAAGCCCTTTCTCCAGCTGTTTTGGAAAACACAAAATTGAAAAACAAGCTGAAGCATCAATACAGAAAAGAGTAAAATAGCCCCGGGCACAGACTGTGGCAGTCCGTCAAGGTTGAGGTCCTAGTACCTTTAGGAATAAGGAGCTATCCAGACCTAATGTCAAGTGGAAGCACCGTGGAAAATCTGTGTGTGTGTGTGTGCACATGTGTGTGCGTGCATGTGTGTGTGTTCACGTGTGTGCATGCATGCCCGTGTGTTCACGTGTGTGCACATGCGTATGTGTACATGCTCACGCCTGTGTGTGAATGTTATTTTCCAGCAATAGTGTGGCACACCAATACATGACTTTCAATACATGGGACACACTAACCAGGATTCAGTCCTGGTCCTACCCCATGCCATTTGCTGAAAACCCCAGCGCTGCATTCAGCTCCCTTGTCAAACGAAAACAAGCACCCTGCCCTGGCATGCGGGGGAGTATGGTAAGCCCTGCTCAGGGAGGCCCTGGCTAGTTGTTTCTGTTGAACGCACTCTGGAGGAGGAAGAGAGACTGACCTTACAGAGGGCACAGGGAGGCCTCCTGATAATACACACCCTTGGAACCAGGGACAAAACCAGTTGGCTGATAACATGGACAATCTTGTCCCACCAGCAAGACTGTCCTCCTGTACAGTGGTTCCACTGTCTTCCCTCGGTCCCTTTTGCTTATAGCCTGCATTTCCACCCCTGTCCTGACCCGTGTGGTGATGATGATGCTGTTTACTCAGATGGGTTCTCCCTATCTAGCCCTTGCCGACCTTGAACTCACTTTGTAGCCCAGGCTATCCTCAAACAGCAATCCTCCTGCCTCAGTCTCCCAAGTACTGGAATTAGGGTGTACACAACACTAATAAGTATAGCACAAGCTGGTCTCAAACTCTTGGCCCTCCCACCTCATCATCTTAAGCAAACTGTCTCCTGACAATGCACAACCCCCTCACAACGGACCTGCCCCTGACTGGTACCCACACACCCTGGGGGAAAACAACTCAAATAAGACTTCCTCACAGAAGCCCATTCTGACCCAGCAGAGTAGGTTGGCTTCCCCAACGAGTGCCTCTTGAAGGCCTTTAGCTTCATGCTTTGAGTCTGTTGTTTATTTAATATGTACCGTTAGCTCACTAGCACCCAGCACAGTGCCTGAAGCACAGGATGCTCTGGGCGAACAATGTGTGGCAAATGAATCCCAAGTGTTTAAGAAAGTGATTTCACTCTTTGTGTATTGAAAAGTAAATTGAACGAGGGGCATGAATTAGAACAAGACCTAATGACATACATATGAAAGCGCACAATAAAACCCATTGCGCTTTATACTAGTTTTCAAAGTTAATAACAATTAAAATTTGCATGTGTAAGAAAGCCTGAAGTCCAATGCTTTTCTCTTATGATAATTTATATTCAGTTTATTCCTGCTTATTGTCAATAACATTTGTCCAAATTTATACTTTATTATTTAATATGCCAATTAATTCAATTCAACATACCTACTCTTTTCTGGTTTCTCCAGTACAACTTTCCAATGCATAAGTATTTTTAAATAATGTAGGTTAAAATGCAATGAAATGAGCACTACAAGTCGTGTCCACAAAAAAGAAAAGAAAAATAAACAGGAAATAAAGAGGTCAGGGAAGGAGAAACAAGACAAACCCCACTACATCCTCACTTGTCCCCAGGAACATTATAAAGCTCTAAACCATTGAAGACATGCATAGTGTCTCATGTGGCCTCACTCCTTCCCTGGGGCAGGGAAAGTGAATAGCAGAATTCTCCAGACCCAGCCCCTTCTGCTGCTAGGCTTAGGCAGAGCTGGTGTTTGCCTTGCAGGCTGACGCCCTGCTGGCAGCTGCTCCATTCTCAGGGTTTCCACAAGGGTCTGGGTGCCTATCTTCTAATGGGAGAAAGTAAGACAGCCGCAGTCATGTGACTGAGCAGATCCGAGCAACTAGCTTGGTCACATCAGCCGTAATCTGCCCTCGGAGAATGGTACTGCCGGAATGGTTCCTGGAGTCATCTCTAGCCCTTCTCCTATCTACCCATTCTGTTCTCGGGGATTCTGTGGACAGGAACCTATTCAAGATCACGATGCTTTGCAAGAATTCAACTGGCCAGGTGGCCATATTGCTCACACCTTCTGCGCGAGTAAACTCAGAAGAGAGCAGGCACTCAGTCAGGTTTACCGAGTAGCTGTCACTTAGAGATGCTCCTTACCCCTCGACTAAGACATCCCTTCCCACAGCCATGCAAAGGATGCTCGGGACAGACCCCAGCTCAACTCTTCTAGCATTTCCTGAGCCCCCAAGTTGCCTTGCCTCAGGGGTCCAGCCTCAGGGGCAGCCGGCATGCAGTGACTGATAACAGCAAGGGTTCCAGGCTCTCTGGGAGCAGCTGCACCAGCCAGAGCCCATGCTGAGACTCTATCCCCCTTCTCCTGCCTGCTCTGCCGAGTCCTTTACCCTCATGAGTGCCGTGCCCGCAGCACTCTGCAGGGAACTCCCCACTCTCACAGCTCGGCCTCAGTCTGTTGCCAGGGAAACCCTCACCAAGGGAGATACAGCCAGAGACAGAGAGTGGATAAAAGCTGAGAAGATGGTTCTACCCAGCACCAAGTACTGGCTGAGTACTAGGTCAGCACTTGCTGGGACGGATTCCCCAGGGGAAAAAGACACATCCACCGTCTTTTCCTAAGAAGAGTTATTTGAATGGAAGCCTGCTCTCTGCTCCAGAGGAGAACGCTACTGCTGTTCACCCAAGAGCCCAGGTGTCTGTGATGGTTGCTGGACCACCTAGAAGAGCTACTCCTGAGACTTGACATGGTCACCACATTATACCGGTGGTGTCCAGGCATTCACAGACTTGAGCTCTGCCATTGTTTCTCTCTTACCCTATGAGGCAGGAATTGCAAAAGAGGAGACTGACCCATAGCAACGTGAACACCTTTTCCAAGATTAGGAAGCCAACTAGCTCCTCTTGGAGCCACAGACACCACCGCTCAGGTCGGGTGGTGGCCTGCCAGCCCTTCTGCCTTCCCTCTGAACTCAGAGGTTTTCGTGGGCGCTAATCCAAAGCTCTCAAGAGTTGTGTCCGTATCTTCTTGGAGCTGGAAAAGTCAGGCTGTGCTCTTGACTTGCCTCGCTCTCCTTGTTTAAAGAAAACCATGTGTACGTTTCCTTTGCCAAAGTTAAAGTGGAACCCAAGTTTCACCGGCTTTCGCAGCTGGGCAGAGGGATCAACCTTGGCTGTCTGGTGCCTGTGTGTGTCTGTTTCCGGAGCACACCCAGGGGGCTGTCATAAGAAATGCCATCAGCTCATAGACAGTACCTACAGGAAGGCAGGGCCTCCAGTGAGGGTACCCTAGACCCTCAGAGTCCAGACTTGGGAGGCCCGCATCTGTTCCACTGTCCTACCCCACTTAAATTCTGCCTCTGCTCTGCTGACCCTGACAGCTCCAGCGTTGAAGACAGATGGCCCTGCTCCTTCTTACCAGCAACATCCACAGAGGAAGCCAGGTGTGTTCAACTAGGTAGGGAAATCCCTCCCCAACCTCCCAACCTCCCCATATGCACTTCAACCCTCTGGCAAGTGTGTGGAGGGTGAGAGCCCAGCCAGCCCCTACAAGGACAAACAGACTCACAGCACACATGTGCACACAGTCACACACAGGCTGCACCAAGTAAGGAAAACTGCTCTCCCACCCCTCCGGGAAGATGTCCAAAAAAAGATCAGGCCCCTTCAAGTCCCCAGAGACAGATGAAGAGGCTGTACTTACCGGCCTCCCTCCTGGGGAAGATGGTCCTCGGCAAACTCATGAGCAGGGCGGTGAGGACCAGTGACAGCCTCCCACAGACCACGCGCAAGAGGCACGGGGATCGGCGGCTTCTCGGGCTGGGAGTCTTTGAATGGGAGTTACAACTACAAAGTGACTCTCTCTTTAGAACTGTTTTTCCTCGGCAGGGAGGGAGGAAGGGAAAAAAATCCCTTTCCCACTGCCAGAAAACCTTTAACGTTTCTCAACGGTCGGTCGCTTCCAACTCCGGCCTCCGTGTGAAGCGAGCGAGCGTGTATTTCACTGGACTGGAGGGAGTCCTCAGATCATGCCTCTTCCCGGACCACAGACAGAAATGCAAAAAACCTCAGCCTTTCCCGTGGGCTTGGAGAACGCCGTGAGAGGGCAGAAACCCAGAGAGGTCCTGCATATGGAAAATGTGCCCCACTGTTGGGGCCACCGAATCACTCCAGTCTCTGTGCCCGCCCCTAATGTTTCCAGAGAGTTCTGCTGTGTTTATGTACTTGCATGGGACAAACACAACACCCCAGATCCTAGCCCCCACGTTACAGTGATTCATTTTCTCCCTCACACACAAACACAGTGCCTGTTCAATCCAAGTGGGAAACGCCTTTCATAAAGTTGCACAGGGTCTGGGCAGAGTGGCTGAGGGTGAATGCAGCCTGTGTCCCCAGAAGGGCAGAGGGGCTCTGGGGAAGGAGGAGGCTGACTTTAATTAAGACAAACAGAAAGCTCTGGGCTCCTGCCCCATGTCTGGAAAAGGAGGGATCAAAGACCAGGGGTTCCAGGGCACTGTTAAATGCTGTCAGGCTCCTCTGACCAATTTCCCCTCCTTGCCGCCTTCTACCGGCTAGTATTTTTGGACTTGGACAAGCTGTACTGTTAGTTTAAGTGACCAATTTGACTTCTGGCTTAGACAAATCCTTGGATTTCTTCACTGAAAAGACAAAAAGGATACACGGGAAGTGGGCAAACAGAACTGAAAGCAGGGAGGCTCTAAACAGACTCGGGATCAAAACGGACAACCTGAGACAGACCCTGGTGCAGCTCTTGAGGTGCCTGTCAGGTGCCCTGAGTCTTCCTAGAAGGCAACCCTATAGTGGTACCCTGAACCCTTTGACCCCTGTCATGCTACTCAAGTAACACAGCTACACACACAAATATACCTCAGATTATGGCTTCTTAAATTTTTTTCCCTCATGACCACTTTTCACTCAAGAGATTTTTACATGTCCTTGGGTATGTGGGTATTTTAAATAGACACTCAAAAGTTTATCAACAAATCATAAAGACCTTTATTTTAAGACCATTCTTTGGCATCTCTACAATTTTGCCATTTATTAAATGAGAATAATTCTTTATTTTCACATAAAAAGCTAAGTCTTAGGTGAGCATTAGGCACTGCAGAATGTAGAGTTGGCCATTATTTTGATTTTCTCATCATCAGTACTGAGAACACTGCTTAGCATCTATATGTAGCAAAGTGGTTTAGGGTTATTCAGAAAGGGCTGGAAATCATGTCCTAACCCAAGATGAAATACATGTAATACATTTTTAATAAAACTCAAGTCAGCAGCTTACAGCAATTTTTGAGTAACTCATTGAGAAGTTCATAGAATATATTTTGATCATATTCACCCCTCACCCCCACCTCCTCCCAGATTCACCATCCCCTCCTGCCCGTCCTCCGATTTTGTGACCTCTCTTCTCTCTCTTTTTTTTAAATCCATTGAGTCCAATTGGCTCCGCCCGCATTCTCTTGGGTGTCTGGGTTCCACTGGATCCACACCTTTAAAGCAAACTGACCCTCTCTCTCTCCCAGCATCCATCAGTTGCCAGTAGCTCCTTAGCTAGTGGTGGTCGTGGTGCCCACCTCCCCTGTCCATGTTGTCACTTGGTCTGCCTTGAGCTTGAAGTCCTGTGCATGTTGTCACGAGTTTTGTGAGTTCGTATGCACAGCTGCCCTGCTGAGTCTGAAAAACCCTCTTTCCTTGTGGCCATCCACCGCCTCCACCTCTGACATTCTCCCCACCCTCTTTTCACCCTGTCCCCTGGGCCTCTGGAGGGAATTATGATACAGATGTCCCGTCTAAGGTTGAATATTCCACAGTCTCAATCACTTTATCTTGACCAATCTTTGTCTCACAGACATTTTTTTAAATTCAGGCATTCTATCATAACGCAGTCCATAAGTTTACAAATTTAATACCTACGTGCTGGGGCATGATGGCAGAAAACTGTTAAATCTTTGCTGTCTGTAGCTAGCCCATACATTTCAGAAACAGAGGAGAAAACTTTGGCGACACTGTGCAAACCACTGCCGTTAGTGGCCTAGTCTCGCTTCTGAGCAGAGGCTTGCAGACTGTGTTTACTGGCCTGTGTGACTGACTTTGTGAGACACATTGGTAGTGGCTATAACGCTGCGACCATGAGCACAAGCCGGGACTTCCAGAAAAACCTTCAATTTGATACGTGTTGGATTTAAAGGAGATTTTTATCACGGTACGTTCAGAAACCTTTCACTCTTGGCCAATTTTCCCAACCCTCGCACTGAGTTCTGTGATCCCCTCTGGGGTAGATACCCACAAGGTGGGTCTAGATCATCATTGTTTCTCAGAGCGACCATGTGGGATCCAAGAAAGGCCCCTGCTGTCAGCACCCGAGGTCAGAACAGCTCCCCGGGAGTCACCCTGAGTGAGGGTGGGGACCTAGAACAGCAGCTCTTCCTACTGTTATCTGTACTCTATGCTGATTACATAGTGACTGTCCCACATACTGGGTCTGTAGGATGCACTAGGAGAGCCTCACCCTGCCTGCCATCTCCAGGGTCCCCAACTGCAATGGCCCTGGAAACAGGCTAAATAAACAAGGGAGATATGGTGACATTTACAGTCACAGGAAGAGGTCTATGAGATTGAACTAAGTGAGCAAGACCGATTACAAAACAATGTGTATTGCTCATCTACCTACATGACGACACAAAATTAAATATGCAGAAGTCAAATGGAATTGCTTTTTAGTTTCACAAATATTCCTTTGTATATCCCATGACCTGTTACATTAACCCTGCAATCCAGGAACAAGCCATTGTTTCAATCCATGCCAAATTAATTAAGACACATTCAGGGTTGGGAGGAGGATGTTGCTCAATGATGGAGATCCCACATCGCTCTCAGTCCCATCATCCATTTCCTGGACTTCTGTGCTCCTCTGTGGCATTTTCAAACCGTTTATGACAGGCCTCCAAGGCCCTGTGGAGGGAGCAAGTGACCTGCTGTCCCCCAGACTGTCCTCAGAAGACATCGGCATTGGCTTTCCATCCCTTGGCCACGCCCCACATTTTCTTACAGACAGAGCTGCCGCCACATGCAGTGATGGGGAAAGCCTGCACAACAGAGACCCAAGAGGACTACGGATGACTCAGAAAACCCAGGAAAGCAATTTAGGCCTAATGATGGCATTAAACCATGTGTTTTTTCAACCCAAGGATGTTAAGTCCACCTAAAGATCAACGCTCTTGTCCACATTAATTATTTTTTTCATTGCCATGACAAAACATTTGTCAAGAAGGAACTCAAGGAAGGGAGGGTTTCTTTTGGCTCACAATCTGAAGGCATAGCACGGGGGAAGGAATGTGAGGTGGCTGGTGACATCGTGTCAGCAGTCAGGAAGCAGAGAGACAGATGTCCACACTCAGGCTATTTTCTCCCTGTTATTCAGTGCAGGACCCTATCCCCAAACTGTGATGCTGTTCACATTCAAGGTAGGACTTCTCACCTCAGTGAAACTGTCTTGCAATCTCCCTCACAGATGTGTGTAGATCTCATGGGTGATCCTAGACCTTGTCAAATGAACAACGGTATAGCCACCACCACTAAACATTGTTCAACCAACCTGCTATTTTTTTTTTTACTTAGGAAATGAGAATCTATTATATCAATTGACGTTATCTTAAGTACTTTTTCATTTTTAGACATTGGTGGTAAGGATAAACTGGGCCTCAAACAGTACCCAGAGAAGAACAAATGCAAACTACTGCTCTAAGCTGGGTGATCTGCTAAGTACAAGCCACAGAGAAACAACCCACAAATTCTGGTAGGTCCTCAGTGATTAGAGACCTCAAGACCTGCTCAGCTGTCTGCTAGTGCTTGAGCTTCATACAACACAAAGAATGAAACAAGACAGATGTTGTGATCAAACCTCATATTTTTCCCCCATTGGAAACTATAAAAACAGATGCTCAGAGAGCCTAGGAAATTATTTTCGGGCCAGAGAACTAAGAAATGACAGAGGTGGGGCTTACACCCAGTAGTCATACAAAACCAAACACAAGTGCCAACCAGTTTCGCAACCCAGAACTCAACAGCTGCATCAGTGACAAGTCCCATCACATCAGTCCAGGTGAGAGAGCAATGATATTTGGTACCCAGACCATTATTTCTGGAGGATCTAAGCCAAGTGTCTTGAGCAAATCAACCTCTTTTCTCAAAGCATAGGCCAGCAAGCCCTGAAATGGACCAATGTGAAGTTGTCCTGACTGGATGAGTAACAGAAATATGGCTGCTGTCTTTGCCCCTACCTTAGCAGGCCCTGGAGAGCTACTGAACACCTGCAGAATCTTTTATTCTAGGGTGACCTTTCAGTACAAGCATGGGGATGCTGAGACATAAAGGGGAAATGTCTTTCTTTTCTTTTTTTTTTTTCTTTTCAAGACAGACTTTCTCTGTAGCTTTTGGAGACCATCCTGGAACTTGCTCTGTAGACCAGACTGGCCTTAAACTCACAAAGGTCTACTTGCCTCTGCCTCCTGAGTTCTGGAATTAAAGGAGGGCACCACTACCACCCAGCAGAAATGTCTTTCTGAAAGACAAGAAATCACAGAAGCAATGGAAATCCTAAAGAACAGAGCCCCCAAATCCATCTCAGTCCCCAGTGCTGGTGACTAAGGAGTCATTGGTTATACTGTTCTGCCCATAAACACCAGCAAGATGAACCAAACACACTTGGGCCAGGGATGCCTTATCCACAGGGATCCCTGGCAGCGGACTCTTTAGCAAACTGCAGAAATGGATCCAACCTTAATCACCTTCCATGTGTTTTATACTTGCTGTGTCTTATATGTTTAACTTACAGACTGTTTTCTGAAGACTCAGAGACATAGTGTCTCATTTAATTCTGGAAGCTTTCCTTGTTTTCTTGCAAGTGTTTTCTATTATGTATGTTTTGCATTGTGTATACATACATACGTGCACAGACATAAATTCATATTCATCAGTATTCATCTGTGGCCAGTACATAAATTCCAAAATAATTCTGCATATGAACTATGTACGAATTCCCAAGAGCAAGCGTGGGTCACAGTGAGAAATTTGCCAAATCGCCAGGAAGCCAATTCAACGTAGCAAGGACTTCTTGGCACATGCCCTGGGCCAGACGTGATGCTGCAGTGTCCCAGCTGGGCACCCATATGCCCACTCAGCTTCAGCACCCTCTTCCATCCTCGTGGGTCTGACTCAAGCCAGCTCTTGAGCAGTGGAAGGCCTCTTGAAAGCCAGTCCTTCGCCTTCCCTGCCTCTGTCCCCTCCCTAGGAGTGCTCTCTACTCTGATTCCATCCTTGCTCTTTCTTCTCCAGCTTCTTCACCATGGAGACTGACCACTCTCTGGACCATTCCTGGAGACTCCCACGCTGCAGGCTCTCTGGCTTTCCCTCCCGTGCAACAGCTTGTCTCCTTTCTTCAGGGATGAAGTGTTCTGACTCTTACTCTGACCCTTTCAATTCAAGGCAGCAGCTGCTGGGCACCCTAATCTCATATGAGGACAAATGATGAACAGAATATTCTAGATTGGACGTGGCAGTGATAGAGTGAACACACACACACACACGTGTATTCCATGCCCACATGCACCCGTATACACAAGCCTGCATTTAAACAAACAAAAAAATGAATAGGGGAGGTGACCCACATATGAACTTAGAGAGGGACCCATAAAGCAAATGGGGACCCTGAGAGTACCCAGGAAAACCCAGACAGAGACAACTTCGGAAACAGAACTAAAGCAAAGGGCTTCCTCCGACCATCATGACTTTATTCTCTCCTTGGAGGACCAAAGGATAATACACCCACTGTGTGGAGGTTAGTCTTGCTCTCCCTACCTGCTATCAGCCTGGTCTCAGAGCATTGACTCGGTGGCCACAGCTGGGGAAAGCTGGGGGAGGCAGAAAGCATGGCTGGAATGTTGGGATGGGGGCTGCCATAGAACGCAGAACCCAGGGACAAAAGTCTATTGTCTGAATCCCACTTCTCCAGGAGAACTGCATGTACATGGATGACTGCCAACCAGAGAGAGACCCACAGTCCACTCTGAAGCCATCAAAAATACACATACGGGCCACAGAGGGCTAGCGACCAGTTCACATGGGAGGCCCCAGAGTCAAATCACCAAAAATAAAGACAGATGAAAAGAGAGAGAGAGAGAGAGAGAGAGAGAGAGAGAGAGAGAGAGAGAGAGAGAGAGAGAGCAAGCAAGCATCCTGTAGCCAGAGAAGTAGGAACATAGGGAGTAGGTGGCTTGCATGACTTTCGGGTCAGGCTTGAGACAGGAGCTCAACAGTGAAAACCCAGGCTGGACCCTCATGGAAAAGATGGCATTGAGGTATTCCCACTCCCACCAGTGCAGCGGCCCAACTGCATTTGCCATATTTCTTTTAATACAAGCAACAGAGCCAGAAGAAGTCACCAGTGATGCTGTGAGGGCCCAAAGTATCCCTACCACCAGCCCTCCCATAGGTTTGGCCCTCCCCTGGGTTTCTGGCCCTGTGTCTCGATGATCAGCAATGGGCATAACTCCTATGTCAGCTTGAAGCTCACCGGGGTTCCTGTCCCTTGATCTCTGTGAGGATCAGTAGGTACGGTGGCTGTGCTGGCTCAGCACTTACGTGGGTTCCTGTCTCTATGTCTGCACTGTCTACAAAGAGCACACCCCTGATTCTCTAACAGCATCGTCCAACGTCTCCTTCCATTGCTTTGCACCTACCTTCCTCTACCTCTGCCCTGGAATCCCAGCATGCTCTTGTCCTTGCACTTTGTAATGGTTCCATCATAGCTGGCCCTCATCCTGCCCCATGAACCAAAGGGAAGGCATCTCCATGCCCCAGGACACAGCTTTTCTCTCTATGGTTTCCTGTTGCCGCCTTGCTTTTCCACCATTTTTTCTCATGCTGGCCTGTTGGTTGGAGACTTGAGCCCACATTCCATTGTCCTTATGCTGTGCCTCCGAAGTGCTAGCCATTCTCCCACAGAGATGACTGACCCTTCCCAGCCACCTATGGTCACAGAACATTCCACACACTTCCCTGGAATTTCAACAACTTATAAACACCTTCAGTAATGTAGCTGGATACAAGAATAACTCAAAAAACATCAGTAGCCTTCCTTTATACAGATGATAAATGGGCTGAGAAAAATCAGAGAAACATCACTCTTCACAATAGCCATAAATAACATAAAACATCTTGGAGTAATTCTAACCAAACAAGTGAAAGACCAGTATGACAAGAACTTTACATCTTTTTTTTTAATTAAAAATTTCCACCTCCTCCCCGAACTTTAAATCTTTGAAGAAAGAAACTGAAGAAGATACCAGAAAATGGAACCATCTCCCATGCTCTTGGATAAGCAGAATTAGTATAGTAAAAATGGCAATCTTACCAAAAGCAATATACATATTTAAAACAATGCCTAGCAAAATCCCAGCAAAATTCTTCACAGACCTCGATAAAACAATACTCAACTTCATATGGAAAAGCAACCAAACAGACAAAGCCAGAATAATTTGTACAGAGTGACCCAGAAGGACAATGCTGCATGCTCTTGCTCGCATCAAGATCCTAGCTTTGACTCTTCTGTGGTTTAACATGGAGCACCTGTGGATGGGCCCTGGGAAACTAGGGAGGGGCCTTTAGGGGTGAGGATTGCCCTGCAGGAGGAGGGAGAGCAGAACAGGGAAGATGGGAAAACGAGGAGTGGAAAGATTGCAAGGGGGAAGGCGGAGGGGTTGGAGAGATGAGGATGTTTGGGGACAATTAATGAAAATGAAAGATATAAAAATGCCATACAGAAATCTGCTCTTTTATAACCCAAGTTAAAAATAAGAGAGAAGGGAATCGCCTCATGTGGCTAGATATGGCTGCTCCTAGAAGAAGTGGGTTGCTAAGCAAAGACACCTCCACAGAGTTGGTCAGGAAGGCTCCAAAGGCCCCAAGGACAACGTGTTTCATCACTTTTCTTGGTTACCCACTAGAACTAGAGGATAAGGACCTGTTGCTGAGACACCACACACCTTGGTTGTAAGATACAGAGAAAGCGATCTAGAACTGAGCTGGGAAGTTCCTGCTAGCTCTCTTTCAAAGTGCTAGAAGATATTCTGCAGGCTCCTAATGGAGAAAGGGTATCAGTGGTCTTACCCAGCTGTGAACCTTACGAACCAAAACAAACCAAACTGCCAAGTAAAGTTGGCTCACCTGTACAATAGGGGCACAGATGTTATCGAGGTAGTTAACTCTCTATGCCTAAATCTGAGCCCTGCTCCTCAGGAGTGAACCCATGTCTGGTACTGCAATCCTTATTAAAAACCAATGTCCAGGGAGGCCATAGGCCCAAGTGGGGACCTTGCTATTGCCATTTAAATAAACCGACACAGCATCAAACTGCCTTCTATATCTCAATATTTATACTCGTATTCAAACGCTATCCTCATCTTAGAAAAGTCTCTCTTGGCAGTGAACAGCAGTGAATCCAGAGACTCATGGCTGCCCAAGAGAGTGAGAAAAAGTGATGGCTGAGGACTCAGCTCCAAATGAGGTACTGTATAATCCCCTAAGACTCGGGGACCAATGCACAAGAGGCGGCAGAAAACATGTCTCCAGACGGTAGATGAAAGACAACAAAATGGCAACCAGCTCACGCAACCAATACAATCATTAACTCGCTCTGGTTTCAGTTGCTTTCACTGGGGCTCACACTGTCAGCAATCAGTCATAGAAAGGGAGAGGCTTATAGGCCCCTTACTGACGAGTCGTTAGCTATTGATAGATTCTATCTATTGCTTTGCCCACTCTGCTCCAAACCCATGCTCACACAGACAATCCTGGTTGAACTCGGTGGGTCAAAATCTAAATTAATAAACATGATCGTGTGAAAAAGATTTGTAGGGAAGGTGGGCTCAAGGTGATCATGTGAAAAGGATTTGTAGGGAAGGTGGGCTAGACAGGGCTAGCAGAGCGATGGGAGAAGGTGGGGATGAGAGCGGTCAGCATGCGGTAAGTTCACGTGTCCAGTGGTCAAGGAACAAATGTAACTTTCAGAACATCCAAACTTGCACGACAGATCCAAGGCCTTTAGCGAGTCCCCGTAGCAGCCACTATCCACTCCGTACCCAGGCTCTAGCCATGCTGCCTCTGGACTCATTGCCCCCAGCTTGCTGTCCTCCCTCCTTCACGCTTCTGTGAGCTGCCTTTGCCTCCCTCCACTCTTCCTCACTCACGTTCTGGGTTTCAGCTCAGGGATTGCTACCCTGAAACCTCCTTTCATTGCCCCCCACACCAGGGTGACCATGCCCCTTTCCCATGGTGTGTAAGGCTCTGCATATTCCTGGTGCCGTGCTTGGCCTATCCATCTGCGTGGCCTGCTTCTCCTCTGGACTGTGAAGACACTGAGAGCAACCCTGCTGCCCTAGGCTTCACGTCTCCTTAAATAACACAGTGTCTGATATTACGGCAGGAAGCCAAGTCTTTCTGTGCTAACATAGTGTCATGATTGAGTGACTGAGTTCTAGTTACTAAGATGCTAATGACAGGGAGAATATCCAAGAGAAGAAGGACCACGGTGACTTCCATTTGGACAGAGTTCAGAACATCTGTGAGCCACAGAGAACAGAGATACCCTGTGTATGCGCAGATGCAGGAACTGGACATGAAGAGAGAGACCTGAACTAGGACTAGGAAGTTAGCGTATCGATCATAGAAGCCAGGCATGGTGATATATGCCTTTAATTTGGAGGCAGAGGCAGGTGGATCTCTGTCAGTTCAAGGAGTTTGAGGCCAGCTTGGTCTACATAGTGAGTTCCAGGACAGTCAGAGCTACATAACAGAGAGAACCTGTCTCAAAAAGCAATATATGTTACAAATATTACATATATATATATATAATTATATATATATATAATTATATAGGAGTAGTAATGGACCTTAGAAACGCCAGCACTCAATGGGTCACAATCTGGCCAGGGGAAAAAGTGTGGTGAGGTCGTGGGCATCTATAATCCCAGTACTTGGGAGGTAGAACAGGAGGACCAGGAGTTCTGGAGGACTGGTCTCAGTTACACAGCAAGCTTGAGGTAAACCTAGGCTACCTCATGAGACTGTACCTCAAAACAAAGAAAAAGGAAGAAAATTAAAATCTCCAATACATAAACTAATAAAAGGGAGAGTCCACTATACATATTAAGTTTTCATGGGCTTTATTTGAAATAGAAGAAGAAAGGGAGGGATGGAGGGAGGGAGGGAGAAAGGGAGGAAGGGAGGAAGGGAGGGAGGGAGAGAGGGAGAGAGAAGAAAGAGGAAAAAGAGAAAAAGAAAATAAACTTCAAGAACCAAGAACCTTTGGCAAAAATAAATGCCTTTGGCCTCCTGACTACTTTGGCAGAAGAACTAGCTTTCAACAGCCTGTTGAATTAAATGGATTCCGTTCCTAAGGATCTAAGGAGAAATGTTTTGGGGTGCACAGAGGACATAGCAAATTGGTAAATCTGTTCAGTGACTTCACCCATGTCCCCAACCTAGTGCTAATGTGTACAGCCCAGAGTCCATTTCCCATCATTCAAAATTGCTGTGTATTTGAACGGAAATATAATCCATGTGTTCATGATTCATTCGCTCTTTATGTAACCAAATGTTGGGCTGTAGCTGTTTGATGTCCAGGAGGCCATCTGAACACTCTTTGCAGCCAGGGTCATAGACTGCCAAGGAAATTAGGAGGGGAGAAATCTTGGCCGGCCTCCTCCAAAATCAGAGGCAGTCAGTCAGCAGGGAGACAAGAAATCCATTCTCCCAGCCACGTTCTCACCCTCAGATTCCAGATACTGGAGATACTAGACGAGCCACGCCAACAAACCGGCGATGCCAGGAAACCCGCTGTCATTTATCTAACCCGTCACCATGTACATGATGTCCAATTTGGATACTATAAAGAGAGCTTTCTTGATAACTTTTTGCTTATCACATCCTAAGGATAAACCTGCTAACACAGAACTGGATCAAAGGGGAGAAACAAGATGTTACGATACATTTCAGAGAAGCAATATGCTGCTTTCCTCCCCAGAGGGAAGAGTGGGCTCGTCTTTCCCACAAAGCATTCCAAAGCGTGGCGCACAAGCAGTAAGTTAATCCAATGGAATAGTATGAGGTTATTAAAATGATCTTCTCATGCCGGGTGGTTGTGGCACATGCCTTTAATTCCAGCACTTGGAAGGCGGAGCCAGGTGGATCTCTGTGAGTTCAAAGCCAGCCTGGTCTACAGAGTGAGTTTCAGGATAGCCAAGGATACACAGAAAAGCCCTGTGTAGAAAAAAAATTAAATACCATGTATAGATAGATAGATAGATAGATAGATAGATAGATAGATAGATAGATATTGAATTATCTTCTCAGATTATCTTATACAATGTAGCAAAATAGTCACAATTTAAGTATGAAATTTTATTACTTAATATAAAAATAATATATAAATAGAAGCTGATTCTTTCAATTATGACATGTGATGTTTATTGTATTAGTCAATCCTTCCAAAGAGGTGACTCAGGAAACCAGGCTGTCCCCACCTTGTTTCTGACATCTCAATGTAATTCCAAAGCAGAAAGAGAACGTGGAGAATTCCACTAGAGTATAGCCATTGGTGAACAGCCCATGCTCCAGAAAATATTCTACCACTCAGGGCTCATGCAAGCAACACTAATTAAACCCAGTAGTTCAATGAGTGTGGGAAGGGGACGTGGGAGTAATGGTCTATATAAACAAATTATAGATGTGTAAGATTGTCAAAGAATAAGGAAGACATAGAAGAAAGGTTTCTATAAAATGTATTTATCAGTTCTGTGAGAGTGGCATTATGGACCCAAACACTACTTAAAGATCCTGCCACCTCTCAGCACGGCTCAGCACCGGGAATAAAATCCCGCTATGAGGGGCTGGAGAGTTGACTCCAGCGTGAAGAGCCTTGTTGCTGTTGCCGAGGCCTCAAGGGCAGTTCCCAGCACCCATGCTGGGTCGCTCACATCTGTAACTCCAGCTCCAGGAGACCAGACTCCCTCCTTTTGCCTCCAAGAACACTGCACTTAAATGCACAAACTTGCACTCAGACATACACACAATTAGTTTTTAGTTCATTAAAAATTTCAAGGTAAGTTTTGTGAGCATAAACCATACTCACCCACCAATCACAAATTGATCCCAGCATTCACTGACTTCACACTAGACACTGAATATCCACATAAAGACTGATGTGAGCGTGGCAGTGGCTAGCTGGGGCCCATCGACACAATGAGGCACTGAAAATTAGCAAAGTTTACCTCATTTTCCTGTTTTCCACAGTGGCCATTGATTTCCGTTTAATCAGAACACTACAAGTCAACAGGTAACAGTTGCTTTGGGAGTATGATCCTTAAATCTGACCCTCTGCAATCTACTTTCTCTGAGTAGACGGACCTCCAGGATCATATGGGGTGTGTGTGTGTGTGTCCTTCCCCTGCTTGAGTGGTCTCCACTCTATGAAACTCACCAGTTCTGCTCAAGGGTCCTCCCCATCCCCGGTCTTCACACGCCTTTTGGTTCTTTGCAACATTTGGACTTGGTAACTTATTTGAAGATAAGTGTCTTTCTCCTTTGCATTTCTGTTTCCATTATTTTCCTAGATGGCCCAAGTCTCTCACTGCTGGCAGAAGAGAAGAGAGACGACAGAGAGCCCAGTGAAGCAGGGAAGTGACAGAAACCACTAACCTTAGGACATACATAGGAGTTGGGCATCTTCGGTCCTGTCGTCGATTTCCCTGCTGATTTTCTGACACCACGTTTCCCTGACTTGTCAAACTCAGATCCAGAGAGTCCATTACATGATGTAATCAATAAACTAAAGAAAAACACTTTGGGTCTCAGGGGCAGAGAGACTGGAGCCTAGCGCTGGTCCCTCTGGTAATGAGCAGGATAAGGAATTCGTGAAAGAAGAAAAAAAAACCTTGTAATCTATTGATCTTGATGTCTAAGCTGGATTCACCTCTCAGACACAGTCTCAATGGGATCCTGCCTATGTAGCCTGGCAACAGCCCAGGTAAAGTAAACCCAAGCTCCAGCAAGATTAGAAACAGCCTGAGACTTCCCCAAAGTGGGCTGAGCTTATCTTCATTTCCAAGAGACCCGAAAGTTACTGCTTATTGGAGAAGGTTTGGCTGAGCGCTTCCTAGAGAAGGTCCCTGGCTACAGCGACAAAGGGGGTCTATCCTTGAAGGCAGCCCCAATACCACTGAAGACCAAAGTGAAGCCAAGCCAAATAGGGAACTGTGGGAAAGGTTTTACCAGCCGGGCAGTGGCAGCACACGCCTTTAATCCCAGCACTCGGGAGGCAGAGGCAGGCGGATCTCCATGAGTTTGAGGCCAGCCTGGTCTACAAGAGCTAGTTCCAGGACAGACTCCAAAAGCTTCAGAGAAACCCTGTCTCAAAAAACCAGAAAGAAAGAAAGAAAGAAAGAAAGAAAGAAAGAAAGAAAGAAAGAAAGAAAGAAAGAAAGAAAGGAAGAAAGAAAGGAAGGAAGGAAGGAAGGAAGGAAGGAAGGAAGGAAGGAAGAAAGAAAGAAAGAAAGAAAGAAAGAAAGAAAGAGAAAGAAAACAAAGAAAAAAGAAAATAAATTTTTTACCAATACCTGTGAGGCTGCTCCCTGGAAGATGAGGACCTTGGACTAAGCCACGGTGGATGGATTCTCTCCTTCAACAAGAGCTGGGAGGGGAGGGGAGCCACAGCAACCCTGTGTGCCTCTACCATGCCAAGTAATATAACAACAAGGAAGGAATTCTGGGATCATGTAAATTGGTAACTGGACCCGATGGCCTCCTTGGGAACACTTGGAAGGAGGTGGCGAAAGAGAATCCTTGCTGTTATTGCGTTTACGTAAGGCCGTAATTAGAGGCAAGCCAGGGTGCCAAGAGAACACTGGTGGTGGCTATGTACCTGTGCCACCTCCAGAAAGAGTGAGGTGTGCCCCTCTACCTCAAGCTACTTGAAAGGGGCACCAAAGAAGCACTTAGTGTAACTGGCTTACCTTCTCAGCTCTTGTTTCTCACGTGAGGAGACCCAGGGCTGGTGCTCACTCCCAGTGGAAAGACTAAAGAGAGAAAAAAATAAGGGATGATTGAGTTGCCACTTTGATGACGAAAGAAGAAAAAAAGAAAAAGAAAGGAGGAAACAAGCAAGAAAGTGAAGTGACTTGCATTGGTCTTCTGCGAAATACGATGATCAGAGAACTTACTGGGTATCCTGATCTCTTCTTCTCCCAAACATCAGAAACCGCATTGGGTGAGATGTGGGAATAGATGCAACAGGGGCTGAGGCCACAGCTCAAATTCAACCCTGAGTTTAGAAAAAAAACTGAGACAGCCTCTTATGTCTCCCAGACAGAATTCAATGTCGTGATCCTCCTGCACCAGCTGCCTGAGGAGCTATAATTCTGGGCTAAACATTACATTTTAATTGCTAGAGTAAGTCTATGTTGAAGTGTTTAGGAGCATAAAGTAGTCAAAGGTCACTTTACTGAGGGAACAACCATCTTGAAAATTCATCCCTTGCTTGCTCCACCTTGAGCTAAACAAGGAGACAGGCAGGAGAGTAAAAAGATGTACTAGCCAATGAAAAAGAGACAGAAAGAGGCTGATTGTCCATGTCATGCAGATCCCAGTGGGTCTTCCTCCTGAACTCCTGAGACCCCACCCTCCCTGAAGACTTTCTCTTCATCCAGCTGTGTTACAAGGAATACAAAGCAGGAAGCTGACATCCTCCAGCAACCCCCAAGTGAGATTTGGAGAAACAGATCCACCGCAGGCTGGCACATCCTGCCTCTCAGGTTTCACAGTAAGGTAGTGCCAGCTACCCCCAGTGTCTTCTTCTTAGTAAGGTACTTTTTATTAACGCCTTTCTCCCTTGCTTCTGATCGCCTCCCATATAAAGGGTCAAGGTCACTTTCTCCTTTTTTCAAGCCCCAGTCGGCCTCCAACATCTCCCATCTGTATCCGTTGCCGGCAGCCAGTCTCTCCTGCTGATACCCTACAATACTGCCCTTCCAGAGGAAGCCAGGGAATTATGGCAGGATGCAGAATCCAGAGACCTCTTCTGCTACTCTCTCACCCTGCCCTGAAAGAGATCATATCTGAACTCCTTCTCCCCATCCCTCCAGCCCCCAAGCTCTGGACCCTGGCAACTCAGCAAGGGTGGTGCTGCTTCCTGCCCGTCTGTTTGGAAGCACATTCAGGAGACAAGACAGGTGTTTGGCAGATGTTCAACCTCGTTCCCTTCAGCCAACAATAATACACCACAGAGACTACTCAAGGAGGGAAAGGGGAGGGGGTTGCCCAACAGTGAGAACAGCCACTTGAGGCACCATCTCTGTCCCGCTGGAGTAGGGAGAAGGGAGGACGTCCATGCGCTGAGCAACTCCGTACGCTGAGCGTGCGCGGCATCGCATGCGCAGTGCAGGATTCTGGAAGGACCCTGGGTGGGTCAGACTGGTACCCCAGTGAATGCACACCCGGGTGCCTAGGAAGCCTGCAGGAACTGCAGGCATCTCAGTGGCTTAAAACACAGCTCAAGGTCTGCCGCCAAACACACAGGGCAACTCGAATGACTTCACCAGAGCTGTTTCCCCAGTGTTGATGGGATAAGTCTCCAGACAACTTCCTCTGGCTGTCCAGTTTTAGTGGACAGGCTGCCTCTGAAAACTATCCATCTAAGCCTGAGTAATACGTCAGGGAAACTGAGTTTCCAGATACACCCAAACAGCACGTATATTCTCTCCTTTTTTTAAAGATTGGTTAAAGTATTAAAAGATATTTAAATCACAAGGAGGCTATGAATGTAGTTCAGCTCACAGCAGACAAGAGGCGTGGGATTCAACCCCCAAAGCCACAAAACAGGAAGAAAAAAAAAAGCTTAATTGTCAAATACTACAAATATTTTATATAAGACGCACAATGTGACAGCTTGAGAGACGACACTCAGGCTGAACATTAGATGCTTCTAGAATGCTCTTTCAGAAGGCTCATCTTTTAAAAGCCGTATTTATCCTTTCACAGTTTCAGACACACATCCTGCATCAGTCTCTCATTTTTCTTAGGAGATACAATAAATACTTAAAGTGATGCTCGGTATCTTTGGCGATCAGGAAAATGAAAATCAGAACATTAAACCCCATCTCACCCTGCCTGGGAATGGCTGTTTGAAAAATAAGAAGCTCGTGGAGATCTGGGGTGGAGGAACTTTTCTACTTTATACTCTCCTAGTGAGCATGTCAGTGTGGTCACTGTGCAAACAACATGGAACTTCCTCCTAAAACAATGTAACTACCAGAGCCAGAGGGGTCCGGGACACCAGGAGAATGCCGCCTAGACAATCAACTAAGCAGAACTCAAAGGGGCCTGCAGAGGTTGAAGCAACAAACACAGCCGCTGTATGGGACTGAGCTAGGACCTCTGCATATATGCGTATACCTCATGGTTGTGTAGCTCGGTGTTTGTACCGGCTGGTTTTGTGCGTCAGCTTGACACAAGCTAGAGGAAGAAGCCTCAGCTGAGGCAATACCTTCCAGCTGGATCTCAAGGAGGAAGCGGCTCACCATCTAGTGATCAATGCCGGAGGGCCCAGCCCATGGTGGGTGGTGCCATCCCTGGGCTGGAGGTCCTGGGTTCTCTAACATGGGCTGAGCAAGTCAGGGGAAGCAAGCCAGTAAGCACCACCACCCTCCATGACCTCTGCATCAGCTCCTGCCTCCAGGATCCTGCCTTGTTTCAGTTCCTGTCCTGACTTCCTTCGGTGATGAACAGCAAGGATGAGGTGTAAGTCAACACACCCTTTCCTCCCCAACTTGAGTTTTGGCCATGATGTTTCTTCGCAGCCATAGAAATCCTACCTACGACAATGTTCTTGTGGGGCTCCTAGCAGTGGGGATAGAGGGCTGTCTGACTCTTTCATCTGCACTTAGGGCCCTTTTCCTCCTACTGGATTGCCACATCCACATCCAGCTTGGATAGGACAGTCTGTGCCCAGTCTTATTGCATCCTGTTAGGCCATGGTCAGTGAATATCCATGGGAAGCCTGCTTTCTTTTTCTTTTTTGGAAGGAAAACAAAAGAGGAGTTGATGCGGGGTAGAGGAGAGAGGCGAAGGAGAAAAAGCAGGAGAGGAAACTGTAGTCGGGAGGTAATACAACAGAAGAATAAAAGTTAAAATAAGATTATTTAAGATGTAGGAAAAAAACAATATAGCTACCACATGAACGGGGCTCTACGCCCTCTAAGTATGCACTGGAAGGAACCAAAGTCAGCATAGAACAGGGACACTTGAACACTGATAGCTATTGCTGCGGCCATCACATAGCCACGCCATGGTGTCAACCTACGTGCACTGAAATAGGTGAATGGCAAAGGCGGGGGGAGAACACTTGAAGTCCAGAGGTAGTATTGACTATGCAATGAATTCCAGGCCAGCCCAGCTATACAGCGAGCTGACTCAAAGACAGGACGTAAAATAGAATCACTAAAAGGAAGGAAGGGAGGAGGAGAGAAGGAGGGAGGGGGAGGAAGGAAGGGAGTGGAGAGATGATCCCTTAGTTAAGAACTCTAGCTGCTCTTCCAGAGGACTTGGATTTGATTCCCAGCAGCTCAAAACCGTCTGACACCCTCATCTGATCTCTGTGGGCAACAAACACACACGTGTTGCGAAGACATGCATGGCAAAATGTGAAAAACGAAGGAATCCTGTTCTACATGTGTGCTACAATCTATACGATACTACGCCTGTATCTCTCCTGCCAATAAATGGGTACTCAAGCCAGGAACCAGACTTGAGACTTAAAAACACATAGAGACAGACAGAGATGTGGACACGGGTCATCCTTGATACAAGAATGCCAATGCTCACTTTATTGTGCTCAGGGACAGTTTATACAGGGATCCTTAGCCATGCCCAGCTCTCGGGATCTTTCAGCTGCAGGCCTCCTCAGCCTTCCATCAGGATCTCGTGCTCAGAGCAGCTACAGGCACAGGTGTTTTGCTCAGTTCACTCCAGCAGGCAAAGGGTCTCAGACAGGCAAAGAAAGTCAGGGGCCCAGGGAGCTACAGCTCCCAACAAAAACGCCCGTACACAGAAGATTAAAATAAAGGAAAACCAAACAAGGTACAGTCTATATACACAACAGTGTGTTGCTAGTAAGGAAGAATGAGCCAAATATGATGTCTGTTGCCTGTCTACCAGCACTCAGGAAACTGAAGCATGAGTTCAAAACCAGCCTAAGATACAGCAAGAAGATCCTGCCTCAGAAGACAAAGAGAATGAAATTATTCCATTTACTGGAAGATACATGGAACTGGAGACCATTATGTTAATAGAAATCTCAGAAACACAAAAGACAGTTTTTTTTTCCATATGTGTGGAGGATGGGTGGTGACCTCAATGTTGAGAGACTGGAACTGAAAAGGGCTTGGAGGCTGGGAGGAGAAGAGAGAACACACTGGAAGACAGAAATGGGAGCATGGACACACTTTAACGAGGTAAACGCATGCATGGAAATCTCATGGTGAAGCTTACTAATTGAGGCAGTTAACTAGTTAGCATATACTAATGATTAAAAGAAAAAAGAAAGTCCATCCTTTCATTATAATTCAAGAAATTGCATGATTAATTAAAATTAAATATTGTCAGCATTATTTTCCAAATTTTTCCACTAATGGTTTTAAAAGCAGCCACCACCCAAGTGTTTTGAGTTATGTAAGCGGCCATTAGCAGTCTAAGACTCACCAAGCTACACGAGGCTTCACGGCGTCTGAAATGAGCGGCCAACAAAAAGACACAGGATTATTTGGCATGCACGGGGAGCGGGTCTGCTGAGCTGCAGAAGGCACAGGAGGAATTTCAATGTTTGAGTTTGTTCTTTAATAAATCAAAATTCTGCTTGGTACTATGATTCTTTTTTCATTTAGAAAATAACTACGGGGGCTTTATTGTGAGGTGTCTCAAAAAATAAATACATACATACACACATACATACTATCACGGTGCCATTCAAGAAAATTACAAGTTACAGTTGAATGCCAGAGAGCCAAGGGCTTTCATTGCAGCCTTCCCAAGCCAAGGATATTTCCAACTATATAAAACTATGTGCATATGTGTAACAAAAATAGAGAAAAACAAATTGATGTCTTTCATGGTCTGTAGCTCTGCCAGTCTTTTCCAAAGAGAAGCCATGCCTTGAAACACCAAGCATCAATTAATTAATTGGAAATTAAAAATGAACCTCGGAGCGTGTATAGGGCTTGCTCCCCGGCTCGTTGGGAGCTTGTGTCCGCGCTCAGAGCACGTCGGCACTCATGCCGAGCCCCTGGGAACCGTCCTGCCCTCCTCTGCTTCTTCCACACTTCACGTGCGAGATCTCCCTGAGCACAGCGTTCTAGGTTCATCTCCGCTGTCACAAATGGCACTTCTGGTACCACCAGGTGTTCCTGACAGGATCAGTGCTCAGGTCTCCGCCCTTCTCCATGGTCGCTTCACCGTTAGTCTCTGCGGCCCAGAGCAGACTTTAAGCGGAACTTGTCTTTCAGCCTCTCTCCGCCTGCCTCCTTTTCGCTGGTTCATTGCCCTGCAGGCATGGATCTTCCCACCAACTCTGGTGATGTCGAGCTCCAGCTCCCCTCAAACAGCTCCGTGTGAACACTGGCCACCTCCCACATGAGTGAACATGGAGGATCGCAGCATCCCTTTGAGCTTCCGTTCAGAATTAGCGCCCATACCCATAGTTCCACTGTGCCCACTGGGCACAGTTATGCACAGTAAGCATTCAGCATCCTGCTTCGCCCTCTGTCAGGAGCAGGGCACATTTGCAGCAGGTCTCAGGGCAGAACTTGAACGCGCATCCAGAGACACATCCTAGAATATGCCTCGGCATTTCCGAGTTCCGGTATTAGTCGTCGGGTCAATCTCAGAGTTAGAGGATTAAGTGCTCTGGGCTGAAGTCCAGGCTGCCAAACTCCCTCCTTACTGGTCATGTGACACAGACTCTGCTAACCTCTCCTATGGATTCCCTGTCCTGTAAATTTCAGATAATGCTGGTACCTATCTCGTAGGCTGTGAGGATTACACGGCTTGCCATGTTCAGACTACAAAAGGCCCAGTACACAGCAAGTAGTCAATAAATGTTTGGTGATGGCTTTAGCAATGATGCTCCACACAGAGGACAGACAGGGTCCTCCATTCCCTGCCTTCAGAGAGCCTACAGTTCAGCACAGCAGACGGGCAAAGAAACCACATTTTCATCCACAGTGGAAGTTGGTGGTGAAAAACAACCGGTTCACATGTGGTGCCGGGCAAATCTAGTCTCCCACATCCTAAGCGTCCATTTACTACATAATGAGGCAACAGCAGTGAGTGGCAACAATATGAGCCGAGCCACGTGCTGAACGGGGACAACAGATGGCAAAAGCATGCACGCATGCATGCATGCCGCTTCTCTAAGAAGCCTCTACATAGGGATGTAGAAGAGAAAGGAACACTAAAACTTCGATTTTGCGGGACTAGAGAGATGGTTCGGCCATCCACAGCACTTACGCACTTGCAGAAGATGTGGGTTCAGTCTCGGTACCACCCAGCTAACGACTGTCTGGAACTCCGCTCCAAGGGATTTGATTGATGTCCTGTTCTGACCTCTGAGGGCATTGCACACACGTGGAGCACATACACACATACAGGCAAAACTAAAAAATATTTTTAAAAAACACTAAAGTAAAAATAAATAAAATTAGCATCAGAAGGCAGCACACAAGCAAGATCATCCCAAGACCACACAGCACTGGGAGCTGGTGGGTGGTAGATGGCAGGCAATCTTGTATAACCTTTCCCAGTCTACAGTGATATGATAAGAGGGATGGGGGACATTATAGACTATGGCAAAGAGGTGCCCTGACCTCCCATAGCCTCTTAACAGGGCGCTTTTCATAATTCTCTCCCTCTTAAAACATTCATTTTTGAAGCTGGGAAGTCCCACATTATTTGACAGTAAGCCTAACTAGCCCTTTCTTGGAATTGACTTAACGTTATTAATATTGACCTCTTGTGGCCACCGTAGGCAACTGCATGCCAAATCGGACCCGATGCCTGTCTGCCAGACTGCAAGCCACTCCTGACCCGACTCCTTGTTCTGCTCTTCAAAGTACTTAGCAGTTACAAGCAGATCAGGTGCCTACCTCCAAGTAACTGCATCTCGGAGGACCCGCCTCTGGCTCCCCTGAAGCGTTGTGAATCCCTTTCCCGGCTGAGGCTCTTTCCTCTTCCCTACATTGCCAGGTGAGGCCATTGGCCCCTGCAGGCTCTGACGCCCCCGCGCGGCTGTGCCAGGCCAGGGATGCTGCTCAGGCTGTTTTCCTTAGAATGCGGTTTAGAAAAGCTTCTTTGATCCTCGAGTGTTTGTTGGTTTGGATTTTTGTTTCTTATAATCCAGTTCAAACACTCCACTCTAGTCTTCAAGAAGGATGAGTATTGTTTCCTTTTGATTTGTAAGAGTTTATCTAGCGACCAACTGTTTGCTGTGCACAGGACTCGGGCCTAGTAACTCAGTCAGGCTCCCATGGGGGCAATAACTGAATTTATACTGCATGATCATCAAATATGTAAGTGGAACTACATGGTTATTTCTTCAAAAAAAACTCTAGATGATGAATTTAATAGTGAAAAAAGGTGTTTCTAATTTTGCCTTTTGTGAAGGAAAAAAAAAAAACACTCCCCAGAAACCCACCAATCAGATCTGCAATCTGCACTTCAGGCCTTGGGCAACTTTCTCACACTTGTGATTCCAAAGTCACAGATGACCTCCCCCCTCTCCCCTCCCTTGCTCTCCCTCCTCTTCCCCTCCATCTGTGGGTAGAAACAGATGAACTTACAGAGGGGTGTTTACCTGCATCATTTCTTCCTGCAGCCCTGGGGGGGTGTGGGGAGGGAGGACTTGGAGCTAGAAAGTGACCAAACCTTATCTCTGGGATTATCTTATGTTCCTACTGCCGTAAGCTAAGGTCCCACTCAGTCCTGAACTTGGATTTGCTACCAGTGACCAAGGAAGGACGGGCGATACTGAGGAATGGGTGACCCAGGTAATAGGCTCGGTTCTGAAGTTCACCTGTTCTTTTAGTGACAGACATGAGAGGCACAGGATTCATTTGTATCCACCATTCCCCGGTTCTGGGCGTTCAAACCTAAGGATCTCTGTATGCTGGTCAAGTATTCTCGATTACTGAGCTGTACCTCCCAGCCCAGGAGTTTCTCTTACACACACACACAAACGAATGTTGGTAGGGATAAACATGCCCTTGGTTTGGGAGTGAAAATGGGGCAGAATTGACTACTATGTTTGCAGATGGCTCTGGCTATTACAGAATGTCTTCCCCAGATAGGCAGGTACAGCAACTCTACCTGTCTGGCTTTTGCCCTTGAAGACCTATAAGCATATGTTACCCTCCTCTCCAAAGACAGTGACTCTATCTTAAAATAAACCTGCAAGCTTTTTTAAAATACTGCTTCTGTAGGCTGCAGAGATGACTCAGAATTAAAGAGCACTTTCTGCTCTTCGAGAGGTTCCATTCCCAGTACGCACCTGGTTGCCAACTACGGTCTTGAACTCCCATACCAGGGGATCTGACGCCCTCTTCTGTCCTTCGTGGGTAATGCATGCATGTGACATACAGACATACCTATAAACACCCATACACATAAAATAAAAATATTTTAAAAACCACCTTTAAAGTTTAATACTTTAATATGGAAATTGGAACTCTACCCAAAGTAAACCAAATGAGGCTCTCCTAAGATGTGCCCAAGCTTGCACACTCTAAAGCCTTACCCCAGAAACTGTGGTTTGGTAGAAGGAAGTACGGCCTGGACACGGCTCTTGCCAAAAGTCTCTGGGTGCTCGAGTACATAGCCAGGTTGGCACCTGCTGACAAAGGCCTTTCCTGGCCACCTCAAGGAACTATTACTTTCTTGTCTAGGTCCTTGTCTATGGGGCTTCTCTCGAAGCCCATGGACTGTCTGAGAGTCCCTGATGAAACTCATTGTCCAGGTTGAACCCAGTGTTGACTCAAGATGTCTATTTAGGGTTCTGACATTCGTGACTGTAATTGTTCCCCAGGGTGGCTCCAGCACAGAGACAGGCTAGTCAGCCTTTGGGGCCAATGCCTGCTTCTGCTTCTTGAAGCGTGCTCGAGCCCAAGTTCACCTACATAAAACCTACTGTAACCTACTTTCTACAACTCAATATGTATTTGGGTTTTTTTTTCTGGTTTTTCGAGACAGGGTTTCTCTGTGGTTTTGGAGCCTGTCCTGGAACTAGCTCATGTAGACCAGGCTGGTCTCGAACTCACAGAGATCTGCCTGCCTCTGCCTCCCAAGTGCTGGGATTAAAGGCGTGCGCATTTGGGGAGAGCTATTTATCCTAATATCTTACATCAAAGGCAGAATGAGTAGCTGAACAAATAAACAGAAGCATATACATTCATTCTGTCCAGACTTTTCCTTTTTCATTTTTTTATCATGTGTATTCATATGTTGGGGGGGGTGCGTATGAGGGCAATGCCTGAGCAGGCCAGAAGAGGGCACCAGTCCTCCCTGGAGCTGGAGTTTACAGGAAGTTGTCAGCCACCTGACATGGACGCTGAGAACCGAGCAGAATTCACATTTAACCACTCAGCCATCTCTCCAGCCCCATTGCTGGGACCTTCGTTGTTACCCCATGGCTGACATAATGATTCGGTCAGTTTCAAAAATTCACTAGCGGTAAAGGGATTGATTCTGCAGTGTGATTATAAGATCATAGATCCCCCGTTGAGCAGGGGACCTGACATCCCAGGTTAGAGGCTGAAACAAAAGTAGGGGTGTTTGTCAGAACACAGTGATGCAATGGCTGTAATCCCAGAACTCGGGGTGCAGAGGTCGGGGATTTTAATCTCAAGGCAGAGCTACAGCTCAGAACCACACCTTGTTCCACATGGAAGAAAACTGGGGAAGAAACAGCAATGCCAAAACATCCATAAACTTCTGACATCCTTTATTACATAAACACAGCTTTGGAAAGGAGCATAGGCTTTGCAGGGTCTGCTAAGCAAGGGGCTCCGAGTGGGGGTACTGAGCTCGCCACAATTAGGATATCAACAAAAGCTGATCTAACTTCAAATAACTGTTGTTTTCAGACACCATTTACTCCCTACAGCAAGGCCATCACTAATTCAATACATTTAATATGATATTTCTTTTAATACCATGTTCCTGGAGTTCTGCACCCTATTGAAAAACTGCTTGGGACACAACTAAGATTGTTCATTTCTTTTTAAGACCTACAGTTGCTGAGAGCAGGACCCAAGAGGTCACATGTGTGCCTGGTGTGTCACTATGTGCTGATGCCCATGGCCTGCTCCACAGCACGGGTGTCGTCTGTGGGAGGTGCGGGGAGGTCCAGCATGGTGGTCGCCCTGTTCCTGGGATTCCCAGTAACCAGCATCCAGTGGTTCTTGGGTTTTTCAACTCTGTGTGAATCCAGATGTGTGTGAGCTGCAACCTCGACTTCCTTTCCAAAATAGGTCCTGGAGCACAAAAGGATGGATTCCAGTTAGAAACTGAACGACGGCGTTCATCCCTCCTAGGAAATCACTCTTGGACCAGACCACTCTGCAAGGCCCAGGAGAGCCCCTAAAATGTACGTTTGCAGGAATATTTCACCCCTGTTCTCAGAGGCTTAGGCACATGGGGTCCCTTTATAGCCAGCATCCTCCCATCAGAGAAGACTTTACTGAATAGCAGCATCAAAGTTCTACACAAAGCATCATAATTCATAATTATGACATTTAAAAGTATCAGTTACAATTCCAGTCAATAGATGTGTGGGCCGTGTAGGTATCTCTGACAAAGTTTTTCTCAAATATAATACATTTCTCAAATATAATACATTAAGTTTCTTTAGTGTTAAAAATAAGTATTTGTGCCAGGCGATGATGATGCACGCCTGTAATCCCAGCACTCAGGAGGCAGATGAATCTCTGAGTTCGAGGCCAGCCTGGTCTACAGAGCAAGTTCCAGGACAGGATCCAAAGCTACAGAGAAACCCTGTCTCAACTAACTAACTAAATAAATAAAGGGTATTTGCAAAATCAAGTCTCTTGGATTTTAAATTCAGGCCAATCAAAACTTCAGGTGATAAACATATGGACCACCCTGAATTTAAACTAAACTTTGTCTTTTGACTGTCTTCATAAATTTAGTAACCCCTTTCTGAATTATAAAATAAAATATGTCACTTGACAAAATAAAGTATTTGATGTGCCAACTGAGTGCTTATCTTTGTTTTACAGAGCAGAAAAATTCAAATAATGTTGAGCATGAACAAGGATTTTCACATATTTGACTTGTCTAGTATGCTTAACACTAATCGAAAATCATATAATTTTCATGAACAATGTCATTCAGCACCTAAAAACCTTCACTTCGCATGACTAGACACAGACGTCTAGTCAAACGTCTCTGCTTTTACGTGCACGACCTGAGCCCACTATGACATTCTCTTACACCCAGCAGCAGTATGGTACCTTATGGGGAGATGCCGATGGGCGGCCAAGGCTCGGTTTGTGTGGCGATGATAGAGGACAAGTTTTTCATTTGCCTTACAGGATAGGAAAAGAGTACCATTAGTATTCTGTACAATTTCCTGGAAGCAAGGATCTAGAAAATATGACCATTCGTTTCAATGTAGTGCATATATAACCTACAAGGCTGGGGAACCATGATGGGCTTCGTGAGATGCACCATGGTAGATATCTACATGGAAGAATAATTATTCAAAGTCATATGTAAGAAGATTTTTTGACAACGAGAAACATGGCTGATGCTATTAAGTACGTACACATACACACACACACACACACACACACACACACACACACACACACACACGTATATATTCAGCAGTTTCTAATGCCATCCTAGGAATGCCAAGCAAGGAGAGGATGGCTACCCAGAAAATTCTGTCAAGCTTCCTTCGCTATGGATAAGGTGACCATCCTCTACCCTGTACAACTCGGAGGGAGCCTCCAGAAACTGGGGTCCCCAGCCAGAACTTAAGAAATGGACCCACTGTGTGGGGCAGATTCAGAGGAACCTGGGACTGTAGCCCCTCCCATGGGCAATCCTATAAAACTGCTGATGCCGGATGCTCGGATGCATGCAGTGAGTCCTAAGATCCCTCCCTCTCCTATAACAGATGCCCCCTTGGATATGTAGCAAAGCCTTGGGTTGGAGAGGCAGAGGCAGCAAGCTTGTTCTGTGCCCATAGCAACCTCCCCAAAGGATCATGTCTCATGATCCGTCACACTTGGTCCAGAGTCCAAATCAAGAGTGATCAGGGACTGTGCTTGCCTAGGTAGCCGCTTGCTGCCTCCTCCCTTCCCTCAGCTCCCCAGGATCTTTCGAGAGGAGAACTTAAGTCAGGCAAAGTGGTGCTGTTTGGATACTTGAAAAGAAGGAGAGTCTTGGGCCAGCCTGGGCTACAGAGTGAGGAAAAAAAGGAGTGGGGAGGGAGAAGGGAGGAGGGGAGGAGAGAAAGGAAGGGAGGGGGAAAGAAGGAAATAAAGGAGAGCAGAAGAGAAGCGAATGGAAGGGGACAGGAGGAAAGAGGGGGCAGGAATAGAGGAAGAAAGGAGAGAGGGAAAGAGAGGGAAAGGAGGGAAAGGAGAAAAGAGGGGAGGAGAAAGAAAAAAGAGGGAGGGGATGGGATTAATGGAGGAAGGGAGGGAGGGAGGGAGAGGAAGAGAGAGGGAGGCCTGTCCAGATTAGGTTGCCAAGCGCATTGCATGCAGGGATCTCTACAGAGCTGTGTTGGGAGTGCCCAGGGACCCTGGGTCTTTTGTACTCTTTGTGCCGCGATTCTAATCTGCAGCCACCAGGGTTCAGAGACAGGAATTCAAAGGTCCGCCTGAGGGCCAGGTGTGAGCCCCAGCCCTTACTCTTCACAGACCCGGTGCCCGTGCCCCGCGTGCCAAGCTCACCCTGACTGGGAAGCCTTCGTATTCCAGGCGCAGCTGGGGGTCGAGGAAGGTAGCCTGCCAGCAGTTCAGGTGAGAGCTCTCATCGGTCAGAGTCACGTCCTGGAGCCAGGACTTCTGAGAGGACTTCAGGAGGGACCTGTGGTCACTCGATAAATAGAGCTGGAAACGGCACATGAGCAGAATCACGGCTACTGAGAGAGCCGGGAAATGGGCGACCAGAGGACTGTGCAGCAAGCAGGCACGAAAGCAGCTTCTAGAACCCTGTCCCTCCCTCTTCCGGTATCCCTCCCCTCTTCTCTTTCCTGTGATGGTTTGGAAGAGCCTGGTCCCCATGCTCTTATGCTTGAAGACTTGGGTCCCCAGTTGGTGGACTGTTTGGGAAGGGTTAGGAGGTGTGTGTGACCTTATTGGAAGAGGTGCCTCACCAGGGGTGGGCTTCGAGGTTTCAGAAGTCCATGCCAATTCCCAGTTAGCTCTCTCTCTTCCTGCTTCCTTCTTAAAGAGCAAATACGAGCCCTCAACTCCTCTTACAGCGCTATCTCTGCCTAACTGATGCCATTCCGCCTGCCAGGATGGTCATGGACTCTTAACACTCTGGAAACCATGAACCTCCAAATTAAATGCTTTATTTTCTGTCGCCTTGGTCATGGTGTTTTCTCTCAGCAACAGGAAATAAAACGTTTTTCCATACTCCATTTCCTGCTCCCCTAACTCTTTCAAAACATGGGACCTGGATCTGTATTCTCTGCGCTATAAATAACATTACTGAAACCAGGCAGTAATGTTCAGCCTGGGCTCATTGCAGCCTGCCCTGGCTCCTGACTTTCTAGTGACCCTGACCATCTGGAGTCCTTGTTCCCATTGGGAATAGAGCTTAGATGCATGGCTACACCCTTGTCAAGAGCCATCCCATCCAGCCGGAAGTTCAAAATGTTCTCTCTTTGTTAGCTCTTTGCTTGTTTGCCTTCACCTTGAACATGAAGATGGTTTGTCTTTTAAACAAGGGTTTAGTGTGTTCAAAAAAATTAGATTTATTTTATTTTATATACGAGTGTTTTGTCAACATATATGCTGTGTGTATATACGTCTATGCAGAAGGCTTCAGGTCCTCTGGGACTGGTTGTGACGCACCATGTGCATGCTGAGAAATGAAGCTGGGTTTTCTACGAAAGCAACAAGTGCTCTTAGTCATCGAGCCATTTCCTTGGCCCTTTGTGCATGCTTTATTATCTACTAAGCTGTGTTTGAGGTTCAATGAGGAAGGCATGGGCAAGTTATAATCCTCTGTACATTTTCTACCCAGTGAGAGTGGGGTGATGGGCTGTGGATAAGAGCAGTATCCTGCTACCCTCTGGATGTTGACTGCCCCCATAGGACTGCTGATTCCCAAGGTGGCATCAGTGGGATATGAGGCCTCGTGAGAGGATCTCCTATGCTTGGAGGTGTTCCTCAGAAGACAGATCAGACTGAGGAGGCCCAGACCATGGATGGCGTTGAGAATGAAAAGATGGCCGATGTGTACTACGGAGAGAGAGAATGAACTGGACCTGGACAGAAAAAAGCTTTGCTGAAAAGCTGACAGGAGGGAACAACACTATCAAGACCCAGTGCTCCAACCATGTAAGGCGAGTCATAAAAACCCGACCAAGAAAGAGCTGACATGCCTTCCTGAGAGAATTTGAGAGACACCTTACAGGAGTCAAACCTCCAAAGTTGCGAATAAAGAAAGCACTTAGTTTTACAGTGCCAGCCAAACACAAAGTGGCTTTTCCCTGCACAAGCCGAGGGACTGGAAAAGATAATTATTGCGTTTAGCTCAAAGATTAATTCCTAATGTAACCCAGACAAAGGGAGAGAAAGGAGGGGAACGGAGATCTGTCAACGTGCATTACGGTGCTGTATAATTACAACACTGTCGCCCTAGCATAAAAATAGACGACTTCAGTGGATCAAAATAGAACATTCAGGAAGAGCATGTGGTGCGGAGGTTAATTTAATATGTGCCTAAGGAAGCACCGTGTGTCAGGAGGAAGAATTATTCGAGAGCTAACACGTGAGATGGATGATCATTTGGGGAACTTGAGGGCAAAACCTTTTGCCAAAATAAATCTCAAGTGTATTAAAAAAAAAATAAATGTAAACAAATGTCAAACTATAAACATCTGGAAAGTAATACTTATCTTCCTTCTTATCAGATCCCTAACAGACTAAACCTTAAAAGCTATGTAGGGGCTAAGGAGATGACTCCGTGAATAAGACCCTGTCTCAAACAAGGCAAAAAGTGAAAACTGACTCCTAAATGGTGTCCTAGACACACGGTCACACACACGCACGTGCACACGCCCCCCAACGCACACACACAAAAAAATAGTTTCAAAGGAAAACTGGTAGATGTATCTCAAAAATACAATTCAAACAACTACGATTTAAAACGAGGAATGAAATAGCAGTAACAAATATGCAAAATTTAATCATCCATCCAAAGGGCAGAGAGGTAAACCCCCGTCAATACAGAGACAAAGACCACATGGTTCCCAGGGGAAAATAATAAGGATGGCAAAGACAGGGAGGAAAAGTGAGGACATAGGAGGGGGAAGGGCAGAAGTTCAGGGGCTGAACCAGGTACTGTGACATTTACATATCCTTTCCTGTTTGTCCAGAAGGTTAGCAAAGATCTAAATTATGCTGTTTGCCACACTTAATGCCTTTTGCATTTATTGTTGCTGAGGGTACAGATTGGCCCAATCAATTAAAGAACTGGTTTCATGTTACCTTTAAAAAGAAATAAAAAAAAAAAAAAGAAAAGAAAAAGCAGGATCTCACTCTGAAACACAGGCTGACCTGGAATTTGTAGCAATCCCCCTGCTTCAGCACTCCAAATGCTGAAATTATAGGTGTGTGTTACTATATCCAGCTTTCATACTTCTATATTTGTATTCGCATTCTTGATATCAGTAATTCTAGGCCAAAAGAAAAAAATCTATTCTGGAGAAAGACTCACTAACCAGGGTTTGAGGGGCGTGAGCTTTAAGCATTTACCCACCTACACACATGAAACCCTATACGGGATAGAAACTAGAGTAACAAACTTAGTTAGGCATGGTGGCACACACCTGTAATCACAGAAGGCTAAGGCAAGAAGATCGCTAGTTCAAGGCCAGCCCTGGGCTGAATATTAAGACCACCAGAAAAAGAAAGCAAAGGAGACTGCCTGAAGACAGACTAAGGACTGTGTCACTCTGACACTGCCGCACAATAATAAATCATAATAAGGAATAATATATATTCCTTAAATGTAACTGTTAAGGAGAGCTTTGAAAACAGCGAAGTAGAAAGAAGCTGGGTGCTCATTATGGTCACAGCCAAGTTGTGTGCTTTGAAGAAGACACATAGGAAAGCACCAGGTCGAAGAAGACAGATGCTGGTGTGCACATCTCTGGGAGCTACGCCCCTGCCTCAACGACCTTTGCTTCATTTCTGTATCTCAACTCAGGCTGCAGATGGACACCTATGCATGGCGGAGTTTGATTGGCACCGTCGGCTTGGCTTAGTGCTACCAAAAGGACTGACGTCATGTCGGACAACACTGGGATTTCCTGCTCATGTCCTTCGTCTCATTTGCCGTCTGATAAAACCGGTTTGCAGGGGGGAGAGCTTACTGGGGCTCACAGTTTCAGGAATGAGTCTCTCGTGGTGGGGAAGGCTTGGCAGCAGGGACAGCTGTGGCTGTGCCTATGGGGCCGCCGATTACATCTCAACGGACCAAGGAGCGGAGAGATTGGGCCAGAACCAGAAAGAGTTATAAGGCCTTTCCCCCACTGCCAATCACTTCCTCCAGCTGGTCCCCAACTCCCAAAAGAGCCCCGCCCACTGGGAACTCAGTGTCCAAACACTGGAGCCTATGGGGAAACTCAAACCATAACAATGCCCACGGTCCTAGCTCTGCCAGTTAGAAGCTGAATGCCTAGTTCCCAGTGTTCTTATGTCAGGGACGCACGGGAAAACAATGGAGTCACCGTGTGCGTGAAGCAATTGCGGTATTGCCTGGCACGGTGCTCCAACTTTATGATTCACCAACTCAAATGGTTAATTTACACAAATCCCTGTTACAAAGCTTGCATGGGAAAGTCAAGCGTGAGTTTATCTGGTTCTTTCTATTGTCTGTTTGGTTCTGTCCAGATAGGTGAGTCTCAGACTCACGGCAATCCTCCTCCAGCCTCCACCTCTCAAGGGCTGGTTTTATAGGTGTGAGCCATGGCACCTGGCCTATTATACTTCATTATCTCCAAAGGGAAGGAGATTCTCAGAGACTTAAGCTTCCTGACTTCGGCAAACTCATCTTGTCCTTATTACTTCTTAGGGGGAAAAAAATAGCTAATCAAAAGCTTCAAATGCCAGAGCTGGACACGAGGGTCCATGCCTACAGTCCCAGATATTGGACAGGACACTGAGACATGAGGATCACTTTGAGTCCAGAAGTTCAAGATTAGTCTAAGCAACGTCTATCTTGCTGGCATTGGTGGCATATGACAAATGTCAGTTAACCAGTTCATTCCATTTACTGTTTAACGTGGCATAAACTTTGGCTTTTTGATAGCTGCCTTACCAAAAAAAGACTTTTCTCTCTTTACTCCTTAGCTTTTAAGGACAGGGATGCTGTTTGCTTGTTTTGTTGTTTACAAAGCTAAGAGGAAAGAATCGAGTACACAATGCCCACTGGACCCCACAGACTGAAGCCACGGTGACAGCAGAAATGGGGCCCTCATCTGCACAGTCCCTCTGGAGGTAGCTCTTGGCCATCTTGGTAAACAAGGACAGACGACAGGAGCACACACAGGAAGACTCACCATCTTGCATTCCAGGCCGGCAGGTATTCCGAGGCAGAAGCTCTGCCCGTATCTAAGGACTTGGCCCACAGCACTCCTGTCTGAGCTGTCACTGGAGGGATAGAGAAAAGGGAGAGAGTGAGGACTGTGCCTTCCCATCATTCCCTCACGTTTCTTAGGGCATCTATTCAAATGCTGTAATCAATTAAATAACAAGAGTTCCTCTCTGGTCCGTTTGGCTTGCCAGGCAAAGACCTCAGAGACCGGAGATGATGTCAAGAGACCCTGACAAGAATCACCATTCTGGATCCCAATATATCCATTTTTGCAACATTACTTAAAATACTCTTAATCACCAACTATAAGATTTTTTTTATTTTTTCTTGTATTTTTCTACTCATGTCTTTATTTGAGAAGTGCACGGTTTTGTTCTGTGGTGTTTTGAGACAGTCTGACACTGAAGCCCAGGCTGACATGGAACTTGGAGGAATCCTCCTGCCTCGGCCTCCTGGGAGTGCTGGAGTTACAGCTGTAAACCACCATAGCCAACTATAAAAGGTCCTTCGTTTTAGCCTCAACATCCAGCTAGCCTGAGCTCGTTATTACCTGCTCTGCCCCACAGATCAAACCCAGAGCCTCCCTGTTCTGTAGCCTTTGATTGGAGTAGACTAAGCTTGTCATGTCAACGTATGACAAGAACTTCATATCATGTGTGCTGTTTTTAGACAGACCAAAGTGATACCTCTGCAGGCATTTAATACAATCTTCCCTCATCATCTTCCCGGGACCGAAATGGTCCTCAACTTTAAGTTGTCTTACCGCAAACCATCTGTACTTAAGAAAAATTAAATAAAGGGTGCAGGAGGATGCAAGGCTCTTTTCTTGTCACTGAAGGATTGCCACAGTCTTCAATCAAAGTCAAAACGGTAGTTTGAGTTGTGATTACATGTCTCTAAGGGGCTCATTGATCATTTCCAAAACCTCAGGTCAATTTGGGTAGACGACTGATTTGAAGAGAGGAAAACCCACCTCGTGTAGCCTTTTATTACATGACATATTTTTGTTGTGAAGCTAGCAAGAGCCATGGAAACTCTTGTGGGCACAAAGCATCCTGTAACATTGTTTGGAAAATCCTCCTTTACTCCAGAGAGAACGTAAGTTCAAGTCTCTGGATCTGACCACCATGAAGCAAACATTTTGAACTGAACACATTAGCTAATTAACCTGTTCTCTTCGGCAACGGGCATGTAAAGGGCTCTCAGCCATGTTTCTCAAGTAAGCAAGCAAGATGAGATGTCAGAAAGTGTTTCCATAACCTTTGCCTGCAGCCGTTATTACCTGATGCCAGTGTGTGTGTGTCTGTGTCCATGTGTGTTCGTCCATCTTTCTGTGTGTTTGTGTGTATTTGTGTGCGTGCACAGTGGTATTCCTCAGGTGCTGTTCACCTTTTTTTTTTAAAAAAAAAAAGTGTCTCATTTGGCCTGAAATTCAGTAAGTAAGCTAGGCTGGCTAACCAGTAAGGCTCAGAGATCTGCATGGCTCTTCCTGCCCAGTGCTGGAATTACAGAAGTGTCAACACACTAGGCTTTTTTAAATGGGGTTTCTAGGAATCCAGCTCAGGTCCTCACATGTATGAGGGAAACTAATGTCTCATCTCGGATCTTTAAGCTACAAATCCAAGCGGATACTGCGATGCCCTGAATGAGAGTCTCTACCTCAAAATGGTGAAGGTGTTCCTGCCCGTCGGGACGGTGGTCTGGACAGCACTCACGCCACAGGGCATTTCCAACTCATCGCATATCTGGGCTTTAACTTCATCCGGGCTCACACAGAGGCACATGTCCCCTTCCAGAAACATGCCAGCCTCCTCCCCCCGGGGGTGGTCAGGGTTCAGAAGGATCACTTTATCGCCGTAGTGGACAAAGCCATCTTGGGATATTGAAAGCTCCATCTACAGTTTTAAAAGGAATTTTCCAATAAGCCAACCAATTCCTTAGCTGCGGAGACCAAGGTCCCTCCCAAGGGTACCTCCTTTTTTCTCAGACTGGCACCATTTCAATAAGGCCCTTCCCTTCTTTCCCTCCTTAGTGTCCTTCCCTTCCACACAGTCAAGCAAGTTCCCGATGACCCTAAACAAGGTCAAATGAAGCTGCTGGAATTCACATAGGTTGGTTCCATTATAAATTCTTTCAACTCAACATTCTTGAGCTGCAACTAGAAGACACTTTTTCTGGGCAAGCATTAATCCATCCTTAGATGCAAACACAATTAAGTAAACATAATTAAGGGGAGACTTTCCCTTATGTTTCTAAAACCTTGGAGAACTTTTCAAAAACTGTACTTTTCAGATTAATTTTCTTTTTTTAAGTTTTCAAAATGGCTAGTTGTTTTCTAGACGTTTTCCTTGCTTAACTCACACTTAATTTGACCACAGTTTGAAACTGGCGTTGGAATTTGAGATTACCGGTCTCAAGAGGTTCTTTTTCAGCCTTCTGTTTCTCTGGATAAGAAGTTCTCCCTTCTCCCTCTTTTCTAGGAAGTCTCTCATGCGCTCCTGGGGATGCAAAGACAGGGTAAAGGGAAGCCCAGGGCAGGGCTTGCAGAGCACAAATCCTGGTAGCTTTTCCTTCAGAAGCATCTCAAGTTCAAAGACAGTTTGAGAACAACAAAGGGAAATGTGATCGTGACAAAGATGGCAAAAATGTCCTCAGCATGTCACGGCGGAGTGCTTAGAAAACCCGGAGAAGAAAAATGCATGGTGAAGAAAAAAAGAGGGTCGCTATGCTTATCCCGTCCACAGACAATCAGGAGTGGTATTTGGAGGTCAGCAGTCTCTACCGGGGTCCTCCTGACTGTGTGGTGAACATGTAGAAAGCCTAGGCAGGTGGACTTCTGTGAGTTTGAGGCCAGCCTGGTCTACAAGAGCTAGTCCAGGACAGGCACCAAAGCTATAGAGAAACCCTGTAGGGGGGTGGGGGGGAAGCCTACTTTTCACCATACAATCATAACCCCAGAACCTTCCCAACACCTAGGGGTGCCACAAAGCTGGCGAAGACAGAGAACCCGGAAGGAGACAATCTGTGCCTGCCGTGGGTTCAGGAACCGCGAAGCGGGTGCTCAGAGAGCAGATGCGCTCTCTGAGGGGAGTGGAGGTCACGGCGAGGTTGAGTGAGAAGAGGCTACGTGCTCAGAGCAGCACAGAGGGAGCGTGCAGGACAGGATCTGGGATCCTGGGAACGCAGCGGCACCCTGCGCACCTCCTCCAGGAAGATGTCTTCGTTCCAGTTGCCCATCCGGACTCCAGGACCATACAAGTTCCGCACAGCCATCGTCCCTGCTCAGTCAGAAAGCCAGCTTCCCAGGACACTAGTGTTAGCGTGTCTCGTTGCCATGACGACCAGGCAGCTCCCGGTTGGTCAGGGTCCTATTGGCTAGCCAATAAGTGACCGCACACCAGGTGCACCGGTTCCATGTTCCGCCTTAGACCACCTCACCCTGCCCCTCCCATCACTGCCGCGGTCTTCTATGAGGAACACCGCAAAGCTGATTGGGAAGCCCCGCAGCACAATGTTTCAAATGCTCCGTTGGGGGAAGAAAGGTCTTGAAACTTTTTATGTCATTTTTCTTGGGTTGGATTTTTAAGTGAGTGTCTGGGTATATACTCCAGGCTGGTCATGAACTCTATGTATCAGTCCGGTCCTGAACTGGAAATCTTCCTGACTGCCTCCTAGTGTTAGGATAAAAGATGTGTACACTACAATTGGCATAAAAACGCTTTTTGCTTTTTAAATTGGGTTCTAAGTTGAAGCACTCTGAAAAGGGAGTGCCCTTGCTTTCCTGTGGAAATGTGGTTCAAACTCCAGTCTATTTTCCTAATCACTGTCAGCATCAATTTCACAAAACAGCACCTCATTCACTGTAGACACTGGACACACACACAGAGGGGGCATTACTCAAAATTCACAGCTTCCAAGGGAAGAAACCACTGTGTTAACATATTTTTTATTTTTCTAGGGTAGTCGATAATTTTCATGGATTTCATAGCAACCCTCCCCTCCCATGTCCAAATGCAAGGGCAAGCCTGTGATTTGCAGGCATTCTTGGTAAAGCCAAAGTTTGCTGTCGCCAGCATTTCTTCAAGAGGATATTGTCTTATGAGCAGGAGGAATAAGCAGTTAGGTAGACCCACCTGGTGCCAGCTGCTGACTGCACGCATCTATTAATTCCCCAGTGTCCAATCACCTCCCAACACAGACAAGAAACAGAAGGTGTGGGCCAAACCCAACTTAACAAGAAAGCCAGATCCTGAAAACAAATTGCTTCAGGAGATTGTAACACACCCAAGCCACCGAAGAAATGATGGAGAAGGGACTGGAGGGCTACGTGGATGAGTCATTGCTGCCCTGTGGGCTCTGAGGGTGACAGCCGGGCAAACTTGAGGGAAGTGGATTCCTTGGAGACCTGGGAGGACTTGAGAGCTTGGGAGCTGCAGCCAAGGACACAAATAGGACCCATTCTGCTCCTCTGAGATTCCACTGGCTCTGTCCCTCCACCACCACACTGCATTCTAACATACACATTCTAAGATTCCAAAGGCGCTACGTTGGACGTTACATCGGATCAGACACGTGTCACTCGGGGTATGTGATGAACTGGAAACACTCAGTGAAGCTAGCAGTGTACCTTAGCATATTCAAACTGCTAAAGCCAGCCTTGCTGTGTATGATGAGGAATAGACATCAGTGTGACTACTCACACAGGATCTTGATCATCTGAAAGCAGTTGCCTGGTGACGTCGCCGCAGTACCATCAAAGCACACAGCACCGCTTGCTCACATGTGTCTGTGATGCTGGTATAAGAGAAAAACCTGTGTGCTGGCTGCTGATCAAAAGCATAGCACACATGATTATGGATAGGATATAAGGCTCAGAGTGACGCTAAATGACTATGTTGCTGGCTTTCTATTTACTATAGAGTGCTTTTACCTCTATTTTAGAAAGTATGCCTCCTGTGTATTACAGGGTACTAGGAAGCAGTGGGGGGTGGGGGAGGGAGTCCCCTGTGTCAGCAATCTACTGCAGCTCACACTAGGACATCTCCAGACTGTTTAATTGGCTCTTATGATCTCTGATCACTGTCACCCAAAGCATTCAAAGCCAGTGTCGATGTTGGAGATGAACGGATGTAAAATGATTGACTTGGAAACAAAGGTACGAGTGATGTTTTTTTTCCTAAAACCACAAATCAATAGTAGTTATCCCTCCACCAGTCAATCACATCCAGATTCACCACAGCTGGTATTGAAAAGCATGACAATCATTGGGGCTCGGGATCCACTAAAGGCAATAACACCAACAGAAATTTGAGGAAGGCCAATAGCAGATATGGAGGAACTTTAAGATCCTGGCTTGGAAAACCAGCACTGATGTTTGCACCGTGAGGCAATCACTTAATGTTAATACAGCCCTCAGAAGTATCCCTGCTCCAGCCAGGTTCTGTGGGCACACGCGTGTAATTCCACCACTCACCACGTGGAGGCAGAAGGACCAGGAGGTTCAAGGTCATCCTCAAGGACAAAGTAAGTTTGAGACTAGCCGGAGCTCCTTAACTCAAAAAGGCGTGTGGGGGGGGGGGGTGCCAGAAAGAGGGCTCAGCAGTTAGGACCCAGTACCGCTCTGCCAGAGGACCTGAGCTTCGTTCTCAGCACGCACGTAGAATAACTCCCATCTGTCTGTACCTCTAGCACTAGGGAATCTCATGCCTCTGGCCTCTATTAGGCATGGTACTCAGGTGCACACACCTACACACATCCACATACACACCTAGTTAAAAATAAAAAGATTTAAAAAGATTTTAAATCTGTTGGGAAATATAGGCAGTCAGATCTGAGTCAGAAACCAGCCCAATGGACTTAGCAAATTAGGGCTATATAGAGAGACCCTGTCTCAAAACTCACACACGCATGCACACATGCTTGTGGAACAATTGTACTGTATCCCAAAGCAAAGGCTCCAGATGCAGATTTCTGACTAACTTTGGTGTTGTTCCTCTTGAGTGTCTCCACGCTCCCCACAAAGTTGAGCCTTAAACAAGGAGACATTTAAAGCATTGGGGCTGGACACCTCTCTCATAGGCAACAGCCTATACATGAAGGACCGAAACAGCAGGACTTGAATTACCTGTCAGAAGAATGGGACCACAGTCCTAGCTCTGGACCTGGAAGGAGATGAGGCATCCTAAGCTGCCTGAAAGGTCATTAAAGGATCACATTTTAAAACCGACTCCAGGAGCCTTGAATCTTACATGATTACTTTCCATCAGAAGCTGTCTCATAGAACAAAGACATGGCATTGTTTCTGTGGGAGTCACCCAAAGGGGTCTGCCAATCAACTTGGACAAAGTCTCTCGAGCCTTTTTTAAGATCATAAATTATTTTGTTTATATATAATTATACAAAAAAAAATCCTTTAAAACCCTCAAAACCAAGACTTAAACCTGTATGTATTCACTAATCAGTGACCCTGTGTGTCTGACTAAATCTGACTTTCATAACAAATCTGGTCCCCCTCACCATACCCTCAAACTTTACAACTGTGCTTTTGGCATAAAACAGTTATATACTTTTAAAAAAAGTATTGGCTATTTGTGTGTGTGTGATTTGATGAGGCATAGGAAACTTTGATTAGAGTCCTTTGTTACTTACTCCTAAGACATCTAGCAGATAAAAAGAGAAGCCAAAGAAACACTTGAAAAGAATGATGTTCAGGAAAGAGACGTGGGACAAAGTACAGACACTGGGAAAGAGAACCAGGCCACACACACTACAAACAGATTAGACAAGTCCCCGCTGGGTGTGGATGGCATGCAGGTCATCCCGGGGTCACCCTGAGCTCACCAGGTAGAACAGCAGAACAACTTTTCCACTAGCTGTATAAGCACAGCTGTCTCTGGACCACAGCGTTCTCCTCATTGGTCAAAATGGGAGGTTGCTCTACCATCCACACACAGATACGAAGGAGAAAGAATTTGGCTGCCCCTGAACTTAAGGTGGAAATATTAAGAATTTTTGATCATAGAGTCTTGGGTGCAAGGCATATCCTGGGAATGTATGACAGGGCTTCAAGCAAGCAACACAGCCCAAGGTCACTTCAACATGAAATCTGTTTCTTCGGGGTCATCTTGTCAAATCAATATTTTTAAAAAGAACTGACTACTTGAAAAACAATGTTTTTGATACAAAGTCTAGAGTAGCCCAGACTGGCCTCATGGGGCAGACAAGGATGCCCTTGAACTTCCAATCCTTCTGCCTTTACCTCAGGGTTCTGGGATTCCCGGCACACACCACCACACAGGGTTTGTGCGGTGTTGGGCATTGGATGCAGGGCTAATATAAATGCTAGGAAGCATTCAACCAACTGAGCCAAATCCCCAGCCCCCAGACTTCCTTTGGAGACTCACAACTCCTCATGGGGCGCCAAACTGGAACTTAAGAGAATGCTCCTGCATGAACTTCCTAAGTCCTGGGGTGGCAGGTGTGCCCCCCACCACACCCAGCCCGGCACTGTGACACAGATTAAAGGAGAAACAGATGCCATCATGAGCACTACTCCACTGCAGTCCATTGGGCTAACTGGCATCACTGACGTGCTGAGCAGGACCAGCTCACAGGGACAGTGCACACTCATGTGCATGGGATGTATGGCAGTACGAGCTACTCCATCACATCCAAGGTAAAAGGTCCAGTCCACAAGGATAATGTGCTTGCCCTCCTGGAGTCAGAACAGAGGCTTGGGAGCTGTGCTGATCTCAGTGATGGGTCCTAGATATCCATCTTCGGGGCCCATGGGATAAACCCACAACTGTTCAATAAATAGAGAGTTTGCATTGTACTGGTAGAGAGAAGAGGGAGAAGCTTTATTTCAGTTCACATTATCAGAGGGTTGCCCTATGCCTTAGCCCCGTGACTGTTGGCCTGTGTTAAGGCAGAGCGTCGTGGCAAAAGAGGAAGACATAATGAGACAGGGTTCTTCATCTCATGAAGGACAGGAAACAGATGGGAAGGGGCCTCAGACAAGGTATGCCTTCCCTGGGGACAGCTTGTGACCTCCCATCCTCTGACTAGGTCCCCTAACTTCTACAACTAAGTTTCAAAATACCAATGACTACTGCCTGGAGACCAAGCTTTCAACACCTGAGCCCAATAGGAGACAGTTTATATTCAAATTCTAACTCCAACTTAAGTGACTTGAGGCTCAAAGTGCATGAGATAATAATAAAAAGATATAAGATTTGAACACAAAGAAACAGAAATAACAAAAAATGCTTTCAGGCAAAGAAATAGAGACCAGAAATTCATGCAGGGCAGATTAAATAAGATAATAAAGGAGAAGAGAGGAAAGGGTAAAAAGACAAGGCCCGTGGATACTCTTCTATCTATACATAGGGTGAAATTTCTCAAAAGAAACTGATACAGGGCAATAGAGTAGTCCGCTGTAGAGATTTAAGGCGGGCACGCCAGGAAGTCTGTTAGGAGACAGCCAGTAAGAAGGGCGGCTGTGTCTGTGGGGATGGAGAAGTGCAAGTGCATGAGAAAAGAATCAAGTTACCGTGACCACACGTGGGAGCCCAGCTATGTCATGGGGGATCCATACCAGTGAGCAGTTAGCGGAGACTAACTGTCCTGTGCCTTCCCTGGGGAAATGGAGCTAAATAAGAAGGGATTCTTGGCCCCTGTCTGTGTGGAGAGTCAGGAGGAGGGAGCCCTTCTGTGCAGTGAGGGCAGCCTGGGGATGGGGGGGTGGGTACAGGGAAGGCAGCTCTAAACGGAAGTTGACTCCCCCACCGAAGAGTCCTTTGATACAGAAAGTGAGGCACCAGAAATGGACCTACTCTAACGGAGTGACATCATTTCCCTTAAAGTCTCCTCCAACCAGGGCAGCTCTTCCCACCCTCAACAAAGAACACGCCATGCTGACACAGGAGAAAAGAGGCTTCCAGGTTTTTATGTCTCCGTCTGGTTTTCCCTTCTCTTTTCCTTAGATTCCTACAGGCAAGAACCCCACGTGAATACCATATCTCTCTCCCGAGCCAGGCATGACCCCTGAGCCTAGCATTCATCCCCAGTAACAGCTACGCTCCCTTGGACTCTTTCAACCAGAACTTGGCTGTCTTGCACTCAGTCTTTGGCCCCTCATCAGTGCCACCATCAGTTGGCCCACTCTGAACACCCTCAAGACTTGACCCCAGAAGAAGTGTGCTGCTTTCCAGTCCCTCACCTTCCCCACTTCAGAGAAGAGTGGGCCCTGGGAAAGGGAACCTTTTATTCTTCTCCATACCCCGACAGCTTTAGAAACCCAAGGGCAGTTTCAGGGATGGGTTTGGAAGCAAGGACCAGAAGGACTAGAAGAAGCCAAATGTCTTTGCCAGGAGCAGGGAAAACAACACACACCATGTTTTCCACTTAGGAGGAGGACACTGCAGAAGTAGTTGACCCCCAAAAGAAGAAGAACTGAGAGGGCAGAAGCCTGCCGGAGACTCCCAGATGGCCTTGGGAGGACTCCGGCTTACAGCCAGCGTGAAGGTGGAGCTTAGATCCCTGTCTTCTGGGATTCCAGACCAGAGAGGCCCTGTAGCTACAGGGGGAAGGTGTCTTCTAAATCACTGAAAGTTTATTTCAAACTTCATGCCTCCCACCCCTTTGCAAGCAGAAGCAAGGCAAATGTAAATTGCATGTGACAAGCAGACTAAAGAGAGCAGGGTTATAGTTTGACTCAAATGATGAGCTGGGACAGAAACGTCCCCCTCCTCACAGGGGAGTCATCAGGGCCTGTGGCACAGTATCACCACATGGGCCACTCTGAACCTCCGGAGCCCACAGAGTAGGACTAAGCTGCAGAAAGCCACACGCCTCTCCCAGTGGGTGATGAAGCTAGGGTGACTTGCATCTGCCGTGGGATAATGCTCTTGTACACTGTAGAAATCTGTCACTCATATTGGTTTAATAACACTCTAATGAAACAGTTGTGGAGGCCCACAAATGGGAGCCTATTTCCACCTTGTCTGAAGATCAGAGTTTTAGCTTGTTCAAAGTTGTTGACAACAGGCATGGCTACACACCCTGACCTAGGTGTGGGTACTTGGTGTTTTGGACATTAAGACGGCCTGGACAAGTAGATCCACTCCACCCGGACCAATAGTCAGGAAATTCAAGCTTACTTCTGGCTCCTTCTTTTGAAGTGGGAGGCTTGACCTTGGGAGTGGTTGCCTTCAGGATACTTGGTCTAGGGTGTGTTCACTGCCTCCACAACAGAAAGCTAATGACTTGACGTCTCAAAGTACTGAAGGCAAGTAACGGAGTTGGCCTTTGTATCGTGTTAAAAGTCTTTTGTCTTCTTTCCCCTGTGGTATTGAAGTATAAAAGTGTATGGAAAATTAACCATGGGAGGATTTCAGTATTCACTGGAACTCCCACTATTGTGCTATGTTTTCTATTATTTTCACTCACGTCTTCATCCTCTTTTCTTCCTTTCTGATCCCCATACTCCATTACCACCAATACCTGGTAAGTGGTATTTTTGTTGAAGCTGGTCTCCGACAGCCAGTAGCCAGGCAGGAAGTAGAGGCGGGGTGACCAGAATAAGAATTCTGGGAAGAGGAAAGACAGAGATGCAGTCACCAGCCGGATACAGAGGAAGTAAGATGAGAACGCCTTCCTGAGAAAAGGTACCAAGCCACATGGCTAAACATAGACAAGAATTATGGATTGTAAGAGCTAGTTAATAATAAGCCTAAGCTCATAGGGCAAACAGTTAATATAAAGCTCTGTGTGTTTCTCTGGGACTGAACGACTGTGAGATCAGATAATACAGAAACTTCCATCTATGTGCATCCAACACAGTTTTCTCTCTCAGCAAACTCCAGCTTCACAGACACTGCCACCCACCCATTCGTCCCATCTCCCCGATCAAAAAAAAAATCTAGTCTTTATGGCTTCACCAAAACATAAGTATTTTATACATGGATAGTCAAATTCAGAATGTAGTAGAGATGCTTGACTCCATTTCTCTCCCACCCTCTATTATTAATAGATACTATCATTATCATCGTCATCATCATTATTTAGAAACAGTATTTCTAAGTGTTCTGCATGTCATGCCTCCACTGGTATGCTTTCACAGCAGTGAGCTCTATGGTACTGGGTTCACATGGGTATAACACAGACTCAGTTCCCCAAACAGCCTGTTTTTCCTCTTCCCTAAGTCGAATAAGAAAGCTGCGGCTTACTTTTATTTCACAGACAAAAAGAGACGAGCACAGAGAAGTTCTGGGAAATACCCAAGGCAGCATGGGAGCTAGAGCTGAAACCCTTCTCAAGAGTGAAAGGGAAAGACGAGAGAACAGGAAAATATGGCTTTCTATTTGCACAGCAGCCACTGACCTAGGGCACATCTGTATGAGGTTTTCCGTCTGGTATTGCCAGGACAAGCGATGTGAAACATTTTTACATTATATGGCTAGCTTTGTGACTTAAATCATAGACTCCGAGTCAGGCATCCTCGACTCAAGAGGCAGAACTTACAACTGACCTGCTTTTGTGACCTTGGGTGAAGTCATGCCCCACCCCGTAACTCAGTTTCTTTGAATGTAAAATAAGATACTTTAAAACCTTCGTCTTATGGTTATTGCGATCTGTGTCAGGAGGTGTGTGCAGCATGTTGGCTTAGCAGCTGTTTCTGCCTGCCGTTATGAAGGCATTGCTCAGAGCAAGCCCAGGTGCCAGGGCTCTCACAGCTGGCCAGGCACCTCAGCTGGCAGATGTTTGCAGCTTTTGAATGTCGGCGTTGGAGGTTCCTTGGTGTGGTCTCATCCCAAAGCCAGCTGAGCCAGACCAGGTCCTTTCTGATTTTTCTTTGGAAGTAAACGGATTTCATACTTGGGCAATTGTGCCCTCTTGTGGCAAGTCCAAGGCATAGTGTGCTAGCCCTAAAGAAAATACCAGTGTAGTCAGGACTAAGGAAAGCCTCAGGACTCTGTTCTGGAGATCCCAGTTGGAGGGGCTCACAAGGCCCCTCCACCCCCTGAGGCTCTATAAGCAGCTAGCAGTTGGTAAGGAGGTGGGGCTCAATAGGCCTTTCCAGAGCTTCCGTAAAGATCTAAAGCAATAAATGGTTGCTGGGAGGCAGGAAAGATATGGTATCCAGTAATGTAGCCACTGTTGAGGTGGCCCCACTCCTGTAAATAAACCCACATGTGCGTTCCTATTAGAAACCCCAGTGAAACTCACTGGTCACTGTATCCCCTGAAAAGGACAAGAAAGGTGATCGGGGACAAAGTTGGGAAGAAGAAAGGGATCAGCAAGATAGGAGAGGGACAAGATAATGGAAGATGAATATGATTTCAGTATACGCATGTTTGAAAATGTCATCAGGAGACCCATTATAATGTTTAATGCCTAATTAATACATGCCAAAAATTTTTAAAGGAGGCTACCGTTTACAAGTCTCTCTTTCTGAAGGGGCTCCAGAATTGATGGTGCATCTTTCCTTTCCGTGAGGACCACTCGGATGAAAAGTCAACCGGATAGCAGAGACTTCTAAAGGGCTAGAAATGTAGAGCGGTTGATAGATTGCTGTCCCCGTGTGTGTGGAACCCTCTGTCTGATCCCCAGCACCACGGAAAACTGGCTGTAGTGACTCACACTGCAATCCCAATGGAAGAAAGTGGAGACAAGGGAACCAGAAGCCCAAGGTCACCCTTGGCTCTTCAGCCAGTTCTTTAGTGAGGTCAAGAGACCTAGTCTCAAAAGAGCAAACCAAAACCAAAACCACATTTACTAAGTGACTATTTAATTGCGGTTGCCTCAGCTTCCTTTCCCGTAAATACCGTTTCATGCCGCGTGCTAAGAGCCTGACTGTTTCTCCTGGGAGAATTTACTTATTCAGCACCCTGCTTCCTTGTAGCTTATTCTCATCCATCAAAGCTATCTTCAAAAGCCAGCTCCCTCCCCATCTCTAGACTGGATTCATCCAGTTGCCCCACCCTTCACTGCCTGGCATTTTGTATTTTCTCTGCAAATCCATGCATGCCCTGGGCAATGTTGTCCTAGCAATGTAGAGGGGACTTGTGTGAGCCCCCCCCTTTGCACAGTTGGTCCATGGACACTATTTGTGGAGCCATAGCATGGCCCACAGCATGTGTTTCAAAGCGCATATTACACCCCAAATTACTCAGCATCCCCTCCTATGCAGGTCCCTCGGGACCATCTGCAGTACAATCAATACTCCCTTCCCACAGAGGTCCAGTCATAACTTTTGTTCACTGAATGTGTGCAGATACCCACCTGCCAAACCCTGGGGCCGGTTTCTGCATAGACTTGATCTTTTGCCTGTTCTGGCCTCCGAGTCCCTGTCTACCCGAGTCCAGGTAAATCTTCAAATGCCTGTCCTGGGTCATGAGTGGTAGTGGTAGATGGATCTTCATCTCCATACTGTGGCTTGAAGGACAGGATTCTTTCTCCCCCCAAAATCCAAGGCTCAGGATGAACACCTTGGGGTCAGGCAGGTCCCAGATGAATTACTGTCCTTTGGATTTCCAGTGTGATGGTTAACTCCACTGTCAACTTGATTGGATTTAGGAACATGTAAGGGAGCTGGGGAGTGGGGTCTCCAAGGATACTTTGAAAGAGGCAAAATGAGGGATGAACTGCCCAGCGTGTGGGCAGTGCCATCCCATGGACTAGGGGGTCCTGAGGTGAATAAAAGGGGAAAGTAAGCACCCCACTTTCAGCTCTCTACTTCCTGATCTGTCTTGAAGGTGAGCAGTCTAGTTCTAATAGCACCCTGTGGAGAGCCACTCCTGCTGGATGGACTAATCCTTCTGACCATGAACCCCAATTGGTCCTTCCTCCCTTTTGTTTCTTGTTTGGTTAATACTCAGTGACCATTGGGTCCTCAGCTCTCTTCTTGGCTTCTGAACACCTATGACAATGTCCCAGGCTGCAGAGCCGGCTCTCCGCCCTGGCCCACGGACAGGCACACTCTGTCCAGCTGACTGAGGGTGGAGTGTTGACTCGGTTTATTTGACAAATTGATCCCTTCCCTTCCTGTGGGCTGGGCATGGTTGGGAAGGATGGACAGATTTAACATTTTGTTATCAGTCCTGTCTAAAAAGGATACTGAGCCCCAGAGGAGTCAGGCCACCGTGACCCATGAAGCACCTACCCTCTGTGCCTGGGTCAGGACACATCAATCACCAGTGCTGTCACCTTTGCAAACATTCCCACCGATGATGGCCCTAGAGCTCTCTATGGCCACAGTGCTGGAACACATAGCTCCAGAGCCACCGCTCCCCCACCCTCCTAACATATTTGATTCCCAGGCAAGCGCATCCCTTCTGCAGCCCACAGATAATGTCTTCTATCAATGTGGTATCATCTAAGGCAAGCCTGTTTCTTTTCTCTTGATGTTCTCTTTGTATAAATACCAAGTTCACTGAATAGACATCCATGGACTGTGTGAGGAAATCTCTAAGGTCTTGGAGAACTGATAGGAAGACTCAACAAATCCTTTGGAGACTATAGCCCTGGATGGGAGAAAAGGCCCCTTCAGCCTGTTCCCTCTCTCAACCACAGTACCCAGGAGAATGCCATAGGAAGAGAGGTGAAGTAAGAAACGCCCACTTTGGATTCCCAGTTGTGTTTGAGGCACTTCTCAATGGAAAAATCACTACATAGATAAAAATTTAAGTAAAATTACAGCTTGATGTAATGTCAGACTGCTGTAACGCAAGAACTTTGGAGGCTGAGGCAGGAGGACAGTGAGTTTGAGGCCAGCCTAAGCTACATAGTAAGACCCTTGACAGTAGAGAAGTACAGAAAGGAATAGCAATGGAACCCATATTCATTTACATAAAGAGAAGTCCATGTGTGCAGATTGAAGGATGCTCAAACCCACATCCCCCAGGTACTGCAAATGGGACCACATTACAGTTTATGCAAGTTCCCACTAGAAGGGCCCCATACCCAGTGACTGGTGTCCTTATCATAAGGGAGAAAATTTGGGCCCAGACACCTGAAGAAAGTGTCAGGAGAAGATGGAGGCAGAGATTGGAGCCATGCATCTGGGAGCCAGGGTGCCCTGGGGAGTGCCAGCAGCCACCAAATCCAAAGAGGCTTGCAGCAGATTCCTCCTCCTGCCTCTAGGGTAAGCTAGCTCTTCCCAAGGCTGCCTTTCAGACTTGGGCTCCCAGACCTTTATCAGCTGTCTTAAGTCACCTGTTTGTGGTAACTTTTCACAGCACCCCTAGAACATCCTCATGCCATGTGAACAGCAAACTGGAAAGAGTGTTCTGGTGTAAGATTTTCTACAGATACCCTGCAGAGGGACATCCCAAAGAACTCTAAACTGGTGTTGATGATAACCTTTAAAAAACTGCTAATTGGGGCCATTCCTACATCTTTTTCCTTTTTTAAAATATTTAATATTTGTTCAAGGTAATAAGCTTATTTTCATAAGACAGTAAATAATAATGTCCTTGTCAGCTGCTGTAACAAAATGCCACAGACTAGGAAGTGTTGACCACCGCAATTTATTTCTCAAGGCTCTGGAGTCTGAAAGTGTGATGTCAAAGGGCTTTCGGGGGCCATTTCTTAGGGGTGCTTCTCTGGCTTGCAGATGGCTGACTTGCAAGGATGTTCTCACTGGAAAGAGGGGACATTCTACTGTCTCTTCAGACTCTTTGAAGACCACTAATGAGGGTTCCATCTTCATAATCTTATCTAAACTTGATTACTTCCCAAAAGCCTCACCTCCAAATTCTACTGTACCCAGAAAAACAATTCTGTGTCAATTCTGTGTTTGAAGCGGGGAGGGGGGAAGACAGGTCCAGTCCCGAGCAACCTGTTCCTCTGATACGATGCAAAGGACAGAGATGGTCTGCTACTCTCAGATGCAAGAAAGAACCTTTAGTTCCTTATATGTGTGTTCTCCAAGCAGAGAGAACCGACAAAGGTCAGTGTGCCTTTGAAAAGGCAGTAGCTTTGGGGTCGATTAGGACTGGGGTTCTTGGTTCAGCTCTCAGCACCTACAGGATGGTTCACAACCATCCATAAGCTCAGTTCCAGGGGAGCTTCTGGCCTCCGTTTGCACCAAGCATGCATACAAGCAAAACACACAAGTAATAAAATGAATAAAGAAAATAGAAAATGTTTAAAGCACTGAGATTCCAGAATGCATCTGGAGGTGCACACCCTTAATCCTGGCACTCAGAGGTAGAAGCCGGCAGGTCTCAATCAAGGAACTAGAGGCCAACCTCCGTCTATAAAGCAAGTTCCAGGTCACCAGTAAGGGCTACATACTGAGACCCTGGCGGGAAGGGGAGGGGTACTAAAGATCTACCATTACACAAAGCTGGGCCCATGTCCAAATCATTATGACTTTAGGTTGCTTGACTCTCAAAGTCTCAACGGTCTTCGTAAAATCTGAATAACACACATTTACCTCTTCAGACTGTCAATGCAGCCAAGTGAGGTGCTGGGCAAGTCTAGCAAAGGCATACACTATGGGGTGCTCAGTAAGTGGCCGCTTTAGCTATATCACCTTTTTATGGCTGGGAAGGTGGGTCAGTTTCGTAAGCACGAGGGAATTAATCCCTGGAAGTTGGCAGGCTCATTAGCTTGACTTCTTTGGCAAAATCTGGGCCAATAAGAGACCTTATTGAAAAAAAAAATGGTGGAGAGCATCTGAGGGCCACCAATTGAGATTATCCTCTGACCTTCACACAAGGACCTGCGTACGCACACCCACTCATACGTGCACATTCGTTCACATGAACACACACACAGGTATACACACATTGAGGATATACTACATATTTGAAGTTCTTACAAAGATCGGACAATAATTCTATGCAGCTGAGGAAGTCCCATGGGTGTCCCGAGTTCTGCCCTAAACTAGGAAAAGAAGTTCCATTGCATCTATCTTGTGAGCTTCGCAGCAGCACCGGCAACATTTTGGGCGCCAGGAGAAACCGAGTGGCCAAGATGCCTGTGTCCCCATCCTTCTACTTTTCAATATTGTCCTCCCAGCTCCTCTGGTGGGGCCATGAATCCTGCCCACCTTTTCACCCACTTGAGCTGCCTGCTCTTCATGGCCAGTCTTTGGAATTCAACCCCGAGAGCCTGTCTCAAAGATACCAACTCATCAGCTGGTACTCTTGGGTGTAGCGACATGATTTTTCCCCATGTAATTTGACCAGACTTCAAGAGTAGGAAACATAAGGCTGAGGTCCAAGACATTTAGAACCAGTTCTTTTCTTTATTGTTCCTCAGGGTCATGAGTGCCAGTGACCATCCTTCTGGAACCTACCATCGAAGACCAGAGGGAGGTTTTTTTTTTGTTGTTGTTTTATTTATTTATTTTTTTTGGCCTGGATATTTTGCATCCTTGGCATAGCCAAGGTTCCACTTGAAGGAAAGAATGTCTTCCTCGTAGCTCCTGGCTTCCGCTCACTTATCATTCCCTCCACTATTGAAGTCAGGGCGATCTGACCTCATCTCCTGTCCCCATTGTTATTCACGCCATGTGACTCACACACCAACTGCCTCATACGTGTGTACATCAGATGGGAGCAGAGCTAAAAGCTTAATCCCTGGCCAGTAGATGAAGAGGTGTTCAAAATGTCCACAAGAATCTGGATTCTGATGCCCTATCAGGCCCGTAGAACAGAACCCTCCCATTTCCCTGACTTTCAGAACTTGTGCAGAAGTTCCAGGTCTCAGTGTGTGCCCTCCTCATCACCAGGAAAAGCCCATCAACACCCTGTCACAAAAGATGATGGAAGTAAGCAAGCTGTGGTACCACATGCCTTTAAACCCCAGCCCTTAGGAGGCAGAGGCAGGAGGATCTCTGAGTTGGAGATCAGCCTAGTTCAGAGAGAATTCTAGGGTAGCCGGGGCTAGCTACATAGAGAGACTTTGTCTCAAAAAAACAGACAAACACATGGAAATGCTGGTAGCCCAACTCAGCCTGTGTCTTCAGGTTTCCTATTTTTAGATCTCTGCCCACTGCCTAGCTGACCGCAGCAGGAAGAGCTGAAGGTCTCAGGGTGGTTGCTTTGGGAAGGAAATCTGGAGCAGCTGAGCAGGGGTAGGGAAGATAGAGTATGAAGCCCACCAGAGGCCACAATCAGAAACCCCTTTCTGAAAAGCCAAGTTGATCTCCATCCTATGAGCGTCCCTTCCCACTCCTAACAAACGAAGGGGCCACTTTGGTGTGCAATGGTCTTGAACTCCATCTCAGCTCAACTGAATCTTCTACTAAAAAGGTTCTGAATCCTTGCTGTCTTCAAAGCGGCTGCCAGCATTTCCAGGGGTATCCGTTCATCGCTTCTGTCTAAGCTTGCAAGACCGGTATTAGCTTTATGAGACAATGCTCACTGCCTTGTTCCACCTACCATGGATGTCTGCTTTCCACCCAGCTTCCTTCCACTACCTGGGGAAAGAGAATTGTGGAAGGAAACGGCTGCCCCTTTTAGCATTTGATTCAATAATCAAACCTTCATTTTCCACAAGAGCATTTACTGCTACTTTCTTGTCTAGAACAATATCTAATGTTTGTTACTTCATTAAGAACCTGCCTATACTTTACCTGAGGAAGGGAATTTGAAAGCCAGCTCCACTGCTTGCCAGCTAGGTGGCTTTCCACACATTTTTCTCTTCTCCATCCCTGTTTTCTTGTCTGGAAATAGAGGTGGTAAAGGTGTCTGTCTACTTTGCTCACTCCAACTGTTAAGTGCTGAAAGGCCTGTGAGCGGAGCTGAGCAGTACTGACTCATCCTTACTCAGAGTGGCCTTGGCCTTCATCATCATGATGGACTGCCCTGGGGTTTAATCCTCCAGCTACCATCCTTCTGTATGGTTGACAAGGTTAAGCTCTCAAAGTCCTAAGTGCCTGGGCCTGGCAAGCCTTAGTTAGCCTTCCTTTATCTGCTCCCCTCTCCCTGGATCACACTTCAGAGTGTTCTGTGCTTATAGGATTTCCACTCTGTATTCCACACTAAAGACAGTTCTTCCTTACCAAATTTTTGTCCAGTTTAATGATCTTACGCCAACTTTATTTCTGGTCCCACCCCCGTCTTACCAATTAAACCTTGGGTCTTGAGATATCTGTGAACTACACCAGTGTCCCTTGTGTCTTCCTACCAAGGACACAAGCCTGCCCTCTTCAGCAGCAATCAGAAAAAAAAAATCTATCAAATTTCTGTGACCTAATTTTTCAGATTGAGTTTTTATAGTACAGTGTGGATCACGTTCCTCTCTGTTCCGGGCAAGAGATCTTGTGCGGGAACTGGCCTAGAAAACCTGAACTTGGCCTCGGCTCAACGCCTTCTCTGACCCAGTTCGAACCCAGCAACTCAGGGAGAACACAGTCAGTCTTCCTGATCCTTTCCCTGTGTGAAAATATCCTAGGCCTCTTACTGCTTGTGCTGAATAAACCTGGGCTTCTTGGCACATTTCTCCGGCCATGTGGCAGAGTCATTTGTTGGCTCAGTTCCGGAGCAGGATGAGACTCAGTAGCTATGGGATGCCAGTCTCGCCCCAGTATTCCAGATGGTTCTTGCCACCCCCAAGTGCGCCTGCAGAGCTACAGAACCTTTTGCCAAGGAAGGGAGCCTTGGCGAGGCCCTACAACAACACGGTGAGGTCAGTTGGTCAGGTGCATACTTCAGATTCCTGGAACACGTCCAGGCATTGTCTCCTCGCTGAGCTTCGGAGGGTGCCATTGCTCATTAATCACCATCACACAGCCTCCCTGCCAGAGAACTAAGGACAAGCAGAGGCTGCAGACAGAGATCCGGGGACAGCTCCAGCGGGATCTATTAAAAGACCGGTAGGTCCTGGCTCTTCCATCTTGAGTGTGTATATAGACAAGACCTCCAGATAGCAAGTCATTGCTGCCTAGAGTCTCCAACCTCACCTGAGACCCCCCCCAGATGTCACACCCTCACCACCAGCACTATCTAAAGATTCATGATGGAATATTTGATAGAACAGGAAATGTCTCTGCCTCTAATCCAGTCCCGTTTCTGCTTCTTCCTCGCTCTTACGTATTTGGACAACCATCACAACCTGGGCTCACGGCAGAAGGAAGTCTGGATGGATCAAAAATTCCGTGGGGAAAATGAGCGTGATCTGACATAAAATAAAGCTCCGGGATCTAAGCATTTCCCAGGCTACTTCCTCAAGCACATCAAAACGATTGTCAAGTCACTGACCGGCTAGTTTGAACTGGGTCAAAGCAGCCCTCAGTTTGGAGAAGTGAAAAAGGGAACTAGCATTGGATGAGAGAAAAAACTGGGAACCTAAGGAATACACAAAGGCAAATTTAAACCTTCGAAATAAATACTTGGCCACCTTCAACAGTTTTATTTAGAGCCCAGACTGGGAAAACGGTTGGGTCAATAAAGGGCTTGCTGCTCAAATATGAAGACAACTTCTAAGAGCGGAGAAACTCAACTCAGAATTCTGTACTCACACCAAGGAATGGACCAAAATGTCCCTTGGCTCTCAGTTCCACAAGGGACCTGTGCACCTCCCATTCCTGCATCCAGTGTTCTAGGAGAGGCAGAGGCCAGTGTGGGAAGTCTGGCAGGAAGAAGGCTCCTTTGACAGCACAGCCGTTGGGGCTGGTTCTCCTTAGTGATCCCCTCCACTCCCCTCTGGCAAGCTTCTCTCTTTGGAATAAAGGATGGGGCAGGGCTTCTCTCGGGTATCTGCTGCTGTAGATAAGTTCTTGATGACTCCCTTTCGGAGAGATACATTTCCTTTTTATGAGGAAGCCACACACCCCCTGCCCCAGCGGGAGGTGCTGATCTCCCACCCTTGGCAGCAGTGGGAAGTGACTACGCCCACCCTTCCCCAGCCCTGGGGGATTCCAGCCATTGAAAGTTCTGAGCTGGAAAGATAAACATCATTGCCGATCCCTCGTTCCCTCTTTGTTCCCCTTCGAAAACAGAAAAGGAACCGGGAAGGGAATCCGACTGCACGGAAATCCATCTGTGGGGTTGTTAAGGGAAACAGCCTGAAATGGTACTGGGGGCGGGGGCTCCTCCCTTCCTCCTCTCTGACACCCTCATCCACCCATTCAGCAAAGGAGAAAAAAAAAAGAAGTGTTGCTTCCTATTTCCCAAAGGAAGCTTCTGTATACTTGGCATCACAGTACCCCTTTTCTCTCTATCTCCAGTCCCAAACCTCCAAGTCACAAGTCCAAGATCGCCAGGGGAGACCTGGTTTCCTGTTAACAGTTCTGTAGCCTGGTTATCTGGTTTCAAAAAGGGGAATCACGCCACTAGCCCTGCCTGTCCCCCAGCTTTCTTCAATGCAAGCACGGGAATCCTTAGTTGCCACCAAACACTTCTCGTCCTGTGGAACTCGGCTCCTGCTGCTCTTTCCCAAATGCAGAGGGTGAATTCTTGGTTCCCCTACCCCCCCCCCTCTTCTGAACTGCTCTCCCTGTCAGAGAACCTTTGCTATTGAAATCCTTCTCATCCTTCCTAGCCTCTCTCCAAGAAGCTGTCTTTGCAGAGTTCCCCTCTTTTCTACTGGACTCCTCCACCCCTTTCTCTGTTGTATAATTAATCAATTTGTTTTTATTTTGTATGTAGGGTTAAGTGTTTGGCTTGCTTGTCTGTCTGTGCACCATGGGAGTGCCTGCTGTCTGTGGAGACCAGAAGGTATACTGGGACTGGAGTTACAGATGTCTGTGACCCACCACGTGGGAGCCGGGAACTGAATTCTGGTCCTCTGGAAGAGCCGCCAGTGCGCTTAACTGCTCAGCCAGCTGTTCTCAACCCTTTGGGGTCTCTACCCCTTTTTCACAGGGGTCACACCTAAGACCATCAGAAAACAGGTATTTACACCATGATTCCTAACAGTAACAAAAATACTGTTATGAAAGTTATGAAATAAGAAAAATAATTTTATGGCTAGGGGTCACCACCACATAAGAAACTGAATTGAAGGGTCACAGCGTTAGGAAGGTTGAGCACCACTGAGCTAAGCCGTCTTACCCACCCCCGTTATCTGGTCTTTAGCACTGAAGTTCTTTACACACCAGCCTGAACCCTCGACAGACCAACCATGAGTAATTCCCAGGCAGAACCATTCCCTCACTACACACCCAAGTGCCTGGCACTTATCCGGGCCTGAGGTTGTGGTAGGGATGGCAGTAAAGAGGAATAGCAATAGCTGGGTGTGGTGGTGTGCACCTTTAGCCCAGCATGCTAGAAGCAGAGGCAGGAGGATTCCTGTAAGTTCAAAGCCAGACTGGTCTACATAGTAAGTTCCAGAGTTCCAGGACAGCCAGAGGTACACAGTGAGATCCTGTCTCCAAAAAAATAGAGGAGAGAGGAAAAAAAGAGGAAGAAGAGGAGACAGCAATTATTCATCCATTCCAAGCATATGTGTTTGTATGCGTGGATTTGTTTGAAAAAAAAAAATTTATACCTCACTATTTCCCAAAAGAGTTTAAGAAAACACCAAAAATCCAACGTAACTAGGAGAATAATCCAGAGTGAAAACAGAACCGTGTGTCTCGAGGCACCTGAGGGGACTTGTTTACTACAGTTAAGTGCGGGATTTATCTCTGGCTTTCCCGGATGAAAGGAAAACGCGCTGGCGCATACACTTCTCATTGTACAACAGCTTTGGAATCGCACGGAAAAGAGAAATTTTTCCTGGCACTGTCTTCAAGGAGAAATTCATCAAGTCGGTCTTTATATAACAAACATGAGGTAATGCGAGAGAGGCATCTCCAGGCAGGCTTTACCACAGGGAAGCGACAGTCATCAGAGGGACAGCCCTTTGTGTGTGCGGCGTAGGGGTGTGTACCTGTTCGTGTGAAAGTGTGACGTGTGGGTGTGTACCTGTTCGTGCGCGAGTGGTGTGTATGATGTCCGTGCATGTCCGTGTGTGAATGGAATGTGCACACCCAGTACATACACAGAGCAGAGGACCACACTGGATGCTGTCGTCACCTTATCTGAGATGGTGTCTCTGTTGGTCACCACGGCTTCCCAGGATCCCCCATGTCTGCGCTTCCCATCTCCCTGCAGGGTCACGGGGATTACAGGCTGGCACTACCTACTGTGGGATCTGAAGATTGGAGTTCAAATCTTTATGCTCACATGGCAAGTGTTGTACCCACATTAGGTCATCCCTCCCCTGCCCTCACTGTGCTCCTCCTTACTTTTTGAGACAGGTTCTCTCACCAAGCCTCGAACTCAGCCTTTCAAGCTGGAGTGGGTGGCCACCTTGGGAATCCTCCTGTCTGTTTTCTCAGCACTAGGATTACAAACGCTTGTCACACACCCAACTTTATATAGGTCCAGGGAACCAGACAGTCCCTCACACAGTGCACTGCCCACTGAGCCATTTCTCCGCCCCCCCAATTTTTGTTTTAATTTATCCCAATAAGCAAGACTCCTCCCCTCAACAGCTGTTGCGTATCCAACACTGTTGTCACTTTGTCCCTGATGCTACCAAGGGCATCTGCAGCAGCGAGCAGGTGTGTCCCCGTCACAGCAGAACCAGCAGAGAGCCAAGGCGGCACAGGCCCAGGATGAAATGGCTGCTCAGAAGACACTTGCAAACCCATGGACAAGTAGAAAGGAAAGACCCAAACCACATACTCACTGAGTGTGCCACCCTCTGCTCCAAGCCTATAGATGGCTGATCACTTAGGTGGAACCCCAGGAAGGAGCACCCCCTCCAGGAAATGAGACCCGCTCCTCAAGCCTGGTCTAAGGCCAAACTAGAAAGTCTTTTGCAAGGGGCCAGAGAAATGACTTCAGACAGTTCAACCACCTGTTATAACTCTAGCTCCAGGGGATCCAACTTTGACCTCTATGGACAAGGATGGACACACACACACACACACAGAGAGAGAGAGAGAGAGAAAAATAGAGGGGAGGGAGGAAAAGAGAGAGACCTGTATACATTTTTTTTTAAAGAAAATCTTTTGCAAGTATGTTCAGCTCACCCTAGAATCCTCCCACCTTCCTGCCTGCCTCTAAAGGGCTCTCCTCGATTCCACCTCATTTCCTCTGCTCTCACTCTTGGGGTGGTGTCGACAAAGACCTGAGGTGTGCCCAGGCCCAGGGAAGGAAATCACTCAAGGCCGCGGTCAATCTGCAGCCAGGCTAAGTTTTTCAAGGCCAGTCCAGCTCTGCTCCCAGCTTCCCCACAAAAGCCTCCTACACTCTGTGCTAAACTAAAAAGCGAGGTCCTAATCTAGCCCCTATTTGAAGGAGGTTTGCTCTTTGTTTCAAAGGCTGGACCTGCTTGTCTTTGTGGAACTCACTGAATACTAAATTCTTTTACTGCTTTTTCCCTTTCTTCCTCCCCTAACCACCCCCCAGCCCCCTTCCTTTCACTTTCTGTCTCTTTGTCTGAAGAGTCAGGGTCTCCAGGAAACTCTGTTTCTGCTTTCTTTCTCCAGGCCCCCAGCTCATCTGGTCCTCATGTAGCTATAATTACCGGCACATTTGTACCGTGCAGGGTGGAGGGAGATGCGTTAGTTCACTGAGGGGCTGGGAGAGGAATGGCCTTGATCTGGGCTGCAGTCTGGTTCTAATTTTAGCAGCCACAGAGCAGTGGACTTCCTGGAGGAATCAGATTGCTGGGTTCTCCCCCGCAGGGCTGACACCAGACATGTGGAAGAGATTCACATCACAGAATTGCCAAAGCAGGTTACACCACCAGGTCACCAGGCCCAGGCTGTGTCTCAGAAAGTAGGAACGGGCTGTCTGAGCTTAGCAAGAGCCTTGTAAAACTTGCTTAGTTTATGCACAAAAGAGAGGGAAATGAAACCACCCACCGGGAAAGGCCAGCAGAGCTGGCTCAAGAATCCATCCTCTTCCTCCTGCCTCACGTGGTCCTGATGGTGTCATTCCCTAAGCACCGTGGGTGGGCAACCCTGAGAAGGGTCTGTAATAGGCGCTGGGTGAGTCCTGAGCGTCCCCGAGTATTTTAAGTAACTTTACCTAACTCTGTATTTTTTTAATGAGGTCAAAATTGCTGTACAGTGAAAGGTACAGATCTCAGCTATGAAACAATGGATTTGACAAATCGCACACCCTCAACCAAAGAGAACACTTGGGTCACCTCGGGGTGATCCAGTTAGTGGTCAGCCTTCGCCACAGGCAATTCTCAGTTCTAGGTTTTCCGCAGTGTACTAGTGCTGACAGCTCTTCAAGGAAATGGACTCACGGTGTCTGGGTGACAGACGGAAGGCTAAGTGAACCCCTGGCGGGTCCTTTCCTAGGTTCTCTCAGTTCACTTGTGCCAGGCTACATGTGTAAGAATAGCTCAGTGTCCGTTCCCTAAGTCCACAATGTGGGAAACTTCAAACAAGCCTTCAGGATAGAGGCTTCATGAAATTGGGATTTTTACTCCCACCTGGGAAACACTGTTTAAAGTTTGGCTTCGCTAATCAAACTTTCCCCCAACCTGTGAGCAGTTTAATAATGTGCTTTGAGATCATTTATAACCGTGCCCTCGCTCAGCTTACAAACTCTGTACTAAGCCTGTTTGGAATAGACTGACCTCTAAGAAACACATTGTAAGCCATCTTACCATGCTCTGGATGACCTCCGGTGTCATTAACCCCTACAAGCTCAGGCTCAGATTAATACCCAACTTTGATTGTACCATATTCCCTTATTTTTCCTTTGTGGCCCATTCATGCTCCTGACTCAGAACAACGTGCGTGTACATGGGAGATGCAGTGACCAGGACAAACCCCTGCCACTGAATGCAGCACAGTGTTAAGAGTCCCCACCACCACACACCCACAAAAACGCGCAGGGAACAACACATGGCTATAGAGAGATATTGCACTGTTTTATGGCTGTTCTGAGTCAGTAAGTCCAGAAAAATAGTTTTCTCCCTCATGAGGCTCCTACAGAAGATTGAATAAGACTAGAGTTCCCCCCATTCCCTGTTACAGCATCTGAATACTGTGGCCATTGCTCAGGGCGATGTCTTAAATACAACTCTTAGAAAAGACTCCGTTTAGATTAGAACTGGGGAGACCAAAACCCTTCTGGATGAATCAAGTCGACTCTCGGGCAAATGACACTAAGAGCCGTACGGCATCACCACATATGGGCAAGTTAGGAACGGTTGGTCCAGGGGTCTCGTTTCCTGCCGCAGAAGAGGCACGTTCTCCTAAGGGGGTCTTTATTCCGATTCTTCTCATCCCCGGAAACAGCCCCTGCAAAGCTGTTATATAGATAACAATTCTTCCTCCTACGATCAACCTGAATGCTTTTTTCATTAAAATGTAAGAATGTATTTTTATGGCCCCTCAGCCCGGCGAAGCTTTTGAACAGCTGGTCAACAGCATAGTATCCAGTGAGAGTGTTATTCAGGTAGGTACACTTCAAACTGTCATCTTGGACAGCCATTTTCTATAGCCGTCTTGTAAACATTGGTGTCCGACATTGGTTTGGAATGATTGCTGTGTATAGCTTCCATGTGAGTTATAACTCCATCCTGTTTCGAGTCTTTGTCTTTCTTCCCTGGAACGGGCTTCCTGCCACAACCTCACAGAATTATTCAAGGTTTTCTAAATCACTCCCATTTGTCTCAGTAAAGAACACTACAGGAAATAGTCAGGCAGACACATTGACTTCACCTGGGAATGAACAGACAGTCACCGGGAGCGCTGCCCCCACCCCTTCCCATAACCAGGGTGCTTTCCTGGTCCTGACCCCCTCCTATATATTCCCTTCAAGCCTCCATGACAGAGACCTGCCCTGTCCTTAACTTTATCCCAAGGTGGGGGAAGGAGAGAAGAGGAAAAGGTCTAGTTTCTGTGACAGGAAGTCTGACAGAAACGGCATAAAGAGGAGTTTATAGTTTGAGGGGACACAGTCCGGCCTGTCAGAGAAGGCACGCAGGAAGAGTGTGAGTGGCTAGTCACATTGTGTCCACATTCAATAAACAGAGATGGGTGTGGCTGCTCAGCTGATTTTCTTCTTTTTATTCAACCTGGCACCTCAGTCCGTGTGTGGTGCTGCCTACATTCTGGGCGGGTCTTCACTCCTCCGTTAAACCTTCCTAGAAAAGCCTCACTGAGAAACCTAGATGGCCGCGCCTCATAGGTGGCCCTAAACCCTGTCCAGCTGACAATCAAGATTAATCATATAGTCATCTACTTCATTTTTCCAATCTCAGTTCACCTTATGCCGTCTCCAGCCTCCCCTCAACTTCTCATCTCTCTGGGTGTCCATCTTCAAAGTAGTCACGAGGTTTTCTCCTCAAGTCCCCCTCAAACATAGCGACTTTAATCCACACCTGAGGTTTACTCTGGGTGTCTAGTTCATTGGTCACATTATGAATCAAGAAATACTTCATTCCCTAAGGAAGGCATTCCATATTCTTTAGTGTCATATTAAGTAACCATAATCCTATCAGCAAAACGCAGTCTTTCATCAAATACGTGATCCTCCAGCTGCCATCCTTCTCTGCTGATATTGATACTTTCCCTTAGACTCTTTGAATGCGTGGGTTCATGGTTGCCTCAAGTCAGGGAAAGAGATGGCTCCTCTCCTTCCTAGTCTTGAGGCCTCTATCAGAGCTCTAGCCCCGCCTCACAAAAGCATGGGACATTTATTCACAAGTAGATTTGTTGATTCGTTTGCTCTGCACTCAAAGGCCAAGTGCATAAACAGTCCTGAGGTAGAAAACACTGACCTGAGGCAAGAGTTCGCACTCCCTACTGTACCCCAAAGCTGTAGCCGCAAGGACATCTGAACGCTTGCCTAGCTGGCATCAGCATCTGAGCCTCGCTCTGGTCCAGCCCTGCAGTAGAACACAGAACACAGCCACTATACAGTCACTACGGGTTCTAAGAAGTGGAGTCAGGGCCAGCGGAGTCATAACGAACCTTCTGACCTAGCTAAGGCTTTTGAGAAGAGCCAGCTCAGGAAAGTGATGTCCTGGGTCAAAGGCAATCACACTACAATGTATGCTCTCAGCTAGTGCAGCTCCAACCGAGAAGTCATCACTTCAGCTTTTGCTGGGATGATTCCAGAACTGTTCAGATAACCTGGAAGACATGTCTGGGAACATCCAGGAACGGACAGAAACAGTAGTGACTAGGTGTTACAAGGGTGAGGGGTAATGAGGCAGCGGAGTGTAAAGGCTCCCCATTCTCCACTTCCTGGTCCGCTCAGATGGGAGGCTGGCCACTGTGGGACATGGCCGTGGGGTCCAGGCCCCTAGCCCATGCCATAGTAATACATGACACAGATAAGTCAGACAACGAGAGGAGAGTCCCGAAAGCCAGGCACATCTGGTAGTGACTGTGATTCATGTAAATGCCTCAATTGACCCAGACTGCACGGCTCTCTAGGTCAATTCCAACTTCCAGATGTATTTTGGCCATACCAATTCCAACTTTCCTGGGGAAAATAACAGCAGGGAGGTCCAAGTTCAAAGAGGTAATAAAATGTGATTATAAATTATCTGTGTGGGCAGGGGGAGGCTAGGAAGATAGCTCAGTTGCTAAAGTGTTTGCTATGAAACCACGAGGACCTGAGTTTGGATTCCCCCATCCCCAGCACCCACAGAAAAGCTGGGCAGCACACATCTGTAACCCTACCACCAATAACACAGGCTGAAGGAGGCAAAGACAAGGGGATTCTTACAGCTTGCTGGCCAGCCAGTCTAGCCCAGCTGAGGATCTTGTTTCAGTGGGAGACCCGGCCTCAAAGTATAGGGCTCAGAATACAGCATAGCTGGTAGAGTTCCTGCCTCACATGCACAAAGCCTGGTGTTCAATCCCTAGTACCCTATAAACCAGGTAATAAGAGCACAAACCTACATTCCCAGAACCTGAGAGGAAAGAAGAATCAGAAGTTCAAGACCATCATCCTCCACTACATAGTGAATTTGAGGCGAGCATGTGTTACAATAAGGCTCTGTCTCAAAAAAGAAAAAAAAAAAGTCAAGTGACTGAGGAAGAGCTGCCCACCATTGGACAGCAACCTCTAGGTTCCACAGACCCACACACATTTGCGTGTGCGCATGAGTACACGCACTCATCAAAATAAGCACATGAAAATAAACACATTATTGTATTTTTATGCATGAAAACATAGGACCATGTGAACATATTGCTGAAGCCTCTCCCAGTGCCTCAGAGGGGATGCAGAGGGTGGGGGCACCTGTAGCCCATGCTTCATGGGCTGCCTATATACGTTTCCAGACTCAGCTCACACAGCAGAGATACAGCATGAGTCTTTAATTACCATAATTAGTACGGGGTGTTGCGTGGGTCTTTTATTATTATTATTACACTGCAGAGAAGCAGATTTGTGCATTCCAAATAATTGACTTCCTCCTTCTAGAGAAGAAGAAGAAGAAGCTGAGCCCCAACCATTGCCTCACCCCTCCCTTCCAAAACGTATTAATCCATGGGCAAAGGGGAGGGTAAGGATATGTAGAGTTAATGGAATCTTTGCTCTCAGTCGTATTTAAGTCATTCCGAGGGTTTGCCAATGCCAGTCATAAATAATATGTATTCTAAAGAAGTCATTAAAGGTGACTGGGCAAGTTAAAAATTAAGGAAAAATAATACATTACTGTTTGTCAAACGTTTGCTTTTGCTGAGTAAAGTGGTAATGCAGCGCCGAGCCTGTGAGTCCAGAGAGGTCTGGGGAGAAGTGACAGATGGTCAGTGGGGTGACAGAGGGCAGTGGGGTCCCCACAGTCAAAGCGTCAAGCACACTTGCATTTGGTAGAGAAGGATGAACAGAATAAAAAGTAATCAAGATAGAGCCTTACTTTACTGCTGAGATGAGCAGCAGGTGAGGACCTCAGCCATGAGGCTCTGCAATGGACCATCCAGGTGGAAGTGATGAGAAAAAGAGGAGAGAGTGATGCGAGACATCCCTCTCCGAGGCTGGAGTGGGTTGTTGCTTGAACTTGCCCCAGAGAAATGAGCATCTATTCACCATCCAGTTAGGGTACCAATAAGAGACCAAATAAATGATTCTACTCAAATGTAGCTTGAAGGAACAGTGAACTTAATTTGGGTTAAAGGATCTTGGGGATGGTTTACAGGAATGCAACTGTTGGAAGCTACACCACTGAAGATGTCTCTCTTGCTACTCCCCCATGTTAACGTCCCATAAACCCTTCAAGAAGGGTAGGAACTCATGATCGGTCATCCCAATAATTGTAAACTGCCTATACAACTTCATGAGCCCCTCTCCTCTCCATGACGGAACATGAATGGGGCCAGTCTTGCACAAGCATGTCATGCGGAGCAATTATAGCTGCTAAGAGCACAAGAGGGTAATGGCCAAGTCATACCATGAGGACAGGGTTCCACAAGGGGTCTTCTATCCCAGAACTTTGACATTAGAAGCCACTTCCAAAAGGCCTTCTATATGGTACCCAAATGGTCCCATAGAGAAGCTAGCATCATAGAGCCAGTTACCCAGACTACCACGGTGGGAAAGCAGTCACCATCACCAGCAGAAGGCAAAGCAGGAAACATCCTCAACACAGAAAAGGAGAGAGGCCGGAGGGGTGGGAGGGGTGGGTGGAAAAGGAAATTTCATCTTTTGTCTCACAGGTCCCCCACCCACCCACCCAGAAGACAGGATGAACCCAGTGGAGATCAGCATCACGTACACTGTAATGATGAAGTTTTAGGATTCAGGATTGAGACCAAGGGAAAAGAATGGGAGGCTTGCATAGAACAAAGACAAGAAGAGAGATTACAAAATCTGTCTGCACAGTAAGTTCAGACTCTTCAATAAATTATTCATAAGCACCAAGGACAGGGACAGATAGGCTCAGAGCCCCTGTGTGACAGACCATCCTTCACACGGGCACTCTCCTCTCCCACATCCCTCAAGTGCACATGTTTGGAGCCATCACTGGGATCTTAGGTCGGATGAGTTTTCCAGTTTTTCTGGTCACTGAACCCTTCCTGACCTCCACTGCAGAACAGGACAAGGGAAGGGGTGTGCACCCTTTGTCTACACCGGAAAGCAACCCTCAGCCAGGGTATGACAGACAGCGGGGCAAGAGGATGACTTTCCCTCTTGTCCCTGGCAGAAGGCGCGGCTCTGTGCTGTGGAGAGATTTGCGTGTGGGATGCATTACAGTCAATCCGAGAGACAGTTAGCTCAATAAAGTGCTTTGCATAGTCTCTCATCCCCTCCATCTCACCCCAGCATCACTGGCTCCTCCATGTGTATCCGTTAATGCATGGGCACCAGTGTTCATACCTCAGAGGGTCTGTTTCTGGTGAAACCCAAGCTAAGAGGGATGCAGTTCATGAAACTGCAAGCCTCACAGCAACAGGAGTGGGGACTGACAGCTGACCTCGGGAACTCTTCTCAGGCTCCTTCCCATTGTCACTGACCTGCCAGTGGTTACTTCCACTTTTTTCTGTACCCAAAGGCATGTGACTTTCTTCTTACAAATGACCTTCAGCGTCCCTTTCCTGTTGACTGACTGACCTTAAGCATCCTTTCTTCTTGACTGATCTGTCCTTCTCTACCCCCACATATCCACCAAAAGGAGCCAAGAGGAATCCATGGCGTTTTCATTTGTGAAAAACGTGATGCCTGGCCATGTGAATGGAAAACAAGAATCACCCAGCTTGGCCCTTTGTTCTTGTGCACATGGGAGGGGCCACCATGTTCTTCCTTGTCAATATAAAACTCAGTCCCATGAGGAAAGCCAGACATGTTGCTGGTGCAAACAAGGGAAGTTAAGCAAAATTATATTTGAAATTCTTTCAGTAAAAGGCCTTTGCCACCTTGTGCCCTAGCATCTTGGTTCTTCCAATCACTGGTCCCCTGCACCTCTCTAGGGAGCCTAGGGTGATGTGGGAAAGGCCACTGAAATCCCTAGCGTTGGCTAGAAGATCAGTGCCTGCCTGCATCCCACAGGTCCAGCTCTGATCGGCAACCTGGTTTTTCAAGGATGTTCACCACAAGGTGCTATCTGGTAGCCATTTAACCTGCTCCCCGCTCCTGCAGCCAAAACTTCCTCCCTCTGCCTTTCTCTTTACCAAAGAAACAAAAATACCCTCCATGAATTCCAGTCTCAGAGATCCTGCCCTGGGCAGTCTCCTCCCCAGCCCTCAGGGCCAACCCTTCAGAGTCCTCTACTTTCCTCCCTGGGCCTTCATTTCTTTTCTCGAAGACTAAATTCAAACCACAGGGCCCTGGTCTCTTAGGCTTTCTCGCTCCCCTCACCGGACTCTGACATCAAACCCTGCAGCTGTTCTTTCCTAGACTGCCTTTCTAAGTCCTGGAGTACAGCAACCAGCCCACTGTCTCCCTGGGAGGCAGTGCTAGGAGAGCCACTGGCCATTGCTGCTCCTGCACTCTCAATGATCCCTGCCAGAATCAAAGCAGAAGGCTCCAGCATTTTGTTCCTGACAAATCTTGGGTCCTAGTTCCAAGAGAAAATCTACTTCCTAACCCCCAGTAGCTTTCATGTCCTACCTACTGCTTTTGAATGTATTTTTGGGGGTCTACTGGCTTCCTGAAGCCTGAGGTCTTTGCTGGGCACGAAGGTTCTTTGTACTGGTTCACTCTCAGTTACTGAGGATGCAGGGGCTCTACGGATCAAGGGGCACAGAAGGCTGTGGTGGCTCTCCTCCATACCACAATCTTCCCCGACATAAACCCCTGGCAAATCCATGGCTGTTTGACTTCACTGATGGCCTTATGCCTTCTGAACACAGGCAATCTTCTAAATGAGAGTAGGAAAGCCCCATTTGGCTGTGTTTTGTTTGGGTCGTTTTAATTAGAAGAGGTAATATATACAGGCTGTAACAAAAATTAAAAAAGCACAGTCCAAGTGTGTGACGGTGTTCATCTGTCCCCCAATCAACTGCAATCCCCCTCCCTCCTCACTGCTCACGATAGACAAGGAAAGGTCCAGTAGAAGACTTGGTGGATAAAGGTTCCTGCTGGAAGCTCGGATGGCCAGAGTTTATTCCCTGAGAAACCACATGGTGGAAGGAAAGATCTTCCACAAGTTGTCCTCTGACCCCCACACACGTGCGTGCACACTAGTCCATGTGCACACCTCCTGCCACACACACGTGCTAGGAGACACATACACTTTTTTCACCACAGGCTCCATTTGGAAGATCTTACACTGACCCAGCCTCTGGATTAGGCCGCCACATCCTCCTTTCCTCCACTTCCATGTGTGTGTAAGAAGGGCCATGCCCCTGTCTCAGGGCTTATAAATAAGGACATGAGATAGAGTGATGATGTGTCTAGTGAGGACCAGACAAACTGGTTATAAGGAGTCTATATAACACCCCTGAGCAACCCATAGACAGCAGGCAGCAAACAGGCCTTTCCAGGGAGAGCTGAGAACTCACAGATGTCAGCCTAATCCCCATGCAGTCCTGAGTATAGATGACAAGAGACTTCAGACCATCCCGGGCCATCTCTTAATGACTGAAGAAGATAAAAGGGTGCCTTGACCCAAGTAGGAACGAAAAGACTAAGAAAGGAGTGCAATTGAGAATTCCTACCCAGGAGTTCAAGGGCTCAAATTGCCTCCCTTCCCAGCTTGTGACTCTGAGGTCAAAAGTGCACCATGTGTTAAGAAGTAATTGTTAAGAGCAAAGTCAATTCTCTCTAGATGAATGGACTAAAACCAGGCTCAATTTTTCCCCCACAGGCAAGGAGACAGCAGAAATAAGAACTAACACTCAGTCTCACAGCTACAGACATTGAGATTATCAGATAAATACCAAATAAGGATGTCCAAGAAAGAAAAGCTGGTACCAAAAATATGATACATAAGAGATTATAGACAATGGCTAGGTAGGCATAAACAAAAATGAAGTTGAAGTTAAAATAAGATACATTAACAATTTAAATTCGCTGGGCACACACCTTTAATCCCAGCACTTGGAAGTTTGAGGCCAGCCCAGTCTACAGAGTGAGTTCCAGGACAGCCTCAGCCTCAAAAAGAAACCCTGCACATCCAAAAACAAACAAAATTAAATTTATGGATAGATTGAATGATAGAATAAAGATAGCTAAATAAAGTGAATTCAAAGAAAAAAAGCTCATGGAATAAACATAGGAACAGAGAGAAACAGACAATATGAACCAGGAAAGACACGTGAGATGCCATGAAAAAACCAAGTGAGAAGAGACCTAACGTGTGCCATGTGCCGTGAGAGCTCCAGAAAAAGCAAAGAGTGAAAACAGGAAATGCTCCCTGACATAATACCTAAGAACTTTCCAGAATCTATGAGAAACAACCCTCAGATCGGAACAGGCTTCCGCCATTCCCATCTGAAGAGTTCATAGCTACAGATCCAAAATGGCTACCCCAATATCATTTAGTGCCAACACGGTAGAAGGGAAAAAAGCCAGACTTTAAATTTGCCCACAGACTCCAGAGTCCTGAGCCTTCTCATATGTAGGTCAATAACATGAGCAACAAGGCTAACAGCAAACCACACACGTGGCACCTTCATGTCGTGTGTTCTTCCCCTGTCCGCAAACAGAAGTAGGATGCAGTCTGTGAAGCCTTCTAGGAGCTCAATCCGTGTCTAAAAACAAAACCAAACCCAAACCAACAACAATGAAACAGTAGAAAAGACCAACTCTTAGATTGTGATTTATTTAGTGATTCGCTTGAAACACTGCCTGTACTGCCTGTTTGCCAAGCGTGACCTCACTTGCTACCTGGGACGGAATGACCTGGAGAAGTAGCTGAAACAATGGATCGTTGCCCTTAACAACCTGACCAATCTGGCTTACTCCGTCGCCCCACCTTGTGGCTTTAGAACATACAATGAAAATACAAGCTGGACAGGATACCAAGGCCTTTCAGTTGTCGTCATGGCTTTGGTTCAACAGCGACATCTCTTTTCTCTTCCACTCTTTGGTGTCTAAATGTTTATTCCAGAAGGATTCCCGCAATACAACATAAAAATCCTGCAGGCACTCCGGAACCCTGCTCAGTCTTGCACGGAGAGCCACACAGAAGCACAGTGCCAGGCTCTGGTCCGGTCGCTTCCCCAGGGAAGCCCGTGACCAGGACACAAATCCAGCCTTCCTCCATCTCACGTGAGCATCGTCTGCCTCCTTTTTTCCCCACCCAGCTCTATTCAACCTTTCCGGGAATTTCTAGTTCCTGGAAACCAGGACTCAGAAGCTAATACACTGTTTAGATTGCTTTTATAAAAAGAACAGGGCTGCCAGGCAGTGGTGGTGCTTGCCTTTAACCCCACCGTTTAAGTAAACACTAATAGAGGCAGAGGTAGGCGGATCTCCGAGTTCAAGTCCAGCCTGGTCTACAAACCAAGTTCCAGGACAGCTGAATCTGCACAAAGAAAAAAGAAATTCTATTTCAAAAAAGGAGGAGAAAGAGCGGGGAGGGAGAGGAAGAGGAGAAGAAAAAGAGCAGGGCCATGGGATGGATTTGGATTTTATCATTTTCCCCATGAGGCTGATTAACTTCTCTGAGCTTCAGGACAGTCACTGAATCAGAATTCTTTAGGATGAGAGAGAATCAAATGCACCTTTAACAAAACTAAACCAGAGGGAGCTTATTGATTATATATCTGGATAGAGGCAAAGGGTTAACCAGGAACAGTTTCTTGGGGGCATCACAATCAGAATCCCTAGGTGCTCTTTCTTAGTCTCCATCCCTTCACCTTTACCGCACCCCCCCCCTTCCTCCCAGCTCCCACACCTCCTTGGCAGTCCTAGGCTGTTTCCCAAGCCTGGAAGCTCGCACCAGAAACCCAACAGCAAACAGAACAGGCACTCCAGTTTCCCTAAAATTGTGTTGACTGGCCCAGCCCTAGGTCACGTGCGTAGCTCTAGCCCAGCCCCGAGTGAAGAGGCTGCGTGAGCGCCCACACCCTTCTGCATCTGAGGGCTGGAATTCTGTTCTTCAACAGAATTCTCCCAGAGAAAGTTGTCTGTTAAATCCATTTTATCTAACAACGGACCCCAGAGCTTGGCAACTTAAACCAACAGCCATAATTATCTCATACATCCTCGCGCTGACAATATGGGTGTGGCTTCACTAGAGGTCTGACTCCAGGCTGTCTTTGGAGATAAGGCTGAAGTCATCTCCAGACTGCTAAAACAGAGGGGTGGCCTTTGGAGTTCCTCTGCGTGGTGCTGGGTCAGCCTTGGTCCCTGGGAATCCAGTTCCTGCTTAACTGGAGCCTTCAGTGGTCTCTGCCCGTATGGGTCCCACAGGGAATAGTTAAGTAGCAAAGTAAGAAAATAGACCGCAAGACGTGAGACCTGAGAAGCCACAGCCAAAATTCAGAAGTGACATACTGCTACTTCTGTGAGCAGCCAACCCCAGCACACATGAAGGAGAGGAATAAGAGTAGCATTTGCTGATGTGAGGATTCCTGAGGACCACGTTGGACAGCACACATTTAAATGACCTGGAGAGGACCAGGCATATCAGGGGTAACCACCTTCGTCTCTCTTCGCCCAGACCTGGCACAGGTTAAAATATGCAAGGCTGAATCTAGGGGACTCCTATAAGTTTGAAGAAAACTGGCATGGTGAAACAGTGATGGTACCCAAGAGGCAGAAAAGTCATCCGAGTCCGTTCCTCAACAAGTGACTGAGGTCCACAGCAAGGATGAACAGAGTTCAAGGGAGACCCCAGGTCTTCTGCTCAACTCCATTGCCCAGCCTTACCCTTCCTACACGAGCGTTCACTGACACTGTGTGACAGCTCTGGCTGTCTTGGAACTCACTTTGTAGACCAGGCTGACATCAAATTCACAGAGATCCACCTGCCTCTGCTTCCCAAGTGCTGGGATTAAAGGTGTGCACCACCAATGGACCAGTCACCAACAGCTTCTTAAAGAACATGGAATTCCAATGGTCTGTTACTCAGGAACTTGCCCCACTGCTGTTTCCTTTCTTTTTCCAACCATGTAGACGATGGTACAAATCAGTGGTTCAGGGCCTAGAAGGGGACGGGCCAAAGATGACCACTGTACAACAGATCTAAGACAAAGCTCAGAGAAGAGACATCTGGACATCTGGGTCAAACCCTAATACCCCTGCTCAAGCTTCTAAAAAAAAAAAAAAGTAGGCAGAGCATTTGACTCCTCTAAGCTCAGCATCCACATCTGTGAAATGGGCACACACAATATTTCTTATTCCAACCTCCCTCAGTTTCTCACCCCTGTGATAATCTGGTGGAATGATTTAGGCTCCCAGACCTTAAGCTCAAAACAAAATACAACCAGACTTCTCCCAGGCAGTTCCTCATCTCAGTCCCCTCTCTGTTGACAGAGCCAACGTTGTATTAGATATCTGTTGTCTGTCCCCCCAAACAGTCAGCAAAATCAAGGAACCTGACAGCCATTCACAGACCTCTGGCCTCACTCTCTTCCCTCCCGAAAACCGATTCCCCAACCTTTGCTAAGACTGGAACTTCATCTTGTTCCCACCTGCCAAAGCCCTCCAAAACCCCATTCCCCACCCCGGCTGCCATGTCTGTGTTCCAAGGGCTTGGTCCCTCTCCACTTCATCTCTCCGAGGTATTTCCTCAGCTAACACTCCTTCTTAAGATGCACACTGCCCTGCTCAGAGGAGAAGGCAGATACAAACTATCTTTGTCTTCCCTAGACATGGGTGTTAACGAGTCTGGGCAGCTCAAGTGAACACAGGGAGGGTTTAAAGGCAGGATGAGCTTCACGGGTGCAGAAAGATATGCATGTGTCTGAGGAGTCTCGCGGTCACTTCCTGCAAAGATGGATGCTCTCTTCTGGCCCTGCCCTAACGCTGTTGGCATGCTGCACAATGGGGACCAACTATAGGAAACCGAGCCTTGGCCTCATTTCTGAGGATGAAGGCTCTAAGAGTGTGTGGTCCGGGGAAGTGGGGCTTCTTGGTCCTTGGACTGATGACTAGTGTGTTTGTTTCCAAACAAAAGACTCTTCCCAGTGCTCCAGGGGTTAAAGGGAACACTCCAACACCTAACACCCACATGTGACAGTGGCTGATGTCCCCAAGAGCCAATCAGGTCAGTCCAGGGTTTCCCTGGCTCAGAGGAACCCTATATGTTCTGTTTCTTTACCCAGAATAAGAGATCCAGCCATCAGTGGGAAAGGCAGAGGGCTTCGGGAAATCTAGGGACTGCCTTGGCTCTGAGCCTTACCCAATAGCTCCAATCCCCTTCCTCTGTGCTTAAGTGCCTGAGAGTGTTGCCAATAAATACAATCTAGCGAGTCATTAGCCAAAAACCGGATTGTTTAATTCAAGGGAGAAATTATATTTAGGGAAAAGAAAATTTTGCATTTCGCATCAAATGAGAGCTCGGTGGACGCAAAGGTTGGCCAGCGGTTAGTGAACGCACGTGGCTTTGTAGCCCACACCAAGAGCAAGTGCAGGCAGCAGGGAGCAGTGTGAGCATCTTCAGTGGACATGTGGAAGGCAGGTGGGTAGGTGACAGAGCCATCTCCAGGAGTTCTTCTAGAGTGTTTGGACGAGGGGTGGGGGGGGGGTGGAGAGAGTGCTGCGTGCCTTCTTTCTCCAAAATCAGTATTTGAATTCACCTTGCTCATGTCTGACCTGTGTCTGACCTCACTGATCGAGATCTAGATTTAATTCCGTTTCCTCCCAAATTCTAACCGAAATAACTAGAGAGCTATTGTGAGCTGGGAGCCTCCTATCAGCAGTCATCAGTACTGGAAGGGGGAGAGCTGGGCTCTTGGGTCAGATCTGAGCCTGCTAGCCACATCCTTCTCAGCACCCCTGACCATCCCGGCGAGTGCATGGTTGCTCCCAGTTTCCCTTCTCCCTGTATCCTGAGCCCTGTGCTGACCTCTGCAGGACCTTCGTCTCAGGACTTCCTCTCCACCTGTCCTCATCATTTGTGATGCTCTGGTGGGAGGGGTCATAAAAAGACACTCCCTGTATGAGGTAAACCCTACTCTGTGTGGTCTTCCTGCCTATGGCCCCCCAACAACTTCTCTTTCTCTGAAGCTTTTTCACAACCCTGCATCCCATAAGATGCTCTCCAGGGAAGGTAGCTTTTGTCCCCAGAGCATTGCCCTTTTGAGTGTTGAGTAGGGCATGAATCCCACAACATCTCGATATTGAACTTTGAACCTTCAAAACCAGGAATTATCTGCCTTAGGAATTTCACTGTAGTAACACAAAACTGACCAGTACAGAAAATACATTTTAAAAAATCCCAGTAGTAAGAAATATAAATTAAAATATCATTTTTGATTCATTGCCAAATATTTTCTTAAGCTATAGTAATATGTACCGATGACCAGAACGGTATGGTTAGATCAGTTAAAAAAAAAAGTCAATCATTCCCTAACAGCAAATGTATGACCTGGTTGAATCTTTCTAGAAAATGATTTGTGAAGCTGTAGTATGGGTCTCTAGTCATGGTGGCACATTCCTGTGATCTCAACAGTTGAGAGTCTAGGGCTAAAACCTGAGGGTTACAAGTTTGAAGCCCACTTTAGTTGCATAGTTCAAATCCAGCAGGAGTACATGGGGAAATCCTGTTTCAAATATGTGCGTGTGCTAGCTCATGTGTGTGGGAGGATGGGGCTTCCTTTATCTACTCTGTTTGCTAATAGATGAGCCAAGGTTTATTCAAGAATGCATGCCATTGTGTTGAATACTATTTTGAAAGATTAGAAAGAGCTAAAATCCCCCAATACAGAGATACTTGGATGGATTGTTTTATGCCCACACAAAGGAATACCAGGAACCACAAAAGACATATTCCTAAAATAGGAAGCAGACAGAATTAAGAACAGTAGGTGGGGAGGAACAGAGGAAGAGAGTTGGTATGAATCCCCCCAGGTGAGAATAAGACCCCTACCCACAATTTGTGAGCCACATTTGAAGCAAGCTTTATTAAATTCTGGCCAGGACGATGGACACTGCCCAGGGTCCATACCTGGGCTCTGAGAGGATGGCCATGAATTACATTAGTCCAGTGATTACAGAGGCAAAACCCACAAGGAATTGTACTTCCTGCCTTCATCCAATTAGGGGTAAGCACACATCCTAATGTACTTCCTGCCTACCTACTGTGAGATCACACATCCTGTGCAGTTGAGGCAGCCAACCTTGTCCAAAGAAGTGAAAACACTCTGTCTCGTTATCTTACGGGAGCAACAGCCCCCAGCATTCCAGGAAGTTATCTGTAAAGCAAGTGGGGCTCACAGGCGAGAGGTCCCTTTGCTTTGTTTATCTCTTAAACACAGGAATTCAAACTTAAAGTATAACTTCAACCATCATCATGGAGAAGGGGGGCCCCATGAGCAAAGTGCAAAACTACAGATGAAAATGTCACAATGCAATCCATTATATTTTATATATACTAAAAATTCATCCTTAAAAGCCTAACACAATAAGGGGATGTGAAATTGGCTCTGCTCTGTATCGTGGAAAGCAGGCTACGCAGTCAGCTATGTCCTGTGCTTCCACGCTCCTGTGAGTATCTGGATACATATTCTGTGCTGAGAAAGAAACAAGATCACAGCAGGACCGGTCCACTTTGAAAGCAAGAACGGCTGGCCAAAGTGATGAGAACACGGAGCGGTTGAGTGTTCTGCCCTAAACGGGACACACTTACTGATGGTGGCTCAGGGAACATGGCTGAGGAGGAAGTAGAACACTGTGAAACATTATCTTCTAGACACGATATAGCTTGTTGCATCCATGAAATCTCAGCAGGGTTAACACAACCCTGGGCCACCAATAAGTCCTCTCAAGGGTAGGAAAGACTCATGAGGCCTCACCGGTCGCTGAGAACCTACCGGCAGTAAATTGGGCTTGGGGACAGATAGCCATATGCCTCAAACTGGTAAGTTGTTGGGAGAAGAGACTTTGTGGGAGGGGAGGGGAATAAGATAGAAAAATGATGAGGAAATACAACCAAAGTACATGGTTTATGTATAAAATTGTAAGAGAATAAATTTTCAAAACGCATGTGTGGATGTGCTTTATATAAGCAAATGAATGAATAAGAAGTATTCCTTAAATGGTTAGCGTTCTTTGGATTGGCAGGTTAAAGGTCTTGTTTTCCCTATCTAACCTCTGTATTTGAAAGCCCATTGCTGCATGAGGAAGAAGGAGCATAGCCTGAATGATTTCCTGGACCTGAGGCTCCAGCGTGGGCCACAGAAGGAAACTGAGGCTGTCAATGACACAACAGCCTTTCAGTCAGAGTAGGCAGCTTCAACCTATAGACTCAGGAAAGGCCGTGTGTGGCCCCTGAGGCCACTTGCTGGATCTATGCACGCCTGGGACAGGGGCCTGCTGTGACCTGCAGTAACTCCAGAGAAAAAGCCAGATCCACACCTCTGAAAGCTCGCAGCCCCTGAGGCCTATCGGCACTCCACCAGTGAAAGCATAAGGAGCCCTCTTCACTCTCAACCTAACCCCAGGTCTCCCTAACCTTCAGCGCTACCGGAAGCCTCTAACACTTCCCACCTCCCTGCTTGCCTTCTGTTGACCATTTATCTCTCCAAGGCTTGATCCTGGCTCTGGAATAATAGCCCACGGTTCGAATTTTGTTCTATGAATATTTGGAGCATAAAAAGTGTGAGCTCATATCTGCTGCTGCGCACACTGGTGCGGAGGTCAAGAGCAGCCCACTCTTCAGCACTGTGAGCAAAGAGAAGCCAGAGACAGGTGAGAATCAACATGGCCCACTTTGCCCGGTTCTTCAGGTTTGAGCATGGCAAAGAGCCCCCACATTCACAAAAACCCACTGTCCCTGGAAAACCAGGACAGTCGGTCACCCTGGGGACAAACAAACCCTTTGGCAGGGATATAGAGCATCCTCTATGGATTAGTTGGACAAAGGCCCAGATTTTAGGGGAATTCTGCAAATATAGTGCTATTTATCCGGCAGCTAAAGAATTAGTTTCGGTATTTAAATACTATCCAAGGCAGATATGGCATTTCCCATGACCCTATCCCGACTTCTCGGTCTCCGGGAATCAAAGCCCTTTGTGGGGTTATTTTCTTTATTATAGCACCACCTTATGTAGCTGTCCACATGACCAAACTGACCTCGGAACTCCTATCTGTGTTAGGGCTACCCACGCTTCACTTGCAGGACAGGAATAAGCTTCTGTTCTATACAAGTAATCTTTTTCTTTGCATACTAATTGCTAAAAACCAATGGGCAAATTCACATTCAAATCCTCAGGAAAAACAGACAACAGAACAGAGCCCAGGCACCAGCCCTGCCCAGTGTTCAATGTCCTTCTTAGCTTTATTTTCTTTGTTATTCTGAGGTTTTTTTTTCCTTTTTCATTAGAAATAAGTTACACTGGCCAGATGTGGTGACACACATCTGTGGTCCTAGCACCAGGGATTGAGACAGAAGGAAGGCATCTGAGGCAAGCCTAGGCTGTATCTAAGCTGTGACTGAAGACATGGATAGAAAGGGGGCTGAAGAGAGGGCTCATCTGTTAAAGCACTTATTGCCCTTTAACAGCGACTCAAGTCTAATTCCCAACAATGTCAAGCAGCTAACAACTTCCTGCAACTGCGGCTCCAGAGAATTTAACACCTTCTTCTGGCCTCTTCAGGCACCTACATTCATGTGCACATGCTCTCACACAGAGGCACACAGACACATAATAAAAGATAAAATCTTAAAAGAAAAAGTTCACACAAGGATTATGGTCGTGGTAAGACAGCCAATTACTGTGCCCAAGGCCCTCAATCTCTAGTAATGAGAAAAAGACAGAAGAGAGGATAACGGGCAGAGGAGAGGAAAGAGAATGAGACCTAAGAGATAGGACAGAGCTGGGAGGTGGTGGTACACACCTTTAATCCCAGCCCTCAGAAGGCAGGCAGATCTCCGAGTTCGAGACCAGCCTGTTCTACAGAATGAGTTTCATGACAGTCAAGGCTACACAGAGAAACCCTGTCTTAAAAAAAAAAAAAGAGAGGGGACACAGAGAGAAAGGAGTAACTATGAATTCATCAGTGGATCCATTAAATTAGAACCCTCATGATTCAATCGCCTCTCAGCAACCCATCAACTGCCAATCAAGTCCTTGACCGCTGAGCCTAAAGCCTTAACACTGATGATGTTCACAGAACTATCAGAGCACTGGCAAGGCATGAGCCTAGTCAAGTGCCAAGTTCCACCCTGCCACCTTCCACTTTGAGAAGACTGCAGATAAGGTATTTAGGTCTTTGGCGGAAGTTCTGTCAAGTCTGCGCTACTACGTGTACTACAGTACTATGTCTGTAGTATACCGCCTGCTCTACAAAGGCCTGGAGATTTAAACAGAGACACAGATCATCCTTGAATTCCCCAAGAATGCCCCCTTTATTGTGTTCAGGAGCAGCTTATATAGAGATCCTTAACTGATAGCCACGCCTCAACCAAACCCACCAGAAACCACTCTCCTGCCATCAGGAACTCCTGAGGGTCTCGTGCTCACTCTCGAGGGTCTCGAGCTCAGAGCAGCTGCAAACACAGAAAAACAAGTTGTTTTGCTCAGAGCAGCTGCAAGCATAACAAGTTGTTTACAAGAAATTCAGGGTCTGGGGGTTTACAGCCCCGAACAAGTTCCTCCAGCTGTAACACAGGAAGAAAAATATATACAATCTCCAGGGCTCTAGTGAGAAGTCCTGTATACAAGCATATAAAAAAGGCGCATAGTAGGTATACAGAAATAGCTGTAGTTAGTAGTTAGCATTTTGGTAAGAGTGAAATGAAGTAGAAATAATACAGAGATGGTATACGGGCCTTGCACCTTCCTGTTTGTACTTTGCTGTGATCAGTGACCACACAGGACCTATGCCAGGAAGCCTGAGAAAGAAAAATCAAACCATGGTAGAAATTATCACCCCTTCATATCACCTCCCTCCCCCAGGCTAAAGGATACTTACAGGGCATGGTGTCACAACCACGTCCTCCTCCCCATTCTGTTGGTGACCATCTCAGTAAATGGGCTATTTCTATCTGCAAGGGCCTAAGATATAAGGAAATACTAAAAAGCATACAGGAGGGATAGGCAAGAGGATCTAAACTGAGAGAACTGGAAAGATCTTTCAATCCACAAGATCTGGAGACCAGGGTGGGCTCCGTCCCCGAGAATGGTTTGCGATGGTTCTGAGAGAAACCTCTTCTTATTAGATACTGCAGCCACACCCGGTACTTTCGGAAGCAGCCTTCTGCCTAAGGAACTGTGACTGAACTCTCCTTTCTACTTTAATTATCAAGTTCACAGAGCTCACACAGAACACTGAAACAAGAGGCATGTTCAACTAAAGCAGTAGGAGTCACCTTGTGATTCCAACTCAAAATCTTCTTGGAACATCTTCCATGACAAAACAATGGTTTAAATTCTCGATGAATCAGGGAAGTGAGGCCAAGGTACCCACTGAGACAACATAGTTATCCATCTTCTTCCGTGTGTTCCCCATGCCCCTCACCCCTAACCCTGACACAGTTTGTTTTCATTAGTCAGAATGTTCTGTGTTCTACAGACTCCCAAACAATTCAATGAGCCCAGCGAAAAGCAGAATCTATCAGTCATTGTGAAGGCGTGGCTGAAGCTAACTACAGAGCTTACTGGATCCTTCAAACTCTCCATCTTATGGCTCCTTGTTGGTGGCTTCATTTCCTTTAGGTTTATTTTCTCAGGACCATTGATTTCGCAGTTCTCTGGCCCTGGGAGAAACTGGCTTTCTTGCCCAGCCCCCGCCAGAGGCTTTGGTATCCCTGGGCTTCATTAGGTTCTCAGCCTTTTGGCCAGGGATCAGGTTGGGCTGCCATTCCATCAGAAAGGGTCAGAGCAGGCAAAGACAGCGGAGGATCAATCACTTCAGCTTCCTCTGTCACAGCTCTTGACTGACACAGGTCACTTCTCTCGGAAAGTCTAGTCTCCAAACTCTGCTTTCCTGTGGTCCCCAAAGTCTGGGTTAAAAGACACCCAAGATTGCTTCATCTCTGTTCTACCCTTACAGATTTGTGAGTCTTTTCTCCACTGGGCTTAAACAACTGATGGTGTTTTATGAAATCCTGTGTCTGGAAGGCTGAATTTTAATCTAAGTAAATTGTTTTGGGTTATTATAGGAAAACTCAAAGGCACAGCTGTCAATCACTCTCTTAGTCAGCTCTCCTTCTGATTCTAGATATATTCTGGGAACATCACCCAGAGCATTTATGATAATGCATTGCACGGAGTTACACAACCAAATTTTCTTAACTTCAGAAATCGCGAACTTCCAAAAATAGTGTCAGAGGGGAAAGATGGAAGATTCAGAGCAACATAATGCCAAATCCCAACCCTGTTTCTTTGTCCTCCAAGCCATATGTAGGAGAGGAAGTCAGATGGCAAGGGGGTACTGGAGAAAGAGAAGCCTTGCCAAGGGCCCTCTGTTTGGAGGGTGGTTAAAGCCCATGTTAGAACTTGGCTCCCAGTGCAGCAGAGTTCAGAGTGGGGGCTTTTGGGAAGCGATTGCACCATCACTGCCTTCCCTCGATGGGGTCAAAGCATGTCTGTATTATTGGAAGACAGCACAAAGTGGGAGATGGGGGCCTAGTTGGAAGAAGTGATTCCTTACAGTTCTGGAGGGCTGGGAAGGCCAAAATCAAGATGCCAATCTGAGGTCAAGGCAGCTGAATTGATGTTGTTTTATAGGTTCTTTCGAGAATAACTTGCTTCCACAGTCTGACCTATTTGCCTTGCTCTCCTCCCCCCACTGTTTACCTCATGCAGCCAAATCCATTTTTAGAGAATCAGCTCCTTAAAGAAGACATCCTTGCCCACAAAACCCTGGTTGGTGGAGATGCCGAAGATCAGAAGTGACACATGACCTTATTCACAGGCACCCACTGACGTGTCTGCTGTGCCCGTTTCCAGTCACCCACATATGTGCCTGCATTGTTCCTCAAAGTCAGCAGGGACTGTGTTTTATTTAACTCTCTAGCCCCCTGTGGAGCAAAGTGTCTGAGCCATCGCAAAGGTCTCAGAGATGTTGTGGACTGAGCTGTTGTACAAATGGACCATGCCTAGCGATACTTGCGCAGGATATACTGTCATAGTTCCAAGTAAGGGACCAAAAGGGATCAGTCACAGTAGACTTTGGGCTTAGATGTTCTAGTCTAAGTATCTCAGCAACCTTTCCGAGAATAGACCCTTAGACCATCTTTAAAAGATAGCTCTACCTTCCACACTTGGCCTATGCATTGAGTAGGCACCTAAAGCAAACCGCAGTTAGGGAGCAGCAGATGTGGTAGGACTCCCTCACATCTAAACATTTCTTAAATATGAGCGTGGGGGCACATGCCTATAATTCCAGCACTTGGGGGAAAGAAGAGAGATCACTAATCTAAGGGCAGCTTCAGCTACACAGCAGATTGAAAGCCAACCTAGGCTACATGAGACCTGTCTCCAAAATAAAGAAGAAATGATTGTTGAATTGTAACGCAATGTCTGCTCTGTATGTGTTATGTGCTACACGCTCCGGAACGGTTCAGTTCTCAAGCCGGGCAAGGGGCTGGAGATTGGAACACACACACCGATTACAGAGACATGGGTCATCCTTGAAACAAGAAGGCCAACTTTAGTGTGTTCCAGGGCAGCTTGTACAGTGCTTGTACAGTGCCTTCCCTGATCAATGGCCACACCCTAGCGCTCAGCTGCAAGCCCACCAGAAACCACTCTCCTGCCATCAGGAAACTCCTGAGGGTCTCGTGCTCAGAGCAGCTGCAAGAAAACAAGTTGTTTACTCTGGCCACAAGAAATACAGGGTCTGGGGTTCCAGTCCAACATTTAATTGCATATCAAAACTAAAGAAAACAAGGTTTTGTTTGTTTTTTTGTTTTTTTTTTTAAGAAAACCAAAGTAGTGAGGATCAAGCCCCAGGGACTGGAGACTAGAATGGCAAGCCTCTCGTTTTATGCTCTTGTATGCTTTAATATAGGCATTAAAGTTTCAATGCTGGATTAAAAAAAGCAAGTTTGGATTCCTCAGTTTACCAATGTTCTAAAACCTCTTCCTTAGCTCTTTACAACGGATGGTCTTTTTCTTGTTTTTGCCAGTGGCTAACTTGACTACGTTTTAAGTAGGATGTCTCCTACCTGGAGACCCCAACCTAGGAAGCTAGTGTGCCGTTAGGTCAGCTGTCCCACTCTCTAGGAAGGTGTGGGATATGCCCCGTTCCCTGGCATTGTCTCTCTACAGGTCTTCTCAGTGAGATGTGGAAGGCTAGGGTGAGGGAGGATGCTGTGGGAAAGGAAGGGTCTAGGGCTGCTTGACCTTGAATCAGGCTTAGTTTGGACAGAGTCTCAGGAATGCTTGGTGGCTCATGGAACCCCTGGGTAGTATCAGTTGGTCCAGAGATGTATCTCAGTTGAAGTTTTCTATGAACACGTGCCACATGCACCTGCCCTTGCCCCCTTTATACAGATCTCCTTCAAAGGTTATAGGTGCAGTAGATGGTGTCACGTCACTAATAGCCACTGTTGACTTGAATGCCCGGTGCCGGGTGTGCCTTCTGCCCCCTTGCAGATGCCCCCCCCTTGTCCCCTTCTCTGTGCCCAGGAGACTGTGACCTGGTTGTTCTATCAGTCTCTCCCTGACCCTAGGGCTCCCTCCGAGTGTGAGCAATGCAAAGCCTGCTGAGAAGGGAAGAGAGGGGAGGAAGCTGACCATTTTGTCTTGCTGACTTACTTCATTGTAAGCCTGCGGGCAGTGACTGTCTCCCTTGATCAATTCGCTGCTCTTCCCTGGCTACGTCCTACTGTCTCCCTCCAGAGTTCTCAAATTACCTAGCTATAAAAGCAGGTCATTTGTTCCCTGTGGGTACCCAGCGGATAAGGTGTTTCTCGACGAGAACACCCAGAAACCTGTTTATATCTGGACCTTACGTAAAGACCACAAGGCAGGTATGATGATAGCTATGCCCACTCTGTGACTAGAAGATGCTGGATACGGTAGCATAAAATCTGCAATTTTTACAATCCAGAGAAGGAAGCAAGAGGATGGGGAGCTCAGAGTATGTGAGACCCTATCTCAAAAGCACATAACACCCAGAGAAAGAAGGCAAAGGAGAAGGAAAGGGAAGAAACGAGAACAAAAACGAGAAAGAAAAAATTCTAGATGTATGTGCAGGCTGCTGTGCTCTAAGTCCTCCATGTTCTGTAGGTTCAAGAATTGATTCCTAACCCATGGCACCAAGCACCAAGCCTTAATACATGAGAGGTATTGACAACTTGAAAAGGTAGGACTTTTACTATACTATTTATGCCAATGTAAAGCGCGCATCCGGCCTCTTGGTCGCTGTTCTCCATTCCAGCAGAGGATTGTGACTTGTGAGTCTACCCCCCTAAATAAATAACCCTCTATTATTCTCAATTCTGAGCTAGAGTGGGATTTCTTTTAAGCATCCTTCTTCAGACTTTCACAAGATATCTCTTCAGGTCTACAGAGCCCTGCCTGCGCAGATACAGTGAGATCCAAACCATGAAACCAGCTTCTCTCGGCTACTGGGAGACTTGACCCCATCACCCATCCAAACCAATGGGGCCAAAGGGCCATGCAACTGAGCCTCCAGAACTGACCCATGATGGTCCCCTCCTTTCTCGAGAAGCAGATTATCTGAGGCCCTAGGGATCTGAGGTGGTGGAAGGTTGTCTGACATCCAGACATCACTGGAGCATCTCTCCTTCCAGGGCACTGGAGAGAACCTGTGCCAGTGTAGCAAAAGGAATGGCAATAGACCTCTCTGCACGGCTGCCCACCTCTTCAGCATGTCCTTCCTGCCACAGGAAATCTACGGAGCCTAGAGGTCAACTGTTTTCTATGCCTTCCATATTCTTATTATCAAAGCAAAGGTTGGACTAGCTGAACATAGCGGACAATGAGGAAGAATGGGAACTCAAGAACAATCGCAGTGGGTTTTTGATCCTACTGCACGTACTGGCTTTGAGGGAGCCTAGGCAGTTTGGATGCTCACCTTACGAGACCTGGATAGAGGTGGGCGGTCCTTGGGCTTCCCACAGGTCAGGGAACCCTGATTGCTCTTCGAGCAGATGAGGGAGGGTGACTTGATTGGGGGAGGGGGAGGGAAATGGGAGGCGGTGGCGGGGAGGAGGCAGAAATCCTTAATAAATAAATTAAAAAAATAAAATAAAATAACAACAACAAAAAAAGCAAAGGCTGGTGATACCAGTCACGGGCTGCCTGTCACTGGGCAGAGACTCTCCTGCCTAAGCCTGACAAGAGTGTAGCTGCAGCTGTAAGGAAAGGGGACTCTTCCATTGCATTCCCGACATGCTCACCTTCTGCCTAGTCAGAGTATCTCCCTGCTCCCTCGTCCTACACTTACGCAGCTCTGCCTAAGTCTCAAGTCAGGAAGCCCAGGGCCAAGCCCTGACTTTGCACTTCCGGCCACTGATTGGAGAAGGGGTTCTCTTTGGAACCTGGAAGTTCCCATCAGCGTTTCCTTTTGAAAACATGAGTTCTGCTACCTTGCTGATGAGCCCATATAAAAAGTTGCAAAGACAGCATTTAGAAAGAGAGGAATTCAAATGTTGGTTCTGACAGAATCAGGATCTCAGTGAAGCAGCCTGGATTCTGGCATGATTCTGCTACAGTATCCCATGGCAGCAGCATGTGTGTGTGTGTATGTGTGTTTAGTATATATGCTCATGTGTGGGGGTGCATGTGCATGTGTACACAGACCTCTATTGCTATGTTTTCTGACACGGGGTCTGAACCTAGATAGCTTTCTAATGGACAAGACTGGCTGGCTGCAAAGCCCCAGATATCCTGTCTCCACCCTCCACAGGGCTAGGTTACAGACATGCCCAGCAAAGCTTTGCTGGCTCTGCTCGCTGAGTCACCTGCAGCCCCTTACAACTTGGGAGACGTTCCTTGCTTTTTGAGGCTTTGAAAGTTCTCTTCTGTAACAACAGCCCTTGACAATTCCAGTCTTGGCTGTAAAGGCCTAATAAAATGACTAGAAAAGACTAGATTCTCCTCACTGAACAGTCTTAGAGAACTTGAGATGTGGTCAATGGACTGAATAAATCGGTCAGGCCAAACAATTCTGTTGTCTTTTCCATACATAGACAAAGTCAGAAACAGGGAACAGTTAGAAATTTGTTCCACAGTCTTTCGAGGCTTCTGAAAATTATCATTAGCATTATTATTATTTATTAAAGCTGCCTGTGAGCTATATTCCAGCAAGGGTAGAACCTGGTCACAGGATCTGTACTCTGCCAGAACACTGAAAAGCCCTCCTGGGTGTGTTCACAGGATACTGGGTCGGATGTAGCAAGGGAGAAAACAGGCCCTTCCTTGATGCAGACAGAGGCATGGCATCAATGAAGGCTGGATAGGTGGGGCTCTTCAGGCCAAGGATGGGTGGGTTTGCCTCCTTTCACAGGAAATGGGTGAAGCCCTGTTTGGAATTATTCCTCAGACGTTTTTGTGCCGTAAAGGAAATGTCTTCCGATAGCACAGAGCTATTGGTTTCCTGTTGTGAACTGGGAATTTCTGACTTGCCCAAGAATGGCCAGGAAGGGAAAGGGTAGTTGTCTGTTGAGAGTCCTTGTTTAATGAAAATGCTAATTCAAGGGTTTCCAGAACACTCTAAATAGCCAGAAGGGAGATTGGGGGTTAGGGAGAGGTCATGGTAGCAAGGGAGGTCTTGTGGGCAGATGGGTTTGTGACCACGTTAGTTCTAAGAATATTTACTGAGCAGTTCTGTTGTGAGCATTGTACTGTGATAGCCAGGTAGACCAGATGGCTTGGCAGCCTTTTCCCTCTAGATAACATGCAAGTGAGGAAACTGATGTAAAAATGGGTTTTGAGTAACATAGGACTAAAATAGAGCTATGCTTTAAAAATATACATTTAAAAACATTGTATATACTGTATGTTGGATTAATCTTTCCTGTGCACATAACACCAGGAGGGGACAGGAGAGGGTATCAATTATCCTGCTTTATAATAATTCTCCCACCTTAGTTCCTTGAGTCAGAGTCTCTCACTGAACCTAGAATTTGCCTTTTCTGCTAGGTTGTCTGGCCAACTGGTCCCAGAGACCTCTATGTCTGACGCACCCCTCATACTATGCCCTGGGGCTACAGATGTGCACAGCCACCCCTGACTTTTCCATGGACACTGAGGATCTAAATTCAGGTTCATCTATCCAGTGTTCTTACCCCCTGAGCATCTCCCTAGAACCTTTGGAGTAGTATTACATGTTCTGGGTTCTTTTTTTTCCCCCTTCTCAGTTTTTTGTGTTTTGTTTTTCGAGACAGGGTTCTCTGTAGCTTTTGGTGCCTGTCCTGGAACTAGCTCTTGTAGACCAGGTTGACCTCGAACTCAAAGAGATCCAACTGTCTCTGCCTCCCGAGTGCTGGGATTAAAGGCGTGCACCACCACCTGGCTTTTTTTTCCTTTCTCAGTTTATCATGAGGTTGGGAATAACAAACAGATGGAGGCTTCCTAGAGTGTAACAGGATAGTCAGTACCGAGCCCTGGCTATGCTCTGAATGCTTCCTCACCTAGTGTCACACTGGCCCTAAGAAACAGGTCTCCAGAATTGAGAAGGTAACAGTTTATGAAGGCCATGCGATGTAAGACATGGAACCAGATGTTAGCATCCCTCTTTTCCTTTCCTCTCCTCCATATCTGAGTCCCTTTCTCTGCTGTATTTTGCAGTGAGCAGGTTTAATACCTAACATTAGTCAGGTGGGGGCTGACTCGTTTTCAAGGTGTGCTAAGAGATCTTTCTTACTGAAGATTTTGTCTTTATTAACACAGGGTAATAGCAAAACCAAAAAAAAAAAAAACATCCTAAACCTCAAAGAAGTTGAAAAACTATCACCAACAGTTTGCCGGCATACCCTCGTTCCTGGGTTACTGCCTCACTCTGAATTTGCCTTTCTCTTCTTCCATGTGTCTAGCCCTGATTTGCTATGCAGAATAATTGGCTCCTCCTGTGAACAACAGCCTCTCTTCTGCCCCCGGAGAGAAACACAGGAACCGAGAGAGATGGGTCCTAAGTGCTGCGGTTACACTGCCCTAGAGCACAAGTCTTTGTTTCCTTGTGCTTTTGTCTGTGCACACATCAGGCTGCTGATTGGGAGCAACCATATCATTTTATAAAATATTGACCTCAAACTTTTTTTTCTTAACACTTGAAGGGTGTTCATGCACACACAAGTGTTCTTCCTTGTGTTCGTAAAGTTTTGAATCGTGTTTAACCAAGAATCAAATTCCATCCTGGGAACTAGGGATCCAGACAGAAATGAATAGAATGTGACCATCTTAGGGAGGTGGCTCTCAGTCCCCTGGGGACACGGTTTATACTGTGAGCTGGCCCTCACCACACGTTGTGCCAATTCTCCTCTCGTGGGTCTTTCTCTGTGATAGCGACTGGGGAGAGAAACGTTCATTGCTTTAGTGTCCCCGTCTAGCTAGACATGGCTATGAAACCCAGAACAGAGTTTATGTGATACGGTTTTTGGAATAAACACAAGTCTGTGGAGAGGTGTTCTGGAAAAGCTTTCTATGACATGAAAGGAGGAACAAATGCACATGTGGCCATTTGCTTCCTGTCTGGAATGCAGACATGTGGGGGCCATCTTGTGATGAAGGGTGGCCGGTCAGAGACTGTGGGCAAGGATAATACACACCATCCCTCTGCTCTTGATGACAGCGCTGAGCGTAGTCCCCAGCTAGGAACTGCCTGATTTACGTATCCTTTTTCTCATGCTGGGGATAAAACCAGGGTCTTATGCATGCAGACCGAGCTCTCCGCCAGTGAGCATCCTCGGCTCTTGGTTTTTGGAGGCCCAGGCTTGGTATGGTCCCTGGAACTCACTTCTCCTGCCTTTTCCTTCCAATCTCTGGGATAACAAGTGTGTCTTTCGAGCCTGGGGGAAGCCCTTGAAAGCAGGATGGTAAGGAGAGCCTGGATCTGCCAAGGTTAGTCTGCCAGGAGCACACAGGATGGGTGATAAAAAAACTGAGAGCAGAGCAAGCTAAGACTGCTGGATTCACAGAGAAATGAGGCAGAGAGCAAGCCTACAGCACACCCAAATTAAGGAAAAGATTTGAGACGTAAGTGCTGAAAATCTAATCTAAAATGTCAATGAACCATACACACATACAATTTTGGAAATGCAAAAATCTCTTAAAGACACAGGCTATAAAAATGTAGGCAGAGGGACAGGTATTAATAACTATTGGGCTAGTTTCCCTTTGCCCTTGGGTGGCTTGTCTTTGATTCTCTGGTTCAAGAACTAATGTCTGGGTCTTAGGATGTCTGCCTCACTTGTATGAAATCCTAGGTTCTAGTCTCGCCACTGTATAAGCCTGGTATGGTCACAAAGGCTTATTATAATCAAAGCACCTGGGAGGTAGCGCTGGAAGGATCAGAAGTTCAAAGCCTTATTTGACTACAAGAAGTTCAAACCTTGTCTGGACTATATAGTAAGTACCTTGTCACAATGATGCATGAATGTCCTTTGAGAACATCCAACGTTACCCTGATCTAGAAAGGCCATGCCCTGAGTTCTCCTCCCCTTAGCCCTCTTTTTAGGTCCCCCGAAGAGTCTCACCTCAGAATGACCCTTGTCCCACTCTCACTGTTTAAAGTCTTGCCTTGTGACTACCTTTCCACTTCAGCCCTGGGAAAAGATGCCCACTTATCACCTCCACCCCTTGGGCGCCTCCACCTGCCTGGGTTTTCAGCCTCCCTCACTCTGAAACCTCTCAATGAATAGGTTGCCCCAAAGCACAAGGAGGAGACTTATCTAGCCTGTGGCTTCAGATAAGAAATAAATTCAGGCCAGTCATGGTGGCACAGAGCATTGATCCCAGCACTTGGGATACTGGTAAGTCTCTGTAATTGAAACTACCCTCCCCCTACAATGTCTACATTGTAACTTCCAAGCCAGATAAAGCTACATAATGAGAACTTGTGTCAAACAAAGCAAACAAAAAACAAAATTTCAGAACTCCATTTGTAAAAACCCTGGTTTTACAAAACATTGAAGACTCCATGAGATGTTAATAGGTAGCTGTTTTTTTTAAGTACCTCTGTCAAACTTCGATGAAGTTAAAGATAGTTTTATGATAAATCATCTCAGACTTTAACAGGATAATATTTACTATATAATACACTCTGGCATTTTCAAAAGCCCTGGTTTGGCTCACCAGGATTCTCTGCCCTTGTTGGGCAGCAGCTGGGACTTGCTGCAGCTGACTTCATCTTTCCAAGGAGCAGCAGATCTCTCTGCCTGGCCAGGGAAGGGAAACAACCGTGCCCCCAAGCAAGGTCCTCTTCCACTTATGTTCAAACAGGAGGAAGGCCCCAGCTCTCAGGGGCCCCAGTGAGCTTCATCATGGGAGACAGGCCATGGAGCACAGCTGGCAGGCCAGGGACCATCCATCCTTCCACTACTGGACAGAAGCCTCTGTCCATCCAGTCCCACCCAGGTTGCTGAGCTTTCGAAGAAGAAAACGGGCAGGAAGCAGAGGAAACTAGTTGGGGAGAAACACCCCCCCCATACTCCCTACCCCACCCACACACATCCCTGTGTGACCCACCCCTTCTAGTTCAGTCTTCCTTCCCTTCCCTCCTCCTCCCCCAGGGTTCTTTCCTTCCTTTCCCTTTCACCTCTGGCAGCCTATGCTAATTGATTCCTTCTCCCCCCCCCCCCCCCCATGGAAGCTGCCTTCCCAAGCCCAAGAAACTCCTTATCTCCTATCTAGGATTTGCTTTGAAGCACTTGGGGGTGGGTAAGCGGGTGTTCAGCCTGACTGAGGTGAGGTCATTGGGGTCCATTCCCCTTTTCAGTACCATTTTAAAACCCACACACCTAGCAGGCATAGTAATAAACTTGGCCTTCAGGGCTCTTAAATTGCCAGACAAAACCAAAGTCATAAAAACAAACAGAAAGGGAGCACAAGCCAGAGAAACAGAAAGTCCAAATATAAAGTCTTAGCAGTAATTACAGAGCTGTAAAGTTCAAAGTCCTGAGGAGTGATTAATAAGCACCCCCCTCCTGTCTCAAAACTGATTGCCGTCTGCTCAGCCTCCAGACACAGCCCTCAGCATACCTCCACGGTCACAGGCCACCTCCTTAACAGACTCTGCAGTACTGAGCCCTAACTTCTGAATATAAAGAAATAAACGGTGCAAACCTACGAACACCATCAACTTGTATTCAGGATAGGCTCTTCAATGATCCCGTAGCTCACCCACCCAGCCAGACTGGCTGGCCAGCAAACCCCAGAGCTCCTCCTGCTTCTACCTCCCTAGTGGCTAGGGTTTTAGGCACGTGCCACTGCACCCAGCATTTTGATGTCCATGCGTGCTGAGAGTTGAACTCAGGACTGGCGGAGTTCCCCAGGCCCTCTGGTTTTAGTTTTGAGAATTCGCAGTAATATATTAAATGGTTGGGTTTAGGTTTTGGTCAACACTTAACCATCCGCAAACGGGGCCAGTTTAAAAGAGGCCAGAAAGATAACTCAGGTGTTAAGAGCATTGAATGCTCTTCCAGAGGACCCAAGTTCAATTTCCAGAGCCCCTATGGTGACTCACATCCATTCATACCTCCAGTTCTGGGGGATCCAATGTCTTTTGCTGGTCTGAACAAGCACTACACACATGCACTGCACAGATGTACATGCAGCCAAGACACTTAGAACAAAACTTAAAAATTTTTTTATGTGTCTAAGTAAACAACTTCAACACATAAATAAAATGAAAATAAGTTGGTTCTTTTTGTTTTGGGTTTTTCTTCGTTTTGTTTTTGTTTGTGGTTATTTTTTATCAAGACAGGGTTTCTCTGTAGCTTTGGTCCCTGTCCTGGAATTAGCTCTTGTAGACCAGGCTGACCTCAAACTCAGAGATCCACCTACCTCTGCCTCCTGAGTGCTGGGATTAAATGCGTGTGCCACCACCACCCGGCTTATGTTTTGTTTTTTTAAGACAAGGTCTCACCATATATCGCTGGCTAGCTTTGAACTTGCTTAGTAGACCAGCCTGGCCAGGAACACCACACACCCAGTGATAATTTTATTCTTAAATGGCTTCCTTCAGTTTATTTTGCTTGTTTGTACTTCAAGATTAAAGTTTTCAACCACACTCAGAGCTTTGAAACATCGTCACACCATGTAAACATTATCAGTGCTGCCTTTGGGGAGCTGGAGCGAGGCGCTTAAAGATCTGGACTGTTTTCCAGGCCACACCTGGACACTGCAGGATGCCCCACACCCCGGATCCTGCCACCTGTGTCTGTCCTCTCTTTGAGCCCCCTCTCTACCCCACCTGCCCAGAACTCTATCTCCTTATGACATCTGGGAATACGGAAATGAGGGCTGGTCAAGACACCCAAATTTCACCTCTTGTCTTTCTCTCCTTTCAACACCAAAGGGGTTTTTAATTCCTACAACTCAGCTTTCTGCTGTGTAGACTTTACCTTCCAGGAAGGAAAAAAACAAACACAGACGTTATAATCAACAGGGAAATTGTCAGTTTCGAGCTCACAAATTTTGTCTGGTTTTTATTTCATGTGAGTGTTCTCTAGTCCACGAGGACAGTCTTTCCACCCTTCTGTGTCCATGCTCTGAAAATTCCGTTGTGGATCTTGGTCGAGAGATGTGCTTGGCATGCCTTGGTTTTGAGGGGGGTGACAGCTATGATGGTCCCCGTGGCTGCGAATGGACAGACTTGCTCCTGTCTGTCCAGTCTTTTTTCCCCCTGCCCAAAAGCTCTCTGCCTCATAACATCATGATTACTGTGGTTTAGCTATGGTTTTAACGTGTTCTTCAAAGATTCTTGGGTCAGAGACTTGATTCCCACTGTACTGCTGGGGGTTAGGGGCTCATGGGATCTCTGACAGGCAGAACCTCATGGGCGATCGATCATGACTGGCCATTCCCTGCTCTCAGGTTTCCTAACTCATCAAGATGACACCGTTTTTTACTTAAAAATTTCCACCTCCTCCCCTCCTCCCATTTTCCTCTCTCCAATCCCCTTCCCCTTCCCTCTCCAGTCCAAAGAGAAGTCAGGGTTCCCTGCCCTGTGGGAAGTCAAAGATCCTCCCCGCTCTAGGAAGGTGAGCAGATGACATGTTCTTTATCAGTTTGATACATCTTCTGTGAGGTTCCACCCAAGCCCAGCTGTTGCCAGCATCATACCCAAACCTCTGGAGTTATAAAGCAAAATAATTTTTTAAATCAAATAACCCAATCTCCAGCGTTTCGTTGCAGTAAGAGAACACGGACAAACGCGAAGGTGAGGATTGTTGTGTTTGGAGTTAGGGTGGTTATAGATCCAGACCAGGCAGGAAAAAGGAGCAGAGATTAAACCTTATGCAAATCTGAAAATTTAGAATATGAAAAAAATGAATTGCCAAGTGTGATACTTATTCTTGGTTGTCAACGTGACTACACCTGGAATTAACTGAAACTCAAAAATGGAGGGCACACCTGGGAGGGGGATTTTAGCTTAATTTGAAGTGGGAAGATTTTATTTCTAATCTGGATTGGCAGGCAGCAGGGAGAGACAGACAGACACCGGACCAGCGTGGGCTTTTGAAACCCACCCTCCAGTACACACTTCCTCCCACAAAGCCACACTCTCATTTCCTCTCAAGTAATGCCACTCCCTAATTACGAAGCCTTTAAATATATGACCCTATGGGGGCCCTTCTTACTAACCCCCCCCCAAAGAAAAAGACTAGAGTGCCCAGGTCCAGGCCAACTAAAGCTGGTTCATGCTGCTGACACTCAAGCGTGGAGGCGCACTCTAGGGTGTCTGGGAATTACCTACGCCTCCTTATTGTATAAAATACACAGTGAATGTTGAAAATATCAATGAGACACGTGACCTATAGGTTTATGTAGAACTACGTGTGACAGATACAGTGTGCCTACAAAAGCCTCTACGGTACTGCGAATGAGCCCCGAAGCCCCTGCTGTGTGTAATATAAAAGCTCCAATCTTTTGCACCCATACCATTTTCTTATTACTCTGGTCTGATCCGGCCTGCCCCAGAAGCGTACAACCCCTTGGATAAACTATCTCAGTTTCTGTTGCTGCTGTGGGTTTCTGCCCAATTCCTTGTTCAGGGACACAACCTAGGACCGCTCCCCCCCTACCCCATGCCATCTGAACCCTGATATCAGCTAATATCAATAGAAAAAGTTCATAGTCACAACTACAACCAGCTGCTGGGGTTACTCTGATCCGTGGGCAGCAACGAACGCTTACTAAACCACACAGTATTCTGACTGGCATTCAGTAAATCCTCAGCAAAAATAAATTTTTTTAAGTCCACTAGACTCCCAATATCTGCCTTATTGCCATTTGTTCATAAGTCATCGATTTGCTAGACTTTTCTAGCATAAAAAAAACAAACCAGGCTCTTTCAAGAAATGTGTCCGGAATTAAAATTCACCAGAGGTCCCCGGTTCCCCCCTTTCCTCCCTTTAACAAGATAGCTCAGCTCCACTGGCCATCTCTGACACAACCCCTCTTCTTCCCCATTGCCCACGACCGCTCTACCAACTTTGTTCCCGCTTTTCCTCTCAGGACCTTGGAGTTTACTTCGTCCCTGCCAAACATTTTACTGAGCCATCCCTCACGTCTATTTCCAGACCTCGCCTTTTTCATTTTTCTTCTTCTTCCCCCACCCTACCTCTCCCCTTCCTCTTCCTCCCTTTTGTTTTCTTTGACAGGAAGTCATGTAGCCCACACTAGCTTGTAATTCTGTGTAGCTGAAGATGACCCTGGTTCCTGATCTTCCTTTCTCAAGTGACAAAATACCAACACACCAGCATGTGTTCCCTGTCCAGTCTCCTAGCCTTTCTCTTCCTCATGTTTTAGCATCATTGGTGAGAAGCCATTGGCAATTCTAACTTTGCTTTTAACATTTGAGGAACCTAAGGAAAATATGACTTAAGGAAGACAGCCCATGCTGACAATAGGAAGATTATCATGTGGACTTAGAAAAAGAAGGCAGATGGCAAAGAAATGAAAAGTACTGCTGAGGGACAGAAGACACAGAGGCGGCTACCAGGAAGGACCCTTGCCTCTAGCTCCTGTAGTGGGCTTTCTCGGTCCACCAGCTCTCAAATGACACAGAGACTGCTTATTATGTATGCTTGGCTTTCGTTTACGCTCACAACTTGATTTTCCCTATTTCTCTTCATCTACATTTTTGCCTCGGGGCCTTTTACCTTTCTTTTGTATGTTCTATTTTCACTGTTTCTTCTGTGTCTGCCTGTCTGGCGACTGCCTGACCAACTAACCCTGGGTATCCCCTCGCATTCTGTCTCTCATCTCAATTCCTCCTCCTACTTATCGTCTCTGCCCGCCAGCCCCACCTACCCCTCTACTGCCTAGCTTTCGGCTGGCCAGCTTTTCATAGGACTAGCTAGGTGCCTTAGGTAGGCAAGATAAGACAGCAACGCATCTTTACACAGTTAAACAATTACTCTGCCACAAACGAATGCAACACATCTTTACACAGTTAAACAATTACTCTGCCACACAAACAAATTCAACACATCTTTACACAGTTAAACAATTACTCTGCCACACAAACAAATTCAACACATCTTTACACAGTTAAACAATTACTCTGCCACAAACGAATGCAACGCATCTTTACACAGTTAAGCAGATATTCTATTCCACAACCTGGTCCAAGTGAGGTCTCTGCTCCAGCTGCCTCTGCAACCCTTGGAGCTCTTAAAAATGCTGACTCAGACCCGCTGACGACCACAGTCAGACTGCATTGTAACTAGACATCCAGAGAGTTCGTGGGCAACACTGTGCCCAAAACCCTGGGTAGAGCAGCAGATCACATCTGTGGGAGCAAGGACCGGGGTCTTTAGACCCACGAAAGATTGGGTACAGAAATAGCTTAGTAACCCCACATCTTGGAGGCAGAATTCCTGGAGCACATGGAGTAGTGAGGTGATACATATAATCAACAGCAAAACCAAGGCTTGCAACCGCCTTGCTAGATATGAAGAGGCTCTTCTGGGGACGCTTGCACTCAGAAAGAAACAACAACCGAGCCTGGCGCTGGTGACCCCAGTGCTCAGGATGCAGAGGCAGGCAGATCTCTGAGTTCCAGGACAGCCAGAGCTACACAGAGAAACCCGGTCTTGAAACAGAAGAAATGAAGAAAAAGAGAAAGGAATGAAGGCAGGCAAAAGCTGAATATTACATGAGACTAATAACGAGTGGGCTATTCTCAATGGTTTAACTTAATATTTGATATTAGGCCAAAGACTACACAGCCAGTTGCGGTGATGCACACCTATAATCCCAGCACTGAGGAGGCTGACATAGAAGTTCATGGCTGGAGGGGGACAGCCTATGGCATAGCAAGGTCTTATCTAATGGAGCAAGAGGAGAAGGGAGGAAGGAAGGGAATGGCTTCCCAAGGTCTAGGTGCATTTCCTGTTCTGTCCATATTCTTTATGAAAGGTATTCATCCACTAGAGCGATCGGGATCAGTCTACTCCACTGGCCTTCTTACTGACAATGACGAGACTTTAGCCTTTGTCGCTCCCCAACCCCCAAACCTCTCATTGCCAGCTCCTCGGCTTCCTTTCCCTATGCTCTTCTGTCTGGATCGCAGCCCTTCTTCATTTTAAGAGCACTGCAAACTTTTGGGGTGTAGGGCAAATTAGAGGAGAGATGGGGATAAATAATAAGGCCCTGGATGTCAGATCCGCTCACTTTTCTCATTGCTGTGTCCAAATATCTGACAGAAACAAAGGATTCACTTTGGCTCATAGTTTGTGCAGACAGGTCATTATGGCCTGGAGGGTGAGGCTGATGGCAGGGACTTCTCGCTTCTAGAAAGACCAGGAAGCAGAGAACAGGAAATGGTGTTCATTTCTTCCTTTTCTCCTTTTTTATTCAGTATAAGATCCCAGCCCAGTGTGTGTGTGCACTCGGGAGGCAGAGGCAGGAGATCTGAGTTTGAGGCCAGCCTGGTCTACAAGAGCTAGTTCCAGGACAGGCTCCAAAGCTGCAGAGAAACCCTGTCTCAGGGTGGGGGGTGGGGGGTAAGGGAGTACAAAACAAAAAGATCCCAGCCCATTGGATGTTACTACCCACCTTCAGGGCATTCAGCACCGTTCAGTCTTTCTTCCTCAGCTACTACTCTCCAGAAATATCTTAGTCATCCCTATACTGTGTGTCTCTTAGGTGATTTCAAATCTAAAGAGCAGCATCAGATCTGAGTTTGAGATTTTACTTTTCCTAAGTCCCAGTTACACCTCTGCTTCTCTGTTCCAAAGCTAGCTTAGATCAGGCTTCCGTGACTGGAGCCAAGAGCTGAAGCCATTTTCCAGGACCTCACCTTTCTCCTTAGATGCCATCACCGTGGGTGAATCCACGCTTACCAACTGCTATGCTACACTGCTGTGGCTTTTATTGATTTACTTTATTCATTAATCATGCTGTGGCTAAAACCTAGGGACTCACAGAATGCTAGACAAGTGCTCTATTCCTGGACTATGCCTGCTTCCTTATATTAAACACACAAAAGTAACGTAAATATGTGTATATCTAAATTATGATGCCATCTTTTCAGCCCCCTTTCTCTCTTTTGAGGTAGGGTTTCATGTAGCCCGGGCTGGTCTTCAACTTACGATGTAGCTGAGGATGACTTTGAGCTGACCCCCTGCCTCTGCCACTCCTGGGATTGAGTGTACTACCACTCCTGGCTAGGAGTCCACATTGCTTTTTTATTTTAATGGCATGCTTGTTTCTCTGGATAGCTGTATATACACGTGCACCGCTGCTCGTGGGAGCCCAGACGAGAGCATTCGATACCCTGGAGTTGGAATTACAGGTGGTGTCCAGGCGTGAGCCACCCGTGCAGGTGCTGGGAACGAAACTCGGGTCCTCCGCAAGTGCAGTACACGTGCTTAACCACTGAGCCATTTCACCTGCCCCAGAATCTGTATTTCGAACAAACTCCCTGGGGATGGGAAAGCTGCCCTCTCTCTACCCACAGCAGGTGACAAAACTTCAGATGATTGCGGGACGTGGCCTTGATCACGTGAAGACTTAGCATTTAAAAAGAGGAGCTCAGGAGAAAGTTTGGATTTTGTAGACCTTGGGAACTGGTAGACAGTTCGAGCTGATTTTATATAGCCCTAGTGGGGTAGGGGGGTCGTCCTCACAGCCGCATCTGGGCCTCATACATATTTAGGGTACAGAAAACAGTTTTGTTTTCTAAGATGCAAACAAAGACTAAAAACTCCTTTTTTAGCTTGCTGGCAAAAGCTTCCCTGAGAGAGGAAGACATCTTCTCTGCACCCTGTTCTTTCCAGAGTTGCTCTGAATTGGCTAGGCTTGTCATTAGCCATCACCTCACTGAAGCAGGAAATGTCTGATCTCCCTGCTTCTCCCCCGCTGCAGGTTTTCCCAGAAGTCAAAATGATACTAATTACATGAATTGCCATGATAAATGGGACTTGGAGACTTGGATTCACATAGCAGAATACATTGTCCTACACGCAGGGAGAAGTCCAAATTTTCAGTAAAGCAAATTTAAAAAGTTCTTTTTGCGCATGTTTGAGAAAAGGGGACAAGGGAGGATAATAAAGTTGGCCTGGGAGATTCCTCAGTGAGTCAAGGAAACCTAAAATGACTGCTTGGCAGCTCTTTGCTGGCCCTGGGTGTGGCTCTTTCTGACAGCTCCAATAAACTGCTCAAGGGTGCAAGTGACCTTGAGCCGTCTCCAAAGCCTGAAAGACTTCCTACAGCTTTCTTCTGATATTAACTTGGAGTTCACCCCTAACCTATCGGGGCTCTACAGCCCTCAGCTCATCCACCAAACCCCACTTAAGATTTAGCTAGCAAACCCATGCCTACCTTGGCAGGGTCGCATAAACCCAGTGCGTGTGTTTCGGTGACCAGAAAGTCTGCCGGTCCGGTGCAAACTTAGAGGCGTGCACCCGGGACATGCATGCCCCAGGGTGCTCAGAGAAGCTCTGTTCCCAGTGATGCTGAACCAAGAACACTGGGTTAATCTACTAGTCAAAATGAATGGGGCTGCATTTATTCTGTGGGATATTATAGAGCGCTGGGAACTGTAGTGGACTTCGCCTCCACATATGATGTCATCCTCGCTGCCCTGAATCAGAGTCGCTGAGATCATTCAGGATCTCCCTTACAAAACCGAGCCTACTTGCTTTCCTTCCTAGAGCAATAGCTCCTTAGGCCCTCACCTGAGATTCCAGTTCCAGCTCGCGCCTGTCACTGCCAGCTGCAGCTAATCCCGTCTTGGCTGCCTGAGTTGTTTGGTTTACCTGTGTTTGGGGAGGGTGCTAAATGTATAGAAAGCAGAAGGTTGAAGGGGTGTGTGTGTGTGTCCTGGGATGTAGCTTCCCAGGTCTTCACACATGGATAGGGTGGTTGGTTTTTGGTTATACAAATACCTTTGTGTCACCCACGTCCCTGTCGGTGACGCCAAACAAGTTTATTGGTTTGCCGAGTTAGACTTGCCTGGAGACATTTCTCGGGTCTAAGAGTATCCTGGCTGCCCTCGGGCACTCAACAATGGGGATGAATTCTACAAGGGACTCGATGGAACAAACCTATTCAGAGGTGGGTGGGCAGGGTAGCTTAACGGATAAAGGCAGCTGCCACCACACCTGAAAACCTGAGGTCAATCCCTTCACATAGTGAAGAGAGCCCAACTCCTGCAAGTCCTCCTGAGTCCATGTGTGCACTAAATAAATGTAAGTTCAAACGTTCTAAGTGATCAAAGGTATCAGAAGTCAGAGTGGGATCTTGGAAGGCAGGGGACACTGGAGGAAGGGTGCCTGGGGTTCTGTGTTCCGGTCTCTAATCTGGGTTCTAATCTGGGTTCTGGGTTTGAGTGTACACTGAGTAATAAAAGCATCCCGGTAAATACTCATGTGCTTCTTCCGTATACATGTAAACACACACACAATGTATAATGTTTAATAGTGTGTGTGTATACAAACAGGCATGTCACACCTGAGTTAACATTTGACTTAACAGCACTGAGAATGTAGATGGACTGGTATTGTGCTTATTAGGCCTGTTGTAGGATCCGAACCTTTGATTCCACCCCCAATGCCACGTGAACTGGACATGATGATGTATGGCTGTAATCCCGGCATTTGGGAGGTTGAGACAAGACCAGAACCTCAAAGTCCTCTTCAGCTACATCCTGGGTTCCAGGCAATCTGAGTCAAGGAGAGACTGTCTCTAATTAAAATAAAATCTGACTTAAGGAAAAACTCATCAGTCTGATTTCAAAGCAGCACCCGGGACTCCTCCCGTGGCCTCTACCACTTTGGGTCTTTTCTCTGCTGTGACTAACGGGGCCCACTTCCATCTGCTTCACTTCCTTAGTGATGGCCTCCCCTGAGACCTGTTATAAAACTCCTCCCCATCTCTGGGTTCTGCATCCTGCCCCTCCTAGCCACTCCTTCCAGTGTGTTGATATCTGCTTCCACCATGATCCCCTCTTCCCACCACTGAGTCCCAGAAAAGACCAGATCCTCTGCATGTCTACTCTTCCCCCCCCCCCCCTTGGGACCTTCTGTGACAGATTCCCCAGCTAAAGCATTTCTTTAGCATCACGATCCCTCTCATCCTTGTGGCCTGCATTCCCAAGGAGCAGTGAAACCTCAGGCCACCGCAGTCTTGCTCATTCTTCCTAGAAGGATCAACTTCCATTCCATCAGATTTGTTAGTGAGCCTTGGATCTTGGCTTCCTAGGTTTTCCCTCCCCTGACTATGGGCATCTATAGCCGACTTTACATGTTTGGGTTCCTTCAAAAGAGCTAAAGAACAAAGGCAAAGTATTGTGTGAATGCTGTCCTCCTACCTATGCCTAGGTTCCCTCCCAACATGTGCCTGTCTGTCGCCATCTAATACAAAAAAAAAGTTTTTCTGTCTCAAGCCTAGGTCACCTGGAGACGACAGATGACCTTTTTGTTTGGGGTGTGTATGTGTGTGTGTCTGCAGCATCAAGCTCAAGCGTAAAGGTCAGAGGGCAACTTATGGGCATCATTTCTTCCCCTATGGATCCCAGGGATAGAACATTGCCTGGGGACTGCCTAAAATGACACAGCAAGGGTATTTCCTCCAGCCGCTTGGTGGAGGAGCTGAGTAAGATCCACTAGAGACAGCAACCCGGATCACGGAACCACTAAGGTCAGCTGAAATTCCAGAACTGTATCCCCCCCCCCTTTTTTCTGGGGTGGGGTTGGAGGGGGTAAAACTTCTCTGAGAAAAATCCAGATTTTTCAGAAAAATCAGGGCTGGCTGGAGTCACTGCCCAGACAGTTGCTGGCCTGCTGGCCTGGGCTGGGTGCTTCCCCGCCCTGCTCTGGGTCAGGCTGCCGGAGGAGGACCGGGAGAGAGGGAATGAGGCAATGCTGGCAGGGTGGTGGCCCAGGGAACTGAAGAAAGGGCTGCAGCCCACGCACTAAAGGAAGCACGTTTACCAGAAGCGAGCAGGGATTTGCATACAAACAAGGGAGTGGCAACTGCCTTTCTAACCCTACAGGGTCCAGCCCCCTCAGCACTTTGTAACAGTAGTCACGGACCAGCCAGAAAAAGGTCAGCAAAAGGGCACTTAAAAAGGCAAGCAAGAGGAAAAAAACAGCCTTGTAGAAAAGGATGGAAGTAGTGACGTGCTAAGTGAAGTAACATGCGCTCAGAAAGACAAATACTACATGCTCTTTCTCGTGTGAGGATGAGCGTCGCTTCTGGCTCTTCTATATGTGGGAGGGAGTGTGGGTATGGGTCAGGAAACTGGAAAGAGGCCCACGAGAGGGAAAACGGGAGACGCAGGAGGGTTCTAGCACTCAGAACCCTCTCTTTGAAACAGAGTTCCATCTATGCCTCTTTCCCAGATCTGTGGCAAAATGGCCACATGCTGCTTGGGGCTAGGGTTGGGAGTTGGAGGATATAGCTTCCTTAGAAATAGAAACCACTCAGGTAGATTGAGGCCACACGGAACTTGCAGCTAACGGCTTTGCGTGTTAACGTCTTCACTGACCAGCATAGCAGGAGAGATGTTACAAAGACAGACCCTTGGAGGGGGGGTCTTTGTGTCCCTTGAACTACCAGACTATTAAAACAATGGGCCCAAAAGAATTAAATTTCCTCTGGGCATCCCTTGCTGGAGGAAAGAAAAGGTAGAAGCTATGGTGCCAGCCAGAAGAGGAACTTGTCTCCTGGGGGGAAAAATCCCACATGTTTTGACAATTTATCAGATCACTTTGAGGGAAAGACTGGAGAAGAGGCAGCTGTGCAAACCTCTTGTCCCCGATCGTTCTCTGTGGGTTGTGACCCTTTTTGGGATCCCATATCTGAAATTTACGTTATGATAGTAGCAAAATTACAGTTATGAAGTAGCAGCGAAATAATTTTATGTTTGCGGGTCATCACCCCATGAGGAACCATACTAAAGCACTAGGAAGGTTGAGAAGCACTGATTTAAACCTAAACCTCAAGCTAGGACCCAAATGGACTTTTGAGGGTCACTGGATCTTCTTGTTTGTCCCTCTTCCTAATGTGCCCCCATAGAATAAGTCTCATTTCTCTGCCTCTCGCTAGGACTTGTTTCTTTAATTGGCATATTGGGGTTCGATGCCCAAGGCTATGGTTGGGGCAGCCAGAGGCTAAGCTTTGACCATTAAAAACTAAAGCATGGATGTGAGAACTACATGCCCCAGATTCAAATCCCACATCCACCGCAGCTGTGACCTTGAGGATACTTGAGCCCTCTGGGCTCAGCCTTTCATCTATAATACTTGGCAGATGACGTCCAGGCTATCATGAGGATACATGCTTGGCGCCGTACCTGGCTCTCAGGGTCACATGGGTATCAGTTTTGTCAGGAGTGGCTGGGGCAAGGAATGCCGAGTTCCAAGGATTCCTACCTGGCATTTCCACTGCCCTCCTTTTCTGCCCATATAAGGAGGGACTCCTGTACTCCAGTCTATTTTGAAGGATGAAGATCTTTGAAGGTTGTCTGAGGTTCCTGACCAGCAGCAGGCTCCAGATATATAAAATGTACCTGAGGTTGGAGCTACCGGCTTTTGTTCGCTATTTTACGAGTCGAGGCTGTAAATGACTAGTTGTGAGATTTCCCTAGGCGACAGGACCCGGGAATATACCTGAAGACAAACTCCTTTGGCGTCAAAGGGACACAGCAGCAGTAAAGACCCTTTCTGGGAAAACCGATTCCTTCTGGTCAAGAAGAAAAGACTGGACCTGGTGGAGACCTAGCATTCTAAATTACCAGGAAGACAAACAAGCTAATCTAGTTGGAGTGGTCAGTCACCTGGTCAAGGGACCGCTTCTCGGGATGGTGGCTCACCTTACCCCATGCTTAAAGAGATGGCAGAATAATTATCCCTTTAATGAAATACTCTTTTCCCTTCCCAGAATTTCCCCCCAGTGGCTTAGTTCCCATAAGCTGCCGTGATGTTCTATTGGATCTGTTCACCTAACTCAGAGAAATGCAACTTTTCCTTCTGTATTCTGTCTCTTTTGAGTCCTGGTCAGGTATGTTTGCTTTTTTTTTTGTGCTTTGGGCATCCATATTTTTCCCCCAAAGCCTCCCGTCCCACTACGTGGCCACTTGTACATGGTATGGTTGACCTCTGAGCTGGCTTCACTCAACAGACAGGGCTTTCCTCCCCTTCTCTTCTCCATTCTCCTCCTCAGGCATCTGCTGAGATTTACAAACAGCCTGCCCTGGAGTTTCTCTTTTAAACCCCCAAAACTGTGCTATTTTAAATACATTTTGGCTTTTCTTGACTTTTGTTGAACTCTTCCTGTCTTTCATGTCTTTAATCGGTAGAGAAAGGGAAGCGATTCCTTGCACCCTCGGACCGTGTCTACCGGGATTAAGGGAGAGATGAAGAAAGGGGCTAAAGGGACTGTCACCTAAGAACACAGCATGTGGGTCATCATGGCGGTGGCTCAGGAGGCGGGGGTGGGGTGGGGTGGCAGGGGGTGGGAGAGTGGGGGGTCATTTGCCGTTCAAGTCAACCTGAGTTCGATCTTCAGTTGCCATGGTGGAAGAAGCAATTTCGTAAAGGTTGTCCTCTGACTCCCCACACATGCAAACGCTCACTCAGAGTCACACAATACTAGCTGAATTAAAACCGCATCTAATTGGAAAACTCTTATCGCAATGACCCTTCTGAAGAAATCCACCCTTCAGACACCGCTATTGGACCTCAGTCTAGGCTCAGAAGGGCCAGACTTGCTTTGTCTTGTTTTTCTTTGATCTTTTGGCCATGGCCTTGTTTTTTCTCCCTGGGCATTACCCATAAAAGAACTCACATCTCCTCTTTGTGTTCCAAGTTCTCCATCTGTAAAATAGGGATGACAAAAACACCTTACATGGTTCTAATGATGCATAAATGGGTTGGGGTTGCCTTGTACACAGTCAATGACAGTTTATATTGTCAGTGTTACTGCTCACTTGCAGTCCCAAATCCATTGTTTCTCATTAAGTCTTAGAGCCGAGGCACATGGTAGCAAACACCTGTGATCCTAGCACTTGGGAGGTGGAAGCAGGAGGATTAGGAGTTCAAGCCTAGCCTTGGCTATGAAGTGAGTTCTAGGCTAGCTTGGGTTACATAAGAGTCTGTCTTTAAAAAAATGCATCAAAATAACCCGACAGCTCTCCTTATCAGAGCTCTTTCTTGGTCTGTTTTGCCGCAGACTCAGGATCCACTCATCATCGACGCTGTACAAAGGCGCCATCCTGGAGCCCCGGGACAGAAATGGACCCTGGGTCCCCAATGCTTCCTGAAGTCCCTGAAAATGTTGTCCCAGATTGTGAGACACAATTAGATACCTAAAAGAGGAAACTGCACATTCATGCTTCCCCAGAAAATTTCAGCTATTTCAGGGTTACAAGTAGCGTCACTCACAGTAACCTAGTCCAGTGACCTCATTTAAGGACGAGAACCCTGAGACCTAGGGACAACAGCTGATTCGTGGTTATACAGCTCAGGAGAGAACACCAAGTTCTTGATCTCGGCTCATTTACCACAGCGCAGTGACAGTACTCAGAGGAAAAACACTTTCTCTTTCTCTTTCTCTCCGAGATTGAAGCAGTCTTACCTCCCACCCAGGCTCCAAGCTATTAAGGCAAGGATGTGTTTAATTGTTTGTCCACCAACACATGGTACTTAGTTAAATATCTGTCACTCAGGACAAAGACCGCTTCTGTACAGAACAGGTAACTTTTTAAAAGAAGTTCTTCCTAGCCAGGAACATGTGTAATCTCAGCACTTGGAGGTTGCTGGGGCAAAACTATGAGTCATTCATAGAGATGTCCACGTGAGCACTATGTGCTAATTATTCAGAAAACAACCAGAAGATTTTATGAGGTAATGATGAAATGCGTTGTAGTACATCCAAGAAATCATACTGGAGTTGTTTGTGTTGTCTGCGTGCGTGTGCACACGTGCACATAGGTAAACTTGCCTGTGTTCCATATACAAGTGGAGGCCAGAGGTTCATGTTCAGGGTCTTTCTCAGTCACTCGCCACCTTATGTTTGGAGACACGGGGTTTCTTACTGTACCTGGAGCTCACCATATCGGCTAGATCAACTGGCCAGTAGGCCCCTGGGACCCCTCTGTCCCCTCCCTTTCCTGCAGCGCTAGGCCAGACTGCTACCGCTGTTCTCAACTTTTACATGAGTGCTCAAGCTCAAAACTCAGTATCCACACACGGTTGAACAAGAAGCACTTTTAACCCCCTGAGCCATCTTCTCAGACTTGGAGCTATATTTTAATTAAATTCATTCCGTCAAGATGAGAAACTACTCAGGGAAAAGGATGCCACAGAATGGTGTATAAAACAAATTGAAAAGTGTGATGCTGTTTCAGATCTTCAGAAATGCTGCTTTGCTTGGATTCACCTTTGAAACGGATCTTTTATAAAACAGTGAGGGGTAGGGCTGGAGAGACGGCTCCGCAGTTAAACGTGGTTCTTGTTCTTGCAGACCGGGTTCAATTCTCAGCTCCCACACTCGGCAGCTCACAACTGCCTCCTGCTACTCCAGCTCCAGGGATCCTGGGTCCTCTTCTGGCTTCTTCAGATACCTGGCCTACACATGATGCACATAAAACATCTGTAGGCACGTATGTGTATGACTAATAAATGCCTAAACCCTTAAAACAGTGACAGTGAGGCAGGATGGGTAGCAGAGATTTGAGGGGGCATGGAGAGGTCGGGCTTCTCAAACTTTAGGATTTCTGTGTGGAGTAACAGATGCCCTTAGATGCTGGATGCACCAAAACAAGGTTGCTGTTGTTCTAATGCAAGAACAGTTTTTTTCAAATGACAATCACTGCCATTATTTCCGTGAGATATAGCCTTTTACCAAAAGGTGGGGGAAGAATACATTCTTCGAAGAAAAAGAAGCCCATGGAGCTACTTAAGTCCATTATAAGTAGCTGCTAACATTTCACAGTGTTCTTTTCCATTTGCCCAGACATGAGATCTTCGTCGTGGACAGTCTCTGCTCCTCAGCCAATATCTTGGAACCACTGTTTCTAGGTGGCAAGTCGGGCTAACTCCCCATTTCCCAGAACATTGTGTAACATCGAAAGGCTTCCCAATTGAACCAGAAGGCAAAGTTTCTAAGCATTTCTGTCCCATTCAGAAGCACATAGCTGCATCCTACAAGTCCTACTTCTTTCTGCGTGGTCCTTCCATGCAGGCTTTATCCGCTAGCTCTTCTCCACAGACGTCACCTAAGTCCCGCATCTTCAATATTAAGAAAAATAACAGGCCAGGCCTGGTGGCTCTCAATGTCCACTCACAGCAGCAGTTACACGCCCAGGGGACCCTGCTTCACCCTCCCCAGCTGTCAGAGCAAAGCTATTTCCTTCCCCACACAAGCCAGCTACAACCCTTGCCATCACGGAGCCCAGGTTGTTGTGGTGACCTGTGGAATGCCTGGCCCAGTAGTCATGGCAACAAAATAAGCAGAGCCCAGTGAGATACTAGGTCTGTAGCAAAGGTAATGAGAGTGTGCTATTTCCTTGTTGGAGAAGCGGGGGACAGTCATAGGCCCTCACTTGGGAGTCTAGTCTCTTATCCTTCCTGTCCCTCCCAGTTGCATGTGATCTCGTGAAGGGCTCTGTGTTTAAAGAGATGGAAGGTTGTCCGGCAGTGGTGATGCACATGTTTAATCCCAGTCCTTGGAAAAGGAGAGCAAGGCAGACCTGAGTTCAAAGCCAGCCTGGTTTTACAAAGTAAGTTCCAGGACACCAGCAATACACAGAGAATCCCTGTCTTGAAACTACCCCCTTCAAAAAAAGATGAAAGATGAACTGAAGGTGGAATTCCATGACACAGTTTCCACGAGGTCATTGTGCATGCCGAGGTGGAACTTTTCAGTGATGTCGCTATTCTGGGGTTACCCACTTTCCACAAACCCTTTGTCACACGCTGGTAAATACGCTCATAAACTCATTGATCAACCAACAGGTTTACCAAACTAGGTTTAGGAGGAATTGTTCCATTGACCTGTCATTAAATTCTCTATTTGGGGTGAACAGACATCTGTTCTTGTCTTCCCAGGAAAAGTTGCACAACGCCGGCATGACCCCCTTTCCCCTCTAAAAAGGAACGGAGATTCTTTCTTTCCCTGAGAGCCAGCCGCCACCACCACCACCAATCTCAATACCGCCTGTCAATTTCAGCTATGTGTTGTATGGATTGTCTGGGAGCCTAGTGTGACATCCTTCCTCTTGGGTTGGAGTGGGATGTGGGCAGGGGCTGGGAAAGACTTGAAACTGATGTTTCATAGAGATAACAAGAATAAAGACAGAGCCAAGTGGGGTGATTCAAAGGACACTGGACAGAGGTTTCTGTCCCAGTATTTGTTGCACCCCAAAACAAAACAAACCCAAAAAACAAAAACATGGCGCTGCACACTTTTAACAACAGCACTTAGGAAACAGATGACCTCAGGTAACCTCTGAGGTCAAGGCCAAACTGGTCTACATTTAGCAGGTTCCAGGACACCCAGGGCTACCTAAAGAGACACTGTCTCAAAGCAAACAAAGATCCAACAGACTTATTCCAGAGCCTTGCGGGGCTTGAGGTGTTAGTAGTCTGCGCTGGGAAGCCAGTTATATCCCAGCAGCCCCAATTCCAGGAAGCACAAAGAAAAGGGCCTTGCATTTGCATCATTGGTGCTCAGCCCCAAGGAAGTTTCCAGAAACTGTCAGCCTAAACGTCTGTTTAGGCTGGCGGGGTAGCAGGCCCTGAATATCCAGACAGAACCCTGTGGAGGCACAGAGCTAAGTCTGGGTTTCCCTCAGGGAAATGAGAGGCAGGGTGATGAGCTAGGTGGGCTGGCCCTTGGCTCTGTGCACTGGTCTCCAGAGACAAGATCACTGATGCATGACCTTCCCTGGGGAGTCCATCTCTATGCATTCCATATAGGGAGGGCCGGGACACAACAAAGAAACAATTCCATGTCCAGTTTGAAGAACCCATGAGTTCAGTCGGGATTATGTAAAGACAGCTACACTATCAAGCAGTCCTCCTTTTTCAGCTACTGTTAACTGTTTTCATTATCTTGGGAGCAGAGGGGACTGATGAAACATCCTCTTTCCCTGAGGGGGATGTCAGTGAGCCCTGTTTTATGAAGGTGGTCTCATGTGGCAACCAGGGCTGCTCTAATCTCAGATGGCAGCAGCTCCTTCAAGCCCAGAGGACAGATCAGCCCTGTACAGCTGCCCTGGCAGGCGAGGAGACAGCCTAGGCATAGACGGTGTGCCCTTCCCTTTGCCCGTCAGGCTGTTAAGAGAATCCCAAAGAGTTAGATTTCCACAGAAACCTCTGCTGGAGGAAGGGACCGGCCAATGTCCTGGTGCCAGCTGGAGGGAAGAGCTCGCCTCCCAGGAAGAGACTTCAGAAGTTCTGACAGTCGAAATGGACATACTTTCTGGCTCTCCCTTCAGGGAGCCTATAAAATTCTATCACTGTGGAGAAAAGCCAGAGAACTCGGGAGTCTTTCTTTCCCTACTTTAACCAAATCGTAACTAAAGCGATGTTCCTATAGCAAATTGCCTCCTGACTTCTCTGAAGAACTGAGTTTCGAGATCTAAGTGGTCTTCCTAAGACCGAGACAGGACATATCAGGGGTGGGGACAGTGGGGTGATTCAGTGGGTTTAAGGTGCTTGTTGCCTCTGAGTCCAGGAACCACATGGTGGGAAGAGAGACTCCCAAAGGTATCTTCTGACCTCTACCTGTGTGCCATGGTACTTGTGCGTGTAAGCACACACACACACACACACACACACATGCACACACTAAATATATACATGAATAAATAAATAAAATTAAAAGACTGGAGTCGGTTTAGGGAGAGGGTCCCTAAAAAGACAGATGCACAGGCTTCTGGCTTCTCTTCACATTGCCCTTATATCTTTTCCACGTAGCCCCCACCTCCCAATGCTGGGAGAACAGGATCCTGGATTGACTCAGAACCCTGATTTTTCTGGTTCTTAAAGACAGGCCATTTTGTGCCAGAGAGCAATTATCACTCTTGCAGAAGACCCAGGTTCGGTTTCCAACACCCATACAATAATTCACAGCCCCCCCTTATAACACCAGGTCCAGGGAATCCAAGGCCGCCTTCTGACCTCCATAGGCATTAGCCATGCACATGGTGCAAATGCATATCTGTAAGAAAAACTTTCATAAAGGAAAATATTAAAACTAAAAGCAGGCCACCTACCGGATATGATGAAACACTCCTATAATCCTCCCAGAGGCAGTAGAATGGATCTCTGTGAGTTCAAGGCCAACCTGGTCTACATAATGTATCCCAGGCCAGGCTAAGGTCCTAACTCAAACATACTGGTGAGGTGGAATCTTGCAAGGCTTGTTTGGTCTTTTTGAGGCACAGTCTCACTGTATAATCCAGGCTAGCCTTAAACTGGCTACTCTCCTGTCTCAGCCTCCTGGGGATCATAGCTGTTTTTCACCAGACTCGGCTGCTCTGAAGCTTGTGCTTTTCCTTAGTTACCTGGTGACTCAGATTTTTTTTTTATCCACTGTGGCTGTCACTTCCTCCATTTAGAGATGCCTAGGTCTGGAAGCCTCTGTGTGTGTGTGTGTTCGCGTGTGTGTGATTGTGCTCTGCTCACTCCAGAAACGAATTTAAGTACATTATCACAACCTGAACCCGATTATGGAAAGTCACGAGTAATTTTTGTATTATAACAATCACAGGACTAGAAGCCAGCACTCAATTCTCACGCCAGCTTCAAGGGCTCCCTGGGGAGTCTGGTTCTCAGTGGATGTGTGGGAAAGACCAGCTTCCCAGGGTGGCAAATGGTTTTCTAGACCCTTAAGGAGAGAAATCAAGAGGTGGGCACCTAGGCCTCTAGTTCACAGCCCAGAGTCCAAGTCTAGCCAAGGTACCACAGGTGCTATCCATGTACCAGACCAAAAAAAAGAGATTAGATTTTACAAAAATCAAAAATCATCTCATCTCTCATTGGAGTTCACTCAAATTCCTGGGGAGCTGACAAGATTTTTAGGGGGCTAAAGAGATGGCTCAGCAGATAAGAGCACTGACTACTCTCCCCTTGGACTCAGGTTTGGTTCCTAGCACCCACACGGTGGCTCACAACCATTTCTGTGGGATCCGACTCCCTTCTCTGGCATCCATGGACACATGTGGTACACAGAAATATACACAGGCAAAAATACACACATAAAACAATAAAATAATTTTTTGAAAAGATCTTATTTTTTGAGACAGGGTCTAGTGTAGCCCAGGCTGGTTTCCAATTTAGTTTGTATCTTGAACTCCTAATCCGCCTACTTCTCCAGTGCTGGGATTATAGGTATATATCACCAGGCTAAGCAAGGACTCTACCCACCGAACTACATCCTCAGCCTCTGGAAGACCCACAAATCCACATCCCCTAAAGCAGCCTTGTCCTGTAGCTCACCTGTGTTTCTTATCATCGGACCCAGGAAGCCATCTGCACTCAACTATCTAAAGGGTGGGTCAGAAACTTTGTAGAGAAACCAACAAAGCAAGGCACAAACAGGGATGAGAGAGAGCATGGGATGTCTTGTGACCCATCCTGCTAGAACTGGGCATTGGCTGGAAGGAGGGGAGAGAAGGCCCGGGCAGTGATGATGGCTTGGCTTTGTTCTCTGTGGGACCCAGCCAGTGGTGTGCTGCTGATAATGAAGGTGCAAGAATTTTGACAGCTGGAAGTTACCATGTAGAGTCAAGATTTACTGTACAAAAGGCATGGCTGATGGCTAAGAGAGGTGTGCGGTTGAGAGTGGGCCTGATGTGGCTTCACCTAGGAAACCTCGGATCTGGGAGAAAACCAACATAAGCTTGGAGTAGGAGGCTGGGGGTTGACCACACAAAGTACGAAATATAAAGGTTGAAAATGTTGGTACCTGACAAAAGGGAACTGGAAGAAGGGGTTAATAAAACATGTTCTTCCCGGGACTCTGCTTTTGAAAGATTGATAACACACCCAAATCTTACATTTGTTAATGGACATGTGTTTACTGAATGTCTGTTAGGTGACTATAAGGAAAGATGATGTGCTGTAGGAAATCCTACAGCCAGTAGCCTTTAAGTCACCCGCTCACTGCGGCGTGGCCTCATATACTATTGATGTGGATGTAAAGTGTGCATCCAGCCTCTTTTCTGGCTATGGGATTCGGTTGCTCTTCTCCGTTTGGGCAGAGGATATTGATTTGTGTGAGTCTACTCCTAAATAAATAGCCATCTATTTTCAATTCTGAGACAGTGTGAGATTTAAGTGTCCTTCATCTGGCACCCAACATGGGGTTCGAACCCATGACCGTGAGATGAAGAGTCTCATGCTCTACTGACTGAGTTAGCCATGGGATGATTGGTCCAAGGAGAGACAGCTTGGCTTGTGCAGCCACTTAGACACTTAGGGACAACGAAGAATGCATGGAGCTCCATGTCGCAGGTACAGTTTGCAAAGACAGCTACGAGACTCAGCCTTCTAGAAACGTCTTAACTGGGCGAGGAGCTTTAGTCCTCAAGTCAGTGGGAAGATTGCGGGAAGCGCTGCGGAGTGAGTGAGCAATGAAGGCATCTGCATCTTAGAGACACAAAGGTGCCTGAAGGAGCCAGAAGTCACTCTTGCTCCGGCACCCTCTAAAACGCACAGGATGTTACGGTGGATGTCCCAGTTTTCTGTTTCTCGGGAGTGGATCACCAGGAGCTCTAGCCAGTGCTCTGCAGTGGCCCAGAAGGAGCTCCAGCCAAACGTGTAAGACTCAGGGAAAAAAAACCCTCATGGAATTACCCTCTGCAAAGTAAAGACATAACTAGTCAGAAGCATTTTATCTAAATGACCAGACAGACTCCATGTTAGAAATAGACACATTCACATAGCCAAGTAACCCCAGATGCCTGGTTCTGTCAGAGACAGCCCATGGTTCATTGTTTTCTGTTCCTACTTAGCAGCCTGTGACCTGGGCAAGCAGTTTCAATTGAGTACCGTCCTCTGAAAGCGGCTGCGAGAGCTGAGCGAGGTAAAGATGGAACCAGAGCCAGCTACTACTTCCCTTTCATTAAGCAGCTTCTGAGCATCCAGATGGTACCCAGCGATGATGAAGACGAGAGAGACATGCCAATCAATCCCCTAGAAAGGCTCGCACTCCATCACCCTCCCAGCCTCTATTGCCCCAATCCAGCTCTTGGTGATCTAAAATGGCAGCCAGACTCGGAAGCTACCTGTAGGTTAGTGTGTCCTGCCAGCATCACACAAGCTCCTGATCTAAGACTAGGCTAGGCGTCAAGCAGACAGGAGATTCTTCTGCTCTCTGCAGAGCAGACCCCATCCAGAAAGAGCCTTACATCACACATCAACACAACCTGGAAATTAGAACATAAAAGAAAATGATACCCAGGCCTTGGAATGAACCTTGCTCTTTAAGGTACCAACGGCCTCTCTAGAAAACTACCCTCCAGTTGGACAGCAAACAAATCATGGAATTTCCACTTCCATGTGGTCATGTGGCACAGAATATGGAAATCAGTCCTGGCTAGCACCCTTCCCCTCTTTGGCAGGTTAACATGGCCAAATTGACCCAACCTAGGGATTACAAGGAGTGGAGACAGCAAAAGGCTAGCGCAGAAGATTCTTAGGATGGGTTAAGGTGCTTAAATTGGTCTCTTGTGATCTCTCTGCTCCACCTTTCCGTCAATTCTACTACATGGTCATCCTCTCGTCTTTGTGTTCCCAGCACCAGGTTATTTCAGGGTCCTCCTGCACAGTCAACTGTGTGAGTCTTTGCCTAGGACTCCAAAAACTCCAGCATCTGTATCTTCACAACCTCCAGTAGGTTCCAGTTATGTCCTCTGCATGGAGCTTGTCACTATGTGTAATACACACACACAAAAAAATTTTATTTCTGAGGTAGAAATTATGATCGAGAAGAATAATTCCAGTTGGTTCTAGCTCATAGAAATGATGCTGCCTCCTGATACGCAAGTGATATATTCTGGAATTAAAAACGGGACAAGAGTAAAAAGACACCCACATATACTCCACAGGGCATCGAGTCTCCAACCTTCGCATGCATCGGTCTACCTGGAGAGCCTGACGCAACAGAGCAGCTTCCACTGAACAAACCTGACATATAGCATCCTGGACAGTGCGGTTGCTGCAGGTCTCTGGACCACATAGCCCCTATGTGACCACGTACAACCATACCCTAGTTGGCTCCCAGCATCTTTGTGCTCTGTAAATGACCACTGTAACTTCCCTTCCAGGAAGGCTTCCACCAACTGCTTATAGAAACTCGTTACAGGTATTTTATTAGTTTCATTTCAAAACCAAAACCAAAATTACATATATGCATTATGGCCTCTGACCTTAATGGGTTCACAGCCTTATTAAATGGACCCAGTCACAGATGTTCAAGCCAACAGTTTTTCCTTGTATACATAGACAACTACCTTTTTTGAGCCTTTTATCATTGTGGGGGAAGGATTACTCACAGCTTTGCTTAAGCAAACCGGACCAATTAGTCACACATATGCAAAGTAAATAAAGGAGTAAACCCCCAGAGGATCTGCCTGGGGCACAGCATCTGTTTCCACCCTTAAGGCCCAGGCCTGCTTGCTCCCTAAGAACTCTTTTAGTTACTGGAGCCAAAGGTCAAGCCAGGCAGCAGCCTCAGGCAAACGTGCTAAGTCTGGATTTCTTCCCTAAGCCCTCTCAATGTCTCTGTGCACGTTTCTTGGTAACTTTCCTATGTCAACCCCCCCCCCCTCCGCCCGCTAGTCTGCCCGTTCACCCGGCACGTTCATTCAGAGAAACAGGTGTTCCTGTTAAAATTAGCTGTCTCAACTGCCAAAGAGCTCAGCTCCCCACACCAGTTTAAAAAGGAAAATGTAAAAAGGCCCACCACTCAACCATTAACTGATGTTTCCAAAATTATAAAGATCATAGGGGCTGGGAAACAGACAGACAAACCACACACACACACACACACACACACACACACACACACACACACACACACCCTGAGTATTTCACATTCTTACCAAGAACGCAGAGTGATTAAGAAAGGCCAAACTTTAAACAGCCAGAGAAAGGCTTGTGATTTTTTTTTTCCTGGTAATGCTTGAAAGCCTGTTTTGTCCCATTTCCTTGGTCGACTGTCATATATAATGGCTTTTGTTTGGGGAATTTAGCTGTGTATCCTTTTTCTCCTTAGCATTCCTAAGGTTCTTGACACCTCAGATCAGAAAGGACGGCCAGGGATGGCCTTGACTTACAATCCTTCACCTGGGAAGTGAGAAGGACCCAGGGATGGAATGGAAATGAACACAGTAGTGAGGTTTGATTTACATAATAAAAAAAAGAAAGAAAAGCGAAAGGAGGCCACTCTGATTTTCTTCCTGGGCCCAGTAGCTCTGCTGACCTCATTACACTCCATTATGAAATAGGTTGATGGACTTTAAAAAAAAAAAATCAGGGACTATTTAAAAAGTTTGGCAGCACATTGGAAGAAAGTTACAGTCTCAAAGACCTGTGCCCAAGTCCCTTGCCCAATCAAGCATAGTGTGCACACACACACACACACACACACACACAGAGAGAGAGAGAGAGAGAGAGAGAGAGAGAGAGAGAGAACGAGAACGAGCGAGCACAATGGTGCTATGTGCTCCTCATGCTGGCTCTCAAAACCTGCTGAAAAGAATTCAATTTCAAGACACCTGCTGGTGAAGAAACCCAGAACCTCATGAACAGAAGAGAATAAAGAAGTTAAACGTTACTTTTCTTCAGGACAGAGATTTTTAACATTTCACGTCCAAACTTTTAAACACACCACCAGCATTGACAGCACCTGCCATCTGTGAGAAAGTTTCAAATTTAATTTGGAGATTAACTAGTTAATGGCATGCAAGGAGACAGGGCAAGTTTGTTGCTTTTTTTCTTTGGGCTTGCATGATTTTTAAAATTCTTTAAGGAGTCCAAGAATAAATTGGCAATTCTTTTTTCTTAATTACCAGATTTACAGGTTTCTGGCCCTTATTTCCTCTGGGTTCACTCTGTGATCCTCAGACTGAAGGAACCATACAAAACTTAGATTTTAATCACTATTTGTGTAAATCCAATTAATAGAAATAACTTCCATATGCACTTAGGATTTCCTCCCCAATCTCCCTGAAGCTGATCTAGACTAAACCTTACCAAGGAGCAGGGGAATGAACAGCTCAAGGTCACTTTATATTACTTTAGCAGTTCAACCCTTCCAGGATCAATTTTTTTTTAATTCCTAATGAATATTGTTTTTTTGTTTGAGGCAGCCCATGCTGGCCCAAACTGACAGCAATGCTCCTGCTTCGACTTCATAAGTGGTGGAACTGCAGGTGTGAGCCACTATGGCTGGCTTTTCCCTGACCACTGTATATAGAATGTATACACCCTATCACTTCAACATTTTTCTAAGGGTGTGAGAGAGGATAATTTTACAAGTTAAATTTCAAATTCTTGCAACGAATACAGCCATTCAAGCAAGTCAGTAGGGGACTGTCTTTACGCTGATGTTTTATAGTGAAAACCGATTTAAGCACAGTAGTAAATCCCAAGAAAAATGTAGATGAAACTTATAGCCTGTTAGGAGTCTTTTTGCCCATGTGGCTCTTCCAGGCTTCAAACCTGTAAGTAAATTTGTCATTCTTTTAATAAGAAACTATTCAACAGTGTCTTCAGCAAACTACATCCCTCACAGCCCCCATCCCCATTTCCTGTATATGTCTATGGAGAAGACAAACTACCATGACATAATTTCAATCAACACAGTACCCTTTCAGTATACAACCCACCATCTGAACCAAGGTCACCAAAACAAGTCCTCTGCCAGCAACTATGCTCTAGAACGTTCCTCCACTCTCCAGGACATCCTCCTCTGCCACACAGCCAGAAGAACCGAAAGCCATAGGGATTTCTGAGCAAGGCCTAGCCTCCTCACCCTAAGATGCTAAATGCACGCAGGGGGACACACGGGGCAGTGGAGTCCCATGCAGGGCTCCGGGAGCTGGCAAGGCTGCAGCCCACACAGCATTAGGAAGTGCTTTAATCTGAGAAGGAGAGGCAGAGCGCCAATCAGATGCCAGCCAGTCTGAACCCTGCTCGTGATGACAGTGAGAGGAGTGGAGACAAAAACGGCTAAATTATTTTCCAGAAAAACCAGAAGGAAGACATCCCCCCCCCAACAGCCCACCCCCAAGCCCTGCGTAATCCAATCACACATCACCTGCCTGTAAAAATCACACTTGTCTTTCTGGGGTGCTAAGATGCTCAGGAGAGTCATTCTTGAGGGACAAGTGGCAAAGGTTGGGCACTGGGGATCCACTTGCCCCTGCCCACAGATGACAAGCAGTATACACAGTCAGTGGAAACACAGGAACCGCAAAAAGGCCATCTGAGAAACATAACAATTTAATAGATGAAATAAATACTCCAGTACATGCAGGGTAAAAACTTGACATTGGGGGAAAAAAATCACTCTATAGTGTAAATTAAAAAATAAAACACACACTCACAGTAGCCTTCCCCCCATTTGCAAACCACATGGCAAAGTCATACTCTTATCACACCATGTATACTGTAATTCAACAAAAAGAAACGACATACAAAAAGGTAGCTACATCCATGTCTAAGGAGTGAAAACTGAGGTAACCTTTCTTTTAATTAAAAAGAAGAAAGAAATGAACCCATGACCTCTTTCCTGCCAAATTAGTAATTGAGTTGAGGGGCTGGAGGGTGTAGGAGTAATCCTGCAGCCAGCAAGACTACCTAGATCCATCTTCTGTATCTGAGTCCCTACAGGGGGCTGGTAGACACCTGGACCCTCTGTGTGTTAACCTGTGTATATGGCCCTGCGGTCTGGAAAATTCCTCTTGAGCATTTTAACATGGGGGAGGGGGGTCACCTATGATTTCTTTGGTATAAATGGAGAGGGGAGGAGTAAGAGTCTTCCTTTAGCCTGGGGTGGAAAACGGGGGGGGGGGGGGGGATGGGGATGGGGCGGGGATGCTAATTCACAGAATTGGAATTCACTGGCGGTAAAGTCCTGGGTGAAGACCTTTCCCTTAAAGCCTGAGATAGCAGGGTGCAGCCTTCAGACACGGCGCAGGCCGAGTTCCTCAGCCTCTCCCTGTGGTCCGACATCTTGGCGCCCCCATCGGGGTGCTGCGCCAGATCCCTGAGGCACTGGGTCAAGAGCACGCAGGCAGACACCACGCTCATGGCACCTCCCAGTATGGCGGTCTGCACCGCCTTGCCTTCGGCGCTCACGGCGGCTGCGCGACCCAGGAATTGAGGCTCGGTGGCAAAGCCCACCAGGGCGCTCACGGCCTGCACCAAGGGCCCGCTGAAGAGCGCGCAGCGGCTGCGGGCCAGCTCGCTGGGCGCTGCCTTCACCTCGCGCACGCATGCAAGCAGCGCCGATGCACTGGTGCTCATGCACTTGACGCCCAGCTTGAACTGTTCGCGCGAGAAGCGGTCCCGTGACTTGTCACTGGCCAGGGCGCACGCGTCCGTCAGGAACTTGAGGTTGCGAGACAAGCCCTGCGACACCTCCAGGAGCAGCTGCGGGGTCATGTCGGCCAGCGGGGTGGCTCGAAGCACAGCGCAGCCCTGCTCCACCTCGTGGCGACAGCGTGTCACACGGTAGCGGTCCACAAGGCCAGGCTGGGCAGGTTGAGCCCCCGGCGTGGCCACGGCCGCCAGGTAGGCCGCATGCGCAGAACACTCGGTCAGCGACACCACTAGGTCGCCCAGTTCCACGAGACTGTCCCCTGCCTCTCCAAAGCGGCCCATGTTGAGCTGGCTCTGCACGTCGTGGGTGAGGATGGACAGCCCCTTGGTGCGCGCGATGATGGTGTCCCGGCACTGTTCGAAGGACTCGGCGCCAGCGCCAGGGGAGGCGGGGCTTTCGGAGAGCACGGGCCGCGCCTCGCTCGACAGCAGCAGCAGGTCGGCCACCAGCTGCATCTTGCCCTTGCAGTGATCACAGATTGACACCAGCCTCTTCCGCGGCTGTGAGCTGGCCCCGCCGACGGCGCTCCCAGGAGCCGGAGAAGCCGCCTCGCCAGTGGGTTTCCCGGCACTGCCGCTAGCCATCGCGCCCAGGGGGCACTGGCATGCCGCTGGGGAGCCCGCTACCACCGCCGCCGCGACTCAGCTGGCCAGGGCCGCGCTGCCTTCCGCGCACCATCATGCCACCCACCGCGGCGGGCACAGAGATCGGGGTGGTGGCGCCAGCGGCGGCCAGGGGCCGGGCGTCGTGGGGCGGGCCCAAGCCGGCGGCAAGCTCTTTTGGGGCGCTGTGCACGCTCTCTGGAACCGTGAGCCGGGGCACGGTTAGACTCTCAGTCCGCGCCCCTCGCCACGAGCCTACCAGAAAAGTCCCCGCTGCCGGGCTGTCGCCGCCTTCCTGGGCATGGCCGGCCGGGCCGCCGGAGCGGAGAGGGCGGGACGGGGAAGGCTGGGAGTTGTCCTTCCTTCCTTCCTTCCTTCCTTTGAAATCAAAATCCTCGGCTCCTGGAGGAGCGCGGGCGGCGGCCCCGGGGAGACTCTGCTGTCAGCCGCTGCGCTGCGGCGATCGAGCTCGGCGGCGCACGTGGGCTTCAGGCGCGGTGACCCCGCCAGGCGACACCGGCCGGCGAAGGCGGCCGGAGCAGACGATCGGGGGCGCGCGGCCGCATCTCCCGCTCCGGCTCTTGGGGCGCTGGGCGGCCGCAGGGCCGAGGGCGTGGCTGGCTCTGGGGCGGCCGTTCGTAGTCAGTCGGGCGGGAGGCTGCAACGCAGGGCGCTGGGCGGCCGCGCCTTCCCGCCTGGCGGTTCAGAGTGCGCGGCCCGGCGCCGCGGCGACACGCCGTCCCCGCCTGAATGGCCCGCTCCCGGCGAGCGGCTGTCGTGGCGACTCCATCCCTGTTCCCCCGCGCATCCGACGCCCCGGGGTAGTCGGATCAGAAGGTGCGCGCGGCTCCGCGGCGGCCGACCCGGGCTCCGACTCCTGCCATGTTTGTCAACCAGCAACTTCCGAGCGACCTCCGAGCAACTGAAAGGAAGGGCGGAGACCGCAGGCCAGGGGACACCCGCCTGCCCGCGCGCGTCTGCGGCTTTCGCCTCCTCGCGTCCGCCTCGCCCCCGGCTCGCCGCCGCCACCTCGGCCGTAACCTCCCCGGAGCCTATAGGAATCTTTTGTGTGGCGTCACCGCCTTTCGTTTAAATCCCGCTTCCTCCTCTTGCCCTTCCTCCCGCCCCCCTCCGCCGATCCCGGATGCTTGCGCGATGCGCTGCTCCTCCCCCGGGAAGCTGGGGGCCGTGGGAGGACGCCGCGCCCAGCCCCGACACCGCGGCCCTGGGGGCCGGTGGTCCCCGCGTCCAGAGAGGCTGGGAAGCGCGTGTGATGTGGAAGGCCCGCCCTCGCTCGGTTCCCCGGCGCCGCGCACACCCTGGGGACACCGGGGCGCAGCCGCGAGTGGCCTTACGTAAGCTCTCAGCCAGCCCCGGGGTTTGGTGCTTTCTCCCCGCTGAGGGAGCGAGTGTAAAAGGTGATCTGTTTTTGCTTTCTTGAGGAGGAGGCCACTTATTTATTACCCTCTATTTTTTGCCCCCCGGATTCCAGTTCGGATCTCTGAGATTCGGTGACTTATGCAAGCCCTTCCCCGCCCTTTGTTGTATTCGACCCTTTCCTATGGGTGGGTTTCCGTGAAACACTGAAACAACAGGAGTGCTGGTCACGCACAGCGAAGGGGACCAGAGACAGACCCCTCCTGGGGTTGGTCTCCACCCCCCCCCCCCAAAAAAAAACCGATCAGGAATTGTGTGGCCTTGGGCAAGTTCTTTCTTCAAGTCAGGTTGTGTGTGGTGACTCTGTTCTAGCTGGCTAGAATTAGTACGCACCTTGATCAGCAGTTTGCCTTTTCCTGGCTCCATCTATATAATGGAATAATAGCAGCCATTGTTAAGTAATGAGCCCGAATCTGGAGGTAAACACTGCTATCTCTGGGTTATCAACTGGGAAACTGGTGACCCAGATGGCTCTCCTCCTCAGACACAGGGATTAAACCTAGGACTGTACTTTTATTCATTAATTTAACTTTTATATATTAATTCTGGAAACAGGGTCTGATTAAGTTGTCCAGGCTGGCCTTGAACTTCTGACCCCTCCTCCTTCCGCTTCTCAAGTAGTTGGGATAACAGGCCTTTGCCTTCCAGCCCTGTGGCCGGGTGCACTAAGTGGCTTCCTAAGCTCCTTGGCCACAACAGATGGCAAGAAGAGGTGGTCCTCTACCCCCACCGTTTTTGGTCCAGGCCCTGTGTGCAGGAAACGCCTGGAACACCTGGGCCTGCTCCCAGAAAAGCACTCTGCTCTGAGCAGTCCTAAAGCCTTCTGCTGGTGCCCGGCACAGCACAGCTGGGTGTGCTCAGCCAATGGAAATGTTTGTTCCTCTGTCTCTTACTAGGACCTCCACAGCCAGTTATAAATGTTATTTATAAGTTGGGTGACCTTCAGATTTATTGTCCAAACCCCAGTAGTTTACAGAGTGAACTTAGGAGACAAGTTATTAATAAGTTAACGCGGAACGACAGTTACAAACCCGGATGGCTAGTCATCCTACTCATAAACAAAAAATGCCCTTACGGAAGATCGTCTTGATGCTAAGTGAACCAACTTTCTCTACAGACTGAAGCCAGTGGCTCTCTATACAAGTAGTGGTTCCATAGGGTTACTCCTTCGTATTTTTTCTACAAGGGAAAAACAGAGCAGACTCTTTCCATGGTAACCCATGAATGGTCCTAAGAAATGGTTTCCTTAGCTCTAAAATCTTAGAGGCCAGCAAAATGGCTTAGCCGGTGAAGGTACCTTCCCATAAGCCTGACAGCTTGATATTAGTCCCTTGGACCTGCATGTAGAAAGAGAATCATCTCTGGCCACTACATGGTTGGCATTCACACAAATTCACACGCGCACACTGAATATGTAAATAAAAATTAATAAATTTAAAAAGCCAAAGAGAAGCTGATCCTTTCTCCTTGTGCTCACGCTAATTCCAGGAAGCTGTGGGATCAGAATATGAGAAGAGTCCAGTTTCTCTTCTTCTATTGTTACTAGAAGCCTCTTGTCCCCAGGATATTGCACATGGACTGCTCCCAGTTGGTTTGTATCATGAAATTGGGTGTAGCTATGCGTTTGGTAGGCTAAATTTTTGGTCTTCCCGCCTTCATTTTTCAGATAGTGCCATTCCTAAACTGATCTACCCAGGTTCCACCTTCACCTGCCTTTTTTGCTTTTTTTTTCTTCTACTATTGTTTTCTCATAGCTCAAGTACTAGGCCTCTACCATTTGCCCATTCAAGACGCTGAGCTTACGTAATAGATTATAGTAGGCAACCTCTGCCTATGAAGATTAGAATCCAGAAAGGGCAAGTTCATGAGCAAGTGCCCCCAGTTACTGTTTGTACAGTGGAGGCACATAACAAAATGAACCCCAGATCCAAGTACCACATATACCAAGTTTTTCACTCAAAGTGGGCAGACCACTTTGCCCACTTTGCCGTTTTGGTACATTCTGACCAATGCTGGGGGAAGTAGAGGTGACTTGCAGACCAAAGCAGTGGAAGCCAAATCTAAAATCTCCTGCTCTTTCACCTTGCAGTGACTGTGGAGGGATTGTGTCCAGCAACATCCGTCTTCAAAATGTCTCATCTTCTGTGACCCCACCCACCCAAGAAATAGCATCTTTCTAGTCTCTCTCCTAGTCCCTGGCCATCCCAACTTCTTCTATGAGTTTGATTATTTGAAGTCCTCTGTTCTTTTGTATCTGTCTTATTTCATTAAGCATAATGTCATTAAGGTTAATCAGTGCTATAATGTGTCAGAATTTCCTTTTTAGGGAAAATAATATTCACCTGTATGTACTTTGGGCTTTCCATACCCAAGCCTCATGTTACATCCCTGAACTTGTGGGCTAGCAACCAAGCTGTCTGTGGTACACAGTGCCACCCAGTGGTAAGGAGCAGTGTTGGCCATAGTTTTCCCTTGGAGCTGTTTTATGTTTGTGCTCACAGACAGTGGTCTCAGTTGATCTATCTCTGTTACGCGTTTGCAGACATCCCAGTTCATTCTCTTCCTCTGAGTATCACTCTTGGCTGGACACGGGGGGTGCACGCGAGCTCTTAGGAGGTAGAAGTAAGAGGGTTAGGAGTTCAGCATCATCTGCTGCTATAATAGGGAGTTTAAAGCAAGCGTGGTCTAGGCGAGAGACCTAGCCTAAAAACAACAAACGCCACCTCTCTAGGAGAACAGTTACAGCTGAGGAATGTGGTCCCATCCCTTTTGTCATCACAGGTTATGAATAAGAGCCCCTTGCAGGCAGGGGTGCAGAATCACCATGGTGGAATACAGCACCCTCCCTATCTGGCGTGTCCTCTAGACCTCTGGCACATCATGATCCTGTCTAGTACACTGCACACCTGGGCAGAACTTCGGCCTTCAGTTCCTCATCTTCCCTCTTGCTTCTGCAGTGAGCAAGGAGGCTGTGCACAGGCCCAGCGATGCATTGGCAGGAACGCCTGAACATTCAGCTTCCAGTATCTGAGAGTAGGGATTTCCTCCAAGGGTTTCCATGGGCTAGGTTGCTTGCACAGGGCAATAATTTCATAGCCTATCCCTTTGCTGGCCAGTAAGAGAAAAGATGAATCCCAGAATTTAGGGACCGCAGGCAGCTAACATTAACCATTCCTGGCCCGGATACCTGGTGGTTAGTATCTATAGATTAACTGGCTATTGCTGCCTCACACAGCTTCTCTGGACCTTTAGATACGCTTGGGCATGTCTGCCCCTTGTGTCCACTGTGCTGTCTGCCCAGCCCGGGTGAGTCCATTGCCATGCTGTTTGGGGCTACAGGCCTCCCTCCCTCCACAACCCTGTCAGCCTGTGAAGAACAGAGCTGGTATCTATCCTCCTCCACATCTGATGCCTTACACAGTCATTGGCCAGTGCTGATGGTGTTCATTTGTCAGACCTTCTCTCAATTTGATTGCTAAAGGGGTCATGTTTGGCACCAGTGACATTCCTACCAGGTCCTGCGCCTCTTTGATGACCGTGTCATTCCGTTTCTCAAATGTGGATGTTATTCAGGCAGGGTTTCAGGTAGTGCTGGAAGGTGTCATGCTACCCCATTTCCCGTGGAGAGCATAGGTCAGCACGAGTCCAGGCTCATGCTCTCTTTAAACCCGAGATGCACTTGGAGGTAGGGCAAGTACGCAATACAGAACTTGGCCCCTCGTTTAGACCATGAACACAGCCTCACTTCTGGCCCCTTTTCTCTAGGTCTATGTTGCTCGGCCTCAGACCTGGTTCGGATACCAGTGCTATCTGAGTGCTCCTGGCTCCAGATTTTGCAATCTATTTCTATATTTGCTGGTAGTGTTAGTGTTACTATACTCAGAGGTCTCACTGGCTAACCCGTATGGGGCCACGGTAAAAGACCTCAAGGAAGAACATGTCCCATATTCCTGGGTACAGATTTTTGTCCCCATGGTTCTACTAGCTGTCTGACCAGAGTTGAGTCTAAAATCAAGATAAATACAGAGGCTGGGGAGATGGTTTAGCGGGTAAAGCACTTGTTGAACAAATACTGGTCAGCCCTCAAGGAAACAGAAATGGGAATCTTTGTAGTAAACCGGCTAGCCAGGCTAGCAGAAATGGCAAAGTCCGGGTTTAAAGAACAGACCCTGCTTCAGTGTATAAGGTGAAGAGTGATGAAGGGGGACACTAGATGTTAACCTCTGGCCTTCACATCATTACTACACACGCGTGTGTGCGCGCGCGCACACACACACACACACACACACGAAATAAACACACAGACACTTATCATTGGCATGATCCCTTTAGCCCCTTCTGGAATCTATGTAGAATTCACGGTAGATGGCTTATCTCCTCTGCTAGTACCAAGCCTCCGATGATGCCTGAATCCTAATTAGTCTTAACAATAAAAATCCAGAGTCAGGTCTTAGGGTGAATGAAAGACCAGAGAAGCAGAGCAGCAGCTACTAGACCTCTATGAAATCTCAGACTGAATGGGGCCTGCGGTCCCTGTGAATCCTTAAGACTGAATGGGGGCCCTCCTTATAGTCCCGTCTCCACCTCTCTAGTGCTGGGATTGAAGACATGAGTCTCCCACGTGCGGGGAGTATGGGGGATCAGATGTGTGAGCCATCCCTGCCTGGCTCTGTGGTTCCTTTAGACGGGTGGCCTTGAACTCCTGATCTTCCGGCTTCCTCCTCCCAGTGCTGGGATTAAAGGTGTGTGCCACCTCTGCCTGGTCTCTTTGGTTAACTAGTGGCTAGCTCTGTCCTCTGATCTCCAGACAAGCATTATTTGTCAGAATACAAATGAAATATCATACAGCACTCGGATACGGTACTGAGGGCTGCAAGTTCACCTTCCTGTGTGTCTCACCAGCCTAACAAGTCACTGGTAAATAAGGTCCTTCAGAGTTAAACTGGTCCAAGTTCCAAAACACTGAAATATACTTAAAACATCAAAGTGTTAAAATCTAGTTGCTCCAGATGTTTTCACATCAGTGGAGTGGGAGCCAGATGGGTTTCCTCCTCAGATGACAGTCGGTAGCCCTGGAACTTTCAGACTTGTTTCCATGATTGCAGTACGACACTTAAAAAAAAAAAATATTCTCTGTAACCAGATACTGTGGGCTAAGAAAACCAGCAACCAGCATTTTTTCACCTTACCTTGGCAGTTGGCAGAATGAATGACCAGGGTTACCCCGCCCTGCAGAGCACATGATCCGTCACAGCTGTGCATGTTTTTAGCAAGACTGTGCCAGGACAGAGCTCCAAGCCATTGGGTGGAGCCATGTGCCCTTGGGAAAAGGCTCATGACATTTCCCCTATGATTTCAGGAAAGAAAAAAAAATTCCTTTTTTTTTTTGCTTATGAGTTGTTTCTGCACAATGTCAACAGAAAACTTTCATGTGTTTATGTATACCCGTGCGTGAATATGGAAATGTCAGCCTCTGCTATAGCAGGCTAAATGCACACGGCATTTGACCTTAGAGTGGAGGTCAATAAGGCGCTTGTTGCTAGGAAGCTGCTTTCTTAGCCTCTGCTTCATGCACAGAAGCCTGGTTGTGTTTGGACTGGTAGCCAATGCAGCTAAATGACAGTTCCTCAGCCCCTCTCAGAGAGGCAGACTCCGGCCCAAGAGACCTGAAGTGCTGTGCAGTGCACAATTCCCTAATAGGACGTTTCAAATACCTTGATCCCACTGAAAGGCCGTCTCCCTTCACCTTGGCTTCCTTCCCACTTCCTTTTCTTGGAATGTCATCCAATGACTGGAACACCAGGAGCCATCCTGGAACTTTTGATGCCCTTGAGGATGGAAACTCCAGAGCAGTCTGAAGAGGCGGTGTGAGAAAGAAGTCTGCACGGCCCAGAACACCCTAACACACTCAGTTTCCACCTACTTCTGTGAGAGAAGTTCCAGTGATAAGACTTTTGTTTAAACATCTTTGTTTGTTTCTCCGTAGCTTTGAGCTTGTCCTGGAACTACCTCTTGTTAGACGAGGCTGGCCTTGAAAAGAGGTCCGCCCGCCTCTGCCCCGCGTGCTGGGATTAAAGGCGTGCACCATCACCAGCCAGCCATTTATTATTTATTTATTTATTTATTTATTTATTTAACGGCACAGGGTTTCTTTTAGCAGTTCTGGAACTAGCTCAGTAGACCAGGCTAGCTTAGATCTCAAGAGATCTCCCTGTCCTCTGCCTCCCAAGTGCTGGGATCCTCATTGCCTGGCTGAGACTGGAACTACTTTAAACAATAAAACATGGTTATGTATTAAATCATGTAAAACTCTTTTCAAAGGTTGTTGACAGTGATATTGAAAGACTTTGGGCTGAACTGTCTGTGGAGCAGGGTGGCAATAGATCCTCTATTTACTGCCTTCGAGAAAAGTTGCCCTGGCTGTCCTTAGCTTTTTAGCTGGAAGTTCTCGTGGGAAATTGTTAGGGAGCAAGGCTGAAAGTCCACACCCTGAAAAGGGCCTCACTAGGGTCAAGGCAGTTTGCACATCTTCCCCCTCTCTCTTTCATTTCACAAGCAAAAACTGAGGCCTCAAGGACGCTGTTTGGCAGTTTCTGCAGGCCCTGAGGGGAACTTTCAGATCCGGTTAGTGAATGAGAGACAAAAAGGCTGACTTCTAACAACTCCCCCCCCCACACACACACACCCCAAAGTAAAAGCACACACAGTCCTGCGGGATCCAGCTAGGTTAGACAGTTTGGCCAGGCTAAGGGGAGGAGCCGTAGGCGGAGCCTGGAGATGGGGCGGAGCCTTTAGGGTGAAACAAGGGGAGGAACTGTTGGTGCCCAGCCTGGTGAGGTCCTGGAGCCATGGGGCGGAGTCTGGGAGGAGGCGGAGCCAGATGATGAGCGGATCTGCGGGGCGGGGCCGAGGCTAGGGGGCAGGGCTTCCGGAGGAGGTCGCCTGGAGGAAACGGGACGAGGCGGGGCGCGGTAGGCTGCTGATGGGTGGGAGGTGGAGCCACTGGCCCCTGAGTGTGCGGAGGTGGGACTAGGGGGGCGAGTACTGGGCGTCGTAACGTACTGAACACTACGGGGGCGGGGCCGGGGGCGGGGCCGGGGGCGGGGCCGGGCTCCTGGACTTCGCGCTGTCTGCGCAGGCCCGGTGTGCGTGCCGTGGTTCCTCTGGGCGGCTAACATGGCGGCCTCCACCTGGATGCGCGCGGTCTTCCTATTTTTGTGTGCCTCGGACCTGCTGCTTCTTCCTCCTCCTGGGGCCTGCGCGGCCGACACGCCGGGCGAAGCCACCCCACCTCTGCGGAAGAAGAAGAAGGACATCCGCGATTACAATGATGCCGACATGGCGCGACTTCTGGAGCAGTGGGAGGTCCGTGCTGCCCTTACTCGCGGGCACGTCTCCATCCAGATCCCTTCTCTCTAACCTTTACCCTCTTGGTCTTGTGACCCTCTGACTTCTGTCCCCCGATCTCTAGCCCTGTCCTATACCCAGGGCCCTTATTGACCGACTCAAGTTACTGCGGACAGCCCCCCCTTCCCGTGCCTTCATTCCACCATGGCTCAGGCCTCTCTCCCCAATGTCCGTGAGCCATGACTGCTCGGCTACCCCAGTCAGGATTTAGCTTCTCACCAGTCAAGCCACGCTTTCCCTGCTGGGCCCCGGTGGTCTCTGCATTGAGCCTGCAGACAGGGAGAGAGCACTTCTGAAGAGCGTTCCCTCACTCCCTCCTGTTGCTGAGTTGAGTGGGTTGTGAAGGTTGTCTCTCGAGAACGTTTTTTAGCTTTCATAGAGATCCTTCCAAATGTAGAGGGTATTTTCGATTCCTTTGGTGTGTGTTCCTGCTGGGTTTTTTGTAATTTTGTGGGTGGATTTATTTTACTGGTGGAGGGGGAGGTAAGGCATCTCATGTGGAACTCAGGTTTTTCATTCAAGGGAACAGTGGATTTGTTTTATGAGAGGCCGTTTTCTGATCTGTTACTCTAACGCACTGGGGTATGTAGTCCCAGTGAGAGTGTATAAGGTGCCCAAAAGCACATTGCAGCCTTCCCCCTTTCCGAAAGCAATTGTACCGTCATATTTGATTTGCACAGCTGATGGATGGTACCCACTGGGTAACTTGGGGCACTTAGTCTCTTTCTGCAAAGAACTCCCAAGGTGTGTTTCCAAAGCTGATGTTTTGACTTGTAGCTAACTCTGTATTATTAGAGTAATATATAGTATTAGTATTTGGGCTAAGTTGAAAGTAGCCACCTGCTGAATTTGTCCAGAAGAAAGGGGACCCTTTTTTTTTTTCTATGTTATCTGTATCCAACAGAAAGCTTGAAGTAGTGGGGCGGCGGTAGTGCATGTTTTTTTCATGCCAGTACTTGAGAGATTGGTGAAGTAGGCTAGCCTTAGTTAAACCTGAGCCACATAGTAAATTTCCAACTAGTTTGGGCTTCACAGAGAGACCCTTTCCCCCAAAGAGAAAAGAAAAATATGATATGGGTGAGTATCACTAATGAGGAATCCTCTCATTCTCTCCTCTATTTCAAACTGTCTTTTTTGGACTCTAGTAAACATCTTTTCATCTGCCAAGGTGAGAACCTTATCTTGTGAAAAGCTTTGCCATGGTCAGTACAGTACACTGAAACAAATGGTTGGCTCCTCTAAAGAGAAGATGCAGCCAGCACATCAGAAGGCCGCTGGGAGGGGGTTGCATTAGAACAGGATAAGGAGAGTACCTGAGAAGAGTCTGAGAGAGACCTGGGCTTTGGGCAGAATAGCAGAGACCAACGGGTTGACATTCAATACACTTGAACTTGTGAATTTGGTCTGGTACAGATCTCTGTGCTGTGGTTTCCTTATATGCATGATGGAAGTGTTGGTGTTCATCTCCAAGCGGTTGCAAGTATTAACTGAGAAAACTGGGAGAACTTGGAAGAGTGCAATTCATAATCGGTATTGAGTATCAGAACTAATGAATTTCGGCTGTGTCTGAAGCAGAGCGCTAGTGAGTGGTCTTGAATACCTTAGAGCCTATGCTGTATTTAGTAGTGAGTGGTTGGGTCTTAAGGGGATGAAAGCAGTCTTACCCGGACATCATAGCACTAGATACCATACTTAATCATCTCAACCCTGTTTCTAGTCTTTATGAAAACATAATTTTAATAGCTGTAATCAGTACAGATGAACTTTTAAAAGTTGAGTTTGTTTCCTCTGATAGCTATTAAATAGTTCCCTTTGGACCATCTTTATAGCTGTACTTTTTTGTTGTTTTGTTTTGTTTTTGAGACAGTTTCTCTGTTTAGCCTTGGAGCCTGTCCTGGAACTCTGTAGACCAGGCTGACCTCCAACTCAGAGAACTCCACCTGCCTCTGTCAAGTTTGTCTCCCCCCCTCCCCCATGTGCCCTGGAGCTGTGGAGGGGTGGTGGGTAAACAAAGCTTTTGAAGTCTGCTACAGAGCACCTTATTTAATCCTTTCTCTTGGATGATAAGGAAGACTGTTTCCTGAGGGCTGACCCTGAGACAACTGTTTCCTGAGGCCAAGTGAATTTGCCCAGGGTCACAGCAGTTTAGCCTAGTTTGGAATTCTGTCCCTTGACTTCAGAGCCTGTTCTTTGACTCACTTAGCTACACTGCTGCAAACATTGGTGTGCACTGTGCAGGAGTACAGATGTGAGCTCCCTTCCCCAGCAGCCCTGCTTCTCCTCTGAGAGGAGAAGGTTCTTCTGCAGTGGAGTCTTTAAATTTGGGAGTGCTCTGACGGCTTCCTAATAGCACAGCTGTTTCCTGAGGGCCTTACCTCAGGTCTGTGGAAAGGTGGGGACTCTTGTGTTCAAACTGATGGTGAGTCTCAGCTGGCACAGGAAATGCAGGTGTGATTGTGCTTTTTGTGGAGGCCAGAGGGATCGACAGCCAGAAATATATATTTAGCTTAGGCATCAGGCCTTCTGGTATATGTGTAAACTTGCTCGTTCTTTGAGGTCATCTGATTCCTTCAGTGGAGAACTTAAGCAATCCACTGTACAGGTTGGAGATACGGTGTGTCCAAACGGACTATTATTATAGTAACTCCGCAGATGGTCGCTGTTATCAAGGCCCCTGAAAGAACAGAGTTCAGCTTGGTTGTCTACAGACTTCTGTGGGGCTTGGAGAAACGAGTTGGCATGCAGCCAAGTGTGTGGTGCAAACCTGTGGTTCAGGCACTGGTCCTGCTCCCTCACTCTCCCTCTTATTCCCATGGGCGGGGTCTGTCACCAAATCTGAAGCTAGGCTAGTGGCCAGCAGACTCCAGCCATTTTCCTCCCTCTAACCCCAGTGCTAGGATTATAGGCTTGAGAGACCATGCCCAGCTTTTCAGTCTATATTAATTTGGTGTGAGCCACAGGTCAGAGAAAGAGCTGGTTGGGTGGTCAATTCTTTTCCTCCCCCATGTGGGTCCTGGGGATTGAACTGGGTCAAGTGTGCCTAGGCAAGCAACTTTTATCCACTGAGCCAACTCGACCACCCTTTTAGGGATTTTTCTTTTTTCTGTTGTGTGCATTCTTTCTATTTATTAGTTATTTTATTAGTTATTCTGTTTATTAGCTATTTATTGATATTCCACTATTAATACATTCTTTTCTTTTTCATTTCTGATGTCAGTGTGGACTTTATTTGGTGTTATAAATCATTTTTCATGTTCACATTATTCCAAATTTGGCCCTTGAGCTGCTGCTTCAGGTTGGCGTCTGTGTCGTTCTGACGTGGTGTGTGATTCATTGAGCACTTCTTTCTGACGCAGAGATATTTAAGGTTTCATTTTTGTTTCACAGGCAATGATTAGGCTTTTCTTCAAGGAACCTACGCTTTAATATTTTTACCATCTACTCTGTCATCTACTTGTCCAATCAGTCTGTGCCTACAACTCCAGTCTGATCCCACAAAGCACTCTCTGTCTCCTTCCATGTTTGCATCTTCCCTCAAGTGAGGAATCTGCTGTCGTCGCCCTCAGCAGGTCTACACCTTTTCCGGTCCCTAGGATCCGCAGAAGGTGCTTTCAGAAGTGCTGGGTCACAGCACTGAGTAGGGCAGGCCTGCCCCCTTGGGATTGAACACTTGTGCGCAGTGGATTGTGGGTTTTAAGTACGCAGCACGAAGAGTTTGTTTTGCTCTGCTGGGGATGGTTCCCAGGACCCTGGGCATGCTAGAAAAGCACTCTGTCATTGAGCCCACAGTGAGTTTTGGATAGTGTAACCCACACCTTATGAGTCGAGGAGGTTCCTTCATGTTCGTTCGTTCAGTCTGTCTTTGTCCCGAGGCAATCAGTGTTCTGATTTGCTACAAATTGATTTCTGTCACCCCTCGTTCATTTTACCTGTTCCTGATGCTTTAAACAAATGGGATTTTATGGTCTGCCTTCTGTGCCTGTCAGGTGTTATTTTTTAAAAACAAAGTTGTCTTAGTGGTTTTGGACATTGACCCCCCCCCAGGCCTCACTCACGCTAAGGCAAGCACTCTACCACTAAGCCACACCCCCAGCTGTTTTAGAGTCAAGATCTTCCTGAGTTGCTAAGCTGGCCTTGGATTCTCCATCTTTCTCCTTGATCTTCTGAGTAATTGGGATTATGTACCTTAGTTACTATGCCTGTATTTGAGATTTGTTGTAAGAGTATTTGATTTTGTTAGATACCTGGATGTGGCTGGTTTTGTAATCTACCATGTTGGGTAGATTCTTTGAGAATGAACACATCATAGAAAATGTATGACACAGGAACCCTGAGTTGGTGTTAGGGAAGTCTTGTTTGTAATAATTTGGTGGTGTGTGCCCTGCTTCTGACGTGCTGGAGAGTATCTGTGCAATTGGAGAGTCTGATGACAGGGTTTCATGCCCTCTCCTGGCAGAAAGATGACGACATAGAAGAAGGAGACCTTCCAGAACACAAGCGACCCTCTGCGCCTGTTGACTTCTCAAAGCTAGACCCAGGCAAGCCAGAGAGCATCTTGAAAATGACAAAGAAAGGGAAGACACTGATGATGTTTGTCACTGTGTCCGGGAACCCCACTGAGAAGGAGACGGAGGAAATCACCAGCCTGTGGCAGGGCAGTCTGTTCAATGCCAACTATGATGTTCAGAGGTAAAGACCCCAGCCTAGGTCGCTTTTCTGTTTTTTTGGGGGGGGGGGGTTACTATGTAGCTCTAGCCATTTAGTCCAGCTGCCTCAGACTCCCTGCCTCTGCCTCCCCAGCTCTGGGATGCAGCTTCAGGTCACCTGACCTGCATGTGTGCTGCCAAATTTTCTGGGTCTGAAGCAGGGTGTCTTTCTTGGCAGACTTCCCAAGGACCTTGGACCTTTCCTGTCTATGAACTCTTTTAAGTTTATTTAAATATTTAAATTTATTTAAATATTTTTCTTTAAACTTTTTGGAGGAGTCAATCAGTAAGTTTTAATAATTGTTTGGTTTTGAAAGTTTTGTTTATCTTTGTCTCTTTAACTTTTGCCCTGTCTCAATAAAGAGTTGTGTTGCTTAGCCTCTTAGAAGGCTGAGTGAGTTGTGGCTCTCCAGTCCATGGTGTAGCTGTGTTGATACATGCAGCTGTCTCAGGTGACTAATAATTAATGTGAGAAGATCTATTGTCAGAAACAATATGATCTTAAAATACAATCGGAAAGGTTCTACTTTATATCAATTTTATTCATTGATTTTTGACCATGTTCACCACCCTCTCCCCTACCCATCCAGCTATGAGTGTCCCCCTTTTTTCGAGCCTGCTTTTTCTTGGTAGTTCTGAAACTCGAGGTCTTCAGATGTCATAAGAAAATAAGAAAGTGGTGAGCTGTGGAGCAGGAGTTCCTGGGAGTGCAGAGACATGTCTTGGTGGTGGCTGCTCATGAGGAAGCCTTGCTATTGAATGGGGCAGGTGTGGTGTGCTAAGAAACAGAAGAATCGTGCTTCCTGGGCCCTGCTGAGTGGGGATAAGCTGAGCTGCTTGTCAGGTACCCTTGTGGGCCTTGAGGAGGAGCCATGTAGTGCCTGCTCTAAGCCAGTGGCTTTATCCTTCTCAGTGAAGACATTTTGTTAAACAAAAACAACTCGAGACTTGAGAACACAAATGGCTGGGCACAATGGCGTGTGGCTGTAATCTCGGCCTTGGGAGGTGGAGTCAGAGGACCTGAAGTTCAAGTCGCTCTCATGTGGTATCATCTTTGGCTACTTGAAATTTTTATCAGGAAAAAGGGAGACAAAACCAATTCCCCCCCACCCCCAAAAAAGTAACACCGAGATGGAAGTGACATTTCAGAATGTTAAAGATAGAAACGGGACTCCTCCCACCTCTGTCAGCCTACCTGTGCCCCCTCCACCGCCCCCAAGGAGTTTTTCTTTTATAGTCTCTTGACAAGGGCACTGTTTGTGCCCCAGGAATATGAGCTTCTGCTTCTGTCTAGATCCAAACAGGATGTTTAGAGTTCAGCAAACATTAAAGTCAGCAGTCACGTGGCCCAACAGTGCAGTGTTGTGTATTTGTGCGGAATTAACTAGCATTGCTTACCGGTGGCTTCTCCATCTAGGTTCATCGTGGGATCAGACCGTGCTATCTTCATGCTCCGGGATGGGAGCTACGCCTGGGAAATCAAGGACTTTTTGGTTGGCCAAGACAGGTGTGCTGATGTCACTCTAGAGGGACAGGTGTATCCTGGCAAAGGAGGAGGAAGCAAGGAGAAAAATAAAACAAAGCCAGAGAAGGGTAAAAAGAAGAAGGAGGGAGATGCCAAGCCACGGGCTTCCAAGGAAGATAATCGAGCTGGGAGCAGGAAAGAAGATCTCTAGCGGGTGGCAAGCTTCCCAGCATTCCAGACGACATTCTTGTGTCTTCTAGAAAGGGTCTGTGTGTGACCTGGTCAGTATCACAGTTACTGTATGAAGGCTTCACATATGGAGGCAGGCTTTGTGACTGGTAGTGGACACTGGCAAGTCATGCTAACTGTGGAATCGCCTACATGGAAACTTGATAGACGTTCTGTACCTCTTATGCCTGGTGAGTCCTTGACGTCTCCAGAGTACCACTCCCGCCTCTTCACTGCTCGGCTGTGTGTTCCTGCACGTCCGTTGCGAGCTCTCGTCAGACAAGCCTGGAAACCCGTGGCTTGACTGAGGCAGGCATTGACTGTCAGTCCATGAAGATAAGTGTGCTCAGCTCATACGGGATGTGTGGGTTCACGAGACGCACCACTCGAATCCCGAGGAATCATTTCAGATGGCTTCAGTCCTCCTCATCAGTCCATGGGACCCATTGTCCTGTAGTTGGAGAGGGAACGCGGTTTGTTCTGCCTCATGTGAGGGGGAGAAGGGTGCTTCAGCTGAGGGCTCATGCTGTCGTGGCCGACAGCGGTGACGTTGGCGAGGAGGGACCAGCAGAATCTCCATCAAGTGGACCTCATCCACAGTATTTCTAGGTGGTTTTCTTTGATAAAGTGCCTAAACTTGTGCTTTCAGATGGTTCTCTCGTGGTGTGCTGTTGCTCGCATCTGGGTTTTGCTGTTCGTAGGGTGAAGCCTATCTAAAAGAACATTTCTATGAAGAAGCCTTTTCTAAGAACCTACATTCTTTAAAACTTCGGTTGTGATTGTAAGCAATTCAGAATGGTACATAGGAAGTGTCACCGTTAGTGTTGCAGTGCGAAGAATTGTCCTGCCCTGCTGCCAGTAGTTTGTCCCAGTGGAGCTACTGTTGATCATTTGTTTTTCAGAAATAAAGTATGTTTACCGGCTTCCGGTGATGTATATATTCTGTCCTCATTTTGGCCCCTATTCATGTTTCTCCCCAGCTCAGGGTGTCCTGGACGCAACCTGCTGAGCCTCTTCAGAAAGAGGCTTTTCTTGGTCCTGGTACATTGTGAGCCTGGGGAGATGATCTGTTGCTATCCTTCTGAGGGTGGGCTACTGGTGCTCCTTTGAGTCAAATAGAGTAGAAATAAAGTGTACAGAAGCCATTCGTATACAAACCGCAGATTCCGTACAGTGGTACCAAGGTAGGAAAAGCAGGTATAGTGATGCGTGCCTGCAATCCCAGTGTTGGGGAAGTAGAGATGGGAGGATCAGGGGTCCAAGGCCAGCCAGGCTAGGGTACATAGTCTGAGGCCAGCCTCAGCTACTCCTGAAACCCGACCCCCCCCAAAAAATAAACACTAAACAAAACAAAAAGGATGAATAATTCAAGAAGAGAAATCTGTCCCACAACTCAGGGTATTCAAAATTCTTGGTGTACCGTCTTCTATTGGCATCTCTGGGTAGCTTTCTCAGCCTCCTACGTAAGCCTCCTCTGCCATGATTGCCCTCTGTTCTCACACTCAGGACACCCTGCAGTTAACAGTGACTGCAGGTGCACCTGGACAGGACATTCGCTTTGCTCCGGGGTCCCTGAGCTCTTAGTCCAGGAAGCTCTTATGCTGGAAATTGGTCCTGGTGCTGAGTCAGTTATCAGCATTTCTGAGCAGGAGAGTCAGGCAGCCCAGCCAAGGCTACACAGAAACCCTGTCTCAAAAAAACAACAAAAAAAATGCTTACCCCTCCCCTCTGTGAGCATTATGTCAGCCTTTATGTTTGTATGACTGGCCTGGGGTTTTCCTCAGCATATCACATTCTGCCCCTCTGGACAGGTCTGACATCACCATTTTGTTACTCATGGAAGGGGAGTAGTTTTTTTAGTGGCGTCTTACGAGTTTTTTTCTACATTTGTTTATTTGTGCAGCATATGTGTGGGCATGCCCATGTCCTGGATTCTATGTGAGGCCAGAGGCCAGGCCTCCTCTTAGAGTTGGTTCACGCCCTCTGTTGTGTGGGTCTCGGGGATTGAACTCAGGTCACCAGGCTTGGCTGCAAGTGCCTTTACCCACTGAACCATTTCTCCTAATCAAAATTCTGTCCTTTTGCTGGGAAATGTTTTTATGATGATTTTTCTGAATTTTCAATTACAGATTCAGCTCCCTCTCCTTTGGTTTAAATAATTGTATGAAGTATATTTTTTTCCATGATATTTATTGAGCTCTACATTTTTCTCTGCTCCCCTCCCTGCCTCTTCTATCCTCCCCCTAAGTCCCCATGCTCCCAATTTACTCAGGAGATCTTGTCTTTTTATACTTTCTACTTCCCATGTAGATTATATCTATGTAAGTCTCTCTTAGTGTCTGCATTGTTGTCTAAGTTCTCTGGGATTGTGGTTTGTAGGCTGGCTTTCTTTGTTTTATGTTTAAAACCCACCTATGAGTGAGTACATGTGATAATTGTCTTTCTGTGTCTTGGTTACCTCACTCAAAATAATGTTTTCTAGCTCCATCCATTTTCCTGCAAAATTCAAGCTATTGTTATTTTTTTCTACTGTGTAGTACTCTGTTGTGTAAATTACCACATTTTTTTTTATCCATTCTTTGATCAAGGGGCATTTAGGTTGTTTCCAGGTTCTGGCTATGACAAACAAAGCTGTTATGAACATAGTTGAGCACATGTCCTTGTGGCACGATTGAGCATCCTTTGGATATATACTACCCAAAAGTGGTATTATTGGGTCTTGAAGAAGGTGGTTTCCTAATTTTCTGAGAAATCGCCACACTAGCATCCAAAAGGGTTGTACCAGCTTGCATTCCCACCAGCAATGCAGAAGTGTTCCCTTTCCCTCACAACCTCTCCAGCATAAGTTGTCATCAGTGTTTTTGATCTTGGCCATTCTTACAGGTGTAAGATGGAATCTCAGAGTTGCTTTGATTTGCATTTCTCTGATGACTAAGGATTTTTTTTTTTTTGGAGTTCAATTTTATTTATTTATTAAAGATTTCTGCCTCCTCCCCGCGACTAAGGATGTTGAACATTTCCTTAAGTGTCTTTCAGCCATTTTAGATTCCTCTGTTGAGAGTTCTCTGTTTAGGTCTATACTCTGTTTTTTTATTGGATTATGTGATCTTTTGGTGTCCAATTTCTTGAGTTCTTTGTATATTTTGTAGATCAGACCTCTGTCTGATGTGGGGTTAATGAAGATCTTTTCCCATTCTGTAGGCTGTCGTTTTGTCTTGTTGACCGTTCCCTTTGCTTTACAGAAGCTTTTCAGTTTCAGGAGGTCCCATTTATTAATTGTTTCTCTCAGTGTCTGTGCTGCTGGGGTTATATTTAGGAAGTGGTTCCCTGTGCAAATGCATTCAAAGTGTACGTCCCACTTTCTCTTCTATAAGGTTCAGTGTGGCTGGCTTTATGTTGAGGTCTTTGATCTATTTGGACTTGAGTTTTGTCCATGGTGATAAATATGGGTCTATTTTCATTTTTCTACATGTTGATATCCAGTTATGCCAGCATCACTTGTTAAATATGCTTTATTTTTTTCATTTGATATTTTTTGCTTCTTTATCAAAGATCAGGTGTTGGAAGATGTATGGATTGATATCCTGGTCTTCTATTCAGTTCCATTGGTCCTCCTGTCTGTTTTTATGCCAATACCAGGCTGTTTTCAGTACTGTAGCTCTGTAGTAGAGTTTAAAGTCAGGGATTGTGATGCCTCCAGAAATTCTTTTATTGCCCAGGATTGTTTTGACTATCCTGGTTTTTTTGCTTTTCCAAATGAAGTTGAGTACTGTAAAGCCTTGATTCTTATTAGCAGGTTGTGATAGCACCAGCTTACACTTCCAGCCCTTCGGGGGCTGAGACGGGGGTGGGAGGGATGGGATGGGACTGGGGGGTTGGGGAGAAGATAGGGGGGAGTGGAGCGGGGGGGGGGGATGATGGACACTGCAAGCTCAAGGCCAGCCTGGGCTAACGAGCAGGACTCACCTCTAGAATAAATAAATGAATAAAACCACGGGAATGGTTAAAAGCTTTATAAAAGAAAGATCTTGGGCTGATTAGATATCTCAACAGGTAAAAGTACTTGGTGAAAACCTGCAAAAAAAAAAAAAAAGAAAGAAAAACAACCTCAAAACAAACAAACAAAAAACTGAGTTTGATCCCTGGGTCCCACAGTAGAAAGACAGGACCGGCTCCAGAAAATTGTTCTTTACCCCCCCCCCCCACATACACATTATGGCACTCTGTGCGCATGCACACACACCACACCACACAAGAACACACGAGCAAAGACTATGGGTGTGATGTGAACACCTATAATCCAAAGCTTGGGAGATGAAGGCAGAAAAACAGCAATTCAAAGGCACCCTCAGCAACAGCGGGGGTTTGAGGCTGTTCTGGCCTTCTCAAGACTCCATCTCAAACAAAACAAAACAACTTCCTCTCCTGACACGTCTTTCTTGCTTGCTTAAGTTTCCTTGGGGGCCACTGTCTCTGCCCATCATCTCCAGACTGATGTCATCACAGGAGAAATAGAATTTCATTTGTTCTTGTTTCCGTCTCCCCGTCTGGGCTTTGTGCTCAGCACACTAGCGTCTGTAGTGCCTCTGTCCTCATAGACCAGAATTTCACTTAGGATTTTACCGATGACGTCATGGAGAAAGCAGGGCCAGCTGTGGCTCCAGGGAGGACAGCAGAGGCACTTGAGCCAGGTCAATCCTGTCTCTGGAACAAGGCCCCAGACCTTAGCAGAACTGATTCCGTGATGGAAGTACCATTCAGGCCATAAAACTCAGGATGTAGACAGCACCACCTGCCAAAATGAAAACAGAGACCTCCTCTATCAAAGTCCATAGCTCCCGGAAAGCCTCTAAATGCACTAACCTTGCTTTTCGGTTTCCATAGTTCTTCTGGCTAACCGTTCTTGTTAACTGAAGTATGTCATCCAGGATATGGTTTTTGTGCTTAAAATCTCACCCCAAGAAAGGTCCGGGGCTACCCTGGGATCTCTAAAACTGGTGTAGTTGCTGGCCAGCTAGGAAATTCTCTTGGTTTACACACAGGTCTGAGTAGTCTTCTCTGGTGGGTAGCCCACAACAGCCTCCTGTCTGTCTTAATAAGAGAGAGTATCTGCTGCAGCCCAAGGCTCCAGCCTGCTCAACCTACCTTGCTGTTCCACTTCCTGGATGGCCATGGGGACCTTCCTTTCTTTTTTTATTTTTTTCGAGACAGGGTTTCTCTGTAGCTTTGGAGCCTGTCCTGGCACTAGCTCTTGTAGACCAGGCTGGCCTCGAACTCACAGAGATACGCCTGCCTCTTAGGCCTCAGTCTTTAGCATTCCTCTATGGCAAAGTTGTATTGCCCCGTTTAGCAAGAAGCCTGTCAAGTCAGTTCTAGAATCCCCTACCCCTGACAACTGACCGCACTGTGTATGGGCTGTGGCTTGAACGTGAAATGTCTTCCGCAGGGTTATGTGGTCAATGCATGGTTCCCAGATGGTGGCACTATTTTAGGATGTTCTGGAAAGTTTAGAAGATAGGGCCCAGTGGGAGGAAGGAGCCCACTTGGAGGCTTGACTTTGAAGGCTCTATCTGGTCCCCAACCCCTTCCTTTCTTGTTCCGTTTCTATGAACAACCTCCTCCACATGCTTCTGCAGCCATGATACTCTGCCCTAGTACATGGGACCAAGCAACAAGAGACCGAAGCTGTACCGCAGACTGTTCAACCTCTGTGTACGGCATCCAGCCACAGTGAAGAGATACAGGAAAGGCAGATATCTGGGGAAGTTTTCATCCCCTGCCACCTCTGACACGATGCTTTAGCAAGAACCCAGCAAGCCAGGATCCCCTCACCCCGGGTTATCCTCTGCCATCTTCATCCACCAACCCTACCCTGCCTCAGCTCTCTGTCTTCTGTTGCAATAGTTCCTGATTAAAACCCATTTTATCGCCTTCATCCTATCAGACTGCGGTTTTCTTTCACAGAGTCTGAAAGGCAAAGGCCCGGAAGAACTAGAAATTCTGCTCGGTTCCTTTGCAGGGCTGCGTGCAGCAGCGTGCATGTTCTAGACCTGTAGTTCTCAACTTTTCTAATACTGCAACCCTTTAAAACAGTTCCGCATGTGTGGCAATCCCCAACCATAAAACTATTTTCGTTGCTACTTCATAAATGTAACTTTGCTACTGTTTTGAATCATGTGTTTTCCGATGGTCTTAGGCGACCCCTCACTCCCCACTTCCTGTTGAGAACTGCTGTTCTAGGCTTTAGCGCTAATGCCCACGCTCACAGCAGCCCTGCAGCTGTGATACTACAGTTACAGGGGAGTGGGCTGAGGCAGAAAGGGGAGTGATGTAACTGGCAATGAGAGCCCCGCCTCCTTCCCAAGACTCCTGTCAATCAGGTGGCGGCACGCCCCTGAAGCCATGCACTTGAGAGACTGAGGCAATAGCAGTGTGAAAACTTATTTTTAAAAAAGACCCCAGTCCATTAATGTAAAGTTTTACGTTCTCTTTTCTTTACAGTCTGAAAAACAAAACAGTTCCTGGGTTTACAGTCGGCAACTCTCAACGCTGTCTTCCCATTTAAGAGCTAGTTTGCAATTTGAGCGTTGAGTCCACTAGGGGGCAGCAGAGACCGGCTGTGCTTGGCTGCCGCGCCAGCCTGTCTGCTTCTCCACCAGTCCTCAGGGGAGAATTTTCCCGCAGTTATTCATTGCTCAGCCGCGCTCAAAGTGTCTTGTGAAAGATGTGTATACTTACACACACACACACACACACACACGCACACACACACACACACACACACACACACACACACACACACACACACACCTTACATACAGGGAAGCCGAAGCCCGGAGAAGTTAACATCCTGCCCCCTCCAAAGTCCAACCACAGAGGAATGCCAAAGACAGGGTTTGACCTCTAAAGTCTGCCCTAGCTCACACAATTTACCTGGGGGTCCTGTTCCATGGACCTCTCCGCAGACTCACCTGCTTGCTCCCTAAGTGTTGGGCCCCACTGATCCTGGGCATCTTGAGGATGATGGAGTGGAGGTGAAGAAGGCAGGCAGGACCCTCCTTCTGGAATTTACAGATGTCATTGCATATGACATGCCAGCTCTGGACAGTGCGTTCTACCCACTATGCATAGGTCTTCAGTCCTTGGCTTTTCTCCCTCAAGGCAGCTGCTGGCTATGGTTATGGTGTCTCTTCACAGCAATGGAACACTAAGACAGCTTTTCTTGTTTATTGTTTGTTTGTTTTTTAATGCTAGGTGTGTACACAGAGAGTTTGAAGGGTTAGGTTCAATTTAAACTTCCCAGTCATAGCATCTCCGCAGCATTCTCTGTGGAGGGTGTGCTGGCTCACTTTACGTCCACTTGACACAAGCTAGAGTTACCTGAGAAAATGCCTCCACAAGATCTGGCTGCAAGGCCTTTTCTTAATTAGTGATGTGGGAGGGCCCAGCCCATGGCGGGTGGTTGCCATTCCTGGGCTGGTGGTCCTGGTTCAATAAGAAGACAGGCTGAGCAAGCCACAGGAGTCAGTAAGCAGCACTCCTCCGTGGCCTCTGCATCAGCTCCTGCCTCCAGATTCCTTCCATTTGAGTTCCTGCCCTTTAATGACGGACTCCAATGTGGAAGTGTAAGCCGAATAAGCCCTCTCCTCCCCAACTTGCTTTTATGGTTGTGGTGCATTAGAAACCATAGTTAAGACAGAGGACCAAGACTCTTTTCGCTGTGGTTTTAAACCCCGAAGTAAATGACTGGAATGGAAAACGGCATTGGCCACAGAGATTGTTCTAGAAGGACGGCCATCTTCCTGGATAACACAGCTCCCTTCCAGGCAGGACAGCTGGCTGTTCCCACCACTGTGGTTCTTGACTGAGCCTGTGGCGGTGGCCTTCACTCCCAGGTGAAATAGTCTTGCTTGTAGAGTCCCGGAATCTTCCGTGACTAGCAGGAGACTGCAGGCTGACTGATTACTGCTGACACAGATTTCCAGCAGGCAGATTTTCAAGTGGTCCCACCCAGTGCTATAAAGCCAGAGAGTCAAGAGCCTTTCCACAGGGTTCCAGTCTGGGGAGCTCTGAGCTGGAGGCTGGGTCATTGGCAGAGTCTCCGGGGAGTATGCTGAGTTCACACAAACCTGGGCTTTCCGAACACTGTAGACCTCAACAGCCTACTTGCCAGATACCTGCTAGCTGCTCACCACCAAACCCAGAATGCTTTCTTAAAATAATTATTTACATACCAATCCCAGTTCCTCCTCCCTCCTCTCCTCTCACTACCCACAACCCTCTGCTTCACCCCCTACTTCTCAGAAAGAATAAGGCCGCCCCTAACAAGTCATCTAAGTCTGTCCCATCACCTCCTTGAGACAGGACCAACCCCACCCCACCCCCGTCATGTCTAGGCCGAGTGAGGTGTCTCTCCAAAGAGAATGGGTTCCACAAAGTCAGTTAAAGTCAGTTCATGCATTAGAGTTAGACTCTGGTCCCACTGCCAGTGGCCCCATACATTGTCCAAGCCACATCATTGTCACCTGTATCGGGGCCCTAGTTCGTTCCTATGTAGGTTCCCTATCTGTCAGTCTGGAGTCAGTGATCTCAACACTAGCTCGGGTCAGCAGATGCTGTGGGTTCCCCCATCATGGTCTTGACCCCTTTGTTCATATAATCACCCCTCCCTTACTTCATTTGTACTCCGAGAGCTCGGTCTAGTCTCCAAGAATCTCCTGCGGTCCCCCAGGTAACATTCCAGAATCAATGACCAAGGGGTCTGGCTTTGGGCCTGAGGGGCTGCCCTAAATATAATGCGGGGAGGGCGTGTGTCTGCTCGAGTCTGGCTGTCATCTCTGAAGCTCTACAGATTAACCCCTATGAGTAGCAGTGAGTTGAGTCCTCTGGACTTGAGATTTGTATCAAAAGAAATGGCACAAATGGGCCTCTTGTTGCAGTGCAAGGAGGTCCCTGCCTCCTCTAGGACAGACCTTCTTTGTGAATTTCCATGACCCACGTTCCTGTGTTTGAACCACTGCAGGGTGAGGATGGGCATTTCTGTCTTTGAGCTCTTCTTAGCAGTATACCTCACAATGCTTTCTGGGCCAGAATGTGTCACCTTTCTGGGCCTCAGCTGGAGTTGGGTATAGTCCACCAGGAGTTTGCCATTTAAAATAAAAAGGCTTTTGTTTTTATTTTATGTATATGGATGTTTTTCCTCCCTAGTGGCCATAGAGAGCAGAAGGCATCGGGTCACTTGTAACTGGGGTTACATACTTGGGAGCCACAGGGAGGGCACTAGGAACAGAACCTGAGTTTGCGAAAAAGCAGTGTTCTTAACCACTGAGCCATCTCTCCGACACTTTGCCACCTTGAGCCTACTTCTCTAGGATTCTGAGAGGCACAGACGAGGGGGAGGAGGTTCAAAGCTCCGGGGGCAGAGGCAGTGGGGCATAGGAAGAGGCCTGAATCGAATCAGTGCACCAGAGCGCACAGTGGCAGCTGTGAGCAGGGCTGCAGGACTAGGAAGCCAGCAAGAGAGGCGTTGTCCCCGGGAGGCCAGGGGAAATTTCCTACCAAGTACAAGCCAGCTGAGATGCCAACTCATGAGAGACTGTCCCAGGGATGTGTGGGGAGGAAATTTCCCAGGGCATTCTCTAAGCAGAGAATGAAGCAGGTATGAGCACCAAGCTGAAGAGGGATGGGAATACAACCTTAGGTAGAGATGAGAGCGCTAATTGTGCATGCGTGCATGTGTGTGTGTGTGTGTGTGTGTGTGTGTGTGTGTTTGGAAAAGTGTACACATATGTGTATAAGGGGGAAATGAGTGTATGAATGTGTATAAGGGAATATTAAGTGTGGGTACGTATGAGTCCAAATGTGTATGGTGGTTTGTATGAGAAATGGCTCCCATGGTCTCATGTATTTGAACATTTGATTGGTTCCCAGTTGGTAGTGGTATTGCCAACAACATGAAATATTTGGGAGGTAAAACTCGTTGGAGGAATGATGTCACTGGGGGAGGGCTTTGAGAGTGTTGCCCTATTTCCTTGTTGTGGGATAATCTTCTCATACACTGTGAAGACATGGATTTGCCATGGCACCTTCGGATAGGTTTACTAAAGAACTAAATGGCCAATAGCTAGGCAGGAGAGGATAGGTGGGATTCTGAGGACAGAGAGGAAGAGAAGGAGGAATCTAGGCCCAAGGAAGTAGACTCAGAGCAAGTTGGACGTGTAGCACTCGGAGAGGCAACTGAGCCACGTGGCCGGGCATAGATTAATAGAAATAGGTTAAGTAACACTGGAAATGAACCTAAGCTGAAGGCCCAGTTTTCATAGTTAATAACAATACATTGTTATTTGGGGACTGGTGATCCAAAGATAGTCCGACAAGAAAGCTTGCTACATTCCCTGTTCTCTCTCTCTGATTAATGAGACGTGATGTGTTTGCTTCCTGTTCCTGCTGCCACATCTTTCCCATCCTCATGGGATCTATTCCTTTAAAATCTTAATCCAAAAAGTCAACCCTGTGTTCCTTGAGTTGCCTGTAGGGGAGAGTATTTTATCAGCACAGCAGAATAGCAATAACTCTGTGTCCCGTGTAGCTGAAGATGCAGGTTCTTTAAACCTACTGAATGCTCACAAGAATGTCCGCAGTGTACATCCTTATACACCTAAGCTGTATCACCTTGTGCTAAACTCCCAGGTAACTAATTAATAGGTCAAAGAAAAAAGCTCTTTCCTAGGACATTGGTTTGCAATGCTAAATGTATTCTAAATGGGCTCTTTCTGCTTTTCAAAGACTTGTCATGGGAATACGCTGAGTGAATCCCCCCCCCCAAAAAAAAACCAGACTGAGTAGTGTGGTGGGCGCCCTGATGATGGCTTTAATAGCCACCAACATTTCCATAGTCACCAGACTCTCTCAGTTGGGGAAGGGCGCTGAAATGGCCAATCTCTGATCACTTTTTGAAGTATTTCAAGATGCTCACAGGTCTTTGTTCACAGGGCAGCTTGTTTTTGTGCTGTTGGGGCTGCTGCTGGGATTGGATCCCTTTTGCCCGCTGCCCACAGGCCATGAGGTCACCTGTATTTTCTCATGGTGGTTCTTCTGCCCCCTTTCCGAGAAGACTGCATTTGGTTTGTTTTCATCTTCTGCAGTGGTTTGGGATGGAGACATCTTATTTTGAGTAGAACGAATGATCATCATTAGCTTTTGTTTGCATTCTTCAACCTGCAATTACAGATCTATCAACGTCTAGGACAACATACCAGGCTTTCCTCCCACGGGGAAGAAGGAGAATCTGCCCGGCTTTTCCTACCTGCTCCCTCCCCTGCCTGTGCTCTTTGGGAGTCTACCACAAAAACCCAACCTCCTTTCTGAGGATTCCCAGGGGCTCCCTGGGGGACCCCCAGCCTTGCCCTCTGGCAGATTCGATATCTACAAAGCCTTTTCCAAGTCTCTGTCCTTTCAGGCTTTGCTACCAGCTCTTCTGACACCTCTTCATTCCACAACCCTCAGTGCTATGACATCTGGTCGGGAGAACACCTTAATGGCATTGTTTCAGGAAGAGCACACCCAAGTGCTACCCATCCCTCTCAAGCATTTGGATGCCAGGCCTATTTTCTTCTGCTCTTATTCTGGGTGGTACCTAGTACCAGTTTTTCTGTAGACTGATTAGTCCCTTTTCTTTATGAATTTAGTGATTTGGGGATCTGGGAGATGACCGGAGAGGAGGTGGCAATGGGGCAGTAGCTGCACAGCTAAATAATGGCTCAGCAGCTTATTTGACACACCTGCGGCAAGCCTGTTTCCTACACTCTAGGTGACTCTCAAAGCGAGCCACACTTGACCATGCGGGCGACTGTTCTGGGGCTCACTTAAGATGAGGCACATATGGAGCTGGAGAGATGACTCGGGGGTTAAAAGCATGGGTTGTGCTTGAGGAGGAGCCCAGATCCCATTTACAACACCCATATGAAGTAGCTCACAACAGTCTGGAATTCCAGTTCCAGAGGAATCTGAAATCTTCACCAAAGAGGCCAAACGTCAGAGACTTTAGGACTTGTTTTTATTTGGAGATTAATGGGCTTCTAACTTAAACAAAGGTCCCACCTAGGTGTAAATCAGAGTTCGGCTCTCTCAAGGCTATTGTCAACAGGTGTGGCTAGTTGCCAGCCCTTGTGCTCCTGAAATAGAGAAGTAGTTGGTTCCTACCCAAAACAAAAATCTTAGGATCCAACTAAGTTCCAGTTCCCTTTATGGAAATAACTTGGGATTCCACCCAGGGAGTGGTTTGCCTACAGGGTGTTTGGTCTTGGGCAAGAGTCAGGGGCACAAGCGTTGACTGTACCCCGTGACTTTCAATTTGTCCGTTAGTGCCGTCCTTTTGTTCTACTTCTACCTGTTGGAAATTAAACATGGATGAATTTTCAGTACTCACTGAAATTTCCTCCTGATGCTATCCTATGTGTTTCTGTGTTTTATTATTTTTGTTCACATCTTTGTATTCTTTACTGTATTTCTAAATTCCCAACGCCTCCACTCTGGAAGAAAGGTAATTTTGTCCAGGCTGGCCCCTGACAGCCTTCCAAGTACTCACGGTCACATCACACACCCCCTCGTACATAATTAAATAGTGAAACCGATTTATTTTGTTCTCTTTATGTATACATCTGTATGTCTTAGTCAGGGTTACTGTAGTTGTGATGAAACACCAAGACCAGAAGCAGCTTGGAGAGAAAAGTGTTTATTTCACTTAAACTTCCATATAACAGTTTGTCATCCAAAACAATGAGGGCAGGAACTGAAACAGGGCAGGAACCTGAAGGCAGGAGCTGATGCGGAGACTACGGAGGGGTACTGCTTACAGGCTTGCTCCCCAAGCCTTGCTCAGGCTGCTTTTGGATAGAACCCAGGACCACCAGCCCAGGGGTGGCCCCGCCCACAATGGGCTGAGCCCTTCCCCATCAATCACAGTTTAAGAAAACTCTCTACAGACTTGCCTACAGCCTGATCTTACGGAGGAGGCATTTTCTCAGTTTGGGCTCCCTTTTCTCTGGGGATTCTAGCTCATATCAAGTCGACACAAAACTAGCCAGTACAGGGTGCTACAAGTGTGCGGACCTTCAGAGGCCAAAAGAGGCTGTGGGTGTTGGATGCCCCCCGCCACACCCCTGCAGAGCTGGAGTTGCCCATGGTTGTGAGTCACCCAGCAAGGGTCCTGGAGTCTAAACTCTGGTTCTCCAGGAGGGCAGTGTGTGCTCTTAAACCATCAAACCATTTCTCCAGTTCCCCAACCGTTGGTTCATTTTTGACACTCTGTTTGTGTGTGTCTGTGCTTGTTTCTGTGTGTCTATGTACAGTACCTGGGAGTGCAGGTTCCCGCATAAGCCAGAAGAGGGCGTCAAATGTCCCAGAGCTAGAGTTACACGCTATTGTAATCTACCCCACTAGGTTGCTGGGAACCAAACCCTGGTCCCCTGCAAGAGCTGCAACATGTGTCCAGCCCCAGCACTGACTTGTACATGGATGCTGGGGATGTGAATTCAGGTTCTCATGTTTACATACATGCACTGCACAGAGCAAGCCGTCTCCCCAGACACATCCTTTAAAATAGAACAAAACAGAATGCAGCATGTGTTGTGTACACGGTAGGCGGTGCTGAGAGCTTGGATTTCCTTCAGTGAGGAGGACCAGAGTCAGGCCAAGTGTTCTACCTGGAGCTAAATCCCCAGTCCCAATAGCCTGCCTTCCTGACGCTGGTGTTCAGCAGTAGCTGCAGAGTGTGAGGAGTCTTGATTCTGAAAGGTGCTTCTGGAAGTTTCTGGGAACAGGGAACTCTGTCTCTCCACTCCTCTCTCCCTTCCTTACCTCCAACACAGTCTGTGGTCACGGGACTCTCTCTTCTTCAGGAGGTGCCCCCTGCCTCCCATATCCCATTGCTTTTCCTGGTGAGGACCTCCTATTTTCCCAGCCTGCAGGGCGGGGACTGAGCTGGGGTTACAGGCAGCTAGTAGGATCCTGGCCTCACTGGTGGTAGCAGAAGGGAAATCTAGTCAACACCCGGGCACAGAGCAATCTCAGATAAGAAAGGCAGAGGTCCCTATTTTCAGGAAGCCACCACCTGGGGGCAGCGGGAAGGGTGACAGCCCACAGAAGCTGCAAACCCCAGGATCCTGGGCCAGGGGCTGGGTTGGGGTGCTTTGTGGAGCCCTGCAGAGTGATTCTCATGAGCAAAGTGGGGGAGAGTGAGGGATGGGTGTGCCACGTGGAGAGACAAGGCCCGGGGGAGAGGAGAGGAAGGAGGAGAAAAGACAAGAGTTCTGTCTTGGGACTTATCTGGGGCCCGGAGGTGGTGGGTAGGGATGGCGAGGTAGGAATTTGTCACCTAAGGACTCTTTCGTGCCCGAATTTGTCACCTAAGGACTCTTTCGTGCCCAGCCAAGACTGTCCTGTTAGTAACTGAGATAAACAGATAGACAGGGGCTAGGAGCTTGCCTAGTGCTCTACAGCTCCTCCTCGTGAGGACCTGGTGACTGTATCAGAAGCAACCAAAGGTCTTCAGGGTTTGTTCTAGTCACATGTGGCTTCTTTTGCTTTGTATCCAATTGGTAGTGGTAATCACCTGTCAAAGGCCTCCCCACAGTCCATTCAGGGGTCTTTGTTACTGATCGGGCCCTTATTTGTATATGTCAGTGTAAGTTGAAAAAGAAAAAAAAAGTGTATAGATCTGAAAAATGAAAATGTATTTCATCGTATCTTCTCAATAAGCCAAACAATATAAAACTACTTACTAGAGTTATAATATGCTTCATTCGCAAAGCTCCAGTAATTTCCAGAGCACCTGCAAACTTGACATTTTGCTGTGGAAGTCTCTCATATGACTTCCATGTGCTTCTCTCTTAGCCACTGTTTGATACAGGAGAGGCTGTCACACTCTTACAGTGAATCCTCTGCTAAACTGAGGGGGGTGGGGACATCTTTGGCTGAGAATCTTAGGGTGCCCCCGCCCATCATTTCATCACCCTTTGTCTGGCCCTGCCCCGCTTCCTACCAGCCCTCTTGTAAGGTAGCACGTTTTATGCTCGGATGTCCTCAAGTTTTCAAACTCTGGTCACTACCCCTGGCTGGACTGTAAAGGTCCCTTTCTTGTCCTACATGACTCTGAGGTGAACCCTGATATCTCTGCCCAACCTATTGACCTTCGTGGTGATTCTAACTGACATTAAAATTCCTCCCTACTTAAAGAATCCTGCTACACCCCTCCCTGGGAATGCCCTGGCATATTTTACTGTTTCCTGTTGCTTTTTGGGCATGGTGTCTGGCATAGGACAAGAGTTCAAACGTGATTGCTTCCCAATGCTAAAGTTTCTCCCCTGCTCCCCTGTTCTCCTCCCTCTCCTGTCTTTCCTTGAGACTAGGTCTTTAAAAAAATAAATTGTATTTATTAGGGTTTGTGTGTGTGACAGTACATGGTTGGGGATGAAACTGAGGACACCAGGCAAGTACTTTTACCCACTGGGTTCTATAGGACCTTGCAACTCCCAGGAGGATCCAAAGTTTTAAAGAAACAATACTTGACCAGAGTGGACCCAGGGGACATTTTGTTGCTCCTGACACAGTCCCCAGGAACCCACCCAGGAGGAACTGTAGAGGCACTAAGTAATCAGTCAGTAGTACATTCTATTCTGCTGCTCTCCAGTCTCCTGACTCATCCTCCCCAGAGCTGGGATTACAGAATTCCGCCGTCATACTCAATGAAGACATTTCCTGAAGGGCTTGGGTCATGAATTCACTGTATTGATTACACAGTGTATTCAGCGATGGCTCATATAATAACTGTTTACAGACAGCTTAGCACCACTAACCTGGAACCAGCTCCTTTAAGTTGATTGTGTACATCCACATTCACACTCTTTTGCTCACACAAGGGCACAGATGTTCCTTTTTAAAATGCCAATGTGTAAGTCTAAGCAGCATTCTGGACTGTATCAAGAGAAGACCTTTCCGTGGTGGTGGACGTGCTTTATAGTCACAGTCAACAATGACGTTCACTAGATTCCTCCAGCCGTGGAGAATATGCAGTGTGACCAGTACGGATAAGGAACTATATTTTACATTGTTCTTAAATGTCAGTATCAACAAGTGGTCCAGACCATCTCACTCTGCTCAGTGTGCCTCCTCACTCCCCTCCGGAGCCCATTCCACCTATCCTTAACCCTTGTCTGGGGTTCAGATTGGCCTCGTTTCTCTACCTCTGTGCCCATGCCTCTCTCAGACGTGGAGTTTGTCCTGTGGTCAGGACCCGAGAGGAAGAGCAGTTGGTCTCTTGGCTCCACAGTGTGATTACTCTCCCAGATTCCCCAGTAGGAGGGGGAGAATTGAGAGCAGCCTGGTGGCTTAGGGACATGGGGATAAGGCCAGAGTCCTTGCCTGATCACACAAATGGTGTCTTCTCTGCCAGCACACCCTCCCCTCTGCTCTTCCCAGTGCGCCTGTGGGATGCCAGCCAGGTGGGATTCGGATACGCAAATGGCTCTTGAGAACAAGACCAGGAAGTAAGTGGGGCAGACTTGGGTGATTTCCATCTTATTTTCCACAGACAAATGGTTTAACACGAGACTCACTGTCCCAGGAAATGAACCAAGCAGACAAGACAATGACATTTTTTATATGTTTCATATGGTACAGCAGAATTTTTCCAAACCAGAGCTGATGGCCTCAGCTCTGGGCACACCCCTTCCCAGTGCTCCAAAGGACATCCTCTGACAGAATACTTAAGATGATTCTTCACTCCTCTGACAGTGACTTCTTGAAGTACATATATAATAAATAAATAGAAAATAGACCTTTGTTCATGGTGACACCTACAAGAAACATTTACATACAAAACATGCTGTACATCCAATTTCCGAGAAAGGACCAGCTATTTAGCCAACAGAAAGAAGATGAGCCTTTCAATCAAAGGCCCCCAAATCAGTGGCAATGCTGATGAACAGAAGAGACAAAGCAACTTTCTAAGCAAGAAAGACATTTGTACTACCAAGAAAATGCCTGGACAGGAACTCTTGGTGGATGGTTTAGGAAAGAACCCTTTCTGTACAGAATCCCGCACTGTTTAATATATGTACAAACCTGGAGAACTTTCCAATAGGTATTTGCTGAAATGAACCGAGCCAAAGACATTCAACATTCACGGCCACCGGAAACTGATCGCATCTTAAGTGGCTCACTATGTGAGCCCCTCGCATTGAAAATTCAATGAAGCTTCAACAAGAAAAAGATGAGGTCACTTTTATACCCTTCCCCGCTTCCACACATCTCCCCAGAAGAGGTCTTTCCTCTGATGTTGGCTACTGAAGCAACCCTGTCTTAAGACGCTGGGTCCCTTCAGTGGGAAAGACCCTCTGGGATTTGGCTCAGCCTGGGGAGTGGGCTCTGGGAATAAGGCTCCTTGGCACCGCTGGGTGAAGAGGACCAAGAAAGTCTTGGAAAGAATTTGTGGTTGGGAAGGAAAGGGGACCCATGCCATTCATGAACCCCAGGGAACACCTGATACCCCAGAAGAGCATCAAACATGGATAGTTTCTGCTCATCCAAGCTATTTGCTCAGACAGGGTGCACACTAGCTGAGAGACCCTGGGCTGAAACCAACCACGCTCAGATCCCCGTGAAAAGCCAATTTGGCCCACCAGAAGAGCATTGGCTTATCCGGATGATAGCCACTGGGCTTTCCAGCACCACTGTGGAATACAATAGCACCAAGAGGGTTCCACAGTCATGAGCAGCCCATGCCCAAGGGAGGCAGGCAGTATGAAGAAAGAGAAGATGGCAGGGTTACTGCCTGGAGGAGAGCGGGCAGTGTGCACTGAGGTGCAAGATGAAAAAGCCCTTTACAAAAGATCATTCTATTCTGGCCTCTTTTCCTGCTGCACGGGATACGCCCCCTTCCGGCAGCTCCTTCAGCACTGGACTCCCCGGGCTAGCTGCTGAGGCGCCATGATGTGGCAGTGTATACTGAGATTGGGGTTCATGGATCTGGTCGTGTGGTTCTTCCCCATCTCAGGTCTTACTCTCCTCAGATGTAGGTGCAAAGCTCTGAACTAGGTGGTCCTCGAGGGGTCCCCAAGGCCCTCTCTGGAAATCTCTGACACCCCAGGGTGTGAGCATGCTCAGATATCCTGGAGTTGTCTACTCCACTCTTGGAGGAGAGTAGAGTCTGGAGGCCCATTGCAGAGGCTCAGGTCTGTGAACTTCGCTCCGCCCTCTCTTAGAGTCAGAGGGGGCTGGCTGGAGACCACTGTGAACCAGGTTCTGCGCACCACGGCTCAGCCCTTTTCCCTCTGCCGACCCTGCTTCTCTATCAGGTGGGTCAGCCATGGAAGGCAGACGGTAACTTGCCGTGACACAGAGGCTACAAGCAGTGGCAGGAAAGCCTTCCGCCTCTGAACCACGACAGAGGCCACCTCATCTCTCTTTACTATCTCTGTCCTTCCTTCCTGCCAGCACCACGGTACCCCAGAAGGAGCCTTCCCCCATGCTCCTGGGTAGTGTGAACTTCCCCTCCTCTGATCTACCACTTGTCAACCGCATCACTTTCTTTCTGGATTCTCATCCTGGTGTCAGAGTGTACAAAGACCTGGCTGCCTGTCACCTGCTGAGTCCAGCCCCCCCCCCCCCCCAGTGTGAGCTCTCGCCTCTCCATCCCCTGTATCAAGGGCACTCACAGCAGAGATGTCAGCTACAATGATGACTTCTAAAGCTGGTCTCGAGGCACAGAGCAAAACACTGTCGAGTTCTGCAATCCCAGGAAGGGCCACCACGAGCCACCTAGTCCCACTGCAATGTACCAGCTGAATGTCTTTTGAAAAGGGAGCCTCTCCGAACAGAGGACTCCATCTCCTCCCCAGCACAGTCTGCCACTCTGGCCAGCTCTGTCTGCATGCCAGCTCCTAACCCCAAGAAGCCTTATCCACGTTTACAGGAGTAAAGATGGCCTTCCCTCCATCCGCCACTTAATGTGTCCGCAAGTGGCTGTGGAAATCTGGGAGTGGTCCCATCATCTGGACCCCCATCCTCTCTGGGGTCAGACTCCTGCCCCAGTGGCTGTTTGCTGCCAGCACAACCCAGGTCTCTTTGTATGGTCCCCGAGCCTCTCCTGATGAGGCACAGACAGGAGAGAAGCACCCAAGAGGAGGTCGTAGCATCAGCCAACACTGCCCGGGTTGCTGCAGGTAGACTTGAGTTGGGGGCAGGTGGCAGCACCGAGGTCTTTGATATCTGTGCCTTAGCCAAGTGGGGCTGACAACCAGGGGACCCAGGCATTCTGTCCCTGGCTGCTGTAGGAGTCCAGCCTGGGGTGTTGACAAGTGGCAGCTGTCCTTATAACTTCTTTTTCCTCACCACTGGGATGGGAACCACTTGGAAGATTTTGGCCTTGTGTTCGTCAGTCTCCAGAGTCACCCAGGTGGGTCGGAAGCTGCCTTTGAAGCCGACAAACGCCATTTTTTCTGTCAAGGGAGAAAGCAAGCGGATGAGAACGCTGCCTGCCACGCCCTAGCACCCCCCTTCAGCATCCTTTGCCCTGATGAAGCAATCCCTTCCCAGCTCCATTGGGCTGTGTCCTCTTGGGTAAGCTCACTGCCCAGCTGGTGCTCAGATTGGATTTTTGTATGGGCCTGTAGGTATCACTTGGGCCTCATTGCCACCTCAGTGGGGCAGAGGCTCCGTCTGCTATAGGAGAGCCATGCACAGCAGGAGACTGGGTGGATGAGGAGGGAAGGGTGCCAGTAGGATTCCTGCCTGCCTGCCTGCCTTCCAGCTGACCTACGGGCACCAGAAAGTCTCTGTAGCCTGGGACTCCACCTGTGAAGTGGTGGCACTTCAAGATCTCATCCTCAGCTCTGTCACTTTGTGGCTCTAAGAGGGGGAGGAAGGATCTACCCAGGACATGAAGGACACATAATGTGGGACTGAGCAGAGCCCCAGCTCTTAGGCTTCCGTGCTGCATGGTGTCTGCCCTGCACTCCAGTGACCTGGAGGTCCATGTATACATCAGGAGTGACTCGGGCTGGAAGGCAGTGCACACCTCTCGCCTCTGGACAAGTACCCCTTGACGCTGGCCATTGTATATCTGAGCCCTGGGCAACAGCATCTTAATTTAACAGATAGCATCCTGGAAATAGGCCTGGGGAAGCAAGGTTCCCTCTCTCTACTGGCTGCTGTGGTGGGCTTTTTTATCTTTCAGGATTTTTCTCTGCCTGCTGCAATGGGATAAGTATTGACATGATGGGTAAGCTGGTTTTGCTGTTCATTATAATCAGGGCATAGTTAGTCAGGACCTGGCTCAGGAAGGTAGGGTCCGTATCCAAGCATCTCCCTAGGTAACTGTTGAATTCTTCCTCCTCTGTGGAGGGAACCATGCCCGCTGCCTGAGTTATTTGTCAATGCAGGAGGTAATTATTAAAAGTCCATCACGGCATGAGGCTGGCACTGAGTGGTAGCTATCACGGTAATTCTCACTCACACATCTGCTCCCTCTTGTTTAAATCTCCCCGGGGTCTCGCTCTGAACAATCTATGATACATGAGCATCAGGTGGATATTTATAGCTGACTGGCTTTGTCCAGTATATCCAGGAAATCGGGGTTGGGTTTCATCACAGAAGAGGTGCTGTGCAACCCACAAAAACATGGAGGGGTGTCTGGGATTTAATTCTCTCTTCTCTTCCTGTCTCAGAAGACAAGAACTTTTTTCTAACTGTAATAGATGCTACAAAAGCAGACACGAGCCGGGCGGTGGTGGCGCATGCCTTTAATCCCAGCACTCGGGAGGCAGAGGCAGGCGGATCTCTGTGAGTTCGAGGCCAACCTGGTCTACAAGAGCTAGTTCCAGGACAGGCTCCAAAGCTACAGAGAAACCCTGTCTCAAAAAAACTAAAAAAACAAAAAAACAAAAGCAGACACGAGCCAGACTTATGAGGGGGATGTAGGCCCTTGACCAGGCTGAACAGTCCGACAAAGGCAGCTTATGATGGTGCTTTTGCTTGTGGAGTGGAGGGGGCAAAAAGCTTTGAAAGTATTCTGCCAGTGTCTGGTCCCAGGGGAAAATGAATGAATGTACTGTAGTGCAGGGATGGTGAGCAGCTGGCACCCGGCCAGGAGGCCCCTGGCGTTGCTGAGGATTTTGGGGCTCTACCCAAGCCTAGTGGGAAAGGGTGTCATGGATGCAGTAAGGGTAACCCCATCTGCCCCTGGCTCTGAGGTCAGCTTACACCTCACTCTGACTCACCTTTCAACTTGAGACCTTTGTCTGCCCCAAGCTTTTCCAGCACTCTGGTCCAGTGGCCTCTGGTGACGTATCTGCCCTTGGATGCCATAAGAACTATGGAACTGAGAAAGAAGGGACTGGTCAGACGACAGGAACGAGAGGAAACTGCAGCGAGGAGTATACGGGGGAACGATGCTGGCCTTGGGTAGAACCTGAGGTGCAGTGCCCAGGCCTGGCCAGGGGCTTGAGAAAAAGGGGATCCTCCCTCTGTCTTATCCAACGTACTCTTTCCTTTTGGTGATAGGAAATCCCCCAACATCTGGTGTCCCTGGCCTTCTCAAGCCTAGAGAGGGATCCTTGCTCTTATTTGTATGCCCACAAGCGGAGAGTATGTGTAAGGAGCATGTTCTCTTAGGGTGCCATACCAGGATACCACGTCCTGTTCTGGGGCTCACAGTTTCTCTCTCTCTCTCTCTCTCTCTCTCTCTCTCTCTCTCTCTCTCTCTCCCTCTCCCTCTCCCTCTCCCTCTCTCTCTCTCTCTCTCTCTCTCTTACACACACACACACACACACACACAAAATAGTTTTATTTAAGACATTGCATTTCCACTTGAGATGCATTAATGTGGTAGTTTGCATGTAATTGGCCCCCATAATCTCATAGAGAGTGGCGCTATGAGGAGGCTTGGCCTTGGAGGTTTTCTTTATAAGAGTTGTTATGGTCATGGTGTCTTTTCGCAAAAATAAAAGCCCTAAGACAATTTCTCATAGTTTCATGCTATTTCACGTCTTTGTACGTAGTCACGCGTTTGTTTCCTTCTTTTCCTCCCTCCCTCCCTCCCTCCCTTCCCCCCTCACTCCCTCTCTCCCTCTCTCCCTTCCCGTTTTCTTTCTTTCTGATTTTATTTATTTTTTGAGACAGGGAATCACTATGTGACCCTGGCTGGCCTGGAATTTACTATGTAGAACAGTCCGGCCTCAAAATTCATTGAGATCCACCTGCTTCTGCCTCCCAGTGCTGGGATTATAGGCATACATGATCATGCCCAGTTAATATGTACTTCTTCATTCAAATAATCTCACCCATGTTTGGGATAGAAACCAACAGAAATACGGCGAAGGAAAAATCCAAGGTAGATAGAAGGGAGCAAAGAAGGAATGAGAATGGGGATACAGGGAAGAGGAAAGAGCAGCCATCAAGGGTGCCTGACGCACGGAGCTTTGGAGACCTGCTTCAGTGGCTCTACGTGGGAGTCCCTAGGGACCCTCTGCCAACTCACAGCAGACCTTCTGACCTACAAGCTTAGTTCTCACAATCTTGGCTGAATTTGTAAGAACAGTGACCATGCCCTGTGCCAGGTTCCCTGTGGAACCCATCTCTCTCTCTCTCTCTCTCTCTCTCTCTCTCTCTCTCTCTCTCTCTCTCTCTCTCTCTCTCTCGTCTCCCCATCTTTCTTTGTGTGTGGATCTGTGTGTCATGTGCATGGAGACTAGGGGAGGATGTCAGATGCCTTGTTCTATCCTCCTCCACCTTACCCACTTAAGACAGAGCCTCCCACGGAAACTTCTGCTGGGTTGGCAGCCTGCAAACCGGAGCGGTCCTCCTGTCTGTCTCCCTCAGTTCACAGGCACAGGTGTGGCCTTTTACACTGCTGCTGGGATCTGAGCACAGGCCCTAATGTTTGTGCAGCAAGCGTGGAGCCCGGGGTCTGTGTGAGTGGTTTCTGTAGATGGCACTGGGCTTGGGACAGCCCAGCCTCCTCTCAGCTGCGGGAAGAGTGTGACCCAGCTTGAGAGAATTCTGGGAAGAACACCGTGTAATCACTGCATTTCCAGAATGGGCTCCGTTGTGTGTCACCTCCCTCTCTGGTCGGGCAAGATCAGTCTGATTTTGTCAATGGGATATTGACCAAACAGTTACACACTATCTGTGAGGGCTTCCCAGAGGGGTCGCTCAGAAGGGCAGGGGTCAGAGAATCCAATTTGCCAAAGTCTAGGTGGGGGAGTGGGCAGGCTCTTCCTGCTTTGGGCTGTGTTTAGGTCCCAAGGCTAAGAAAACTGTCTCCTCAGCGGCAGCCTCCTGCTGGGCCAGACATGGGCAGTGAGCACCGCCCTCAGAACAGAAACAGGGCAGAAGCCCCACAGGGCTTCCGACTCCCAACTCCATGGAATTCTGAAACCACAGACCACAGTCCAGACATGGAAAAACTGTACGGGATTCTGGAACTCGCTTTTACCTCCAGCTTTGTCCCACTGGGAGCAGAAGAGGAACTAGTGTACAGTAAGGGAAAATGGGAGGGCAGCCGGGAGGCTGTCTTGGGCTCTTTAAGAAGGCTCAAAGGTGGAGGCCCAAGGGACTGGCAAGCTGAGGCCCATTAAGTGAGAGAGAATTCACTGCAAACACATCCTTGGGGTGGATTCAGGCTCTGCTCCCAGGAGGAAATTTCCCCATTGTTCAGACTCAAAGGTCTGTGGCAGAGAACTCAAAGGAAGGTCATACACTCAGGGTGGTATCTGGGCCAGCTGAGAGAAGAGGGGCACGGAGCTAGGTGTGCCCATCACACAGCCTCCTGGTATGGTTTATATCAGGGCCTCTCTGTCTGGTACAGTATTCTCTTGATCACTCAGCCCCTGGGCCTGCTGGCATTGTCTCACACAGGTGGAAGGTCAGAGGGGTTCCCAGAAGCCATTCTCAGTGTCTATGGTGTGAGTTGCTGGAGCCCTGGGGACAATGGTGGTCCTGGGGATGGGTGGGGAAGAGTGGAACAGGCCTAGCCTGGGTCTGAGTCGCAGAACAGAAACACCTCTCCAGCCCCACCCAATCGCTGTTTCTCAGGAGGCCAGGGAGGGGTTAGAGATACCCTTTCCTGTCTGCGTATCCACTGCCAGCCAAAGACTACGTTTCTACGTTTCTCCCCTGTCAGCCAAAGACCGACTGAGACTATTTACATTTCTCCTAGGGATGTGCAAAGACTTTGAGGAGCCCCACCCCCGACTCCGAACAGAGCAGCTCTGGGGGCTGTTTCTCACTCCCAGCTTCTGTGCTCTGGTTCATTTCAAGAAAAAGTCCTGTGGCCAAAAAAGACCCGAGCCCTACTGATCTAGATAATAAATGCGCTTCCTCCGTTTGGAAAGCTGCATCCCTCTGTTTGATTCTGTGCATGAAGAAAATTGAAGTGTGGGGCTGGGGAACTGGCTCGGCCTAAAGGAAATGTGCTTGTCTTATGAGGATCTGCATTTGCCCCCCAGAACCCATGTCAAATAAAGCCAGGTGTGGTGGCACCTGTTTAGAAATTGGAGACAAGCATCAGACTCCTGAGGTTTGCTAGCCAGCCAGCCTCACCTACTTGGAGAGTTCCAGGCCAATAGGAGATTTGTTTTTTTTTTTTTTTAAATCAAAAACCAAAACCAAAAAATCTCCAAGTGCTAAAGAATGGCACCCAAGGCTGTCTTCTGGCTTTCATACACATGTGTGCACACCCATATATACCTACACCTGTGGGCTTCCACATACATACATGTAAATATGATGTGAAAGGAACACTGGCTGTGGGAAGAACAGATACCAAATGTGACCAAGCAAAACCTGTTCTCCAGAATCGCACATGGAGCCCAGTTCCCCCAGGACCCCGAGAGTACGTCCAGAAGGGTGCTTGTCTCCCTCCACTCTTTGACTACAAAGCACGTAGGTATTACAGGGGCCACACGCATTGCACAGGGCCTTTCCCCCACCAGCTTGCGCCTGCAGAGGGTTTTCTACACACACGTGACAGTTCAGGGACTCAGCAAGTGTAAATTTAGTCCATTATGGAGCCGCTATCAAGAAGTGTGATTCCTTGACGGGGCATCTGCCAAGGCTCCTGGTTCTGGCTCAAGCAATATTCCTGTGGAGGATGGTGGATGGATGGGAAAAGACCTCAGGGAGGGGGACCCAGCTGTGCTAGACTCGAAAAGAGGTGAGGAGAGGCTACCAAGGGTCCTCACATTTAAGAAGCTCAAACTAACGTCCAGTATGGGAGATGGGAAGAAAAGAGTTGGTTTGGACCCTCGGTCATGGTGTTGGTTGAACAACAGGGACAGAGGGGACACCGGAGAAAGACCAGGTGGGAGGGCAATGGACTGGGTTAGGATGTGGGGTGGAAGAAAGATACCCAGGATTAAGTTCAGATTCTGGTCTAAATGTCTGGGAGAATGATGATTTAGAAAAACCACAACAGAAGGAGTGGTTGATCTGGAGGATTAAAGGATGAAAGGGAGAGGCAAGGGGATGAGAATTTAGTTCCACAAGAGACATCTAGGGGGCATCCTCTAAGCACCCATTGGATAGGAACGTTCCGGGTTTAGGAAAGAGATCCAAGCTGGAGAGCTTCAGAAGCCACCAGCATTTGGATCCTATTGGAGGCGTGGGTGGGGATGAGATCACTGGGAGAGAGTGTTGTGACGGGGGCAGAGGGTCAGGCAGCCTTCCAAGGTGTGAGGCAGCAGGTCCTCCATGCCTCCGCCTGACCTACATCCACAGCGGCCCTGCCTCTAGCGGGAGCAGCGACGGGCATGACGGCCTCCCCACACGGTAGGCACAATCTGTAGGCACAGATCATCCCAACTGGCAAGTATCATGAGGGGTTGGACAGGACAGACAGGGCCCTAGCCAGGAATCTGTTGTGTTCCTGGACAGGCCAAAAGCTGAGACGTAGACTCACTTGTCAGGGATAGCTGCCACATAGTTGAAGAGCTGCCAGGGTATACCCTGCAGGATGGCACTTCTGAAGCTTCCGTGGCTCACCACATGACCTCGGTTCCCGTCAATCACCACTACCTGGATCCCATCTTCTGAGCAATGGTACTTCCTGCCATCCACCTGCAGCGCCAAAGCAACACAGACGTGAGGGATCCTGGGGCAGCTGAGGCCCCAAGGGTCTCCGTTCTACATAGATACTAGAGACAGAGTTTGGTTACACAGCTGCTCAGTTTATGAGACCCCTTCACGTCATTTTCCTGTGCTGTCTGTAGGTTTGAATAGTGATTCCCCCCAAAAAAGAAAGACATGTCCACTAGGAACCTGTGGATTTGATTTTTATCTAGAAATAATGTTTCTGAAGACGCATAGTGACATACAAAGGTGTCAATATTATGGATCTCAGGACAGGAACATCCTGTTTGGGGCAGGCACTAAATCCAACGATGGGGGTCCCTTAAGAAGAACGGTGACAGATATGGGATAGGACCAAAGGAGGAAGGACCTCATGAAGATGGGACCAGGATGCCAGCGAAGTGACTCTTATCCAAAGGTCCTTAGAGTCACTGGAAGTTAGAGCAAGCTCTCGGGCTTCCCAAACTCAAAGAGAACAACCTTCTTCTCTTTTAACCCGTGCAGCTTGTGGCAATTCATCGCACCACCACCTGTTAAGGGTCAACCTGACACGCCCCCACCGGCTCATGCTCTGAAGCTCTGCTCCCCACCTGGTGAGGATGTTTCAGGAGTGTGTGGAGCCTTTAGGAGGGTGAATCAGCTGGAGGAAGTCGGTGACTATGAGTTGGTCTTTAAAAGTTATTCCTGACCCCCTAGTTTCTGCCTCTCTCAGTTCCCCGGTCCTCCCAGGAGGTCAACAGCTTCTACCTGAGCAGGTGCTGTGGTTTGAATGAGCAAAGCTCCTGTGACATGACTGCTTGGTCCCAATTTGGTGGGACGGATTGCAAAGGATTAGGAAGTGTGACCTTGTTAGAGGAGGTGTGTCACTAGGGACAGGCTTAGAGGTTTCAAAAGACTCCCACTATTCCCGGTGTCTCCCTCTTCTTTGCCTTTTCTTTGGATCAAGATGGAAGCTCTCAGATGTTCTTACCACCATGTTCTCGCCATCGCCATAGACGCTAGCCCTCTGAAACCACAAGTCCCACACTAAACCCTTTCATTTATAAGTTTTGTTTTATCACAGCAATGGAAAATCAACCATGACAGCAGGCCCCTGTGCACTGAGCTGTGCCGTTGTACCTTCCTCGCTACAACGGAGCAGAGCTCTCTGGAAACACAAGCCAAGACCCATCTTCCCTCCCATAAGTCAGTGGGTTCTGTGTTCACAGTAAGACAGAAGGAGATAATCCACCCACTCCATCTCAGTGAGCAGCCTGGTCCCCACAGAACCTCTGCTTACTTCGATATACGCGAAGTCATTCCGAAGGTGGAAGTAGTGCTGCCTGGAACTTTCCATCTTGACTTCCAGGAAGTGGTCCTTTGTCTTCTGAGAAACAAACATGGAACAGTAGTGAGGCTGTGAGGTCTGGGTGGTCTTTCTCCTCATGTGCCCTGAGCCTTGACCCAGAACTGAGTCATGGGGCTGAGTAGGTGTCCAGAGAGAGCTCAGCTAGGTCTGAGCCCCTCTTCCCCCGAGAGGCATGCATGGGCACTTACCAGCTGAGCTCCAACGAGCTTCTTGGGCATCGGCACATCCACCACGGCCCTCTCGGTGAACCTGGGGTAAGCGGTGGCTGTACAGTCGCTGATGCCCGCATTCCTTGGGATGAGGGCTTTGATCTTAATTCGCTCACAGCCCTTCATGGAGCAAAAGGCAAACTTCTCTCTTTCGTTCTGGGCTTTTAGCTTCAGGAAGAGCAACCTAAGCACAGAAGAAGCCTGGGTGTTCCTACGGGGACACTTAGAACCTTCTTCCCACCCAAATCAGACAGGGTGGCACCCACCTGTCATCCCAGCACTTGAGAAGCAGAGGTGGGAGGGTCATCTCAAGTTTAAGGCCAGCCTGGTCTATTTATTGAGTTCAAGGCCAGGTAGACTACCTAGCAAGACCTTGTCTCAGGCAAACAAATGAACAAACAGATCAAAAAAAAAATCTCTTTGCCACCGAGGTTGCGTCTTGAGGGCTTTAAATCATGAACTGTGCCTGTCAGAGTCATATACAGTTGGAGGAAGAAAATAAATGTATTTTAGGAATATATTCAAGATGGGGCTAAGAGTGCTGGCAGATATTTTCTGAGGACCAACTGTGTCATGCAATTGTAAATTGACATATCGTCTAATTTAATCATCAACTTTGCCCGCTGTGTGCCATTATCACACTGACTTGTCAGATGGGGATTGTCCCAGAGAAGTAACTGCCCCATTGGGGACTGACAGAGCTGGGAGTATTCCCATCCCAGTGTGGATCCCAACTCTACTCTCCTTCAAGCCATAACTTATTCTAATAATAACTATGGGGAAGGAAGCTGACCCATGTTCCAAGGAGGCAGACGATGAGGCCACCGCAGAACTAACTTGGCATCTGTTATTGTTTCTTTCACCTCAGAAAAATGCTCTCAAGTCTTGTCTGTAATATCTAATGATAATAAGGACTGACTGTCTCTACGCTTTCCTTTTGGGGAGCCAACTTTTAATGAGCCCACTTGGTTTCAGGCCCACGTGACACAGCCTATTCCACCCCACTTCTGACCAGAGTAGGTGCTCACACTGGATTCTCATTATGATGTGGGAGTCCCCTCTGTATGCTAGGAATATGTTTTTATTACCATTGGTTATTAAAGAAGCTGTTTCGGCCAATGGCTTAGTAGAGGAAATCCAGGCTGGAAATCTGACAGGGATTCAGGTGGACTCAGGAGATAATTTGTAGCTGCTGAAGGAGAAAGATACCAGAAGCTGGATCCTTACCAGTAAGCCACAGCCTTGCGCCGATACACGATGAATAGAAATGGATTAATTTAAGATGTAAGAGTTAGCTAGAATTATATGCCTAAGCTATTGTCCCAATAGTGCTGTAATTAACATAGTTGCTGTGTTCGGGCCAGGAAACTAACGAGCAGTCTCCGCCTACACTCATTAGGTTGTTTATTGGCTACAGGGAGACAAGAGGATGCATTCTCTTGTGAGCTACAATGAAGAAGGTGTTGAGTCTTGTCAACATGAGGGAGGGTGGCTGCTGTGACTATTTTGTACCACTGTCCTCCCCGGAAATCGAGAAAAGAAGGCAGCTTGAGAGAGGACCCTGATGCAAGAGGCTTGGCATATGCACACATATTCATGTATATGAGACCATGAGAGAATGAGCCTTGTCTTGCATCTGAGCTGTTTCAAGCCACTACAAAACAAGAACCTTTGTTCTGCTGGATATGGCATTAAAGGATTGAATCTGTAATCTCAGCACTTCAAAGGCAAAGGCTGGTGGATGTCTTTGAGTTTGAGGCCAGCCTGGTCTACACAGTAAGTTCTGGGCCAGCCAGGGCTATCTAGTGAGACCCTGTCTCAACCACAAAAATCAAACATATACACAAACAAGATACCTTTTGTTCCTGGCATCAAGAGATCCCAGACTAAAATGGAAAGTGTCAAACAACAGAGGGGAGTCTCCAGCTCAAGGCCAAGGGCAGAGCCAGTGCCCACTGGATGCTCCACAGAGAGAACACCTCCTGCTAGTGTTGCCCATGACCACATCCATCTGGGGCTCCCCTCCCCCATCAGAACCCATGCCAAGGCCCAAGGGGCAGACATCAGCATGGCCCCTTAGCTCCTATACTGAACCTAGCAGTGTTGAGACTTCTTTGTTACCAGATCAGAGCAAGGGGAACTTGAGAGATCATCCATCCCACACTCCTCTGTACAGATCACAGGTCTGGCCTTGATCTCTAACCCGTGAGTATGCCAGTGAGCTGAATGTCAGGGCCGTGGGGTGGTGAAGGAACCAGGGCCCTGGCCTTAGTGAGCCCCATGCTCCTGGAGCCCTGCCACCAACGGCCATACTTCTATGCCATACCCAGTGTTTGGTGACACCTCCCTTGGTGGAAACTGGAAAACCCAGCAGGACAGGGCACAGCTAAAACCAAGGGAGGGACCACTTCCCACCTTGGAACTCCTTCCTCTGAGCCTGACCATTTCCATTTCACCCCTAACTACAGCAAGTTGCTTTTTCGCTTAAAAAGAGAGACAAGCTACTCTGTTTTCTCCTCATACAGAAAGCAAAATGACCGTGAAATGACCTTTCGCCTTTCTCTGTGACCAGCTTCATCACTGTGAAGCATACTGGACTACTTCAGTTGTTAGCCTGGAGTGTGTGTGTGTGTGTGTGTGTGTGTGTGTGTGTACACAGGCACAAGTACTTATGTGTGAGTGTGGGGACCAGAGGTCATCTCTTGGTATCATCCTCAGGAGCTGTCCATACTAAAGGGACTTGCATTTTTACCTGGACTTTGCAGACTAAACTCTAGGCTGGCTAGTGAGCCCAAGGAATCTGCCTGTCTCTACCTCTCCAGTTCTGGGATTTTAAACGCCATGGTGCTGTGCCTGTCTTTATTATGTAGGTTCTAGGCAGCTGAACTCTGGTCTTCATGTTTGCGCAGCAAGTACTTGATCGGCTTTAACTATCTCCCCAGTCCTGGGTTTATTTTCAGGGGAAAGGACCAAAGAGCTCCTCAATGTCTTAGTGCAGACACTGTGCCTCCCTTGGGTCTCTGTTGACCAGGACCCAGTGAGGGTAAGCAGGAGTTGGGGGCTTGGGGGAATAGATAGTCATTGTCTCAGATCCAGCTGGGGAAGGTTTGTGCTGTGGCCCCTGACACAAACTCTTGTGTCTCCAGTACCTTCTTTTCCCACCTTCAGATTAGAAGATTGTTTGTTCCCTTTGGGTTTGGGGGATAGCATACCACATTCGTTTATTTGTTTTTTCCTTACTCCCTGTACTTTATTTTCCGAATTTTTTCCTACAATCCACATGCAGATTTAATAGAAAGCTAATGTCTCTCCCAGTGTTTGACTGTGTTATATGGTTGAGAACACGGTTGGCGTTAGGATCAAAGCACCCTAGGAAAGCATTCTGTACTCATCGGTATCAACTACACTCTAGTTCCTGGAGTCTGGGAAGACCCAGGATACACAGGGAACTGAGCCCCACACTTCTGTAGACCAGAGGAGCCTCCTTACCCAGAATCCTCATCCCAGTAGTAGTGGCTCCTGCCGGGATAGCTCTGCTCCACCTTGTCCATCTGCAGGGTCCTCACGAAGGTCCCGGTCTTGGACGTTTGCTTCAGCAGGCGATTGTGAACATCTGAAAGGATGGAAAAGGTGGTGCCCCTTGGGTAGCAGAGCCCCACTCGGATCCAGTCACCCCTAGAAAAGGAAGCAGAGTTAGTTCTGGGCAAGGGTGTCCAGGCCAGGGTGAGCACACCATAATAAGAATGCTCAAAGAACTCTAAGTGGGGAGGTTTGAAAGAATAATTACTAAGCGGCAAAGTGTCCAAGGAGAGAAGGATGGACGGCGACCACCAGTGGCCAAGGAGGGCCATGGGGATGGGTCACCTATGAGCATTCAAGGGCTGATCTAGGGGTGCTCTCTGTGGGTTTTAGCTGGGACGATGGGGTTCTTTCGACTGGGCTATGATTAAAGCGCATAAGCCACTGAGGGCTAGGCTCAGCCCCTTCCTGACAGAGCATGATTGGAGGGCCAGCTTCCTCCTCCTTTCTGCAATGGATGAATGTCTGTCTCAGGACCATAGCGATGAGTACATGATGGATGTAGGAAATGTTTGAATGTGAACCTACACAGTTGATCTGACGCCCTCACCCTGACTACTTCCTCTTTACCATGGTTTGTTTACACGGATGGACTTGGTAGGTCATTGAGCAGTCTGGGAAAAGCTGTAATCCCCCAGGGCATACTGGGAAGGATTAACTAGATTAGGCTAGCTTCTCACCAAGCCTGTGAGGGATTTTTCTTGACTAGGTTGATTGAGGTGGGGAGATCCTCCCTAAACATGGGTGACACCATTCCATCCACCGGGGTCCTAGACTGAATTAAGAAGTGTGCATCTCGGGGCTGGAGAGATGGCTCAGTGGTTAAGAACACTGCCTGCCCTTCCAGTTCCCAGCAACCACATGGTGGCTCACAACCATCTGTAATGAAATCTGGTGCCCTCTTCTGGCCTGCAGGCATACATGCAGACAGAATACTGAGAATACTGTATACATAATAAATAAATAGATTAGAAAAAAAAAAGAAGTGTTCATCTCCCTCTGCTCTCTGTGTGCAATGTGACCAGCTGCCTCAAGCTCCGGCCAACACGATGCCCTCACCGTGACACACTTTAACATCAACCCCAGAGCTGAAATAAGTCCTTCCTTCCTTAAGTTGCTTCTATTAGGACGCCTTACCACAGCCACAGAAAAGTAATTAAGATATCTTCTCAGAGCTTTGTGTCCTTCCCCATAAATAACAGCAGCAACATTCTGTAGCTTTTCCCCATTTCCTGAGCATTTGGTAATGCCCGGAGCTGGGTGGCAGTTACTCACTAGCTCACTACATATGCTTTGTGCACTTGGGAGTCAATAATCACACCAAGCCTTTAAGAGGTTAGCTGTTTTGCCTGAGGCAGACCCCATAAGCATCCTGAGCCCACGTCTCTGGGTTCTCAAAGACATGGTGGGTGACAAGAACCTCTTTGGATTCCTCCTGCAGGGCTGAGAGGGACCAGCCTGAGGTCCCCACTAACCACGAGGAATTCTCACTGTCTCTGCCTGAGCTCAGGCAGCGCCACTGTCCTGGGTCACGTGATCCTGGCTGCTCAGACTCACTTGTTGAAGTTGATGAGCCAGATGGCAAGCTCAGCCGGGGCTGTCTGGTCCCAGTGGATGGTGTAGCCCTTCTGCAGGGTGACGACGGGCTGGTACTGCTGGTAGTGGGTGCTCCTGGTGAGGGCCCCCTCCAGGTAGAGGGGGTGGCTAGGGAAGTCGTTCTTGATGATCTTCATGCGCAGGTTGCTGCTCTTGTAGGCCTGGATGTACATCTTTGAAGCATACAGAAAGGCTGTTAGAAGAACTGTCTCAGAGGGCCCTTTCAGAGCCACTGTCTCTTTATGGAGCCCGAATGGAAGGAAGACCAAACAAGGGGACATCTATCCCTGCTAGTGGGTACAGTCTGAGCTGTACTACGCTCAGCAGCCACTTTCTGGGGTTTCCAAAAAGTGACCAGCGGAACTGCCAGGAGTTGGCTGCCAGCTACGTGTGAACCGTGGAAAATGGATGCACGTGTGGAAAGACAAGAAAGGGGAAGAGGGGCCCTCCCATCCTTCTTCTTCCTCCTTTCCGAATTCCTTCTTCATTTCATCCTTCTTACCTGACCTCTTTCTTCTTCCTTTCTCTTTCTTCTCTCCATATATGCATTAAACACTATGGGTGTCAGGCGAGTACTCCACCGCTGGCTATATCCCTAGGCCTCTTTCTACAATTTGAGTCAAGGAAGGGCTCACTAAATTGCCTGCCCAGGTTGGTCTACTAATAAACTTGTAATCCTCCTGCCTCCAGCTCCCTAGCAGTTGAGATGTCAGGGCCTGGGAGCACCGTGACCAGTGGGAGGGGCATACTCAAATGCCTCTCTAGATACTGCTGGCCCTTCACTGTCTAGGAGAGTTTGTCTGGGTGTGTTGCCCTACTTCACGCTATGCCTCCTGGCTCGTGGGCCAGGCAGTGTATATATCAGTACCCACCAGATGAGAGCATGTTGCCTCATTCCAAGAAAACAAGACTGCCAGCCACTACATCTCCAAGGGGCAAAGAGCTGAGGTCTATTTGAGACTCTCTTCTGGGGGGCTCAACAGGTAAAAAGTCTGCTATAAAAGCCTAAGAACCTTCGTATGGGTCCCCAGTTCCTATGTAAAAGCTGGCACGGCAGCATGTATCTGTTACCCCAGCACTGGGGGTAGGCAGAAACAGTGACTCCTGGGAGCTTGCTGGACATCTAGCCTAGTCAAAACAGTGACTTCAGGAACTCAAGGGAGCTTATGTCAAAACAGAAGGTGGGTATGGGTAGAAGACATGTGTCTTCTCAGGGAAAAGCACACAAACACATACTATAACATGCGTACATCACACACACACACACACACACACACACACACACACAAGACATTGTTCAGCCCTCTGGCTCATTCCATATCCATAAAGTGATATCTCTGCAGTTAGGACCAAGAGAGACCATTACACCAAAGTGCAATGATGTGCTTTGGTAAGAACGTGCTCTCTTCCCTTCTAGCGTGTATGTGTGTGTATATATAAAATGTGCTAGTGTCATGTGTATATGCATGTATATTATGTGCATATAATATATATTACACACACACACACACACACATATATATACATACATATGCTAGGTAAGATGAAAAAAGAAACTTCAACTTTGTTCATCTTACAGGGCTGTCCAATGCATCAAAAGACATAATTAAATATCCTATAAGCTTTCTGATGTCCACTGTGGTGATAGAAATGCCTGCCTTGTCGGGTGGTCAGGAAGACACGGTTATCACATATTTCTTTCTCCTCTGGACCACCTGGTCCAGCTACTTTCTTCCTAATCTGACAATTTTCTCTGGCCTCTTTCCCCTCATTCATTCATTCATTCATTCATTCATTCATTCATTCATCAGTCGGTCATCCAAGAAATGGCAGTGATGATCACAGGGTAATGGCAATTATTTCCGGTTCTTACACTCCAAACATTATATAACTGTTTCACATGTTAGTCATGGGTCATGTGTGCCCATTGAGTCCTGGACATGAGAACAGTGTGGCCCAGGAACCAGTTTTCAAATGCTATTTTAATTACTTTAAACCTCAAAATGCAGATCTGAGTCACGACGTCAATCAATCAATCCATTTCAAAACAAGAGCACTGAAAAAGGTTTTCCTCTCATTAAACACAGCTTGGTTGTTTTGCTAGGTCTCTGCAGCTTTGCTGAGAATAAGAAATGGGCTCGTAGACTAGAGCAACAGCTCAGCAGTTAAGAGCACTTGCTGCTCCTCTAGGGGACCGGGGTTCAGTTCCCAGCACCCACTTAGAGGTTCCCAACCATCCCTAACTCCAGTTCCAGGGGATCTGGCACCTTCTTCTGATCTCTATGGGCACCTGCATGCATATGGTGCCTGTGTGAAGGCAAAACACTTACCACAAAAGTAAAATAAATACTTAAAAAAGAAGTAGGCTAGAAATTTAAAATATATGAGTAAGCTTGAAGTCCATGAACAGAAAAAAAATTGCTCCATAATTTTTATATTAACCACACATTGAAAGGATAGCATTTTGAGTATGTGTAAAAATATTATTGAATTAATGTCTCATTTCTTTTTATCTTTCAACGTGACTACCCGGAAAGTTATGGTTTGTATTATATTTCTATGTCTAAAAAGGCATGGGAGGAGGGATTTTATTTGCATCATCTGAAATCATTCCTAAGACAATGGTTAAAAGGAGTTCAGCTTTCAGCTCAAGTTCACACACAAGGACGTCAAGGCTCCCAGGGTATGAGCTGGAGGCCAGCGGTTAGTAGGTGCTGCACCCTAACATGAAACACCCCAGGGCAGTGTTTAGACCATGAAAATCCCATGGAACGGGAGAGAGGGGCAGGAAAGGCAAGGAAGGAAAATTCTGCCTCGCTCTTGACCCGACATAGAGTTGGACACACGCCAGGCAATGAGAGTCCTTGTCACAGGAGTGAGTGAACAAGCAAGTGGCTTAGGGTGGCATCCTCACCTGTGCATAGCGCCCACTGCAGATGGCCCCTCTCCAGTCTGGGACGTTGATGCAGTCTGGGTGCCGAACCAGCCAGTTGTCATCCTTAGTGAGGTAGGAGCCAGGGTACTCGGACACGGAGCCATCCACATCGTGGAACACAGATGTCTTGTCCCCGTCCATGTCCAGCTGGTTGAACCAGGGCCCAGGCTCTCCGAAGAACACTCTGGAAGTAATCTGAACAGAGCCCAGGAAAATAAGGCTGGGCTCGAAGGTGAAAGGAAACTGCAGCCGTCATCAGGCCAGGGTAAAGTTTCCAATTTCCTCTGACATTACAAAGCAGCCAGACGGAGGCTGCCCTTGGGCGCTGGAGGAAACCGCACGGATGACCATCTCATGGAACTCTGATAAACAGAGTGTCACTGTGCCTCAACTCCGAAAATTAGCGCACAATTTTCACTCCACTCACTATGGTTTGGCTGCTGTAGGTGGCCTTGGAGGCTGGCCTGATGAAGGAGGGGCTTAGTAAGTGTGAGCGTTCTGGCGAATGAGCTGGGGAGGAGTGAGGGATGCCTGCTTGCGCGAGAAAGCGTGTACACATAGTGCGTAGGGTATACCCGTGTGTGAGAATTGTGTATGAGCTTGTGAGTGAGTGCTTTGGATTTGAAGACGATCTCACAGTGCAAGCCATGGGATATCTCTGTGACTGACCTCCTGCAGGCCCTCAGGGGTCTGTGTGAAGAAATGAAATAACTTAAGTTCCCTATCTTACCGGGCAGAAAGGCAAACACAGTAGTAGGAAGGAGGAGGAAGAACTGAGGAGGGGGTGGGCAAAGAGGGGAGACAGGAACAGAAGTAGCAGGCCCCATAGGCAGCCTTGACCTGCTCTCCTGACCCTCAGCTCCTCCACCTTCTCCATCTACAGCCCCTGTTTACATTCTACTTTCAGAATGAAGTTAAACAATGTCTTCAGAAGACTTCCCTTGGACACTGCTGGAGTTGGGAGATGATCTGTGCCAATTTAAGTAGCCTGGTCCCAACATCTGGTGTGGCAGGGGTCTGGAGGAAAAACTTCAGAACCCCAAGTTCATCTCTAGGTTCTTACTGGGGCATAGATTGAAGGCCAATGGGCATTCACCCAGACTCGACCTTTTTCCGTGACCTGAGCTTGTACTTTTCCAGTTTGGGCAGAAAGCAAACTGGGACCCAGTCCAGCCTACTTGGAGGAAGCTATTCCACCCTCGTGGTGGTGGCGGCGACAGCTCAATCTCTAAACTGTGGGGGACATGTGAGTCATCACTCAAAGCCTGGCCATGCCGGGAGTCTGTCCTGGCACCATACTCACTGGGACATCCTCAAAGGCAATGTTGGTGACATTGTTGTGGGGGCAGCTTTGCCAGGCATTGTTTAGGCGGAAGGCCAAGGCGCTGGTGTGCCGGCCCTCGAGGGCCGCGAACTTGCGGAAGGTACAGTTTTGGATGTTGATGGGACCATCGTAGAACTGAATCCCTCGAATCGGAAAATTCCTGTGGAGTTAAGGAAGTCAGACGTCAGATGAGCGCTGTGTTGTTATTTCTTCGGAGGTGACTGGTGAGAGCTTTTCCGTGTTATTCCCGATTCCCACCTCCAGCAACCCCCTCCACTGAGAATCATTAAGTCAACTAACTCACTGGGAAGCCATGTATGGACCCAGTGTCAGTGAAAAGAAAGACCGCCTAAGATAGATGGTGGATGGATGGATTGGGTTGGATGCATGGGTAGATGGATGGGCAGACAGATGAAGGAACGGTGGGTAGATGAAGAGATGGAGAGCTTGTAGGTAGCTGGATGGCAGATGGATGGACCACATGAGTGGTATGTGGGTGACCACATGAGTGGGTGAGGGGTATGATGGATAGCTATCTGGATAAATGAACGGTAGGCTGGGAGATAAATAGCTGTCTATTTAGTTGCTGGCTCAGGGACCTCTGTTTAGACAATTTCTCTCCTCTTCCCATCAGTGTGTCCAGTCAGTAGGAAAATACTGTAAATACTTCAAGAGACTGCCAATATTCTGTCCCTCGGGAGCGGAACGCTGTTAGTCATTATCGTCCTAGTTCTAGTTGCTATGGCAATTTAATCAGATTAAGATCCAGATGAGCTTCCTCTGTAAGTCTACCCAGCGGCAATGTGCTGGGCTTGGGACACTGGAAGGAACAGAACCACACAGCGTGGGCCATGATAAAAAGAAGGACAATATAACTTTCAAGTATGGCCAGAGGCAAAGGCTGCTTTTGCTAGAAAAGCAAGGCCACAAACAGACAGACACAGGGCCCCTGAGAAGGGAGTGGGAAGAGGTGGCAGCTGGGAGACATGGAGGGACCAGGGAAGAATTAATGATGTGGAAACTTCACCCTTGCCTGGCAGGGAGGCGGGGCTCAGAGGGATCCTTCCCATTCCCTTGAGACTCTTGAGCAGGGTATGGAAGATGACCCAGGAGGGATTGGTCAGCCTGCTTGGTGGCCTTTCTCAGAGCTGGTCACAAATCTAAGCTTGTCATTTTCTCAATCTAACATGTTCACTTATGCCCATGTCTCTGCTTCTGGCTTGATCCCTTCCCTTCTGTTCCACAGCAAACTTAAGGAAGCGAGGGAATGAAGAAGGAAAAGCATACAAAGTATCTGTCTCCAGAGAGAGGCTGTCCCCAGCTGTTCCTGGTCTTCTATTCAGGCTCCCAGCTACTGTGTATGCTTCCCAAAGAAACCTCCACTCACCCCTAAATCCCCTTGCGTTTCCATATTTTTATATTTGTAACTGATGGTGTCGTCACCTCAAATCCTGATTCTCGTGGAGGGAGAGCTTCCGTGCATTTTCCCAGTTACGGTGTTCGGGGGTCAGCACATTCTTGCTCATTTTACACAAACCATGGGCTTTAGATCCTAATTGACTTCTAGTCAGGCAGAATATACCTCCGTCAAAACTGCACGGCCCTTTCTAGCTCTCTCCTCTCAAAGGCAGCGTGAGGAACCTGTCATGCTTCCATAGACATGATTGCCTTGGGAAGTTACCAGAATATCCTGCTCCTGGAGGTTGGCAACCTCCTAGAAAGAAATTCTAGAGATGCAGACTTAGACCCACTTGTCTAAGGGTCAGCCACGTCCCTTAAGATGGGAGCCAGGCCTTCTTGACAGCTTGGCCAAAGAAGACCAGGCATATGCCTCTGAGTATGCCTCTAGGATATCTTTGAGGAGACCCACATGCATGCACCCAGGTTGAAAGGTTCAGTTTGTGTGTTTCTGTCCTGACTGTAGCAGCAAAAACCATCATTTTCACCACAAAGAGACAACTAAGCCAATTCTAAGGCCTAAGTGGAGCAAGTCTTGCTTCTTGTATGTGTGGCAGCCTTGAGAGGCGACCACCTAGCGATGGTCTGTGTTTTGGTATACGAGTCTGATCTGTGTGAGACATGGCTGCAGGTTTGATCACCTCTGCTCATCCTCCTGTAAGTGGCCTGATTGCCTCTCTGCCATACTCAGAAGCGGATGAAAGACTTCGTGTGAGTTGTTATGGAGAGTCAGAAGCCCTCTTCTGGACACCATGTTCCCTGAACACTGGCCAGGACCATATCATGTATTTGATGGCTGTGTACTTGTTGGCATCTAGTCTATACTGTTTCTGGACTTCTCTCCTCATTCCAGATTTCATTCTCATTCATGTTCTTAGCCAAAAAAATTCAGAGTCAACACTAACTAACTTCCTTCTTTCCATGGCTGTGACTCAAGCCACATACAGAAAAGTGCAGTTCCCACCATTGCAAACCTACTGGCCTATGGGGAGGGTCCTTCCGCTGTGGTCCAGGCCACCCGGGCCCCAGATCCTGTTGTCCATCATTTCTGTGCCCACGTTGCCACTCTCGCCAACGAACAAGCTGTTCTTTATCTCCTGCTTGGAGCCATCATCGTACGGGAAGGTTCCACCACTGCGGAGAGGAGACGTTGGGGGGTGAGATGTCCAAATATAAGCTCCCACAGAAGTCCCATCACAACGACAGTTACTCTTACCTGGCCAGGGTCAGGCCGATGCCATTATCAGCAAACCTGGGGACAAGAACAGACGGTCAGCACACACTCTCACTCCACAGTCAATGAGAATATAGAAGGAAGGACCCTTCTCTGTCGCTGGAGTCTCACTGTGGACCATCGCGGGAGGAGTTTCACGGAGGAAATGGTAACTTTCCACTCTCCCCAGAAAATGGATAGTCGGGTTTCTCTTCGCAGATTGGGTGTTCCTTGAAGTGTCTGGTGGAGAGCTAGAAGTTGTACCCCACACTGGCAGGGGTCTTCAGTGCTCAGCATTTGGGGGCATGAAGCATTAACTTCAGGAGAGCTGGGCGTCACAGGCCTCCCTTGCTAGCCCACCTCGGGCCGAGCCACTGGGGCCTATGAGGTTGATCAGGAGAAATGGAGGGGGTGCTTTCTCACCCTCAGGACCAGCACTGACTGAAGGTGGACCGTGTGGGGACTACTCTCAGCCAACTCAAACCACTAGTTTAAAACTTTCTCAAAAACCAGGGAGGCTCTGTCCCTGAGAAGAGCAAGAACAAACCCCATAATTACACTATGCTGATCATGGCTGCTCCCCAGAAACTCTGCACAATTTTAGGGTCAGCATGAGCAGGTTTCTGGAGGCAACTGGTTCTGCTTCATGAAGGAGCTGGACCTTAGATCTGGGTTGCCTTCACTTCCTTTGTTCCCTTTCTCTCTTCCTGCCCAGGGCTCCCCATGGGGCTCATTTCCCCAGGGGCTATTTCACCCACCACCTGCTGTTTCTTGACTCTCCAGGGGCTTCATGGCTCCTATAAGCCTGGAAGGCCCAATCCTGTGTTGTTCTGTGTCAGTTACACCGGTGTGATCCTGGTTTCTACAAGCTCCCCAATTCACACTTCATGCTCAGCCCCTTTCCAGCACGCTGTGCTTCCCCTTCAGAGATCTAGCCATTCAAACCAATCAACCAAGGCTCACCTAGGGTACCAGGCTCTCTCACTCCTTCCTCCTCCCTGGTATCTCCTGGTGCTTTGCTGTGGTCTCTCCATGCCCTGCTGTGACCCTAGCGACCTCACAGACACTCATAGCTCCCTTATCCCCTCATCTGTTGGGGACTCTAAGGCTAGACATTCATCCTATCTTGTCTTTGGAAGATTTGCGGGCATTTTCATCGCATGCTTTATGAGCCTCTTCATCGCAGCGTGTCTAAAAGCACAGCATCCACCCATGCCTGTTCTCTGTGCTGAAGGCTGGGTTTATCCACACTCTCCGTTCTGTGATTCTTCCTCACCTGACTCGGAGTGTGGTATCCATTTGGTATTCCATTCTCCCATCTTCAGGGGTACCCTCTCCCATCCTTGCCTGCATCTAGACATACTGCCCCCCTCAAACTCCCACAAACCACACAAGGTTAATTCTCAAAGTCCTGGAAGAGACCATTCTGTCGGCTCTGGACCATGTCAACTTTGTCTATTTGTGGGACCTCAACCCTAGTGCCAGCCAGATTGGGCACTGAACACTTAGCTTCTTTAGAACGTCTGCTGAAGGACAAGAAGATGCACCCTCATTAGCAGGATGCGTCATAATTTTCTTTGCAGAAGGAGAACCATTCGACTTCTGGGGACTTCATGGTAAAGCAATGTTTGGGGCCCTTTTTTGTTGGGCTTAGAGCATCAAGTCTCATTTGAACCCTCGTTAGCTATGCAATGTGAGACACTCGCTAACTGAACCTCAGTTTATCATTAATGGAGCTGGAACTGTGCATTTTTTAAATTTGCATTCTTGAGAAGTATAGTGAGAAAGAAGTAAAACCAAAGTTTAGGCACACATTGAGTGCCCAGCACCATGGCTCCCTTTCCCTTCCTGTACTGACCAGCCAAGGACCACGAAAAAGACCAGCCATGAATACCCCCACAAATACCCCAGCATTCCGCACTGTGGGCATATCCGTCACTCTGCTGCCATCCTACATCCCTGTCTTTCAGGGGAGCACCGAGCTGAACATCAGTATGTTTAGAATCCCCTGTGCCTTGCTTGCTCCTCAGTCAAGACTCCCTTTGTGGCAGTGTCACCACTTCCAGACTCACCGGCAGCTGTCCAGCCACACGTCCCCACCCCGCAGCCAGGCTCCGTGATCCTGGTTCTTGTAGGCGGTGAAGTGGCGGATGATGGCCGGCTCCCGCGGCTTCAGGGGGTCTGCGTCCTGGTGAGGGCTGTACCTGGAGCATGGGAAGACACAGGTACTACTCCTTCTGGCCTCTGTAAGATGGTTTCCCCTCACAGGTTCTCAGAAACTTCTGACTCCACAGAAATTCACTGGCAGGCAGGCACTGGTGTGGACAAGCTGAGCTTCTCCCAGAGGCAGGAGATTCCATCTCTAGGGCCTAGCTCCTTATAGGAATGGGACAAGAGGTCCTACTGTTGCTAATGACCTTGAAGTTTTAACAATAACTTCTTTTGTCTTTTTTGAGACAGGGTCTCACTATGTCACCTTGGATGACCTAGAGCTCACTATGAAGACCATGCTGACCTTGAACTCACAGAGAGATCTTTCTGCTTTCCCTCCTAGGTCCTGGATGGAATTAAATTTGTGCACCACCCTGTCCAGGCTTGACAACAACATTTTAAAAGCAGCCCCTGGTCTTCAGCTAAGCTCTGGCTTGACTTATCAGCCCGGCCATCACATTGCCTATGATTAAGTGGCAGTGAAGTCTTCCTTTTTGATCATCTCTGCATCCCAACCCAGTTCTGTTATGACTCTGGCTATTCCTACTGTTCTATGGTCCTGGCTCTGCACTGGGATCTGGTTCTAGGGATCTTGGTCTCCCTTTGGCTACTGGAGCCTGGACTCTAACTCAGACTTAGTTTAGACTCCAGCACAGTACTGCATCTCAACAACTGGCTCCCTGCCAGCTAGCCAGCACTCATTGCGCGAAGAAATGCATGGCTGGAGCGGGAGAAGAGCAGGCAAGGAGAGAGGTCCTGAGGGACAAGTGGTCCCAAGGGTTAGTACCTGGCAGAGATGATGGAGAGGAAGGGCCGCTTGTCCTTAGCTGAGGCCTCCGTCGTCTTGACTCCATTGTCTATGATCATGCCAGCCTGTGGGAGGAGGGCACACTAGCTATCACGGTTGCCTGCATCCATCCTTACACACCAGCCTAGGCACATGCCTTTGAGTGTGCTAGTAAACCCCAGCATGATTCTCAGAACGTGTCTATGGGAACAGGAACTACTGTGAGGAATGAAAAAAGCCCACTCCACTCTGCATCTCTCTGACCAGATCTGGAACAAGGTGACCTGTGGGGGGTGTAGACAAAAAAACTAACCTGGGGTCATTGAGCCAATTCTACATACAGAATGCACACTGCTTTGGAGAGTTTCTATCCTAGACCCCCAAACCAGGGCTGCAAGTGTGTACTCAGAAGTGTGTCACAGACTTTCAAATGAAATGCTGAACTTAGCTTTCTTTCCCCTGATGTCAATGACATCCTACAGCCTTTTCATGGCTCCCGTTTGACTTGAGGAGAGAGGCTCCTTTCTAAAGATTTTTTTTTTTGGAGGCAGGGTCTCATGTAACCCAGGCTGGCATCAAACTTGCTATGTAGCCTAGGAGGACTCTGAATGCCTGATTCTCCTGCTTCAACCTCTAGAGAGCTGAGATTAAAGGTCTGTACCATCATGACTAGTTTATATACAAACCCAGGAAGTACCAATTTCCTTGTCTTCACTGTTACAAATTGGACCAGACACCATCCTGATGTCCTAGAGACCATCATGGTCCACAGAGTGTTGTCATCTTTAATCTCAGCCTTGTCCCCAGACCTTCTTGATGTGTCCAACAGCTCCAGACTTAAAGGTTGTCCTTATGTGAAAGTTCTTGACATACTGAAGTCCCAGGCATCCCAATCCTCCCCCCTTTTACTCTAGCACCTAGCTTGGAGCAGGGTACAAACTGGTACTCAGAAAAGAGGGGCAATCAGTGAAGGTGGTCAAGAAGTTTCCTATTTTCAACCTTCTGAGATAGCCCTGCACAGATGGGGTCACCCACTTCCCAAAAAAAAAGGGAGAAAGTCTAGGATACCAATGCTACCTCAGAACCATGTCCAAAGTTCCCTCAGTTCATGGCCAGACCTAATTTTATAGTCAACATCACTCATGCCCACAAATGCATCACAGGATCAAACCCGATGTCCAACCCAGCATCCTCCTGGAGGGGAGCCTGGAGTGAAGGTGCACCTTGCTCCTTTGGTTGGGCAGATGCTGTGACTGGCAAAGGCAGGCCCCCAAAGGAGACTTGTGGTGCGTGGTCAGTAACCTGCAGGCTGTGGAAGGCTGCTCTGGACCCATGGTAAGAATGTAGCTTTTCCAGGCAGGTAGGGGCAGGGGGATGAACAGGCTGGCTATAGTGACGCAGCATGGAGAGACTCACCCGGTAGTTAGAATGTGCTCGGTTGTTGTGGAATTTTCCCAGTGGAATGTGCTCGGAATAACCCGGGGAGTACATTCCCACTGAGGGGCCCGTTGGCACATGGTGAAAAATGAACCAGAATCCCGTTTCCTGTTGGGACAGGGCAGAGGAGAGAGCCACAGTAATTAGTGTCAGTGAACTCCTGATTGAGTGGCCCAGGCTCCGGGAAGGGATGCGGTACTGTCAGCAGAAAATGCCATCATTAGACACCACCAAACATACCTGTGTGGTCCGGTGCTTGCCTGGACACCACACACCACCAAACACATCTTTATGGTCCAGTGCTTGCCTGGACATCACACACCACCAAACACATCCCTATGGTCCAGTGCTTGCCTGGACATCACACACCACCAAACACACCCATGTGGTCCAGTCCTGACTGGACCAAAGGAGAAACTCAAGGTTACTCGAATTTGTGATTTGACTACTTGACAGCGCTCACACTTCACACCAGCCCCACCCTATCTGCCACTGTCCGAATTACCGGGTCCCTGTAGAGGTTAAACTCCCAATTGATAAGAGTTCTGAAAGCAAGGGTTCTCAGTCTTCCTTGGAGATCTGGAAGTTGAGGCTCAGGAAGAACAACAGACAGGATCAGGGTCAAGGACCCAAGCAAAACCAGCAGCAGGGGAGAGCTGTGTCAGAGCAAGGCTACTGGGGCAGAACACGGGGCTTGTTTCCCAGCTGCCGTCATCCAGCTCTTTGGGGCTCCCAGCACACAAGGTTTCCCTGATGCAGCTTCCTCCCTAGGCCAGGGCATAGCCTTGGTGTCAGAATCACGTGGTGTTAGCTTACCATGCTGATGCATCAGGTACCATCCGGAGGAAAAATAACTCAGAGAGAGTTACTGTGCATAAGTTGCTTAGCACTCTGGGATGTTTGGATACGAGTGTCCCCAAGGGCCTCATGTATTTGAATGCTTGGTCTCCAGCTAGTGACTCTGGCTTTCTTGGTGTGACCTTTAGAAGGGGGAAATGAACTGGAGGAAGTGGGGTCATTGGGAGTGGGACTTGAGGATTATAGCCTGGCTCCACTTCCTGTCTTGTCTTTTTTTCTAAAAATTTTTTTTTTAAGTTTTAATGTTTTATGTACATGCATGTTTTGTTTGTAAGTATGTTTGTGTATGCCTGGTGCCCACAGATGTCAGAAGAAGGCATAGGATTCCCCCGAAAGTGGAGTTATGGATGGTTGTGAGCCACCATATGGGTGCTGAGAATCGAACCAGATTCTCTGCAAAAATAAGTACTCTTAACCACAGGGCCATCTCTCCAGCCCCTCTCTCTGCTTCTCAGTCCACCCAGATGTGAATGAGCTCCCACTGAGGCGGCCCCAAGTAACACCTGCCATCACACCTTCCCCATGACTATGGACTGCATGCAGTCCCTTAAGCCACAAGCCAAAACAAACTATTCATTAGCTACGGTCACTGGGGTCATGAAGTGACAGACAGGACTGTCATTTAACACCAAGTCACAAGACTCCCCCTCTCCAGACACATGGAGGCGTGGTCTTGGGCTCTGAACACACACATTTGCAGGGCAGCCCCTGCCAGCTCCACCTGGCTTATTTCTGCTTACCTCGGACCCCGCAGCCGCACAGTTAATCAGGTTGTTGTTGGGATTTGCCATCCAGAAGGTGGACACAGCGCTGCAGGGAAGGGACAGAGGTTGAACAGGGTCAGATAAGGGGCTACCAGCACCCTTTCTGCTGCATAGTAGGGGGCATGCGAGACACCAATATTAGTGGAAAAGAGTCTCTTGTCGGAGATTTGGGAAATCGTCGATGTGTCCATTTGAGGCTTCATTTTCTCACCGCAAGGCCGGGCACTTAAGCTGTGCACTGTTCAGGACTGCAAAGGCTAGATGCAGTCTGTGCTTCTACAGAAGCAGGAACGTGGGTCCGAGAAAGCAAGCCTTTCTAAGGAAGGCATCTGTGCAGGAAGCCATGCGGTTCTCTGCATCTACCTCTCTCTGTCTGTGTCTCTCCTCTGTGTCTGTCTCTTCTCTGTGTGTGTCTCTCTTTCTGTCTCAATGTCTGTGTGTCTGCCTATGCTTCTTTCTCTGTCTTTGCATCTCTGTGTCTCTCAGTCTGTTTCTCTGTTTTTTTTCTTCTACATCTGTCTACTATCTCTCAGTGTCTGTTTTCCCGTCTGCCTGCTTCTGTCTGTGCGTCTGTCTGCTTCTGTCTCTTTGACTTTCTGTCTGTATTTTTCTATCTTTGCCTTTCTGTGTGTGTCTCTGTAACACTGTTTGGGTCTCTCTCTGGCTAGAAAGAGATTCTTGTGGTCAGGCTGATGGGTACGTATTGGGAGCTGGTGTGGCAGCTGCTTCCTGTCCACCAGGATGCCATGTGGCATTCAACCACAGGTGAGCCAGAGTTCTCCAGACAAAACAGCACTGGTGAGACTCACGAGGGAGGAGGGAGAAGGGAGGAGGGAGGAGGGAGAAGGGAGGAGGGAGAAGCTACCATGGGGACCTCACTCTGAGAAACAGGCAGAGGTAAACAGGAAGCTTTTAAGGGTCCTTTTAGAGGTCCTGAGGCAGGACGATGGACGTTCACGCTCATCCCTCCCACCCTTCCTCCCCCAGACCCAAGTGTAAGGGGCACACCTTACACTACTATGCACACACTTACTTGCAGTCCTGCCTGGGCTTAGGGATGTACCCTGGGTACGAGTCCTCCGTGATCACTTTGCACATCCTGCTGTCCCGATCTGATGGGAGGAGGGTCCCCGACTTAACAAGGAGGCCAAGGCAGTGGTCAAAAGTGTTGCGTTCCTCTGGCCCATCTTCAGTGAAGAAGCAGTGGCCCAAGGAATTATAGCCCACCACATCCTTGATCTGCAGGGTCAAGACAGGAGTTTCACTCAGCACCCACCTGTGCGTGTGCCCAAATATTCATTCACCGAGTGTGAAACAATACTCAACTACACCAGACCTAAATAGACTGGGGGTGGGGGTGGAGGCAACCTTGACCCCCAGGTAAAGGCCTGAGGGTGGACAAGGAAGCAAACGGGAACTCTCTGGTGGGATGTGCTGGGGATGAGGCTCCAGGGGATAGGGAAAGGGATGAGAGCTCAGAAGTGTGTAGGCGGTTCCAGGGGGAGACCCGGACGCTCATTCTAGAGACGATTCTGTCGAGCTTGCCTGGACGTTCCGAAGAGGGTCTCCAGGGCCTAAGTGGGGGGCGGGGCAGCTCCCCCAGCTGGCAGCACCCAGGCGAGTCTGAGGGGTGGTTCATCAATGTCTGCACTAACACACTGCTATAATCCCTGGAACCCAAGCCAGTTTGTTGGTTCAGGATGCCTTCACACCCCAGGCTGAAAACTAGAGAGGGCTGGGAGAACCAGCTGCTGGACCACCTTCCCAGAACTACAGAGTGCGCAGCAAATCAGAAAGAGCGTCTTGAAGAGACATGGTGAGAGCAGAGCGCGGTCTCAGAAACAACACCAGGAGGCTCTCACACCAGCCTGCCTACCTTGTCAACCACAAAGCTCTGGACTTGACCTCCATCGTCTCCAAGGCCTCGGAATCCTTAGAGAGCCCTATCCCGAGTCCCAGTTCCCTGTTCACACCAGACTCTGACGACAATGTCTCTCCCACAAAGACTCCTGCTTTGGCTCGAACGCCCGAGCAGAGATGATCTCAGCTCACGGGGTACAGTGGGTGAGGGTGGGAGCATTCTCATCTTTACTGTGTTCTTCCAGTCCTGACTGTCCAGTGATTTCACCCAGTGAGATCTCCCCCACTTCCCTGTGACCTCGGATCAACCCACACCTCTTAAGGAGCCACCACTGTGCCAGGAGCTGGAAAATCTGCACACTATCCAAATGCCCTTGGCACTGACTGAAATACCGAGGCCATGCCCTCGGCCCTGATGCCAATACAAGGGACTGTCTTTCTCACTGTAGGGCACTCAGTAACCTTGGTCTATCCCCGTCAGATGCCAAAAGCAACCCTACTCCACCCCATTCCCCAACCCCATCCACCCCAAGCTGGTCCCAGACTTTCATTATTCTGTAGTTCACTGAGTAGGAGGGGGTGACGAAACTGTCTCTGATGGAAAAGTATTCGTCCAAGGTGAGCAACCCCAGCACCTCCAGGCTCTCCCATGGCAGGTGCCTGCTCCCTAACAGCAGGGAAGTCAAAGCTATTTATTAGAACCATCCCCACAGCAAGCCCCTCCACGGCTGAACGCTGGCTGGTCTCTTAGACCTTTTTCATCTCGCTGTAGTCTCACACAGCAAATTTCTGTGGGCAAAGCCATGGCAGGGACATGGGTGCTTTCAGGCCTGTGTGTTCACAAGGAAGACCACACTGCCTGCCCACACCAAGCTCTCAGCCTCCTAAGCAAGCCTCCTTCCTTTAATCTTTGACAACAGGCGAGGGTGTGACCTTGAAGCCCATTCACTCCTTCGATGGGCGTTTCAGCCAATGCCAAGGTCATCCAGTGGGATGCGTCCTTCTCTTCTAGTGAGAAATGAAAGCACGTTATAAATAGCCCTGCAAGACAAGCCTGGAGGGGATTCGGCTGCTCTTGCTGGCGGAGACCTCTAAGATCATATTCAGGGCCTGGCTTTGCAGAGGAGGCAACCGTGCCCAGGGAAGGAAGGTGGGTATCCCAGGGTGTTTGGTACCCTCAGAGTCTCCCGTCTTCTGCTCATAGATCTATCTTGTCCCGACCCATTTGCCCTTCACTTTAGATCACATGGTCAGGAGCCCTTCTCTGAGAGTGAGTCAACGAGCAGGAACATTTTTCTAGCAAGCACTCAGGGAAGAGCTGTCCTCTAAGGCCTGTGAGAGGCGATCCAAACAGAAAGGGCTTCACCCGAAAACAGCTACTGTTGTCAGATGTCCAGTGTCTTACAGTCTTACACACGTTATCATGTTCCAACCTTAGCTCAATGGATGTCACTTGACTTGGATGCCCCAAGTCCCTCTCTTTGCAAGGACCGAACTCAGACTTGATCTCCATCTTGTTTGAAAGAGAGACCAATCCACTGTCTTGAGGGAGCAACGACTCTCGCAGAGCCAGGAGGAAAGGAGGACAAAGGAGAAGGAAGGTCTGGGGCAGGAGAGGAAGAGTAATTCACACCTTTCTTAGCCACAGACTGGTTCTGTAACCCTGAGTATCCCTTGAGTGATAGAGGGATACTAAAAACATACTCAGGTTGTTTCTTCTCAGAACACTTCATGAAGTTGATTACTAGTTATAATAAATGGATGGATAGATAGATGGGTAGATAGATACATAGATAATGAATGAATAGATGATATATATATAGGTAGATATAAATAGATGATGAATGGATAGATGATAGAGATGATAGATAGATGATAGACGGATAGATAGATGATAGAAATGATAGATAATAGAGAAACAGATACAGATGCTAGCTAGCTAGATATATAGGTAAATAAGAAACAGATGATGGTTGCACGAATAGATGAATAGGGAAATAGAGATATATGGGCAGCCAGGTAGATGATAGATATATACATACAGACATATCAGCTAAATAAGTATTCTCTTTTTCTCTCTCTGGGGCTGCCATTCCTTATATGCTGAGCAGAAATAATGTGTAACCCCTAGCCATTCTCTTTGAGAAAACCAAAACTATATTTCCCCTTCATTTTTCTGAGCATCTTCTTGCCTGCCGAGAGCAGCTCATGAATCTTGGAAGCTGTTTTAGGTCTTCCACTGTGGTTAGTAGGGTCTGGGCAGGAGATTGTAAAGGAGAAAATTTATATGAAAGACCCAGAAACAGCTGTCAGGTATTGTTTCAAATAACGTGACCCTTGATTTAGTTGTCACTGAGTCAGGGCATTTGGGGGGGGCGTGGCTAGCACTAGTGGAGACCAGCAGCGGGCAGCTCTAGGTAAGACTGTTCTGTGTATGTCAAGATATTACACAGTCACCACAGTCTGAATTGGCTTCCGTCAGCAACCTGTGTGTTCTACAAAGAAAGATGCTTCAATTAAACAGACACAAGCAGAAATCAGTGATCAGGCTGACTCTCTGGATATGCAGGATTCCACTACAGCTTCAATCAAGCTCAGACCAGAAATATTTCGTTAAAAAAATTGCCTGTGAGAAACAGGCACTGGCTCTTTCCCCTTGGCTGAGTTCCCCAAGCGATATGGGGTGCCAACTGTTTACTAGGCCTTTGCATGGCAGCATAAGCCACCTAGAGGTGACTGACTTAAAGCAGGAGCCTGTGCACAGGTTCTATGCAAACACCAGGCCATTTGATACTGGGACTCGAAATGAGAGATTTTGGCTCCCTCAAGGGACTCCTGGTACCAAAGAGGATGTTACTTACTCCTGAAATCTAGGGTGGGTATGATATTATAAATATGTATCTGTATGTATATATAGATACATACATGTTTATGTATATACACACAGACATACCAGCGGGAAGCCTCACATGCAATTCAGCCATTTTAAAAAAAAATTTCATTTCCAAGCTTCTGCTGTTATTAAAAAATTTAAAAATAAAATTCCCGAGAAGAAGCTGGCCTTGGAGCGCAGGCAAGGGTCATTCGTTCTGCAGATCTTAATGAGTTTTTGAATATGCAAATAGAAGTTGGGAGAGGAAACAGAAGAAAACACTACCTAAAAAGGGAAGGAATGCGTCCGAGACTGTGCAGGGGAGGTGGGAAGGGGTGAGGGGAGAGGATAAGGGGAGGCAGAGCTCCCTCCTAAGGTCAGGTGCTGCCTGAGGAAAAGCGTGTGACCTGAGGGTGCTGTTCTGGAATACTCTCCCCTCCTTTTCTGTACCTCAGTCTCCCAGTGAAGTCCTGGACCAAGGTAGCTTTGTGGGAAAGGAAAGATAAAAATCTGGGTCCTACATCTGGGCTCAAGTGGAAAGGAAAGATGAGAGCAGCTATGCAACCTGACAACACCCATGGTGGCGCACACCTTTAATCCCAGCACTTGGGAGGCAGAGGCAGGCGGATCTCTGTGAGTTCGAGGTCAGCCTGGTCTACAGAGCAAGTTCCAGGACAGGCTCCAAAGCTACACAGAGAAACCCTGTCTCGAAACAACAAAAATAAGAAAAAAGAAAAAGAAAGAAAGAAAAAAAGGAGGGACACATTCAAAGACATCAGAAAAGGGGTGAGCCAGGGAAAATGGAAGCCTCGCCCATAATTCCCAGGGCTGTGCAGCTGGCAGAGAAGATGCTGGGTTTCCCATCCTGGGCCCCAGATATCTTTAGTAGAATGCCAAGAGAAGGGTGTGGCCCCAAAGATGGAGAGCGTAGGGTCTGCCTGGACCTGTTAGCCCACAGAGCCATGCATGGCCCAGCCTGCAGGGAGACAAACCTGCTGTTGGTTTCATCCCCCTGTCACTTACAGTAAAGATAAACTGTGAGCCAGTGCCCAGGTAGAGAAGGGTGTGCTTCCTTCTGCTCTTAAAGGAAGGAGGTAGAAGAGAATAGATCTCACACTGGAGTCTGGTACTTCTGCTACAGGCCAGGAATATACTGATTGCCTTCCAGTAACAGGAAGGCAATGTTCAAGGTCCTGCCTTAGAGCTTCACATATACATGAAGCTCACAAGGAAATAATAAACTGAGCCCATTTCCCTGTGGCCCCTGCAGAGAATGTATGTAAAGCCTCTCAGTGGGAAACTTCTTCCTTCCACCCTACACCTGTTAACATCCTGGGGACAGCGTGTGTGGAGCCTCCCTCTGAAGGCAGGCTTCTTCCCTGCACCCACCAGCACCGTGGTGGGCTACACTACATTGCCAGAAGGATGCCCTCAACCTAAGAGAGCAATCAGTTTGGTGAGTTTTTCCTGGAGACCCTTCGTATGTGAACATGCACTGGGATTTTTCAAAGTGGCAGAGAGGGAGGGAGCACATTCATGCAGTTTTTGCCAAGAGCATCTAACTACACAGGCCCTACTTTTTGGTGCAGGCATATGCTGGCTGCTATCTCCCGGAAGCAGGGATGTTTTCACAGAGCACATAGAAATGCGGAGGCACATGGTGCTACCACCATTTCGTGTCCCCCTCGAAGTACGTCACTTGTTTTATCTGGTTCCGTCCTCACAACAGCCCTTTGAAGCTGACTCTATCAGCATTTTCACTATGCACTGGAGGAAACTGAGGCCCAGGGAGTTTCCATCGCTTCCTGTGACTCTACGTTTGTGAGTTTTGATCAGAGCGAAGAGGTGCACGGGATGAGAGAAGAGCAGTGGTTTGCTAAACAAAGCAGCATTTTAGAGCCACACTGCTAAAAGCTGTCTCCAAAATGCAGGAAAGCAGAAGCCGAAGGGCTTGTGTTTGTGTCAGAAGAGGGAACTGATTTAGATGTTGAACTGGAAGGGGCTGGAAGAGGTGGCTCAGTGGTTAAGAGCACTTGTTGGTCTTGCAGAGGACTCGGGTTCATTTGCTAGTACCAGGTTCCAGGGATCTCATGCCTTCATCAGACGTTTTTGGGTACCAGGCAAGCACATGGTATACATACATACATACATATGCCTTCATTCCATATAAAGATTGATACACATAAAATAAAGCAATCTTTTCTTTTTACAAAAAAAGATAAAAGAATAAATGAGAGGAAGGGGGGCTGCCTGAAGCAGGCTGAGCATGAAGGAAGCTGGCCCCAAGGATGGGGGTACACAGACAGAGGACGGGGAAGAACTATGAGCTAGCTGGCCTCCTGAGACACTGCAGGACCTGCTGGGGTGGGGCAAGTTGCCGAGACACCTCTTGGCTCCATACAGCTCAGCTCCACACAGCTTGGGGTGCTCCACACAGCTGGGATCTACTTATCTGGGATCCACCCACATCTGACCAGGGATGTTGCTAGAGAAACCATCCTCTGCCCCCCAGCCTGGGGCCCCTGCAGTCTAAACCACAACAGCATCTTTGTCTCTATATGGCCTCTTCTGGCTTTGTCAACTGAACCCTCTCCCTGAAACGTAGTCACCCCCTGGTAAACCCTGCAACCCAGTCAGCAAAGAAACACACGCCAGCGTGAAAGGCCAGCTCCCAGAGCAGCTGCATTCAGGACGGCATACAAATGCACATTCCAAGAGCATGCAAAGCCAATCTGCAAAACTTCAGGTCTGCCTGGGATATAGCCCCGCTGCTGTCTGCTTGGCTCAGAGAACCAGAGACCTGGACGCTGTCTAGATGGCAAACAGTGCAATTTGGTTCTGCCTTGGAAAGGCTGCAGTGAGTCTGTGCCTCCAGATCTGGCAAGCACAGCTCAGCTTGGAACTGCGTGGTGGGAGATCCCTGAATGGTCACTAGATATTTGTAGCTGGCACCCTAGCCATGTGGTAGCTGGATAACAAGGCAGCCGAGAGATGCTCCTTTCTAATTTGGCAGCTGACATTCCTGGGAACTGGGCAGGAGGAAGTCTTAGCTTACAGTGTTGCACGGATCTGCTGGTTGGGCAAAGCTGTCCAGGGCTCTGCTCTGCGGCTCTGACTCTACTGTGGGTACCATTGATTCATTGTCCCAGGCTAGATCTGCGGAATGGGGGGGGGGTGCCCCAACTCACTGTCTTCCTTTTCCTACCATAAGTCTCTTGATTTCCCCACCTAAATTAACACAGACTCTTGGGGATGGCCCCCTGCCAGCTCTCGAAGCCTGTAACTCACAGAGGGGCTGGCTCCCCATGCTGTCCTGGCTAGTATCCCTCATGCCTGCTCAGTTCCCCAAAGCCAGCCTGTTCTTTGGCAATACCTGGACTCCCTGCTCCACAGATGGGTTGCTAGGATAACACAGCCAGGAATGTTTCACACACATCCTCTACCCAAGCAAACTGAAAGGTAACCCTGTTCTGCAGGGCTCCCAGGAGGAAACCGGAGACCTGGCTGACTCCGTAGCCTGTCCAAGTTCACACCAGAAGCAGGTGAGAGAAGGCACAGCCCAAGATCTCCCTTCCCTGCATGGCCTAAGTCCCTAGATAGGCTGCTCTTCCAGCAGGTACTTACCAAAAGGCCATTGGAGCCGTGAACAGTGACGCAGCGGGAGAAGGTGTGGTGGATGGAGAGGTCCCTGATGTACGTAGGTGGGTCATAGCCTCCCCGCTCATCCAGGTCACCAGCCAGGTGGAAGTGAATTGGGTACTGGCCCACCAGCTGCTGCCCCATGTACTTTAGCTCCACGCCCTCCAAGTGGGTGGCTTTAAACCCCAGGGCAAACTGCAACAGGAGAGTGAAAGTTAAAAGAGCCCCGAGGCCGCCCCTGATCCCGGCCACCCATCTGATACCTGCATCCCCATCGGAAAGAGGTATCACCTTTCCAGTCCTTTGTCCCGGAGTACCTCCTGGGTACTCATCAAATCAAAGAGGCTCTGTGCACATGGATGACGATGCCTGGCCCTCTTTCACTAAGGAAGTGCAGCAAGGTTTTACAGGATGCTGCAGAATAATGAACTCTGGATTGGAAGTGCCCAGGACAATAGCTAGACTTGCTTCAATCTTCCTTTGCCATCTCCATAGCCACCAATGAAGAAGGGATAATCCTAAAATGCTTAGGGGGGGGTGACAGAAAACCTGACACAGGAGTGCTGGGGACTGGAAGACTTCAGGGTACCATTGCTTACTGTGTGAAGCCTTCTCCCAGGAAGGAAGGGGTTGCTGTGACTCTCTGGAGATACCCTGAGTCTCTGCTCTGGAGGCGGGCCTATGAGTGGAGGGTGGTCATAGCACAGGGAAACTGCTTGGCCAGGCAATGTGTGCCTTCCAGGAGCTCCGTAGAAAGCATGGTCTGGAATGACGTGAGCCAGAAGCAGGCTCGGCCAACTTCTACCAGAGGAGCTGGAGTTTGATATGCAGATCATTTCCCTAGATTCGGGTACCAACTGGAACACTAGTCCAGCAGCCAATGCCCAGAGAGCTGTGTTGAGAATGAGTCTGAGCAGAGTTTGGGCTTCATGGGTGACAGAGTCGTGGGGACTTAAGACCCTTCTCATGAGTGGGAGGCACGGCAGTAGATTGTGTGATGGAGAACTACTGTCTCTTCTAGGTCTCACTGTGGTCTTGGGTACGTGGTGACAATAGCCAGGAAGTAGCCACGGACTAGGGACTGGGGACTCTAGAACCCCTAAAAACATAGGTCTGAACCACAAGACTCTCCCCACTTCAAAGACCAGCAGAGCTCTCTCTGTGAACTCTCAGTTTCCTTTGGTCAACCTCTTTGTTGACATTATTAAAAAGAATGACCCGCCAGGCGGTGGTGGCGCACACCTTTAATCCCTCCTGTAGGGCTCAGAGCCTCAGCCAGGCAGATTCCTACCTTGATGTGACCCCCGAAGGTATCGAAGTCAAAGAAGTCACAGATGTGGCTGCTGTAGGGGTAGCATTGGTCCTCCATCTCTCCCATCACCACGATGTTCCGAGTCAGGAGCCCGACCTCAGCCCGCATGTCCACACCGTCAATCTCCTCCCCAATGTGTAGGTACTGTGGCTTCCCTAGGGCAAAGAGGGTGAGGGGGCAGATTGGCAGGTGTAGCGTGCCCACTCGCTCTTCACCAGGCCCTCACTCAGGCTGGGCCCCATGGTCCTTGTTCCCACAACACAGAACAATGCTCACGTTCGTGTGGTCACATGCCCAGGAGCGGAGCTGTCATTCGTAGCTACCCACGCTTAGGTCTTAAGACCATCACAGATTTGGTTGCTTGTCCAGTAATATTTATTCTTCTGATTTTCAGAGCTAGACTCTCCCGTGATCCATCTGACCCAGAGCTTCCCAGGGGCGCTGGGCTTCCCCCCACCTCCCTTCATCTAGGTAGAAGTGTCAGGGGTAGCCTTGAGTAGCCTCTCGTGCTTTCTAGCCTGGTGGACTAGCCTCACCCCTCAACCAGAGGAAAGCCACGGCCTAGAGATGGCGGGATGGCAGAGGAGAGAGAGAGAGAGAGAGAGAGAGAGAGCTCTAGTCTCCCCAGAGCTTCCACTGTAGCTGCCTTCCAGCTACAATTCTTCGGACAAAACAAACCCTCTCCCTTGCAGACCCCCACTTCAGAGCAGGGCAAACATACCCGTACGCTACTCTCAGCAGCCTTGAGAAAATACATTCACAGCCTGGTACTTAAGGAAGAGCAGGCTGGTGTTCCACGGGCTTGTATACATGCCCCTGTGGCACCACAGGGAGCAGTAGGGAGGAACTTGCATCCTGCTCTGTGCTGACTTCATCCCACAGAGGAGGCACTCTCCCGGCCCATGGATCCTAGCCCTGTCCTGTGTCACATTCAGAAGGCATTGCCTCCAGCTGACAGTCCTTTCCAGGCCAGCCACCTCATCCCTCATCTGTGTTGAGGATGCTCTCGACCCTCAAGCTTTCCCAGACCCTGCTTGAGAAAAAAAAAATCTAACAAACCAAACACCCGCTCCCCCCTCCCCCCAACGTACTCCCTCCAGAACCCTGTCCTGTGTGGTCTGAATCCTTGACCCCGTGGTCTGTCTATTCTCTCCCTCCCACTACCTCACCCCCTTTCCAGCCAAATTCCCTTAGTCTCACCCCTCCTATCTTCTCTTCCTCCATCTGTGCAGAAAACACGGCTTAAGACAGGCTCATTTCTAAGATGGCTAACGGGGCTTGTGGCTATTTCTGTTTCCCTTGAGGATGCAATTACAAAGCACATGCCTCTCCTGTGTGGACTTCCAGCCCAAACCACACCACCTATGCTACTCAGTTCTCACTCTGACCTTGACTTGATTGAGGAGGCCCTTGCCATGGCCTTGAGATACCACGAGTGCCCGTGTGAAGGCCACGGTTAAAATTAGTGATACCCACCACAGTGGCCTTCCTCTGCTTTCTCACCCACAGGAAGAGCTGACCCCTGCCCTCCCCCTTCACTGGCACACATCCTGGGAGCTGGCAGAATTGTTAAGGAAGCAATGCAAAATGGTTTTAGAATTCTGCAGACTCAGTGAGACAGTGGTTTCTTTGAAGCAAGATGACATTGCTCCACGCTGAAGCTGAGAAAACAACTCCGGGCAAGAGAACGGCGCGTGTTTTCTGTCGCATCTGTGACAAATTACCACAGCTTTATTTTTTATAGTCCTGGAGGTTAGATGTCCGAAGTTAATTTCCTGGGGCAAGTCAAGGTGTTGGCAGGGCTGCTTGCTTGAGAAGGTGCTGTTTTGAAACTGTTCCTGGGCTTTTTCAGATTCCAGCAGCGACCTGTACTCCTGGGTTTGTGACCCGGTCTCCCACCTTCCATGGCTCTATCTGCTTGGTCTCCCATCTTCCATGGCTCCATCTGCTTCAGTCTTACCATGGCTTTCTCCTCCCTAATCATCCTCAATCCCTCTTATCTGATAACCTTTGTAATTATATTGGACCCGCCCACATAACCCAGGACACTCTTCCATTTCCAGAACTGCAGTCAGAATTCTAAGTTCTTTTTGCCATGTGAGGCAATATTCATAGGAACGAAGAATAACATAATCAGCATAGAGTCAGCCTTCCACAGAGTCCTTAAGAGTCCCAGGCATAGTGACAGTCAGTTTTCTGGTACTATAACTAATATCTGGGATGAATCAATTTAGAAGAAGAAAGGTTTAATTTCAGTTCACAGTTTCATAGGTTTCAAGTCAGGACCTGCTGGCTATGTCGTTTGGGCCCGTGATGGCACAGGATCTCATGGTGGTTGCGTATGCCAGAGGAAGTCCATATACTTTGCGGCCAGTAATAAAACAGAGAAAGGAGGAGACCAGTATCCCAAAGTCTTCTTCTAGAATATACCCCTAACAAACTTAAGCCTTCCATTAGACCTTACTACCTTCCAATGACTCCATGCGGAGTCTGACAGCGCTAGAGGAGATAATCAGAAGCGAGTTAACTGCAGACCGCTAGTCTTCTTCCTCCCTGGACCCACTATGGCTTTTGGTTTCAGTCATGGTCATGTGTCTTTACTGCTTTAAGGTCCTCCGGACATGTATGTAGAAGCCTCTGCTTCTTTCCCTGGTTCATCTCCCTGCCTGTTGGGTCTGTGGCCTTCACAAGCGAGCTAGTCACAGGGCAAGGGGCAAGGACTGTCTCTGAAAGTGGCGTACATGGCTTCTGAGGGACACTCACTTCAGAAAGCCAGACAGAGGAAACACAGAGACTGCTTGGTGGCTGAAAGGGAAAGAGCCTGGGGGACATGGCTGTCATGGGGTACAATAGGGAGGCTGTTTCTCTCTCTTTTTTTTTTGTCTTGCCGGGGGACCACTTACATGTCGGCTTCTGTCTGGATACATCTTCCTTCTCTCTTTTCTCTGTCAGCGGAGAACCTCTGCTCTTCTGTTTGCTCTCCCAAGCCACCCCTGCTCAACATGCAGAGAACTGGACCCTCTTGCAAAGCTGGGTATCTGTCCCCAAGAGCGTCTGTGATCCGGATCCAGAACTAATCTTCCCTCGTGGACATCCCAAAGGACAGAGTTACCGACAATGCCCAGGGAAACTGGCAAAGGATTTTTTCAGCCAAGCAAGACAGTTTGGGGTTGTGTGAGGGGTATGGTCAAAGAACTGACTGCCACTACCGATGAAAGGGTCAAGGGAAGTGATGGGCATTCCACTGGGACCCGAGAGGTACAGCAGAGCTGGCTTCCCAGAAGATACAATGAGCTACTGGCTCAGTCACATGAGCCCCGCTCCTTCTACTTGTCCAAGGCAGATGGGGCAGACACTCTGGTCCCTGGTAGGTTCATCCCCACCCATCCTTCTTCAGTTGCCACCATGCTGGCTGGTCTTGCCTCCTGAGGCCCTTTGCCATCCGAGCCTCAGAGTTTTCACCCACCTGGTTGCCTTTATCCAAGACCATCATTCTCCACATGGCTCTGAGCCAGGCTGTGTGACTCAGTTTACAGAGGCACCTGGAGCCTATGGTTTAAGTTCCCTGAACCTTGGGCCCTTCATCTATGAAGCAGAGATTAAAAAAAAAAATAGCTCGCATCCCAAAAGGTAGCTAGATCGTTAAGTTAGTTAATCCACAGAATATGTTCAAACAGCCCTGGGCACGTGGTTGGAGTGAAATGACAGAAACGACACCTGCAGCTGTCAGGGCTGTCTCCAGAGCTCCACCAGAGACAGGAACTGATGAACAACAGCTGGTTTCAGGGTTTTCTTTGTTCAGTGGGGGGTAAAGGGGGCTTGAAGGACTTCAGGTGGATAGAAGGCTGTGTTTATCAGACTCCCATGGGCTAAGGAAGTGCAGGTCCAGCTGAGAACTGTGGGAATTTCACAGTCACAGCCAACTCCCCTGCTGCAAGGCTCCTTATCAGAACCTTTACCACATTGCTGCTGTCCACAGCGAGGCCACTTATCTCTCTCCTTGTTCTTTTTGCAGGCCACTCCCAACCGCAGCAACTGCTTGGAGTGGGGTGCCCAATTCCTCTGTCCCTTCCTGGTGAGGGGCTCTCTCACCCCTCTCCACCTCTTTCCATCCCTTCCTGATGAGGGGATCTCTCGCCCCTCTCCACCCCCCCTCCTCTCCGCACGCACATGCGCAGGCTGGCCAGGTCAGCGTTGTCCCAAATAATTTAAGAAAGCCTTGGGCCAAGGAAAAAAGCGGGGAGAACCTGGAATATAGAGGGACTCTAAACTTGGTAGTTTTCTGAGTTTATCCACATGCAGCCCAATACCATACTCTGCAAACCTCCACCGGACAAGTACAGAATCAGATAATACAAAAGAGAAGAAGAAGAAACCATCAATACCTTCTCTGGGAGACAGACACACAGGTACACTTGTAGGTTAGACCCAATCGAACCCAGACAGTCAGGGGAAGTGGGCTGTCCTTCTCATACTGGCTTGCTTAGTCTACAGTAGCACTACCCAACCACCCACAAGGACATCCTGTGACAACCGATTCCTTGTTGTTCAACACGGTAGCCACTAAGCCCATGTGACCTTCACATTTAAAACCTGTCTGTTCTATGAATTTAATTTGACTTCAACTTAATTGAAGCAGCCACCTAGGGCTGGTGGCTGCCACATTGGAAATCGTGGACTTAGATGTTTGATTTCTACAACCTCAGTCTCCTCTTCTGCTTCACATATAAAGCAAGAACCCCCAGAAGCTGAGGGTCTCACAAAGAAGGAACGGGTGACCCTGGAAAGTGTTGGGGCTGTCGGGGGACATGACACTCATTCTAAATAGTGGTGGCAGTGGCTAAAAGTGTGGAGATTATGAGGCAGAGTGGGAAGGTGACGACTTCAGCCACATCAAGAGGTGCTGGGAATCACACTGCAGTTGGTGAAATTTTGAAGAAAAAAAAAACCTTAATTTTTAGATGACTCGTGTGTTTCCAGCACTTTGTCACCTCATCTGTTTCTCATCAGCAAACCCTTAAAATGCAAAGAAGGCTATTTTCTGGAATTAGAAGGAAGGAGGATCCAAGAAGACTGACTCCCTATCTACAGCCAGACTCAGGAGGCAACCCTATAGAATGCAGCAGGCGGGAGAAGAAGGCAGGCACAGAAAGGGATGGGCAGGCCGAGTCCTCTGTGTTAGTGGAGAAGGGAGAGCAGAGAACGGACTTTGGGAAGAGGAGCAGTGGGTGCCTGCTCAGGAGAGACAGATGGACAGACAGCTATGCACGCATACTCATCCCTACCTGAGGCTTCTGTGGCACTGCTTGCCAGAAGGAGCTGTTTCCATGGGGACACAAGCTTCTGAGCAGAGTGGCTGATCCACTCTTACTAGGCGGTGTGAGGCTGAAGAAGAATCCTTCGATGCTAAAGCATAAAGGGACTTGGGGCACCACGAAGCAAGTCTAGCATTGTCTCCACTCCTACGTTCATCCTCTGGGACTTGGCCCTCTGACACTCCTGGTCCAGTTGGTTGAGTTGGTGGCATGCTTATTGGGAACAGTAGCCCTTAGCATGAACCCCCACATCTCTGCTGAGCGAGCCTGGCATCTCATGGGTCCTTTAACCTTAGGGTTATCTTGCCATCCACAGCTCTCCTGCTCAAAGTGAGACCTCCTCGATGGACCTTAAGTTGCTCTCTCTATCTTGGGATTCAGATGAGGTCTAGTCTGCCCAGACCTAGCAGAACTCCTACTCCTCTTGCAGCAAGAACTGGAAGTCAGTCAGGCTTCCTCCATTCTGGATAGCTACATGTTACTTGAAGCCACAAGGAGTGACATCAATTCAAAGGACCTGCCAAAGGGGCCCCTGACATCCCCAGGAGGTTTCTACCACCACACACTGTCCCATTGGTGATCACCTATGTGTCCTATAGATGCAGGCATGGTTCTGCCTTGCTAGGGGACACCCAGCAGACTCACAGACTTCAGTGGGTTCCTGTACATTCAAACAAAGCCCCTAGTTGTCCTGCCTTCTCCCCTTCTGCAGTCAAAGCACTTGCCACACAAGCATGGAGACGCAGGCTCAGTTCCCGCACCTATCTAAATACTGGTTGGGTGTAGCAGCTCACCTCTAATTCCAGGGCTCCAAAGGTGGAGACTGGAGATTCCTGGAACAAGCTACCCAGGCAGACTGACTGTGTCAGCAAGCTCTAGATTCAGCTGAAAGACCACCTCAGTAAATACGCAGGAGAAAGATAGAGGATGACTCCCAAGATGAACCTTGGGCCACCACTCATATACCTGCACATCCTAAACATGTGCCCAAACACATTTGAACATGCATACACATATGCACACTAAACCCACATACACATGAGAAGAATAAAAAGAATTATTGTAGCTGATGTCAATAGCAGTTGTAGCAAGTTAGGTGTGGTGGCTCAGGCCTTTGATCCTAACACTTGGGACATACTTAGACTTTTATCACCTAGATTATTTTGTTCACTTTGTTTCTTTCTTTTGGGGATCAAATTGATGTAGACTTGATTATAAGGTGCCTCAAAGCCTTTCCTGAAGAATGTGGGGTTCAAGCCTCATCATTTAAACAGGGGATCTCTTACCTTGCAACTCTCCTCATCTAGACTTGACCCGCCCCCTGCTACTGCCTTCTCTTTTTTTACTCCCAAATTAGCATCTCACTAAAAATGTTTTGCAGACTCTGTAATGGGTGCCTTGGGATTCCAGCTGCGTACTCGACACAACAGGGCCCCCCTTTCCCCAAGAACGAGCTCAGGAGGCAGAACTCCATCATGGCTTCTCTCTTCATGAAAACGAGGTTCCTCCCAATAAGCCAAGAAAAAAGATTATTTAGAGTTTAGTTTTTGAAGGTTTATTTCTAAAATACTAGACATTTGAAATATACTGGATATGTCTTCTCAGGGCTGAATTTTCTCATCAAGATTGAGATACTTTCTCAGGTAGTAGCATGTGATAGTCTGAACACACGGTATACAGTCTCCTTCCTTCTGGTTGGTCGCTCAGGTTTTTCATTAAGAAACAATCCTTTATTGACTGGGGCAGTCTAAGGATTGCTGGTGAAGGTCATGATCTCTCAGAGAGGTCGCCAGTCCAGTCAGATGCCCTCTCCCTGGACCGTGGCTGTGCAGCATGGGACTCAGAGATTCTTAAAGACAGAGACACCTAGAAATGCTGCCCACTGCCTCCTGCTGCCCAGGCCCTCAAAGATGCCCTTCTCTGAGTCCTTTGCAGCTTAATTTTTTAGTATCTCATTTGTTTCTCTGACACGAACAGCTTGTCAATCAGTTCCTTTCTTGTTTCAGATAGTCAAGTTGGATTCTGTTGCTTACAACTCAAAGATATACATATGTATTTCCCAGGAGCAATGGACCAACATTATATTTAAGGTTTCTGTGATGGTAATAGGAATTCCGGCCCCCAGAGGCATATATATATTTGGATGTTTGGTCCTTAGGGAGTGGCACTACTTGAGAAAGAATAGGAGGTGTGGCTTTGTTTGAGGAAGTGCGTCACCAGGGGTGGGCTTTGATGTTTCAAATTCTTGAGCTAGACCCCGAGTCTTTCTCTCTTCCTGCTGCCTGCTAACCTGGTTGTAGAATTCTCAGCTACCTTTCTCATACCATGTCTGCCTGCATGTTGCCATGCTCCAACCATGGTGATAATGGACTAAACCTCTGAATTGTAAGCAAGTGCCTAATTAAATACGTTCCTTTATAAGAGTTGTTGTGGTCATGGTGTCTCTTCACAGCAACAGAACACTAACTAAGATAGTCTCTCTTTCGCTAACAATCTGTGTTTCTGGTAATGTCACAAAACATCAAATATAGGGTATGAAAGTTATTTAGGAGGAGAAAAAAGGAAACTTGAAAGCTATGGAAAGAGGGGAATTAAAGTGTTGAGGTAGACTAAATTATTTTCAAACAAATGTTCTACCATTTCAGTCTCAGTGAGAAAAATAGGCCTTTCTAGCCATTCATGCTGAACTTGACCAGGGGCTATGCTCTGGATTGACCTGTGTTTTGGCCAGCAGACCGTGTTATCAGAGTATGTCAGTTTTATTTAGTTTTTCTGAGTTCATTTTTTTTAAATTTTGTTTTGAAATAAGGTATTACCTTGAAGCTCAGGTTTGCTTGGAATTCACTATACATCCCAGACTGGCCTCAAATTCACCATGCAATTCTCCATACCTGGTCTCCCAAGTTCTAGAATTCTAGATACAAGCTAGTATGCCCAGTGTGAGCCAGTTCTAAACCCAGACTTTCGAATTTCTCCATTTTCCTCTCATTTCTATAGGAACATTCAACCTCTGTCATAAGAAGAATATGTCTGGGGAAGACTAAGAATAGTGTGGAACCGATCTGATCCCAGTTCCCATGCTGGAGCAAGGCTCAGCGTAGAACAGCTTAAGGCCAGTGCTATGATAGTGTCCCCCAAAGGCCCCAAATCAAGCTTTGCCATGATGCTATTAGGGCTAGCTTTGTGGAAGAAGTTAGATCATCTTCCTCTCTCTTTGTTTCCTGGATGCCATGAGACAAGTAACTCCTTTCACTCCTAGCTCTTGTTCTGACCAGCAGGACTAACAAACCATGAACTGAAGCCTCCAAAACCATGAGCCAAAATAACCATTTCTTCTCAAGTAAATTTATTTCAGATATCAGTTTAGGCTGCCTGCCTGGACAATGTATAGATGCATCAGAACAGAGCTTGCAGCAAGACTCTCTCATCATTTTCTTTGTTACACAGCATTCTGAGAATAGCTCACAGATACACATCTCCTTTCACTTGAGGTCTACCCGTGTCCAGATTCATGCAGCCTGGGCAGAAGTGGGATGCCTACCTGCCACTCTGACCTGCGTAGAGGCACAGGCTTTGCAGGTGAGAACCTGGAACTCTTCCGCCTGGTACATGGAGTAGTCAGTGCTGGCGACGACTAGGGTGTCTCCAGGCCTCCAGGACTGCACATTGTCCACCAGGTTCAGGATGGTGCTGTTTACGTTGGTGTCGATGCTGACCGTGAGCTTGGGCCTCACTGTAACCCCAAAACAGGAAGGAGTGAGAGGCAGCCCTTTGCCCTCAGCAAACATGTGGCTGCCCACCTCCTCCCCCTCCCCTCTGGAAATCGGTAAATGCCAGGTGTGCCCTTCCAAAACCCAAATCATCAGGCTCTCTCCATCACAGTCTCAGTACTTACAGGTTTTTGAAGTCAACAAAAACCCAACCAAAAAAGACCCATTCATTAGCTCCAGGCAGAGGAATTTTCCACTGACTTCTAAGCGGGTTTTCAATGCTCTGCCTCACCACACCCACTTTGCCAAAGATGTAAAACAAATATAGACCTTCTCCACTGTTATTTACAGTAGCCGTAAGCCCCACCCCCAGTCCATCCCTAATGACTGCTTTCTGGAGATGCTGATTCCAGAACAAACCAGCCGTTTCCAGTCCTTTCTAAGGAGGACCGCCTGGGGAACTGGCTTTGAAATAAATAACAGAAGAGGCAGAAAGTCTGTGTCAGCCCTGTCCACCAGCACACTGACTTCTTGAACCATGCCCACCCCTTCTAGAAAGGTGTATGATAGGGCGGAGCGTTGCTGTCTGCTTTCAACTCCGGGGACGTCTGGCTGCTCCTGTCTTTGTGCCTAGACCACTCAGTGGGGGTAATTATGACTCTTTGATACTCCACACGCTGACCCAGCCATCCCGTTTCACAGTGCCTAGCAGCCAGGTCAGAGACCAGAGCACAGTTGTATTTCTAACCCAACAAGGAGCCAGGATCTGCCTGCTTACCAGGTTTCCCACATAGGAATCGTACTCGGTAGTTGCGGCAGGCTCGGCCCCGGGTGTAGCAAGCAAACCTGTAATCTTGGCCATTTTTGTAGACAACTTCAGTGTTGAGGGCAACTCCGTCCATTGTTGTGGCCTGAGGATGGAATGGAAATTACAGAGTAAGGGAACTTTTTTATGACGCAGGGAAGCATTGGTTGATGTCCACATTTTCTATTTACAAGGCTAAAATTGTCCTCACTGCAAAACTATTTACAGCAGCCCAGGACTATTATCCCGATTGTCTACTAGAGTTTTGTTATAAGAAAGACAGTATTAAGACTCGGAATGGAGGTGGAGTGGCCTGATTTGGGGGAAGAGAATCAGCTAGGTTTGGGACCTGGAAGCAAAAACACCTTGCCTGTGTCTACAGGACTTCCTGCTATCATTATGTGCACATGTAAAGAGCACCCAGCACACACGGGCTCTCTTAGGCTCCTGATATGCCCCTACTACCTCATGAACACCCTTCCACTGTGAGTCCACGGAAGAAGCTGGATAATTATTTATCAAGGACTCACCCCGTTCAACCCACAGGTGCTCAGAAGGGTTTTTACATGCCACCAGGAGCCTTGAGGCTCTGTGCCCGGGTTCTCCCCTCAAAGGCTGAGGTTTGGTGGGTTGAGGCTGCAGCCTGGGCAGCAGGACTGTAAAAGCAGCCCAGGTGATGCTAACAGGTAGGAAAGTTTGGGATCCACTGCCTTAGCTAAAGAGGTAAATGCTCGCCGGTGTCCATTGCATCCTCACAGAGAAACTAGGAAGAGGCAGTTGGTTCTGGCGATAAGGAAAACAGTGCGCAAAGAAGATGAGCATCACAAGTCAGTGAGTGGCAGAGGCAAAAACGAAGCTCGAGTTTATAAATTAGCTTCAATGATGCTCCCATTCTAGCTGTGCCCAGCCTAAAAGGCCTTTGTTCAAACATCCTGTTCCTCATTCCACCACCCTCCATTCGCCCCCATTGTATCCTTGAAGTTGAGCGGGGATGCCAAGCAAGAAGCGACAAGGGCAGGGCACAGTTTAGGAACAGGCTCAAAGGAGGGTGGTTCCTGCCAGCTGGGGCTCATCCCAAAGCCAGGGTGTGTCCGTCTGCAGACTGTGACTGTCATTCAAAGATGTGTAATTTAGAAAAGAACTGTGGCCATCTTTGGCACAGAAACCATGGAGACAGGGAGACAGACTTGGATAAGGAAGGAAAGTATCACCAATGAGAGAGAGAGAGAACTAGACTTTTTAGGAAAGATTATTTGTACCTAATGGAGCCACAACTTTGGCTTGAAAGGAGGTCATCCAGATATGCATGCTAAAAGTCAATTAAATTCCAGCTCTTTCCAAGTCATGTGGGCATGATTTCCATGGTCTCTGCAGCAGCTGAGACCAGGTTATAAACTTGTCCCTAAGGGGACCCACTAAGGCCCAAAGAATTCATCACCAAGTTCAAGGTCATCAACTGTTAAAGAAGCCCTGCTCCTCTGACCTCAGAACCCCACAGAGCCAGCTCCATCTTCAAGGGAGTCCTGTCGTCCTGACAACAGTAATGGGCCCTGGCTCATTCATTACCCATTAGGACTGGATATTCATCATGGGACAAACACCAGAAATGATTTCAAGGAACTGCTTAATTACAGAGCTTTCTCTTTTAATGACCTCAGTCTTGGATAAGGAGAGAGAGAGAGAGAGAGAGAGAGAGAGAGAGAGAGAGAGAGAGAGAGAGAGAGAAGAGATCTATCACTGCTAAATGGGAAGAATCTCTAAAGAAACATTATTATTAGCCTTGCTTGCAGATAATAAAATACTTAATAATATTATCATGGTTAGCAGTAAATTAAAATACTTTTGAACAGGGCAGGGTGTCACTTGCTTTTAATCCCTGCACTCAGGAAACAGTGGCAGGCGGGTCCCTGTGCTCGCTTGGTCTACATAGCGAGTTCAAGGCCAGCCAGGCTGGTGAGACCTTATCTCAAACCCTTCCCCCAAGTTTTTGAATGAAATTTGTAGAGAACATTCAGACGCCCATGTATGGAGTCAGTGAGCCCGTGGAACCAAGTTTTGAGGGAACGTTTATGACCCCTAATTTTGCACTGAGCCATGAAGTCAAATAATCTGATGGACCTCTACAGCCATCTGTAGGCTGTGAACAGACCGTGAACGCAGAATGAGGACATGGGGTTTAAACAGACTGTCACTCCGAGGGTGGTAGAAATACAGAGGCCACCCTGAGGAGACATGCCACTGCGGGTACTTCAAACGGTCACTGGTGCGGAGGGGTGCCTTCTCAGCTAACTCAGACCTCTCTGGCTTCCAGAAACAGTTTCCTGGCCACAACCTCTAGGCCAGCTACTGCGGGGTCGGGGGGGGGGGTGGACAATGACAATCCCGCTGCTGCCTCTCGCTTCCCCCATTGCCTTCTCCAGTCCTGTGGAGGCCACAGATGTCTGCCCCACCTTGTTCCCAGAGAACCTGATTATGTCCACATGGAACAAGTGTCCCAGAGCCCATGTCACACGCAGTCCCGGGCAGTGGGAATGATACAGCCATGATGAGGGCTTAGTGGAAGCCCCAAGGAAGTGGCAGGCGACGGGCAAAGAAAAGAGGCCTATGTGAGAATCTTTTGTTTCAGTGTGTGTGCCCAATGTGACAGTCATCCCCTCCTTCAGGTAGAATAGAGTCTGAGTGGCGGACTCTGAACGGTGACTTCTATGCACCTTAGAGGGAACAGGGCTGAGGGCATGCTCTTCCTCTGGGTTGCTGGGCATGGCTACACTTCATATCCTATCTGCCCACCGTGTACTCAAGAGCCCAAAGGGCATCACAGCAGATGAGAGACGTGTGGGCCAAGCAGGCCCCTGCAGCTGGCACTCTCTGATAATAAGGATCAGGAACTCAGAGGCAGGTGCTGGAGTCTTAGCTTTCAACAGCTAAGGAACCTTTGCTTCTCCATGGTGGGAGTAGAATAATTAACCTCCTTTTCAGAAGAGGAGGGGTAGACATTCATACCACCCAAGTGACAAGAAAAGGCTGTGGCCCACAGAGCTTTCTTCAAAGCAGAGTCTTGGGGATTTCCCTAGCTGTTGTTGTAAGGTTGGTACCTGTATGTCAATGGGTCGATTGCAGATTTTTCCTGGGTAAGCCGCTCGGAGATCTGAAATTTTCTCCCCACCTTTGCTCTGAGGTACCTTATCATGGTTGAACCACTCCGTCCATTCCACGTCTAGGCGGAAAGCAGAGACAAGGTCAGACGGGAAGCCGCTCCTATTGACACTTCTCTTTTGCAAAGGCAGCATTAGTTTCCTGTTACTACAAAATCAATGAGCAAGATGTAGAGAAATAATAACCCACCCAAAAACCCGCTCCCAAAGCCCATCACTACCATGGCTGCTTCCCGCAAGCTTCTATGACCAATACCACAATCTAACACATACACTAAATGTCATAAGCCCCCGTGGAGAAGCCACACAAATCTTAACCACTGGGGAAAGCTTGTTGACAGTTTCCCCATGTGGCTTGGTTAATCAAAGACAAACTCCGTTGCAATTTCTTCGTTGATGCCTAGTAATGTGTCCCTGCTGGTGTAAGAGAAATCCTTGCTATACCCAGCCTGGGCTGCTGCTAGCCGGTTTTACCAGCCCGCCTCTAACAAACCCCTCACCTTGAACCCATTCGCTGGTTGAAGAAACATTGAAATGTTCGCCATGCTCTGTCTGGAAGAGTTTGAAAACCCGGGCAGCAGCTGAGCCTTTGTGACCTGTCAGAGACACCAGACACTTGAGGAAGCAGAAACTCCGTGAGGAAGCCCTCACATCTGTAGATCTTTGATTTAATTTGGACTGACTTTAATGTTTGTTTTGTTCTGTTTTGAGACTGGATCTCAGGTAGCCCAGGCTAGCCTTGAATTACATAGTCAAGGATAACTTGAATTTCTCTTCTTGCCTCCACCTCCCAGTTGTCGGGATTTCGCCCAGTGTGCACCACCAAGTCCAGCTCACAGTGGATTTTTGTATTTTACTTATGGTTCTCTTGAACCATTTCCTTAAGGAATTTTAGCCCCCTAACCAGATTATTCTTGTCAGTTGGAAAGTGGTTACATTCATTTTTTTCTTCTGAGGGTCAGTTTTGAAAGCTCAGTTGCAACTTTCTGTCAAATAGAGAGTTGAGAGAATCTGTTCTTTCTCATGATCTGAGTTCTGCCTTGGGATTAGAACCGGCAGCTCTCACCCCATCTGCATGTGGCAGAGGCTACGCTGTATGATGAAGACCCTCTACAGGGCTGCCGATGTAGCTTAGGTGATAGAGAGCTTGCCTAGCATGCATATGCCCTGTATTTATGCCCAGAGCCACATAAGCTAGTGATGGGGATGTAGACCTGTAATCTCAATACTCAGGAGGTGGAGGCAGGAGGACCAGAAGTTCAAGGTCATCCTCTGCTACCAGGGAAGAGGGCCTTGGTCCTGCCTCACTTAATGAGACAGACTTTGTGGACTCCCCACGGGAGACCTCACCCTCTCTGAGGAATGGATGGGGAGTGGAATGGGAGGAGGTGGGAGAAGTGGGAGGAGGAGAGTGATTGGGAACTAGAATAGGTATGTAAAATAAAAAAGATTGTTTTAATTAAAAAAAAACGGGAAAAAAGAAATTGAGACCATCTTAGGCCACACGAGACCCTGTCTTAAACAAACAAACAAACAACAAAACCTTTCTATGGCTTCTAGTCCTTACTGTTCCTCTGGAGGCCTCCTCCCAGTGCTTAGCTTTTCTTTGTCAGGGAATAATTTTTTGAGAAGTTATTAACAATTCTTTGGAGATGTTCAAATTCTCGGGAGAAATCTATTTTCCTCCAGCACGGACCTTTGTCCCTGCCTCAGAATGTAGTAACTCAAGTACCCAGAGTCTCGACTGGGCCCTGGCAGATGGGCAGCCGTGTTCTAAGAGTGGTCACTTACAACCCACACAGCCCCTGGTCAGGGAGACAGTGGAGGGGCCCGGACCTCCCACCATCCATTCATTACCTTGGTATTCGATGTGGTCTTCAACTGAAGAGGAGGGCTTGCCCTTCACAGTGATGAAGCTCCAAGGGTGTCTGAAAAAAAAAACAAACCAGAAAGTCAGGTTTTTCACACACTGGAGCCTGCACTTGGGCCGGCAGAGTGAAGACAGGGTTCCATAGTTGAGTCTCCCTAGCTGCTAGAGGAATTTACCATGCACTCATGGGCTTCCTTTCCCCATAAAACAAGAACCTTTTTTTTTTTTTTTTTTTGCGAACACAAGGGTTTCTGCTTCCTCACCAGCCAGCTCGCCTGGGCCTCTGCACCCTGGAGACAGCTTTGACTCAGTGCTGGCATGAATGGGTATGAATCACAATCAAACAAACACGCCAACAACCCAGTGGTGCCACCCGCCAAGCCCAATTAGATCCTGCAGCAAATATAGAAGCCGTGTTCTGACAGAGGCGATTCCACGTGTGCCCACTGCCTCCAAGAGTGGAGCTCTAGAAAAATGGCACCGGATACTGTGACCGGCCACTTCGCCACCTGCCTTAGACTTTAGAAAGGAATGAAATACGTTGGCTTAGTGCTGGGAAGGGAAGGAGAAAAAGGTTTATGATTTGGGAGATCACGTGGCCCCTTCTCTTTGGGAGTGTGAACTGTTCACAGGCACGTTCCTTAGTGGTCTTTGCCTTTCCAGCATGCCACACGCAGTGGCTGGGGTAAGGGCTCCACCTTAAATACATCACCCTAGCATGTTGAACGTCTATACTGTAGGGAATTAAGAAATGGTAAAATGACCCTCTAAGTTTTCTCCCTGAAGCGGATCCGAAGCCTTTACCCCCACGAGAGAGGTGCCCTCTCTAGAGCTGAATGAAGAGTTATTCTGGGAAGAATTCCAACTCAGTTCACTCCTGTTAGCTTATCTGAGAAAGGCTCATCAGATTTTCTCATTTATTCTCTCCACTTCATGAAACTTAGCATAAAATAACTCAGTTTGAACTATTTGGATTCTTGCGGCTTCCATTTCCCGAGGGAGACCCTGCGGCATGTCAAACTTAACACCGTGAAATCAGTCTGCCTTTCTTCCGAGAATCAGGCCCTTAGCTGAAGACCCATCCCCTGAGAAGGCAGCAGCTACCTTTGCAGGACAAAGCAAAAAAAGATCTTGGTGTGAGAAGCTTCTGATTTTGCTTGGACCTCCTGTCTTGGGGAGTCATTCCTGACCCATGCTCAGGTTGAGGATTCAGCCATGTCGCGCTCTTACTGAAGTCTTTAACTGGCTCCCCATTGCCCTTGGCATCAGCACAGAGCCATTGACCCCCCCCCCAATGCCAACCCTGAAGCCTTGTCTCTCCTGCCCCCTTGCATGCCTATCCCTGCTCTGTCTTTCCTCGCTCATGAGAGCCACACGCTCACTCGCTAGAGCCACTGGTTTTGTAGCATCCTCTTGGCCTCCTCCCAGCTGTGATCCTGCGCTCAGCTCCCCCTGCCTGCTTTCTTGTTCTCTGTCATGGGTACCATTCATCTCCATCTGCTCATGCAAGCTCAGCAGACCCAGCCACGTGAGTCCCACCGATATCTCCTCACTATTTCCCGAACAAACAAACGAAGGGGACCATTCCCAGCACATCTGTCAATTTTTAGATGCTCAGCTCTTATCACTCAAACCTACAAAGGAAGGGGGGGCAGTCTATGTAATTCCTGCTTGCTGTGGCCGGGAGGAAATGTGAAGGTTCCCACTGTTCCAGCGACTTTCGTTTGTAAGGACAGAACAATCACGAACTGTGCCAGGCAGGGTGACAACTATATTATTCATATTATCCCATGAAACCTCTCCCAGCGTCCTTTGAAGATAGATCCGGAGATACCCTATTCTACAGTTGCAGGAATTAAGCTAAGAGGATGAGTCACTTGCCTGTGGTCACACCTCAGTGGCAAGGCAGGACAGACTCAAAGCCAGTCATCAGGAGCCACCGCAACCTTCTTCTGATGAGGCCCTTCAGTAGCCACTCCTTTCAAAGTACCCTCTCTCTCGGCGTAAATGAATAACTTGACTTTTGGGTTTATGGTGTGGTGAAATGAAAGCATGTTTGGCGTTGGCTGACAAAGGGGCCCTGCCATCCCAAGATATCACTGTCATATTTGTCTGCTTGTGTTTCCTGCCCCAGTTCCCCTTCCAGAAGCTGCATCCAGAGAACACAGCCTAGGACCTGGGGTGTCCCTTCCAGCCCAGGAGATCTCTGTCCAGCCAGTTATATTTCTTTGCAGGCTAGAGAAGGCTCTCATCATCTCTGAGCTTGTCTGTATCTGGAGATTGGGAGTCACACTCTCTAACAGCTTTGGGGCACAGCATCTCAATTTAGAACCAGCTTACAGGATCAGAAGATGTGGTCTTTGTGTGCCAAGTGGCTCCTTGCAGTTGTCCATGTGTGCCCATGCCAATATTAGGCGTGATCTTACAATCCAAAGCAAGTAGGACACACACCAGGACACACACCGGAGCTTGTCAGAAAGGCTCCCTTCCCTCGGGTATTTAGCAGGGTGGAGATACTTTGCATAATCCCTAAACCATGGTCTGCCAGAGGAACAAACCCTAAAAGGGTAATTAGCCCTTAACTGCCCATCAGGGCTCTTACTGCCTGTTTCTCACTTAGGTCACTGAGTGCTTGTCAGTGAATGACAGACGTCAGTCCATATAGGAACCCATGCATTACAATAGGGGGACGTTCCTGTAAGGAAACCCAAGCTTCCTTTAGACACAAGCTCTTTGAACTTCACCCAGGGTGGAGGAGCGGTGTGCCCGCCTGCTCTGTGCTGGCACTCAGTGTCAGGTGGAGCTGGAGACAAACACCCTGGCCAGTTCAGGGGAGACCACAAGTGATGGACCGTACCTAAATCCAAGATGTAGGAAGTGCTTACTGCCCAGTTTGGTCATTGCCTTCCTGGCTGTGTCATCCAGGTTCCTCGAGCCTTCATCATTCACTGCGACAGAAAGGATCCTGCCGTCAGGCACCGCATTCAAATACTGGACCAGACGTTCGCTCTCCTTCTTGGATCTGTAGGTGTCAAACCTGCAAAGGGGAGAGACAGTAAAGATGTGGCTAGTCCTGGTGGCAGTCTAATGGACACAGAGGCCTAAGTACACGTTTGTTTCAGCAACGGGGATGCCATCCAAGTCTGTAACAAAAAAAGCCGTCTTCACAGAGCAAACTAGTGTGGGTACTCGGCTTGCTGTACAGATACCCAAGAAGGAGGGATCTGATTTGGCCATAGTGTTCATTCACCGGGTAAAATGCCTCAGAAATAACCACAGTGTTGGAGAGCTTGGGCTCTGGGGTGTAGAATAAGTCACATGCTTGGGGCTCAAATTTTTAATGTCCCCTTTCCTCCTGGGGGTGGTAGCTTATGTCTCTTGGAAAAGATTAGCACCAGAAGAAGACCCAGACACTTAGAGTAGCAGGGATTTCTATCTTCAATCCAGACCAAAGCAACCCCTCCAAAGCCCTTGGGAATGATAGTGTGACTGCCTCAGGCAGTGTCTCCCTCCCTGGAGCAGCTCGTGTGTGTGTCAGCATCATTAAACTGTCACCTCTGATTCATACTGTAGTGAAACTCTTAACCATGTGAACACTGCTTGCTGCCTTTCTGCCTTTTCCTCATCCATTCTCTCTTTAAAAACATTTTGCTTTACTATAGTAAGAATTTTAATCAAGAAGCTTATCCTTTTAAACAAGAGTTTTAACATCCATTTAAACAACATGGTTGGTTTATTAAAAGAATGATGTTATAAAATTGATCATCTCTAACTACAGGTGTGTGTATGTGTGTGTGTGCTTGCATGCATTTGTGTTAAATTCAGCTTTGCTGTGCAAATGCCACTCACTGCTGCATGCTGGTCCCTAGGGAAGCCCCCCAAGTTGGGAGAGATCCTGATCAAGTGAGTACACGCATAGAGAGAAGTCAACCTTACCTATCAGAATGGACGACTGTGCCTGACTTGGGGTCAATGACATGAACAATGACTCCACGGTGACCCCAGCTCCTTTCAAAAAAATATCCTCCCTCCTGCATGCCTCCAGGTCGAAGGGTCTTGTTGAGAAACGTCCAGGAGAGTTTTTTCTGTCCGTGCAACTCAAGAGTGCCTCCTCTGCCCACTCCAATGTACTTCAGGCCATAGTAAGGGTCGGGCTCGATGCCTTCATCAGCCCTGCAAGAGAAAAGCGGTTAGCTGGCACGTCTCTGCAAGAGGCTGAGCCCCGAGGGGACTGTCCCTGTTCCCTGATCCCCACTATGGCCTCAGAGAGCCAGCTGCATTTTTGGTGATGATATTAGGCCTGCAGAAAAGCATTAGCAAGCTGACCTTCCCAAAACAGAGCAACAGTGAGCACCCAGGGTAGCAGTGCTTAGCAGACACTGGTCACGACCACAGTCTTCCGTGCTGTTTCTGTCTCAGTCCTTATCGGCTGTAGAATCACAGGTACTTTCACCGTGTGCCTGCCTATACTCAAACATGCTTGGCTACCATGTCTTAGAACTTTCAATAGCTTAAAAAGGGGTCACAGCCAGAGGGAAAGCCACGGGGAAAATTCCTTTCCCCGTGCTTATTTTCTCCAAATGGAAGCATCCCCTCCTGGAGAATGAGCAGTGCTCCTAAGACCCAGAAACCTAAGGGAAGCCAGAAGACTCAGAATCTCTCAATGGTTAGACACAAGCTGTAAACAGTTGCGGAGGTGAATGAAACTCTCTTGTGGAATTGCCTGCCTGTTGGGTTGGAAGCTCCATGGCTATAGTTTTTATGAGTCAGTACCTATGCTGCTGTGGCTTTTAGGAGATGCAGTTATTCGGAGTCACCTGTGCTCTTATAGGTAACCCCAATAAACCTAGAGGTTTCCCAAGCTAGACTTGGGTAGAATAATTTCTCTGGTCTGTCCTTGGTAAAGGGTATTTGCTCACACCTCCCTGAGAAGCATTGCACCCTGTTCTTTCCAGCACTAAGCAACCTCTTTCAGGGTCATGGAATGACCGGAAAGCTGCTGCCAGAAGCTTCTGTGATGCAGCTGCTCCATCCACACCACGATGCTCACCCACTTCACCACGTCTATCTTGTTCACGGTTACAGTGGGACACAAGGGTGGTTCCTGTCCACTAGAGAAGTCCAGACCTCTCGCTTCCCTCTCCACTGGAAAACCTCTTTCCCATCAGCCCCAAGAGCAGCGCTTGAACCCCGAGTGAGGTCATCCCACCTTCCATACAGCACAATACTGAAATTGCCCTCGAAAGGGCAGAGGGCACTCCCAGCGTGCAGCTCTCCGCCATCCTCGATCAGAATGTGCCGGGCACGCAGCTCGATGTGCTCATGGTGGTCTTTAATGACAAGCTTGCCTGAAGAGAGAGAACGGGGAGGTCTGAGAAGGCAAGAACCTTGGGTACTGTTAGAGCGGAACCCAGAGAAGGTTCCTTGCACCCCATTTCTCTAGGCAGGCAAAGGGGTCCATTTTCTCTGCACGCCTATGCCCACTTGTCTTGAGGAAGTTACTTTTCTCCATCATCTGCTTTGCAAGATATACCCAGTGGTCATCTGGTTCATTGCCATTGTTCCGCATTCTGAGTTCAGTTATCAGACACGTCAGGGTGAGAATAACAGGTGACTTCAGAGCACCTAAGAGAGCTGTCATTTTAAACGCTCTTTCCCTCCCCCCCAAGATTAGACCTTTGATAAGGCCATTTCTCAGGGCTCCGAGTCGATGGCCTTCTCAGATCTCCAGGCACTCTGACCTGAACCTGACGCGTGGAACATTTGTTCTGCCTGTCTTAGCTCCTGGCCAGATAGAGCCATGTGCGGGGCTCCGGGTGGCGGGGCGGACAGGACAGCTTACCTCCCTGCGAGATGGTGATGGAGTGGACGGTAGCAGAGGAGGTGAGCAGTAGATTCCTGCCCTGACCGATGTATACGTGATGGTCTCGGTCATGGCCAGGGCTCCAAGGCTGCAGGTCAGGGTTCTGGTCAGGACATTCAGCTGCCCCTGCCCAAGACAGTGAGATGCCATCAGTCAAACACGCCGGCATCACCAAGTGAAGGATAATGAATGGGTGGGTCGGGCAAGCACATCTCCACGGCACCCATTTCTTCTCCACCAGGGTTGGAAGTGAGTCCTTAGACACTAGAGAGATGCTCTCCTCTGGGAGGCAGGTACCCTGGGGTTTGGGTCCACTCTTTTCACGACTTTATTGTGTGACTCCGGACAGCCCCCTTCCTTCTCTGATTTAGCTTCCCATTTGCCAGATGTGGAACTTTTCTGCCTTGTGGAGATGTCCTGCTGTAGGCTCCTCTCAGGGCACTAACCCTCACCACTGGACATGTCCTTTGTAGGCAAGTCACCAAGTGACATAAGCAGCATTACTCTAAGAGATACAGGCTCTGGCACAGTCTAAGGCCACTAAGCCGGGGCAGTTACTACGTTTGTCCAGGGCAGTCTTATTCTTTCTGTTCTGAACTCCAGGAGCTGAGGAAGATGACGGTTTTGCAGGTTGTATGGGCTCCCCAGGGTAGAGAACCACCTGCTGTTGTTCTGAGGACAGGCTGAGCTTCCTGCCCAACATGCCCCAAGGTAGTCTGAAGCCAAAAGTGGCCAGCGTGCATGCAGTGATCTCAAGAGCCAGGGTGTTTAGTACAACAGGGGAGACTTCTGGATTTTTACAAGATTTGCTGGGGATCTGTTCCAGGTCTGTGCAATGGAAGATGCAAAGGGAGATATCTCTGTCTCAAGGAGTCAGTTCTCAGAGCAGGGAGAACAAATGTGGCCACCCGCAGTGTCCACAGTGCAGACCAAGAACCTCCTGGGAAGCCGGGCAGTGGTGGCGCAGGCCTTTAATCCCAGCACTCGGGAGGCAGAGGCAGGCGGATCTCTGTGAGTTCGAGGCCAGCCTGGTCTACAAGAGCTAGTTCCAGGACAGGAACCAAAAGCTACGGAGAAACACTGTCTCGAAAATCAAAAAAAAAAAAAAAAAAAAAAAGAACCTCCTGGGGAGGATGGGCTCCCGCTAAGTGAGCAGTACCTCAGGTCTCACCGCCTCACTTCCAAGCCAAGCCCACAGTCCTTCCCTGTCCAGGAATACGAGTTTGCAGTGAACTTTGCATCCCGGCCTATCTCTGTTGGGCCTGGTCCTACAAGCTTGCCCTTCATCGGGAGCATGAACCCCACTCTTCAGAAGCTCTGAGACTGTGACTAAGATACAGTACTTCCAGGACTGGATTTGGTGGACCCTGGGTATTTGTGGAAGCTGGGTATTCAGACATGTGGATCAGCGAACAGCTGAAAATCATCTGTGCCAGCCCTAAAACATCACCATGGCAACGCGCTGATTTCTCTGACTAGGGCAGAGGCCTCCTGAAGCAGGCTATGAGGGAATGCAGGCTGCAGCTACTTGAAGTATGAGTGGCAGAGGTGATTTCTACTTCTCTCAGAGAACACGGACTACGGGGCTCCAGAGAGGGCACATCTCCCTTCCGAAGGGTTTGTTTGTAAAACTGGCATGTTGGAGAAGACACCCAGGAAGTATCTGAATATTCCTCTTCAGGTCGAATCACCCAAAAGATAAACCGAAATGCAACTTTGGCCTTATTAATTGAATGAGCAGGTGAATGAACTCGGGCACTGAACACTGACATTATGGTGCCTACTCGCTACATCAGCCAAGAATTGAGAAGGTTTTGTAAGAATCCACCGTGGAGGTAGAACGCTTCCTTCCTCCAGTGGGCTGGTAAGCGATAGAGCCCAGTGTGAGGTCCTTTATTACGGAAAAACTTAAGACTCAGTGAATAATCATAGCATTTTAAGATAAGCATGGTGGCCATGGTAGTGTTATTAAATCTCCATCCAGTTTCTAAGATTTGTGTCTGTGCCTCCCATGTCCTGCTGAAGGTGCCAGTTTTTTAATGGCTGTTTCCTATAGCCTGGCTGAAGTGTCCGGTGCTTCTAATATCTTAATTTAAAATCACGTAAAGATCAGCTTGGCACCACAAAGAAGAAAAAAAATTCACACACAAGAAAAAATTCAAATTACTTAAAGACAAAGTTGACAATATTGAGGTAGTAAAACAGATCTCTGGAGGGTACTGGGGCACATGTCTCTAACGTTAGCACCTGGGATGTCGGGGCAGGAAGATGGCAGGTTCGAAGCTATCCTGGATCATACTGAGAGAGAAACTGTCTCAACACTAAACAACTAGGCATAGTAGTACATAGCCTTGATACCAGAGCTCCAGGGGCAGAGACAGGCGGGTCTGTGAACTTAAAGCCAGCCAGGGCTATCTTGTGAGGTTTTAATATATGTATGTGTCTGTGTATGTATGTATGTATGTATGTATGTATATTTTGTGAGGTCTTCATAGGTGTGTGTAAAACAATCAAAACAACAAAAAGAAAACACAATCTAACCCTCTCTCAGAGCATTGTGAGCATTGTGACTGAAGACTTCATGGGGCCCAGATCCTGATCTGATGACAAGAAGTGGGCAGGACTTCTGAGCTCTGCAGCCGAGTAGCCCAGACAGAGATAGAAAGCTGAATATCAATTGAATGCCCCCTTGCCCCTCCCCTTACTCTCCTGGACAGTCTTTAAATTTTATGTTATCAGGTCACATTTAAAAGGAAGATTTTTTTTCTATAAAACTCCAATTTTTGTTCTCTTTTAAAAATTCAAAATATCTTACAACAGTGTCTCCCCTTCCCAATTGCCCAGCACTGGAGAGAGAGGTACTCCCATCAGGTGAGTCTCAGCTCCGTGGAGACCCTCCCAACCAGGTTCACTTGCAATGGAGCTCGGGCAGACGCTGAGCTTGCAACCTGGGATGATTCTAGGCCAGTCTGTCATTTCCTAAAAAAACCTGGGGCAGGATGAGACTTGCCGCCAACCAAAGTGTTCGACGAGGACCCTACCCCAGAGACTCCCTGTGATCTCCCTCTCCCAGCAGCCTGACTGTAACTGAGGGAGGTCTGGGTTTTGTGGAATCTCACCTGCCGATGTGGCCCCTGAGAAGTCGACTAGGAGGAGCCAGTTCATGGCCAGCACGACCTTAAGGGAGACATGGTGCCTCCCAGCAGCCTTCAGTCTGACAGCATGCTCCCTGAAACGTAAGCACAGGGTCAGAATTGCATCCCTGCAGTAGCACCAACAGGAGAGACAGAGAGTCACCCACACAGAGGCCGGAGACAGACACATGGCAGGACATCAGGAGAGGCACACCCCACGGGCCCAGAGCGGAGACCTTGTGAGTAATTCCTCACCTACCATGAGTCAGGGCCAGGCAGATCTGGACACGCCAACTCGGCCATCGCTCTGCCCCTGTCCTGCAGCTCTGAGCTAAGTTCTCCTCGAGCTCCCTCCCTTTGGAATGGACCCTTTCTACGTAGCCGAGAAATAAGAGAGACTAAGTGTAATTTGGCAATCCAATGCCACAGGCTGGCTGTGTGATCTCGGCTGGTGTGTGGCCTTCTCTGGACCTGGTTGTCTCATCAGGGATGTAGTAGATGAGCTGATTTTGAACTTGACATTGTCAGTGTGCGTTACCCATCTGTCTTCTCTTTATACAGTAACAGAAACCCTGGCTTTTATCTGGGTGCCTGGTCGCCTAGAATAGCCAGCACGCTCTTCAGTTTCCTTGAGGCCTTGGGATTAAGTTCAACCGATAAAGCAGACTTTCAGCCATTGCCCTTAAGGGAAAGGAAAAAGGGCTTCCGGGCTTCCTTCCTCCCTCCGTCCCTCCGTCCCTCCCTCCCTCCCTTCTGCTGGCTGGCATACAGATAAGATGGCTGGACCCCCAGTAACTCTCTGGCACCCATATAGTAGGAACCAAGCACTGAGAACGGTGATATAAATGACAAAGAACTCTGGGGCCAGAAGTAACTCTGGACAACAGACTTATTATTATGTCTTCTGCTAAGGAGACAATTTCATTTCTGTTTTATTAAGCTTGTGTTTTTAAGAGATCTGCTGTGATTTCTTCATTTTACTGTTTGCTTACACAGCAGGTGACTGTAGGGCTCTGGATAAACATCAGGAAGGGGATTTTAGCAAGACCATAGAGATTGGTTTTTGTCTTTGTGCTCCCACACCTGGGCTTTGGGAGGGGGTAACCCTAGTTTCTGAACCATCTCCCCTTGTCCTTCCCAATAGGCCTGTGACTGTGCCCAGAACAAGTAGACTTTATCCCGAGAAAGGGGCTCCCAGAGCTCTGCCTCTCAGGCCTGCTCGGTAGTTAATCTGATGCCCCTGACCTGAGGCCCAGGGAGGCTCTTTGTGCCAGCTCAGCCAACCGAGGCAGGTGGAGGGGGAATCTTCGGCACAGGTGGGCTGGGAAGAGGGCTGGGAGGAAGGAGCCGCTCAGAATCAAAGCCCGTGTGTCTCTCTTCCAGCACCCCGCCTGACCCAGGCTGGCTCTGCCAAAACAACAGAGGCACCTGTCTCTGGTATCTGGGAGGCCACGGTTCCCATGGCTCCCAGGGAGGACTGCTGCAGAAGATGAGAGGGATGGCAGGAAGCGGTGCACCCAGGCCTCGGGCTGGGCTGGGGTGGGGGTGGGGAGACACAGCCCTCTTCTCAGGTCTCAGCTAACTTAGGAAAAAAGCAAAGGTCAAAGGTAGCTTGCCGTCGGCTGCCTACGAGCCTTATACGCTCACTGGGACACCTGCCCCAGGGATGTTGATCCTGGACACTGGTACCCTCCCACTGTAACGGAATCTGGGGCAACGGCACCAGGCGGGGGACTACTTCCCCGGCTGTGAGGATCTCAGACTTCTGCACAGAGCCCAAGCCCCTCTGAGGTCAAGTGGCAAAGGTTGTTTCACTTCGTGGATGGATGTGAGGACACTTCCAACAGAAGGGAAGGATGTCCAGCGTCCTGACATTAGACCTTCAGATGTGTCCTCGCCAGTGTCTGAGCCACAGGAAGTAGAGAGGTCATTGTGCCCAGAGCTACCCCGTGCAGAGTGCACAGCCTTCAGGCTTTTCTGTACAGGGAGGGTCTCAGGACCTGGATACTGTCCAGCTGCAGTAGATTCTACAGACACCTAAGTCATTCTTGGGAACCGTTCACCTAGAAGGACAGTGTGTTCATCTGAAACTCCTGGCAGCAGGGTGGGAATGCAGCTTCTTGGTTGATGAGACAGGCTTGAAGCAGGTTTCGGCTGTGGAAGGCATTAGAACGGCTCACAGGGAACGATGCTTGGGACTTCTGGGAACAGCCAGAAGCTGCAGGCCAGTCGACGGTGCACTGGTCAAGCTAAAGGGTTGCTGGGACGTTGGTCATGATGGGCTCAGCTGGCGTGTTCTCTCAAGAGTTTGGAAACCCCATCGACGTGTAAGAAGAATCACGTCCTTCCTCAGGAGACCTGCACCCCAGGGCATTATACGTCTTCACAGTAACAGGCCAAGTTCCAGATGTGTGGTGTTCCCAAGTCCAGATGCCATACCAGCCCTGGAGATTCAGAGATCAACAGAGGAGCAAGAGTGTCCGTGACTCCCAGGTACAGGGGCTTTGTGCATGCTTCCATGGCTATCCTGGAGTCCCAGGTTGTCATCTGTAGAGAAAGCAGCGTGTTAAAAGATCCAGGGCTGGATTGGGGAGATGACTTAGCAGCTAAGAGCACAGGCTGCTCTTCCAGTCGACCCAGATTCAATTCCTAGCATCAACATGGCAACTCAACATTGTCTGAAACTCCAGTTCCAGGGATCTAACACCCTCATACAGATATACATTCAGGCAAAAACACCAATATCCATGAAATAAAAATAAATAAATAATATTTTTTTTTTTAAAAAAAAGACCCTGTGATGCCACCTGGTCTAGAAGCAGCACCCTAAGAAAGGAAACGGGAGAGTTAACAGATGGAGTCCTGATCTGAATCTCAGGGAAACAGGAAGTTGAGACCCTGGGAAGTCCCTTAGTCTGGAGCTCCCCTTTGCTTTTCTCAGAGCACTTCACTGCTATAATCTACTATGATGAAATGTGGGAGACATCAATGCAAAGGAGCCTGGGGTCCAGCAGTCCAGCCTGCCCCTCAGAGAGGTGCCCGTCGGAACCCTTTGCCTCCGATGCTGGGCATCTCTCAGGGTGCTCCATGAAGTTGGCCTCTTGGGCATGTTCCTTCTGAGAGCTGCCTCCTTGTCACAAAGACCCGAGCCCCTGTGGCTCTACCAAGCCAAGACCCCCCTCCCTCCCCCCGCTCCCTGAAACTGGCTTCCTAAAATGAAACACTATGCCTTCATCTCCGGTCCACAGAAGACTAAGGGACTGGGACACCTCTCCCACCTGCACTTCCCTCTGCGTACCTGTTACCAGGGCAACTCCTCCATGAGCAGATGCTCACCTAACAGATCTAAGGAGGTTGGTTTTGCATTTCTTTTCTTTTCTTTCTTTCTTTCTTTCTTTCTTTCTTTCTTTCTTTCTTCCTTTCCTTTCCTTCCTTCCTTCCTTTTTAAAATAGGGTCTAGTGTATAGCAGGCTGGCCTCAAATTCACTGTGTATCAGAGGATGACCTTGACCATAATGTCTATTTGCCTCTACTTCCCAAATGCTAGAACAAATGTGTACTATCACTCAGCATTTATTTTTTTTTTGGTGGGGGGACAGGGTCTATATAGCTCAAGCCAGTCTCAAAGTCGCGATGTGTCCTTCCACGTGCTGGGATGGCACACATATGCCTATATCTGGTTCTGACTGAGCCTTGATAATAAGCTTCCAAGTGAGGTCAACATGGCTGGGCAGTGGGCTGTGTTCTGAGTAGCAAGGATCTAGCTTAATCACATTCTCCCCGTTCTACAGGAGGACAAACTGAGACCCACTAGTAGGAGGAGGTGACTTGTGTTGAGCAGAATCAGATAAAGGAAAGCCTGACCCAGTATCTAATGGATAATGTTTGGATCCAAGTGACGAGACACAAACCACCTTGTTCTTTGCTTGGGAGGGAGGAGGCACCAGAAAAACTGGGTGTATGCCTTTCCCCTAATGTTTTCCCTCAAGCCACGGTTTGGATTATAAACACAAGTCCGGGGTGCCTTGCAGGAGCTCAGATAGTCATCTGTCATCTTTGCTCCCTCCCCCAGAGGAACCTCCTTTGATCTGGGAAATTCCTACTGGAGCCACCTGCAGAAGCCATGCCTGCGTGCTGTGGAACATGTACAATGGCTGGAATCCTCACCATGGACTCACCCACACCTAAGCACAGCATCGGGACCCCTGCGTGGTCCTCTGCAGCATCAGCTCCTCACATCCCAACACCCCATCACCAGCCGTGGTTGAGGCTTCCCAGCCTTTACTGGCACGGCTGGGGAAAGCAGCTCTAGGACCCTGCTCCCCTCTACCTGACCTTGGGCAAGCGCTCCTGGCCTTGGTGCTCATGAGCACTGTGAGGGTGCGGGGGAGAAGTAAGCCAGACCTCTGTCTTCAGGGATCCCTCCAATCCCAACAGACTAAGCATAGAAAGCCCAACATTGAAAGGATGGACACAACCCTTCAGCAAAGCAGATACTTTGCAGTAAGAGCAGCTGCTTAATGCAACTTAGTTGGTTCTGAGGCTAACCCTTTTCCCTGCAAGACACGATTCTCTTTTCTTTTTCTGTTTAGAGCTTTCCATCTCTCTCTCTCTCTCTCTCTCTCTCTCTCTCTCTCTCTCTCTCTCTCTCTCTGTGTGTGTGTGTGTGTGTGTGTGTAAATGCATGCAAGAATGTTAAGGCAAGAGCACAACCTCCCATGCCATTACTCAAGCACTACCTGCTTTACCTTCTGAGGTAAGGTCTCTCACTGGCCGAGAATTGGGCTACACTGTCTGGCCAATGACTCACAGGGATCTCTCTGCCTCTGCCTTCCCAGCGTTAGACTTACAGCTACTTGCTACTATTTCCAACGTTGTACACCAGTTCTGGAAACTGAACTCTGGTCTTCATGCTTACGTGAAAAGCGCTTTACTGACTGCGCAATTTCCCAAGCCCCGACTTTAGTTTCTTAGCAACAGGAAGCGAGTGAAGCACCCTACAGCTGTGTGTGGTGGGGCAGCCACAGTGAGCATCAGACCTGAACAATTTACTGATGCTCAGCTCAGGTTTCCAGCCTTGGGGCTTAGTGATTCAGACAATGTATACTGAAGCCACGAGTCTCTTTAGAGCAATGAACTCACGGTACGATGTGGGTCCGTATGGGTGCTAGCACTTACTTCCAGGTCTACAGACTTATCCAATCAGAAACTGTGCTGGTAGGGTCCCATAACCTTCTCTGACAAGCCCTCTAGGTGGTATTGATTTCGTTAAAAAGAGACACTTGTCAACCATTCGTTAGGTGTCAGCTTGGTGAATGTCTGGCATGGTGTTGGCTAAGTGCTGACATTCCCCGGTGCATTACAAGATAAGTTCAAAGAGAGGCCTCTGATGGGCCACTTGAGTGGGAACTTAGTCCTGTAGCAACCTGAGCTTCAGTTCTGTCAGCTTCAATATGGGAAGCTACAGAGCTGTCGGGTGTGGTGAGATAATCCCCCTAGGGTGTGTGGCACAGTGCAGGTCCAGGGGGACCCTCCTCCGATGTTGGTATGTCACCATCACCCGGGTCTGGCTTGTTTCACCGGCCAAGCTGGATTGCTAAACAGGGCTGGTACGCTGGTCCCTCTCTCAGTAGTGGGCTGGTGGTACCAACTGAGGAGCTGAGAGGTACTTCTAAGTAAGAAATGCTTCCTCCAAGTTTGTCCCCAGGACCGCCAGCAGGAACCAGCAACTTAGGGCAGGATGTTTATGGAATGAGGAGGAAATACAGAAGGATCTAATGGGATCCCCACACTGGGCTCCAGGCAAAGGTTCTGTCTGGTTAATGCAGGGTGGCAAACATGCCACTTGGGGTCCTAACCCCTGATGTACCCAGCTTGTTTACAGGAGAAGGTACAAGAAAAGGTAGGAGCTGGCCTTCCACCTCAGAGGCTGGGGTAGGGTGCCAGAGAAGGCCACTTCTCTGGTCATTTACATTTTAAAAATTACATTTTTAGCTTTCTCAGGCTATCAAATCCTGGGGGCTTGGCTTGCCCCCTGCAGTCAGGCAAACTCCAACTCCCAAAAGAAAGGGAGAGAGATGAAAATCAAGGAAGAAGAAAAAGACCCTGCCCACCTGACTTAGCATCACAGAGAAGACACACAGGGCACCACGAGGGCAGATCTGTTAGGCTCCAGCCTACCTCCCGCGAGCCTTGGAGTCTGTGATTGGCCTCTTTAATCTAAATCTTCCTCCAGTTCACCTGTCACCCCAGCTGCCACTCCGCACATTTTGTAATTTGGAGTTGAATATTCTGTGTCTACCTCTGAGTTCTCCCTGACTCCAGAGTCCCCATCTCTGCTTCTTACTTTGCATCTATGGGCTACTGAATGGACTGTGTGTGTGTGTGTGTACACCCATATGTGGGTGTACATGTGTGCTTGTGTGAAGAGGCCAGAGACCCAGGTCTCACTAATTAGGGGAAGCTGGCTGGAAGCAAAGTCCAGGGAACCCTGGTCTGCTTCTCTGCTGCTGGGATTATAAGCACTCACGGCTACAAGGGCTTTCGATGTGGATGCTGGGATTGAACTCAGGTCCCCCTGTTTGTGTGGCAAGTATTTTATTGACTGCCCTAGCACCCTGGCCCCTGATTATAGCTTCCCTTTTGAGGATTTCATTCATCTGTGAGGTTGCTGTGCCTTTCACTTTGGGGCATGGTTGCCTGAGTGTCGGGACTCCAAAAACTCAGTTCTTTAAAACAGAAGGCAGAAGCTCCAGGCTGGGCAGACAATGGTGGCCCAGCCAACATCGAATGAGCAATGCGTTTGCCAACCCTTCACTGCATCACCTCGTCCCTCTGTAACTCTGGACTCTGTTCAGGGCTCTTAATAAAACAGGTGGGTGTAATTTTGAGGTTGAGACTGGATCCATTTAAATAAAAATATTATTTCTTCTCCTTCGGCTCTCCTTCTGTCAAGCCTTCCTTTCTACCTGTGGAAAATAATGTCTTCCCTATTCAAGTTGGATTTGACACCCCCACACACACATCATGAAGCAAGAGAGGAAGTTCTTGGTTGATACAGTTGCCAAGTCCAAGGTCAGCTTGTAGAACAGCTAGGGGTAATTTGAGGTTGCTGCAGGGAAGGCTCTTGGCCTCTCCCAGCAGTTCCAATATTCTCTACAGAGACCACTTCATGCTATAAAAGTTAATGAGGTATCTCAATGCTCCCTTCTTATTCCCCAATATTTGATGCCTGACACACCCCTGAGACTCACTTGCTCATGTAGGTAGTGTTGTCTTTTCCCTTTGGGGTATGGCTGAGCTACCTGCTGGGTGCCTGCACACACAATGTCCCCAGCTCGAGCTGCAAATGCAGGGGACTTCACAGCGTGCCTGCTACCCAGGGCTCCCAGAGTTCTGCCTTTTCAGTTTCTGGTTCTGTTACCACTAGCTCCATTCAGGGTGCTGGGACATTCATCCCCGGGGGGGGGGGGGAGTGGTGGAGAAGGGGGGAGGGGTAGCGGCTTCCTCCTATCTCACTGGGATGGAGGCGGAGCCTGAGCTGGGTTTTCGTCCCACCAAGGCATTGGAAAGCCCTAGAATGCTGTGCTCAGTCCACAGAGGTCTGTGTAATAGAAACTGCATGGGTACCTGAGCTCCCTCTACCCTAAGGCCCTCCCCACAGTCCCTCCTATTCTGACCTTTTATCTGTACTGCACTTGACAGCTTTTTCCACTGTGACCTGCCTCTCTCAAGGGCCTTTTGTCCTTTGCTGCATGGGAGCATCTTTCTAGTCTTCTCATCCCATCAAATGGGTATAGAAACGTGACTCAATTGAAGTCGAACTACCCAGCCCAGGTTCCTCCGCCTCCTTAACAAGTCTGTCGAATCCAGCAGAAATTTGGAGACAGGCGCTGTCACTGGACTCAAAGGCCAGTTGCCCTAGACCTCAGTTGCAGCTTCCTGAGCTTTCGTCTGCAGGCTTATGTTTCTGGCACGCTGGGGAAACTGACTGCGGCCAGGACACATAAGGCCATGAGCAGCTGGCTGGATCACGGAACGCAGAGAGTTCCTGTGGGCCAGAGAGAGACGCTGGCCTCGTGTCTTTGCTGGCTCCGAAAGAGACGGCGGCGGTAAACACTTCATCAGCTGTAGTTCTAAGTGAAAATCCTAGCATCCGCCATTGAGTCAGTATTCCTCCTGGCTTGAGAGTGCCCTGTGCGTGCCCGCTTGTTTCTGAGGCTCAAGGAAGATTTCTGCCAAGTGCCCCTCCCCGTCACCTCCCATCAGGCTGGAGAGACACACTGTTCATCTCGTGTGTGTGTGTGTGTGTGTGTGTGTGTGTGTGTGTGAGAGAGAGAGAGAGAGAGAGAGAGACAGAGAGAGACAGAGAGAGAGAGAGAGAGAGAGAGAGAGAGAGAGAGAGAGAGAGAGCGCGCCTGAGAGAGAGCTGTCACTATAAAGAGCTGACAAGCATGCATTTCCTCTCTCATTCCCCAGAGATCTAGTTCCTGGACAGGCCCAGTCTCCTGCCTTTGGATACTGATGCAGGCAGACTCCCTCACAGGCACAGTGAAAAAAGGAAGGTTTTTTTTTCTACCCAAACAAAGGAAAAGAGTTTTCCCTTAACCACCAATACTACGGACTACTAATATGCCAGGGGCTTCACAGCAAACAGGTCTCCAGGTCTCTGTGCACACTAGCGGATATCCTACGATTCAGTTGAGCCCTGACACTGTCATGTGTCACGTGTATTTAGCACCCAAGGGGCTGAAACCTCTTTAAACACAGAAAGGGCTCATGATGGCATTTAGACGACCATACTGAACTTCCTTCACACTACAAAGTAGCTAGTCCGGGCAGGCTCAACACCTGCAATTCCAGCATCCAGGAAGCAGGATTGCTACAAGTTTGGGGCCAACTAGGGATCCCTATCCAGAACCCATCTCCAAAAATATAAACAAACCAGCCAGTCAACAAGCAAAGTAAGCAGAATGCTTCTGGGAGCAGATTGGACAGCAGCCACATACACACACTCAGGGGATGGGTGAGCGTGTGCGTACGGCCCGAGGACGTCATCAGACGAAGGTCCTGACGCGATTTGGAATGAAGGTGATTAATTTGAAGCCTCAGAGGTTGGTGGAAGGGCATACTGTGTTTCATGTGAAGAAAGTAAAGGAGCTGGGCAGGAAGGGGCGGGACTAAGAGTTTAGGAAGGACAGCACCAGGCCACAGGCTTCCTAAGTCCCAGAGCATGCTGGGGCCTTGGCTTGCCCTCTGTTTCTTGATCTTCTGATGTGTGTGCATGGGGCGAGGCCACCTGCATGGGCTCCGGAGGTAATCTGTAAGTGGATCTATTGGCTGGGCTCATTGAGAGATGGCTGCATGCCCCGGTAGAGGAAGACGCCGTGGGCTGGAGTTATTGAAAATACTGGTTCTCATCCCAATGTGGCTGGCAAGTGCCTGCTTCAATGCCATGAGAGCAAAGTGCTATCAGGGTCACCACACAGTCCGCTATTAGGGGAGCATAGAGATGAAAATGGATAACCCTGGGACACCCAGATCCAGCTATTCCTGAATCTAATATTATCCTTGGAGTTTTCAATTGCATGAGGTAATAATGTTCCTACTACCTCATGTAAGCCAGCGCAAATTGCATTTCTGACATTCACTATGGGAACGGTCCTGACTAGCAGGGAGCCAGAGGGAAAGCAAGATGAAAGTTCTTTCAGGTTTCTTTGATCTCATAAAAAGGGCACAAAAGACTTCCTCTCCCGAAATGCAGCATGCCTGTCCCCCAAGAAATGTGGGCCACCTCAGAAAGCAATAAACCAGCGCTGTTGCCGGGCTCGGTGGGACTGACCCGCCGACCTGTAAGTTTGAGGCCAGCCAGAGAACTTAGAGGCCTTGCCGTCAGATAAAATTGAAATTTAAAAAGTTGGGGGCAGGGGCCATAGCTCAGTGGAGAAGGCTGGCTTTAACTCTCAATACCATGGAAGAAAAGAAGTGAAAAGAAAAGCAAGATAATTTTCTGCAAGAACTGTTTACATCCTACCCCCACCCACCCCCCTCATTACAGCTCCCACAGACCTCCAGGGCGGATCCTAAGAGTTTTACTTCTGGTCTTTCTCACACACCAGCGTCTGCTCCTGCTATTCTGTCCTGCTGGACTTTTCCTTGACAACGTGAAACCTGTGCTTCCCTAGGATCTTTTCAGTGTTTTTCCCATTACCTAATATCCTTTCCCACTCCCCCACCCCCACCCCCAGCCTGGGTGCTCAGCGCTCACCCCAGTTCTTACAGAACGTTCGCGGACACCCTCTTCCCACCCTGCCCTTGGGACCCCTCGAGCATCTCGGTTGCTTTCTTTACAAACGTGGAGCAGATCAGGATTGTGTGAAGCTTATGAGGGGGAGGAACCGGCCAGCTGTAAAGCTACTCAGAACCGAGTTCTGCCATCAGTGGCCTCCGCATCACTCGCAAGCTTCCCCCAGGTCACTGAGTGGCAATCCCTAGGCGTGGCTGTGCACACTGAACTTCAACTTGCTGGCTCCAGAGGCACCTTTCTTGCTCCTCTTGTCCCGCTGGAGGAGTCTGAGCTGCTGTCGTGCCAACTGTGTGGTCCCCCGCCCTTCTCCTGATAGCATCATTTCTATCATCAGGGTTACCACACATGTGGCAAAGGAGGTCAGAGCAGCCTCCCAAGGTAGTGACGAGAGAGGGGTCCTCAGAGTGCTGAGGCAGGCATGCACCCATGAGGAAGCCTTTCCAGTTGGGTCAGAACCAGAGGCCCCTGCTGGCCCCTGTTGGGTTGGGCAGGCAGGCTGGAAGGTCATGAGGCAGACCTAACAGGCCTGGCAGCAGTTCAGAGAGCCAGCCTCCCTCCAGGCTACTGTTCTCAGACTCTCACAAACCCAGGAAGGGCCGAGACAGGGAATGTTTGCACAGCAGATAGGCCTCTCCGCGCCTCCCTCTGTCGGCCGCAGTGGGTGCCAAAGGGCACGCCTGCCTTGGGCCCAAGCCCAACCCAGAGTACTCCTTTGATCTGAGAGGTTTGTCTTCCCTGCACTATTTATTTGTAGTAACTGCCGCGGTTTTCAACCATGCCAAATACATGGAGAGGAGGCTGGCCAGCGGTGCTCTACAACAGAAGCCATTGCTTCCCTCAGAGCCTGGCATTATTGTGCTACCTGTACCCCATCTCGCAGGCCCTGGGCTATGCAACAGACACCCACGTTCTCGGGAAGAAAATGACTTTTGGCAAGGCATGGCTGGAAATGGCAAGGCTCTGGGCCTCAGTCTTATCTTCCTGGGGAAGTGTGTACTTTAGTATTTTAACACTTAAGACCACGAGGTTGTGACTGGAAAACACAAGACATAGATGCTGCCTGCAGAGGCTCCCTGTCTGTCCCCTGCTCCGGGATCTCCTGCTCCTGGCTACCAGAAGACCGCCAAACCTCCAAACAACCGCTTCCTTCATCAATACAACATTCCACTGCGAAACGCTCGAATACACAGCCAAGCACTTCACAGTGAACCCTTACTGGCCACACTTGCTACTACCAGCAACACCATGCTGTATTTGGCCCTCCGTGTAGCTAACTATCCATGTTTCTACCTAGTCAAAAACCAACCTAAATTTTTGAAGGCACTTCCAGGCAGAGTGAAGCAACTTGTGTTTCTAATGTGTTTGACACACACCATGTACACAAGACTTCAAAACTCACCACATGAATGAGACACACAAGAGCTGACAGATGTGTGTGTTGAGTCTGGACAAATCCATTGTGCCATGTAACTGAAGGCCTAGGCAGGTACAGAACAAGGCTGTTGTTCCGCCAAGCTCCTTCAAGTCCTGGCTCAGTCTAGTTTACCCACGGAAGGCAGCCACTTCTCCAGTTGAAAGTATCAAAGAAGAGCACCCATTTTGTCTCTTCTAGAACTTCACAGCAAAGAACGGTGCAGGGTGTGACCCTTCGTGTAAGGCTGCTTGTGCTCAGAGCCCCTTAGAGCTGCATCTTTGTCACTGCGTATGTCCTGAGGAGCTCGCGGTAAGTCTTAGCCAGTTGTGAACATATATGCCATGCCACATCGTGGCTTTGGCTCTGCTGTTCTAGGCAGTCCCCATAAAGCAATACCGGGGACTAAAGAAGAGGGTAGCTTTGCTCTGAAAACCCCAACAGACGATCCAGATGCTGTGATAAGCAGGCATCCTTGGTTCAGATCCACTGTACAACTTACTCACTGAGCAAGACTGGGCAGGCCCCAGAGCTGGAGCTCCCCGTATCTGTGAGAGATACAGATCAAGTCTCCTGGTGGATGCCAGAGACCACAGACAGCTCCAAAGTCTGTGTGCACATTTGATGTGGGTTTCCCCTCTGTATGCTGTGATTACCATTAATGAATAAAGAAACTGCTTTGGACCTATTGCAGGGCAGAACTTAGTTAGGTGGAGGAAAACTGAACTGAATGTTGGGAGAAAGGAGGCAGAGTCAAGGAGAAGCCATGGAACTGCCACTGGAGGCAGATGTGCTGAAACCTTGCTGGTAGGCCATGACCTCACGGTGATGCACAGATTAATGGAGATGGGTTAAATTAAGATGTAAGAGTTAGCCAATAAGAAGCTAGAGCTAATGGGCCAAGCAGTGATTTAAATAATATAGTTTCTGTGTGGTTATTTCTGGGCTGAGCAGCCGGGAACCAACAAGCGGCCCTCATTACTACATACATCACACTAAAGGGAGTTTGGGAGCCATTAGAAATACACAAAGGGTCTTCTGGGTATAAGCACTCTCATTCCATGACAAGAGACTGATAGGGCTGCCAAGAGGCTAACAGGTGTGTAGCACACACAGTGTGGATACATTGAATTAAGAGACCTTCTTGACAACAAAGAACAGGATGTCCGAAGACATCATCACACGACGCTTGGCAGTGCTGTTCAATTTTAAACATATGAATTACGTATTTATTAAATTTTCTACCTGATATTTTTGGACCACGGTTGAGTTGACTGCAGGAACCTGAAGCCCACAGAAAACAAAACCACATGCGTTAGAAGCTTAAAGGCGGGTCAGGCTGGCTTCTGTGCCTCTCTGTTCTCCAGCTTCCTCAAGCTGAGAGGAGCTGGTAGCTGCAGAACCACTCTCAAAGGACTGGGAAGCATTTAGGCGAGCACGTGGCAAAGATTCAACAGACTGGGGAGGAGGAACTTTGCCTGCTAACAGGGGCTTGCACCCAGCGTGTGCCACACAGCAGCTCTGTGAGCCTGGGAAATTTCCACAGGCTTCTTTTAAACAGGAGCATTCATGCTGTTTTATGATATTATCTTGTGGGTTTATTTTTCCTCTCCCGTTCCCTACTCTCCCCACCACCTCCCTTCATGTTTCGGGATGAGGCTCCACTCTAACAGGTAAGAATACAATAAATAGGCTTGTATCTTCTGCCTAAGGGAGCACTGGAGAGAACTTCAGATAACACTTAGGTATGGTGGTTCACGCCCAGACTCTCAGCATTTAGGAGGCTGAGGTAGGAGGATTGCAAGTTCCAGAACAGCCCAGACTGCATAGTGAGATTCGGTTCCAAAAAATAAGAGGTGGAGGAGGGTCAGCTTAGGAAATTACCCGTACATGAGTGCACTGCCTAAGATCTTCCAGAGGCTTCTGGGAAAAAGTTATTCCTCACTGAGAGAGAGAGAGACAGAGAGAGATAGGGAGAGAGAGAGAGAGAGAGAGAGAGAGAGAGAGAGAGAGAGAGAGAGAGAGAGAGAGAGAGAAATCCTGGCAGAGATGATTTAGGACTATCCCCACTAGTTTACCTATAGCCTGCAGAGGCCCAGAGAATGGGTGAACTCAGACTCACCTGGCTCTTGCCTTTTCCTAATTCTGTTTGCCACAGGCAATTCAATCTCTGAACTGTTGTTGCCAGAATTTCAATCCAAGTCAGACCCTAAAAATCACCAAGAACATTTCAAATCCTCTCCTTCAATTATTTTGACACATGCGTTTAATCAGTAGTCACCTAGCCAAGCCTAAAGTACTCCTCCTGCCTGCCTGCGGCATGGTGCCTGCTCCTCAGGTTCCCCTTGTCGCAACTGGGGATGCTAGACCTGCTGATTCCTCTGCTACCATCACTCTGCCAGGTGGGAGGGCACCAAAATACAACTCCGTGGTCTGGAGGTGTAACCCAGTTGTCAGACTGCTTGCTTAACACACGTGAAGCCCTGCACGCAATCTCTAGCACCAGATAAACCAGAGTGGTGACACATGCCTGTGATCCCAGCGTGTGGGAGGTGGAGCCAGGAGGTTCAGAAGTTTAAGGCCTTCCTTGGCTCTGTAACGAGTTGGAGACCAGCTTGGACTCTGTAAGATTCTGCCTCAAAATAAGACAAAAAAGAAACATTGCTTTGTCCCATGTAAATATATTGCCATTTGCCAATATAAAGCAAACACAGCCTTAAAAGTGGGGGGCCCACAGACCCTTTGGTTTGTTCAGGGGTCTCCCACAGAGGAAACTTCAAAGTGAAATGAGATGAGATGTCAATTCCAGCTATCACATATTTGCATATCAGATTGAGCAACAAGAAATGGTCCACGTTCAACTGTTAGAAGAATGTGGGTCTCATAAAATTCAACCTGTTCATCACGCAGCCCCTGACTGCACACAGACACCATTGTGTCTAAGCCTGGGAGGTGATGTGGGGACACAGGGTTCGAGGAACAGAGCTGCCTTCAGAGTGGTTGTTGGTCTTCACTATCTAATCTCCCTGCTTGCATCTCTTTCCCGGGCTGTACCACCTTTTGCTCTGAGATCTCTGTCTTTGAAACAGAGCCAGGCTCTTTCTTAGGGCTTCTGGGGCACCACAAGCTACGCGCCGAGCAAAATCTACACTGTGTTCAGAGCAGCAGTGACAGATGTTTGTAGGATGGGCCTCCTGCAGTCAGATTTACCCAGGGGACTCTTTCCCTCCCTACACTAAGATGACTGGAACAGTACTTTTACTGACTGAATGCAAGGGGTCATGTCTATCCTGACTCCAATCCCTTCCTATGACCTGCTTTTGATTCCAGGATAAGACCTGTCTTCCAATAACTCTAACCTTTGTGCTGGCTGAAGACAGCTGACATTGATTCTGGTGCTAGCAACCAGAAGAGCCCAACTTCCTCAGCCATTAAGGACATCCTGGTTTCTGTGTATTGTCCTCGTTGCCTTTCATGTCCCACGTGTTGTCAAAACAGAGGAAGTGATTCTCCTGACTCACTCTCTATCCCAGGGCAGAACCCCAGGGTCACCTGTGTGACCCGGGAGGATTCACGATGAGGAGGCAGAGGGTGTGGACCACAGGGTGATGCCCACAGATACTCAGTCATCTGGAGGAGTGTGCTGCAATCCACATCAGAACAAAGACAGGAGATCTCACCCGGGGAGTGATGAAGAGAGCCAGGGGCCACTGACCCATCTCACTGCCTCTTTTCCCTCTCTTGCTCCTCGTCCTGCTATGGGGGGACTGGTGGTAGATTCAAGGCTGCCTGTCACTTACCCTTTCTAGGCCCCACACCTTGCAGGGATTTCACCCCTTGGGTAGCCCCAGATGATTGGCTGGCCCCAGGAGATCACTGCTTGAGAATGCTGCCTTACACTCTCCAAACATACCATCGAGCCTGATTAGGAATCACCATCCCCACCAAGCTCCTGCCATAAATACCCAGCATTGCCTAGCCCTCCGCCTCTGACTGGACTGGTTTGCATAGGCCTGGCCCTTGTTGGACAATCCCAGCATCCCAGCCACCAGTCTTGCCAACTGAATCTCTCCAGTACACAATCCAACTCTTGCTCAAAAGTCCTGGTGCTGACCCTTCCCAGATACTATGGCTCAGAAAAGGGTGGCCTTCACCTGGCTGCCACATCTGAGCAATCACTTCTCAGCATGAGGTAAGCAGAATCGGCCTCCCTTGAGGCATCTTCCCTGACTCACTCAGCTTCCCTTGCCTGGTAGCTCTTGACACCAATCCATGTATCTTTCTTCCTTGAATATCTATCTATCTATCAATCTATCTATCTATCTATCTATCTATCTATCTATCTATCTATCTATCTATCTATCTACCTACCTACCTACCTACCTACCTACCCATATATCTGGTTTTTGTTTTGTTTTGTTTTTGAGACAGGGTTTCTCTGTACAACCCTGTTGTCCTGGAACTTGCTTTGTAGAGCAGGCTGGACTCAGACTCAGAGATCTGACTGCCTCAGCCTCAGCCTCTGGAGTGCTGGGATGAAAGGTGTATGCTACCCCCACCCCTGGCTCCTTTGCCTTATTTTAACTGAGCTGCATTTTTGTGAGTTCACTGATAACACCAAGAGACAACTCACTTTTCCTGGCTCCCATTCTTTCTCCAAGCTGTCCCTTCTGCGTGCTGCTCTTAGCCACACACAACTTTCACACCAAGAGAAGCCCACGTGTCCCTGATTTCTTTGTCCCTCACATCAGCTCCTGTTCCCCAGCTGGAGCTGGGGAATTGTTGGCCTAAGAGCTCTGTGATCACTAGCAGGGCAGGTGACTGCCCTTGTAATGGGCAGGGTTGAGGAAAAGAGAGGGATCAGGTCAAGTGAGGGTTTGTGGCTAGAACAGAGGACGGGGCCCTTGCTGAGAGAAGGACAAACAGCAATGAACTTCTAGAAGTACCTTTTTACATGAGAACCATGGGGCAGCCAGTTGCGCACAGATGTTTTTTAGCCAGGAGGTGGTGGGGGTCAGGAGGGAGGTGAGTTTTAGATGTTACTTAAGGAGTCCTAGTTCAAGGCCAGCCTGATCTAAATAACAAGTTCCTGATTAGTCAGAGCTGTACAGTGAGACCACATCTCAAACAAACACAGAAACAAACAAGAGAAGTCCCCGAAGCCAACTGTAGGTGTAACAGATCAAGGGAAAAACCGACTTTCAAGACTGAAGTCTGAGGTCGCAGAAACAATCAGAGCTCGTCTTGGGGGCTGCACCTTGGTCTTGCTTTTGGGTTACAGCACCAAAGTCAACTGTTTAGGGGTACAGATTCCCACACCCCTCCTTCTCCCCAAGAGTCCCTTCCTATCTAAGGGCAAGCCCACACCTTTAGGCCAGCAATGCTATCAGAGTGTTTGAAGTTGTTGTCTGGCATTTGTGGGGCTGGCTGTCCACCTGCCATGTCTGGCTGCCAGCCAGCCGCACCACCTGCTCAGTGAGGGCCACCTTTCCTGCCATCCACAGCTGCCGACAGCTCTGTCCTGACAGGCGACGGGCTCTGCCCTAACAGGCTAGGGTGCACTGGGTTCACCTTCCCAAGACTGATCCTCACTGGGGAAAAAACAAAACCCTAAAAGATATATCCTAAACCAGAGATCTGGGTTCATCTCCACCTCCTGGAAAAAAGTCAACCCTGTGAAGGGTCCAGAGCAGGAGAGAGGGCTCCAAACATAGGCCTAGGTCTCAAGCACGCGAATAATCTACCCCCAAGACCTGACCTGCACCTTCAGCTCCTTTGAGGCGGGCCACGTCCACCCACCATGGACATTCCTGCAGGATTCAAATCCAGGCTTGTTCCATCTGCTGCCAGCAGACATGGAAAACAGTTGTGACCACCTCAGAAGCCAGTCAGGCTTTTGCTCACTCAGTTACCCGCAGGACTCGAATGTCTGTTCTTTCATATAAATCCAAGAGAAATCAAACTCTTTGCCCTTGATGGTAAAAAATCTACATGTAAAGTTTTATGCACAATATCATTGTCCCCAACAGCCAGGAACGGAAGCAACACAAACATCCATGGATTGTTGCGTGGATAAATAGGTATGATCTCTCCACACCATAGGATGCTGGCCAGCCAGACCAAAGGACAAAGTGTGACACACCCTGCAACATGGATGAGCCCTGAAAACATTCTCAACCAAAGAGACCAGAAAGACCCCATCTTGTCTGGGTCTGATACATCCATCAGAAATGTCCACAGTTGACACATTTACAGGCATGGACGTCAGCTGAGTGGCTGTCAAGGACTGGGAGCAGGGTGAATGGAAAGTGGCGACAGCCAATGGCTGCTAAGTGTTGGGGATTGCCCGTAAAAGGGACCTAAAAGTGGATTATAATGATGCCAGTTGAAAGACCCTTTACAAAAACTACTTAATCACATGCTTTAAAAGAAGGCATTGTAGATACAAAATTACGTTTCAGTAAAGCTGTCAGGAAAAAAAAATCTAGGCCCCTTCTCGGTCTCCCTCGGACAAGGGGCTGGGCCTCTGTTAGCCTGTGTTCTTGTCTGTTATGTGAGGATGAGGACACCATGAGGACCGGACTGGTGTTGGGTAGCATGTGAGAACCACTGGAGAGCATCCTAGCTACCGCCATCACAGAGTCCAGGCTCTGTCCTGTAGTCCCCATGTGGTGACATACCGTCTAGGCAGCAGGGCCTGGTGAGTGACTTTGCTTGGTCCACATGAGAGAGAGAGACGCTGAGGACGCTGGATGTCCAACAGCCAGGAAGGAAGTAGCTGAGTCAGGATTAAGTTTCACTTGGTCTCATTCCAAAGCCTGATCCCCATACACCCCACTCTCTCTCTCCCTGTCCTTTTCCCCAGCCCTCATTTGGGAAGCATTGATGGGATACCTACTAGATACCAGCACTACATTTGGCTGTAGGGAGTCAGTAGCTAACAAAGTAGCCATGTTTTGTTTTGTAGCTAACAAAGTAGCCATGTTTTTTTTTGTGTGTGTGTGTGTGTGTGTGTGTTCTTGGGCTTTACAATCTCCTGGGGGAGGATACCGTCAATCATCCATCAATCGCCAATTATCACTTGAATAATTACAAGTGACACTGCGAGTTATTGTCACAAGGAGAATGCCAGAGAGAGGAGAGTAAGACAGAAGCAGATTTCTGCTGGCGAGGAACCGCGCACAGAAGCCTGTGATGGGCTACATGCAGGACCAGGGGAGGAGGGGCAGAGTGCCCAGGTCAGCTGTGTGACTGATGTGGATGTGAAGATGGATGTCACACTCTGAACCCCTGGGGAGTTCATGCTGGTGAGGAGAAGCATCCAGTTCCACAGCAGAGCGCCTCTGGGCCTGATGCTGCAAAGGGATTAGGAAAAGGCCCATGTACTGGTGGGTTTTCCCTGGCTCTTTCTTCCCTCTCCCACCTGGCCTGGCCTAAAGAAAATTAAGTGATTTATATGGGAACTTGGATCCGCGTGGGTGGGTAAAGGAAGCCCTGCCCCCTGAATCAGGTGGGCGTAACAGGGTGTGCCACCCGGGACAGGGTCAGACCGAGGTGGGTAGAAGGGTGGACCACGGAACTCTCCCAGCTCTGGAGAGAGGATGTCAGAGGGCAGGTCTGCTTACGTCACAAATTATCAGGTGTATCTCTGCACAAGACTCCGAGGCTCAGTTTTCTCATATTTCCTCTGGCTTCGCACTGCCCTGCCTGAGAATGCTGCCTTTCCACCTCAGCCCTGGGCCGTCTGCCTCGCAGTCACAGCCAAAGTCAACATAGAATGTTCAAGTCTGGAACGTATGGTGTCCCAGACTCCGCTAAGCTAAAATCAGTCCAGGAAAAGTTTTCAGAAGGATCCTTGTCCTCCCCTAGACAAAAACCACGGTGGGAGGGTATTGATGATCAGAGAACCAGAACTTGGAGGGAGGTGACTGTCAGCACCTTGGGTAGTCAGGGACTACTGTGCTATGATCTCATGCCACCTTTATACCAGTTTAAAGTTGCTTCTCGAGCTTCACATTCAGGCTTTAGACCAGCTGATTGAGAGGACCTCTCTAATGCTGAGAATTGAACGTGTCTGGTGCTGTGTCCTGGGGTCCTGTTCATCTAACCAGATGAGGTTGCCCTCATCTGGGTTCCGAGTGCCTGCCTCACTGGATTCTAGGATGGGAGAGAAGTCCTAGCATCTCTGAACATCTCTGATGCCTGAGAGCCACCTTATCATTCCACTGCAACCTCTGTTGCTCTGTGGTGGCAGGCCTTGAAGTAGGGTAGGAACACAGGAAAGAAGGGTAGCCCTGTACAGCAGCTGGTCGGGTTCAACCGGCTTTAGCTGAACCAAGTAGAAATTCCTCTCTAGGCTGCCACAGCCTGTGAGTCACCCTGGGGGAGGCTTTCAGTAGCATTCCCCATACCATGGAGGCCGTGGTCATCCAAAAAGCCCAGAGAGGAAGGAACAGGCAGAGTTTTAACCTGCCTAAACATAGGAAGGGAGACTGCAGCTGTTCCCACCCCCTCCATCCTGGCATCCTGTGTATTTTAATGGTCTTTTTTTTTTCTGGCCTGGGCTTCTTCCTCCCAGATGCAGTAAGGATCCTAGGGCATGTGCTGCCAGAGGACACCGGCTGGTGGGCGGAGGAGTCGGGCATAGAAGCCCAGGAGACAACTTCAATTTATCTTGCAAAGGGGAAGGGGGAGGTGTCACAGGAACAGCAGTCCATGCCCACTGACCAGCTGCTCTCGAGGCTGGAGTGGGTGAGATGAGGACCTATTAGCGTGGGTGTAGGGCAAAGGTCTTGGTGGCAGTGGCATGCCTTCTGGAGATCCATGCATGGCCAAATTCCCCAAAGTTGCCTTCCATCCTCACTTGGCCGTGTTTCATATTTGATGGAGGCCTGAGGCAATTCCTGTTCCACCCTGCCTTAGTTTTGCCATCTGTAAGGTTCTCTCTCTCTCTCTCTCTCTCTCTCTCTCTCTCTCTCTCTCTCTCTCTCTCTCTCTCCTAAGCACCAAGCCAATGCAATGAGAATGCTAAGAAGCCCTTCAAATGACTGTCCCCTAGCTCTTGTCAGAGTGTGGAACAGGTCTTCCTCCTGAGGCCAGGCTGGACTGCTAGCTAGGCACCGAGAGGGACCCCGGAGGAGAACACTTTCCAGCTCTCAAAACACATACCTGCTGGTGGCTACCACCCGCAATCCGTGTCCTCAGCTGCCACAGGCAGAGAGGCATTGGGAATAGGAGTAAGAGAGACGTCTTGTGGGCAGACACCTTTGACTTGTGAACGGAAAGCATACAAGCAGATCTAGCCTCACCCGGGAGCACAGTGCATATGGTCTGGATACGGGCAAGGCTACAAGAACGAGAAAGTCAGCCTAGCTCTGCTTACTGCTTTCAGGCCCTGAGACCAATTATCTCCCTCATTCTCCACGTTCTGACCATCAGTATAGTCCCTAAAACAGAGGGAGAAGCACCGTAGTTTCCCTGGCAGATCACGGAGTTGCCTGAGACATGGCATGCAGTGTTATTCTGGCTAGACTTGTCCCAGTTACCGGGTAGTTCCCTCCTGGTGTCTCACAGCCCTAAGGCCATTTTGTCCAGTCCAGGGCATCCCCTCCTGTTAGCCAAACTCTCACTCTTTCCACAGTTTTCAATTTTAGAGGGTGGTCCAAGCACTAGCCTGTGATCCTTCCCGGCTCTTTTCCCTCACCCACGTCCCTGCTACCTCCTGGATCCACAGCATCCTCCACACTCTCCTCCACAGGTCTCTGGAATTCATCTCCCTGTTTCCTGTTTCCCTGATCGGATCTTCTCTCAAGTCTCACGCCAGTATCTCCAGGATGGCAACCCTGTCCACACCCAGCCACAACCATGCCTTCCCTTTGTCCTCAACCTCCCCAGCCATCACCTGCCTATCTGCCTCTCACCATATGGCACTGCAAGGCTTTTGTGGAGAGTTCCTGACTGGTGTATCAGTGGACGGGATGGGGAAGGTCCACCGTGGGAGGAAAGAGTGAAAGGAGGCAGGGAAGAGAAACTGCTTGTAGCCCAGCTGATGCCTGCTAACTAAGCAGGCCTGTTTAAGAGGCTTTGTAAGACCAGGAGGGTAGCCGGGCGATGGTAGCGCACACCTTTAATCCCAGCACTCGGGAGGCAGAGGCAGGCGGATCTCTGTGAGTTTGAGACCAGCCTGGTCTACAGAGCTAGTTCCAGGACAGGCTCCAAAGCCACAGAGAAACGCTGTCTCGAAAAAACCAAAAAAAAAAAAAAAAAAAAAACCAGGAGGGTAGCATGCTCACCTTACGAGTATAGGGATCCGAGTTCAATCCCTAACACTCTACATTAAAAAAAAAAAACCCAGGTGTGGTAGCACAGTTGCGATCTCAGCACAGAGGAGACAGGTAGGTGGATGCCTGGGACCCAGCCTATTGTGGTCAGTGCTGTCCCTAGTCAGGTGGTCCTAGGTTCTGAGTAAGCCTTGGAGAGCAAGTCAGTAAAGTAACATTGCTCCACGGCCTCTGCATCAGTTCCTGCCTTTAGGTTCCTGCCCTGCTTGAGGTCCTGTCCTGACTTCCTCTGATGATGAACAGTGCTGTGGAAATATCAGCCAAATGGACCCTTTCCTTCCCAAGTTACTTTGGTCACAGTGTGTCATCACAGCAATGGTAGCTTTAACTAACACAGCCGATATAGCTCAGAATCTGGTCCAGGCGCTGTGCTAGGCACTTATCTCCGTACCAGGAAGGAACTGATGCCCTGTTTTACAGATGAGGGGCCAAGAAGTTTGGAAATGGTCTCAAGGTATATGCGGCTAGTTAGAGAGAGATGTTGACCGAATCTGACTCCGTCTGATCACAAAACTCTTGCCTTCCCCACTCTGCGATCAGATGCTGCCACTGATCCCTACTGATAGGGCCAATTGCATTGATTGGCCGGCGTCTCTCGGCCAACACCTTTTAGGGGGTTGGGCACTGGTGTCTCTCAAAAACCTGTGAGAGAGGAAACTGAGCAGAGGAGGGGATAAGAGAGGGAGGAAGACCTCCTCTAGGCAGTGCTTGTGAGTCATTCCAACAGTGATGTAGGCCAAGACTAGAAATGCAAGCGAGAAGGAGGCAGGGAGAGGGAGAGAGAAGGAACACCACCAGTGCCTCCCTCTGTCCTTACGCCAAGGTGACACAGGAAGTGACAGTGGGAGGACACTCTGCTGTGTTCTTCGGACTTTGGGGTCTCCCTCAATCATTCTTCTGCTGCCCTCCATTTCCCATGATTGGCATGGAGACTGTATTGAGGTGGGACCCCTGGCATCTGCAAGCCAAAAGCAGTAAGTCGCTCACTCGCGGCCCAGGGACCAAGTCTGGCCGGCAGATGTAGTTGGTTCAGTCTACACGGTGTTTGGGAGAATTTGTGACAACTGAGAAATTTCACACACGTCTCTGGGTTTCTAGCTTGGCTGGAAAATCTGCAGCTCCAGCCGACAGCTGGAATGGGCCACGCTGCTTCAGAGAAGGCACAGTTCCTCCTCCAGGAGGTGCAGAGGGAAGGCACCCTCAGGCCATCCCTGGCCGAGGCCCCAGGTGCTGGGAGAGGTCTGTGCCTTCCTTGGCCTGTAGCTAGTGAGGACAGAGAGTGGCTTTGTCCGCTAATGAAGCTAAGGCATGGTGGCCCCACAGTGGGGAGCCAGGCAGCTTCTAAGCTGCCTATGCCTTGACCATCGGTACTGGACCTCCAGGAAGACTTCTGGGATTTTTCAATGCAACACCAAATACATCTGGCTTCCTGACCTGGACCCCCCAGGGCTCTTCCTCAGGCCACAGTGTCCCCCACCCCCGTGTGCCCCAGGCTGGTCTGCCCAAGCCACCTGGGCAAACACTTGGGCACTGCAGGCCAGTCTGGCTGCCCACACTTCAGGCTGGTGGCACCCTACAATTTGAGCAGTGTGTCCCAAGCCGCTCCCTGGAGCTCGGGCCTGTTTACTTCCTCATGATGGCAAGGAAGCCATTTCAGAACCAGCAGGCAAACTTTTCTTTCCGACTTCAAGAAGTTTCCAGAGAATCCAAGCACATATTTCATAACGGCAGCCTTGCCATGGCTCTAGCAGCTGAGCCAAGAAGAAGGGTAGCGCTAACAAGCCGGCAAGGGCCCAGGGAGGTGGGAGGGTGCCCACAGGCTACCGTGGCCTGCAGGGCTGGGCTAGGCAGCTGTGGAGAGCCCAGCCCTCTCCTCACAGAGCAGGACATAGCAGACAGGAACCTCTGCTTGTACCGGCCTGGAGTTGTCCCCCTCCACTATACTTCTACCCTTACGGACCCTTGCAAACACTGACCTCTTCGGCCTTCCCACAATCCCCTCTGTGCATGGTCCCTCTTCTGCTGCCCACTTGCCACTAGAATTGGGAGCTTGGGAGTTTTCTCTCCCTTTCATGTTTGGGGGACCCCAAACATGAGTCAGTTCCCCCCCCTACAGTTCTCTTTCCACAGCAGTACAGGGTCCACAACAGCCACAGAGAAGACATGAGATGATGCCTAAGGGGGAGGGGAGTGTGGTAAACACAGGCCAAGCTTCAGAAATACTTGAAAGAAAGCCAGAAGGAATAAGCACTTGAATGGGAGAGCCACCACACAGCCCCCTTGGTGCCTGATGCTGCCTGGTACCCAGGGAAGTAGGCAGATGACAGTTTCCAGCACAGAGCTACCCTTTCCCCGTTTCCCCTTCCGGTTTAGGCAGCGCTAGGCCAGTCATCTGGCCCAGCCCTGAGCCCAGCTGATTTCTTGAGCCCTCAGAGATGCCACAGGTAAGGGTGAGTCAAACAGCAGCATTTTCTGCACAGGGTTGCGGAATGCTCACCCTGTAGGTGGGGCAGGGGATACTGGGAAGTCTGGCCCACAAGGTAGCAGCTGAAGGCGCTGGTACTCTTGCAGGAGCAGAGGAGGGTGGGAGGCTATCGTGAAGCTTGAAGAGCCCATGACTACATGTGACTTTCTTTCTCAAGTGGCCATAGAGACCAAGCTGAAGTTCCCTGTGGATCTGAGGTGCCGTGTGAGCACTGTGAAACGGGCTCTTGGGATCACCTCGACCATCAAAGATGTGCTCAGGGCCTCTCTCCATAAGCATGGTGGATGCGAACCCCAGACAAACACAGAAGAGAGAGAAAACTCTGGGGCTTCCCATGTCATTACCAAGGAGTGTAGTTCAATCAGCTGCTGCCAAGCAACACAGAGACGGAATATTGCTCCTGAACTTGCACAAAGGCTAAGATTTGGACAAGTGTAATCAGAAGCAAGGACCAGAGAAAATCTGCAGAGACCTGGGGTAGCTAGAGGGGACAGAATGGACAAAAGTGTCTTGCTTAGACAGAAACCAGAGAAGTTCCATGAGAAAAACCACAACCTGTGGGGAGGGTTTGTGGGCATAGACAAACCTCCTTGTAGGGCTGATTACATCAGCCACCATCCTGGCTATACCACGAGCTCCGTTCATCTGGGACAACTCTGCTCCCACAAGTGAGCATCTTGAATAACAAGAAGTATGTACTAGCAGTGTCCCTAAACAAATCAAAGGATGTTTGATTCAGATGCTCCGCAATATCCGGGCACTTTCTCTTGATGGAAGGCAGATGAAGCTGAAGAAAACATACGAGAGTATTTAGCACAGGAGTCCTAGCAAGCCAGCACAGCTCCTTGGCACAGCAAGGCTTGGAGGTTCACTGGACTCGGTGGCTTTCAATCGAGACAACTCTGGTTTGTTTTTCTCCCTTCCAGCAACCTCTCAGGAATGTTTTGAGGACGGACAGACACAAGTTGATGGCCGGCAAAGTGTTCCATACCAGCCTGGCGTGGAGAAACCATGGCATTCGTTCTCTTTGGTCTTGCCACATTAAACAGCTCTTCCAGGAAATACTGGGGAGCTCTCTCTCTGCTTAATGTGATTCTAAGCTGTACCCCTCATCCTTTGCACCCCCTTCAACATATTAGTCCCTGCCATTTACACACTCGTTTGTCTGTCTGCCAACCACAGGATTTGCACGGCAATGAGTTGCCTGATCTGTGCATCTCGGGGTGCCTGCCTGACACTCTGTTTTCTGCCCGGTTTCCGGCAGCCACAGATTGGTGATGAAGGCTCAGGACTACTGTGAGGAGCTCCAGCTGCTCCAGCTGCTTCAGCTGCTCCTCAGCCTTGGGGGTATGGCTGCAGGAAGATACATCCCCTGGACCATGCCCCTACAATAACTAGAAAGGCAGGAACTGCTGAAGGTATCCTCAAGAAAGGGTCCTGCCCTGGGTGGGAGGGGCAAACAAAGGCTGGAGCGAGGTGAAGGGTCATTTTCCTAGACTAGGGCGCCATGCATCCGAGTACTCAGAAAACCTTTAGGAGTTTTCAGGTTTGGTTTTCACATTAGTGCCTACTGTTCTGGCTTGCTATAGAAACACCCCTATGCCATCTGCAGCCGAGGTCTTTAGGGAACATCGTTTGCTGAACACCCTGTTGGTTGGACTCTTGAGGTCTGGGCACGGAAGCCGAAGCTAGATCAGATTTTGCAGGGCCTGGGTGGAACATCTTTGGTTTGAGCAAGGGCTGAGGACTAGCTTGAGGAAAAAGGAAAAGGAAGGAGCCGGGGAGATTGGATTCTGGAAGGAGGAGAAGATACGTGTGTTTTAAGAGGGGTTTCAAGCTGGGTTTTAGTTTGGGTTTTCCATGTGTGAGCGTGCATGCATGCGCGTATGTGTTTATAATGCATGGAGGTCAGAGGTCAACTTCAGCTGCCACCCACCTTGTCTTTTGAGACAGGCTCTCTCCCTGTGACCTAGGACCACGGATTTGACTAGGCTGGCTGGGTACTGAGCTCGCTGGACCTGTCCGTCCCCCAGCACTGGGGTTCTAAGCCTGCATCACCATATCCAGCTTTTGTAGTGGGTGATGGGGCTTGAACTCAGATCCTCCTGTCTTTCTGGGATGACGGAGCTAGCTTCCCAGACCCTCAAGCCATTTTTTTAATGGAGCATGTGTTATCAAATCCTCTTTATTTTGAGGCCTTCAGCAAAATTTATTTGATGTGCCTTGTATTTTAGTGCAAATGGACAAAACCTCAATGTAAGCTACGACAGCCAGAGAGTGGTCCAAACAATTTCCTTTAAATTACCACCTCATCTACTTACAAAAGGGGCCCCTTCAGCCTCAGAACTCTGCCACTCTGGCCATTACCAGCCCCAGCCCCATCAGGATGCCTTTTGGGAAGCAGAGCCCAGGTCCCACAAAACTCATTGTATCTCCCTCCTCAGTCAGGGAAACAGGAGCCTGTACCAGGATTCTGAGGCCAGGAAAACCACCAGCAGTAGAGAGGGTGGAGGAATTTTCCAGGCACTTTTTGGTTTAAAAGGAAAAAAAAGCCAAAACATTACCCCCAAAATAAATAAATAATAAGCTACTTCCCCTGTCTAAATATATCAAGCATGAAGCTCTTTTTACGAGCAGACCAAGTTACACATGACCTATTTTGATGTTTCCCAACAAAGCACTTAGCATTTGAAAAAGGCCACTCAAAAATAAAAATGTAGATCTTTCCATTTGCACCTAAATGTTACTGGTATTATTGAAAAAGAGAAGACGTGGTTCCAGTTGAGGCGTGGGTTCCAATCTGTCCTCCCCCACCCCCGTGGACACCAGTGGGGTAGAGGGACAGGTGGTGGGGAAGTGAGACGGTAGATGTCACAGAAGCATCCTCCCCGCAAATCCCTAAGGAAGAGGAAACCTGTAGAACTGTCAGGTTCTCACAAAGTCTGGAAACGCAGAGTTGCGCCCAGAGGTCTTCCACAAGGATGCCAATCCATAAAAGTGTAAAAAGAACATGAGCCACACCAGTACGTCTGATTGTGAAAGACGGCCGGGTAGACCCTACACACTTCTATCGAGTCAGTCTCCTCTGTGGACTTGAAAGCACAGAGGGACTGTCCCCAGGGGGCTGGCTCTACACCACTCAGAGCCAGTGAGACCCAGGACATTACAGATGCTACCCATGAGTGAATGCTGACAGAGCTTCTACGCACTCGTGCAGGCCTGGGCACTGGCGGGAGGAGGACCCTCTCCTTTCTCTGCTTAGGGGTTCACGATTGTTCTTCGTGCCTTGGCTCTGCTAACAGAGTCTGCTGCTATCTCCTGCCCAGCCCCTGACTCTGGCCCCTCTTCTTGTCTGCCTGGACAATCACAAGCAACACATGTGTTACGGCAACCTGTGTGTGTCTGTAGGAATTTTGAAACATAGGCTCAGTGGAGAGAACTTGACCGGGGTTCTATTCCCAGAACCATAAAAACAATCCCGAAGAAAGAAAAAGTGAAGATTAATTATTTGCCATCGCTTATCCGAGTACCATTTACGTACCCCATTAATAGTTGTTGAGCTTTAGGTTGGTCCCACTTGAAGCTGTCACGGATGCTATGGCCCAAGTACCGAAACCTTTTTTTGTACTTCCTACTGGTGGCGAGGAGGGAGAGTCCTAGCTGTTCCTGAGTCTTTACTGACATTCAGTATTTGTCTTTTGACTGTACTGTGTGGGCTCAGTGTGGTCAGAATGTAAACCAGGGAGTTCTCCGCAAGACTTAGGCTTCTCTTGTCCATGAAATTCTACTCAAGTCTTTGCCCACTTTCTACCAGATTGTTTATTTTTATTTTTTTATATTAATTTAGACTAGGGTTTCTCAGTCTTCCTACTATTGATATCTTGGGTCAGACGTGCTAACTACTTTCATTGTTAACTTGACACAAGCTAGGGTCATGTAGCACAGCCTTCTATCCTTCCCTTCCTCCCATCCACGTATCTGACACCCTGGAGATGGATGGGTAATAAGGGCCACTGTTTCCAGAAAACAAAAACAAAAACAACTCAGTTGAGTAAAACTGACCATATTCTGAGACCTGGGAGCGACTGTTTTTCAATATGATCTCACTCTATAGCCCAAGCTGCCCTGGAACTCGTGGCAATTCTCCTGCCTTGGCCTCCCAGGTGATGAGATGGCAGGTGTGTAACACCACCCTTGCTAGAGACTCACTTCCAGCAACCCAGTGAAGTGGAGCGATGCTTTGCTGTTTCTGAGAAATCAGAAAGGGTGAGAGCTTTTTTTGGGGGGGGGGCTCTTTCTTTTCTTCTTCCTCTTCTTAATCTTTCTCCTCACTGGCCTCCACCTTATACTGTGCAAAAGCCAGACAGCCACATGGAGAGGCCGTCGTATCCTAGAGGAGGTCTCCGTGGGGAGACAGCTTCTGCTGCCAGCCATGTGAGCCAGCCTCAGATGGTTCTAGCTCCAGCTTTTCAACTGAAGTAGAACATGACAGGAGCAGCTGACCCTGCTGAGCTGCCCACATCCTAGGTTTGCGAGATGAGAAAAATAGTGCTGCTTTTGCAACTCAGAGCTTGAGGAGAAGCTGGGCAGCCATCGACACGTGGAGTACCTAGGGTTTTGTGGGAACTTTCCAGAGTTTTAAAACTCTCACAGACACCAAGTTCTCCATGAACCTGCACCATGACCTCCCCCAGCTCATTCTGACTTTAATCGAAGAACGTGTGATTGCTTGATGTGATTGCTTGAGACCTCACATGAAGGCAGGTACTGAATCCTGACATTGAGACACGGGCCGTCTCTACCAACTTTTGGACTAAAGCCATCCACTATGTGGAACTGGAAATGCCTTGCATAAGATTCCCCCTCCAGCTCTGAATTCTCTGTCTCTCTTCTGCCTCAGTCTTTCTGCCTCTGATCTATCTCTTGCATACACATACATACATACATACACACACACACACACACACACACACACACACTCCACTTGAACTCAAACTACATCAGTCTAGAGCAGTGTCCAGCACAGTAACCTGAAAACAACACAGCTCAAAGAATGCACAACTTGCAACCGTGGCTCTAATAATACCAGCTCGCACCCGTGGAGACGAGCTAAATGCGGAAAGGGCAGACGCTTCCAGCCAGATTTTTCGAATCAAAGCAGGCCGCCTAGGAAGGGCTCTGTGGCGGTGTATGTGAGGCATGTGAGCTCTCTGAAAAACACATTCTTGACCTGTAGGACTGAGCAGGTGAGGCTTACAACAGAATGACAGCCAGGAAATGCCTGGTCCCCTTTCTCTCAGTTGCTCAGTCACGCGGCTTCTAAAGCTACCTTTCTCGGGGCTTTAGTACGTAGACAGACGCCAGCCTCGGGAAGGTCAGAGGAAAGGAAGGTGCCACTGTTGACCTTGAGGGAGCCATAGGGCCAGCGGCTCCATCCAGGCCCCTCTGAGAAGAGCAATGGCAAGCTGTGATTTGTGGTCAGCTTAAGACCATTGACATTCTCAGCCTACAACTTTCCAATGCCTACCACGTGGGCATCTGTAAGAAAAGAGGCCAAGACAGAGAAGCAGAGAGCTGGGAGCCCGCAGCTCCAGCCCTGGTTCTCAAATCTGAAGGTATGGGGTTGTTAGAAGGTGTCCGTCATTCACTGTCTCCGCATGGGACCCCTAGACAGAGGCTATCTTTCCTGGTCCGGCAGCTGCTGCCTGATTCTGAAGGTAGCCTGGTTAGCCCAAGTCCAGCTTCCCTTCCCAAAATTCATGTCCTTGCATCCTGCTGCCTCCTCTACCCTCCCCAGAGAGATCAGTAACTCAGAAATGCTGTGGTGACCAACTGTTATATGTCTGAGTTCACAGTTATCTTGGATGTCACCAGCAGGCCATTGCTGTTGTCTCCCAGACCCCAGCAGCCTCTGCTTTGCCTGACCTCCCCCCCCCCCCCGCTGTGCCTCTCAGAACCTTGTAGCTTGCCCAGGCCTCACCTGCTTCCCAGACAATTTCTTCTACCTCCTACCTAGGGCCTTAGTCTAGTTCTTTCCCAGAGTCCCCATCAGGTCCCCAAGGCCACCAGTCTTTTTTACCACCCCCGCCAGATCCTCCAGGTTGGAGATTGGACCATTATCGCCCAGACCACGCTTTTCAAACCTAGCAGGATGTAAGTCGCCTGCATTGTCACTGCTTCTGAGTGACTTCCCAAGCCACATGGAAGGTGGGGTGTCAGCATTTGCTGAACATGTACAATTGTATAAACCACGCAGTAAAGGCAGTTCCTGGGGCCTGCTTCTCACCCAAGCTCCTCTGGAGGAGGGAGGGGCCCAGCATCTGCAGTCCCAGTCTCAGCTGTGACAGAACAGTCAGGTGAGAGAAACTGGAGCCCCACAACCTGCAGGACACCCCAGGCTAAGGGATCCCCAACACCTCCTCCCCACTGTTCTTAGGCTGATAGCTAACGGATGAGGATGACCTGCCGTGACCTGCCGGCGGGCCATGGCAGGAGCAGTGATTGCATTTTTCAGCTGGGGCTTTATACTGATGGTGGTAATTACTGCAGCAAGCTGAACTTGGTTCAACAGTCAGAGATGACAGAAATTGAATCACAGAACGTTGAGCAATTGACCACGGGATGCTAGACAAAGAAAGCTTATTGGTGGATGTGAAGGGGACAGGCTATCAGCCCAAACCAGAAAACTTGGACTACAGAGGGGCGAGGGAGGTAAAGAGTATTCTAGGCAGGGTTGTCCCAGATCCCCCCAAGAATGTGAATACTGGTCTAGGTATGGCCAGGACCTCTGGCTCAGGTCTGGTTCCCCACTGGCCACACACACACAGACAGACACACACACACAGACACACACACACAGACACACACACACGTGCATCTGTTAACAAAAGACTCTTAGCCACAAGAGCCTGATGGTTTCTGAGGGGACATTTATGCCCAGTGGTCTTTGGAAAACTTGTAGGAAGGAAATAGTCTACCAGCCTCTTTATTTTCCCTGTAAAATCCCAGTACTCTTTTGGGGTGTTAAGCTAGCCCTTGGAGATTCTCTCCTCACCATAGAGCTGGCCTTCTAGACACATCCCCATGTGGAGCAGAGCCTGAGATGCAAGACCTCATTCCAGTAAGACCTCCCAATATCCCAAGGCTTAACAGGCCAAGAGGAGACCTGCTCTGCTTGAATTAGGGGAAGAGGCCAGATGGTCCTTTTTTTCCTCCAAAACACCCAAGAAACTTCTGCGTTTATGGCGGGGTTCCACAGAACAGTTTGAGGGCTACCGACCTAAAGTGGGCCAAATGTAGTATGGTGGCCCAGAGAGGTGGAGACCATCCATGGCACTTGAATGAACGACACAGCAGTGAAAGCAAGGGACTGGGCGATGGGGAACAGAGGGGCAGAGGCATCCCTCCAGAAGTAGCAGTGGTCAAGGTGGCTCAGCAGCCAACCCACCCCATAGAACGCTCAAGTGGCGGAAGGCAACAGAGGGAGGGTCCAGTTCAAATGCCGTGGGGCATGGGTGATGGCAGGTATATAGAGGCAGGATAGGAAGGCAATCAGACCATAGTCCATGCTTTAGAAGGCTGAGGCACTCAGGGAACAGAGAAGGCCTGGGGCAGTGGTGGGATGTGCGCATGTGCCCTACCACAGATCTCAGCATAGCTGCCAAGGGACTGTTTGCTTCTGTAGTTTCTTTCATCATCAACCACTCTCTATGTGGGATGAAGAGGGAGAGGCTGAGTCTCCAAGGCTGGGGGACGGGGATCAAAACCCATTTTCTTGTGAAGAGACTACAAGACTCTTCTAGATACTTTAGAATTCTAAACACTTGACTGTCAACTATGTTCTCCCTGCTGTGTGATGGCAGGGTTTATTCCTCCTGTCTCTCTGTAACATTGGCTAATCTCAGCATATACACAGAGAGAAACATACTCGGTCAAGATGTATAATTATTATGTCTCAATCAAAAAGAGATTAGTGATCCAGAACCCAGACTGTAATTCCAATGGACACCTGCTTAGTTTCAGGCCCAGCTGGATTCAACTGTCTTGGGAGCATGAAGCTGACCTTAAGTCTACTGAAGACCGCTTCTGTGGAGACTCAGTGTGATCTATTATGAAGACTTTTTTTTCACATTGGAACCTGAAACACAGGCTGGGACAAACAAGAAGTCACCCATCGCCCATAAGTCACTGTCATTTTCTTAGCAGATCCAGCTCTGCTACGCTCTGCTTTTCGTGAATGAGTTTCACCAAGACTCTGGGAGGGTCTATTTATATCACCAAGAAGAGACTGACTGAAGAGAGGGATGGAGGGAAGGAGAGAGGGAGAGAGAGTCACTCTGCGAATGATGAGATGCAGAACCTTTTCAAATGTGAGGTCTAGCAATCAAGCTAATCTTTCAAATCAAGAAGCCTGATGCTACAATGGCCCAAATGGTTTACAGCCCTTCTTATCTTCAACAGTGTGATATTCAGACTGAACCTTTGTAAACAGCTTTGGATCCAGTTCCTGGAGTCCATGCTCCCAAGAAGTCTTAGGCCAATCTGTGTGCTTTACTTGGTGAGCAATTCTTTTCCTTTTCTTTTCCTTAACCCTTGGATTATATCCCTTTTCCCTCCGTGCTACCTGTTTGAGGTGCTGACAGATGATGTAAATTTCTGTCCACATCTTTCCCAAAGGAGGAAGGGAGCTGGGGGCAATTTAGATGGATTGTAGACTGGCCAGCCTGGTAATTTGCTGGGTTAACTTTGCCAACTTTGAAGCCTGGCAGTCTTGAGGAAATGGAAGGAGGTTTTCGTTCTAACTTCCTGTCCACTAAAGCTTTTCAAAATGTCTCCACACCACAGATGTGTTAAAACACCCTTCCCTTTCAGCACAAAAAGTATCATGCTTCCTGTTGTGACTTATTGGTCTTTTTTTATGAGAGTTCCCAAAGACTGAGGGGCTAGGGTTGCTAAAGTGCTGTCCAGATTGTTCACTGTCCTCGACTTAGGACTAAAAATTGTCCACCAGGCTACACTGTCATCTCTGTCAACAAGCTAAGTTTCCCTTCGTCTGCTAGTCACTGCTTGGTGGCTATTCAAGAAAGGTACTTCTCTGCTGGGCGGTGGTGGCACACGCCTTTAATTCCAGCACTTGTGAGGCAGATGGCTCTCTGTGAGTTTGAGGCCAGCCTTGTCTATAGAGTAAGTTCCAGGACTGGTTCCATAGCACTGAGAAACCCCATCTCAAAGAAAGGAAGGAAGGAAGGAAGGGAGGGAGGGAGGGAGGGAGGGAGGGAGGGAGGGAGGGAGGGAGGGAGGGAGGGAGGGAGGGGAGGGGAGGGGAGGAGAGGGGAAGGGAGGGGAGGAAGAAAGGAAGGAAAGTAAGAAAGGTACTTCTTTTCCTCCCTCCCCCTCTCCCTTCCTCTTTCCACCCCTCCTTTCTGCCTCCAACCCATCCTCCAGTCTTAGGTACAGAGTTCCGAGTTAAGTATTTTGAGTCATGGAATGAACTTGTCACTGGGGCCATGTCGGTAGCAGTTTGCAAACGAAATGATGAAAATTAAATTGGCTGTAGCACAGTGGAGTTGAAGGGGAGAATCAGACCTTAGGAAAGATAAACGCCATCCTCAGTTCTGATTCTTGCAACACAACCTCCACTTAAGAACTAATAAGAGACTTGTGTGTGAGAATATCTCTTAAGGAAGGAATGGGCAGGTGACAAAGGAAAGGAGAAACAGAGCAGGAGAGACTGGGCATTGCCCTGAAGAACGAACACCGCATCGGAAGGCATTCAAATTATACTAACAAATGTCCAAGGCAGTGCTTTTGTGAGTCAAACTGAGCCTATAATTGTGACCTCTGATCCCTGCTTTGGCACACAGTATGTCCTAGGTACAGCAGCTGCAGCTGGAAACTCCATGATCTGAGGCCTGGAGACTTTGAAAGCCTAGAGGCTTCTGTGATCCGAAGCTCACAATTCAGATCTCCGTTCTCTGTCAGCTTCTGCACAAAGTCACAGCTCAGTCTGCACACGACTAACCCAGCAGAACACCAACTACCATGACACAAGGCAAAACCACACAACGTGATGGCAGTGACATTCATGATGGACACCAAGCTACATGGAAATGCCTTCCTGGCTATCCTAAAGCAAGGCTCGGAAGTCAGGGCCATAGGGACCAACATGCATCGGAAAGCTTGCAGCCTCCACGGGAGCAGATACCAAAACTAACCCTGGGAAACATGGCCGCAAATGAATTTCGTTAGAAGTACAAAATGCCTAACATCTGAAGAAAACTGCGTTGTTATATGAAGTCTTTGAAGACAGGATTCATGTATACACACAGACCTAGGAGTGTGTGTGCTTGTATGTATGCTTATTATCCTACCAATTACAGGTATGTCTGCTCCCCCAGAAGTTGCTTAGTTAACACTAAGCGCATGAAAGTAACCAGAGAGGCTGCTGGGAAAAAGCGCTATAAGAGTAGATGCTGAATTTGCAGGTACAGACTTGTGCATATGCAAGGGAAAGTGTGAAAAGGGAGTCGGCCCTAAGCAGGGAGGGAAGCCTGGCTCCTGTACTTCTTTCGTTTTTCGTCTTGCCCACCCCATCCCCTCCTACAGTGTCTTGGGTGTTCGGACAGCTCTAGACATACCAAATGTACCTTCAGATAACCTGCAATGACCAAGTCATAGAGCAACCGAACAGCTCCATGGGAGGACTGCCCGCAGATCACAGTGAGGACAGGAGGGCTCTCAAAGCCTGCCGAGTCTCCGTGTGTCCTACAGTTCCTCGGGCCTGAAGGATACCTGAGCATCTGGCCAGCCAGAAGCCGGTGGCTTGGCTCCAGAGCTGAGTGACTGATGGAGACTTTTATTCTCATCCCAGATGCTAATGAAAAGCGCAATGGCCCTTGCTTACTTGTTTGAGCCATGGCCACGTGTGCTGTGGCTTGGCGGGCGCTCAGCATTTGGAGTGGTTTAAATAGCAGGTCAGGCAGGGGCCTTCCCAGCCCAGCCTTGTCCTGGAAATTCTTACAAACATTTCCAAGAAAAAGAAGAGAAAATAATGCCTGCTTTGCTGAGGGTGGAGCTGAGGGCAGGGGCCTTGGAGTTAAGAATTTGAATTTGATCCTGGTACAGGTGAGTGTCCTTCGCCAGATCACTTAATTTCTCTGAGCCTCCGTTTCCCCACTTGCAAATGGAAGGTAAGGCCAATACAAGTTTGCTGAGTTACCGGATGAGGTTTTTACATGTAATTCACGGTCACTCTATAGTGACCGAGATGGCCACCTGGCTCTTTGTCTACCAGTGGAGGTACCAAGACTATACCAACATACAGTGCAGATTTGTTCTGGAAACCCAGGAGAGAAGACATATAAGCAGTCTGGGGAGCTCATTACTCTTCCTTACCTGATGAAGAAAACATGTAAAAGAAAATGGAAGTGGAAGCCATTGTTAAATTATTAAGGCTCACAGGCAAATAATGGCTGGCTGGAGAACCTTCCAGAATATTCTTTGTCTCAAACCAAATTGACCAAAGTTGCATTTGGGGTTTTCAGTGAAACCTGCTTCTTCACAGGTTCAAAAGGTTACTTTCTGAGCTGAAAGTTGCACTCTACCACAATGGGAACCACACAGGATCCTGAAATGAAGTATCTACTTTAGCTATCCCTTCTTCTTTTTTGGGGGGGGGGTTGCTTGTTTGTTTTGTTTTTTGGGACAGGGTTTCTCTGTGTCGCTTTGTTGCCTTCCCTGGAACTAGCTCTTGTAGACCAGGCTGGCCTCGAACTCAGAGATCTTTGTGCCTCTGCCTCCCAAGAGCTGGGATTAAAGGTGTACACCACCACTGCCCGGCTGAGTCCTTCTCATTTAGTGAGAGTTTTTCAAACTATGAATGAAATATGAGTGAGTAAAACTAGACATAAGGGTTTGTCATCTGTTAAGGAGAGCTGACCCAGGCTACTGGCGTCAGGATAAGGCTCAGAGTGCCCTGTCTATAGCCCATCACAGGAGACTGGAATTTGCTGATGTAGCCAAGCACAGTCCTGGGGAGAGTCGGCTCTCTGCGCTTTGGGGTGAGAGGTCACTGGTTTGGAGCAGATAACAGCGGGACTGTCCTCTTGTGTTGAAGATTAGACTTGATACGATCACAACTCCTGAGGCCACCTGCAGCCAGTGTGCCAACTGAGATGCCAACAGGGGAGACTTCCCTGGTGCAGTTTTAACTGAAACCCTAAAGAATGCGAATGTGAGATTCTGGGAAGCAGTGATGATGCACTCGTAGTAGGGGAATGGGAACAGATAGAGACAGCAGCCTGGGGAGCCATGTAGAGGCTGTGGCTGTGACCAGGGCCGCAGGCACTCATAGCAGAGTTTGCAGGAAGGGTCAAGCGAACACCTCTCCCTTCTTGTCCACAAGCTCTGGGCAGCCACTGTGAATCAAACACAGCCTCCCTTCCCTGGGAACCCCAAGAGGACCCTGACAAGCCTTCTCACCTGAACTGGTGAGATACAAGATAATCACAGTCCCAGCCGAGAGGAAAAGCCTATGGTCCAATAGCAGGATCCATGTAGGGCTTTCAGTAGTCCAAGTACATGGGCACATCAGCCAACCCCTGTGTGTCCTGGGCTGGGCTGAGACTTAAGTCCGCACCTCTGAAAGACTGAATCTTCATTCTGCTTCCTCACTCCTTCACAGTCCTCCATCTGAGACAAGGGGACATCTCCCCGTGGAGTATGTAAGAGCCCAGTCCTGGCCTCCAGATATGTCCCTGGGAGATATTCAGGAAGAGGCCATTGCTGTTTTGCATCCTTTTCATTCTCTGACGCTCCTTTCCATGAGTCTCGGTCCAATCTCACTGGGCATGCCTAGAGCCTCCCTCACCATCGGGACAGTCAGTAAACCTGTGAAGACCTGGCCACACCTGGCTTGTCAGCAACCAGGGGTGGGATTGAGATGGAAGTCAAGGCCCCCTCACATCTGGTCTCAAGACAGGAGAGCTCTGGGGATAGCGTGGGCAGTGTGAGGATTACGGAAGAAAAAGGAGTGGGTCTCTGGGGTCTGTGGGAAGGAGAAGGGCTCTGAGAGAGTTGGCCTGTGGCTCCATGGGGCCATGCTAGAAAAATTCTAGAGTAATGGAAAGGGTCTCCAGTCCTCTTCCCTGGCCTGAGTTCTGGCCTTAGGCTGCCACAGGAAATTTCCCTGATAGAGTCAACAGCAAAGGCCTTACTGGAGAAGACACTCTGCTCCTGGTCAACTCTCTGAGGAATCTCAGTGGGCCTGAAACTGGCTCTCATCCATGATATGGCTTGTACTTACTTAGCTCAAACATCAACAAGAACCCACAAGACTAACACATGCAGGGGAGGAAATCCCCACATACTCTTAATACTCTTATTTCAACAAGGAACTCTGGCAGCCCCTTTCTCCAGGTCCGTCCTGGAATCCTATTCTTTCCCCTTCAATCTCTCAGTGTAAAACAGAACTGGGGATTACTGTTGCTTTAGTGTGCAGGACCACCTCTCCTCAGAGAGATTATACAATTTTGTCATGACCACACAGTCAGCAGGAGCTCCTGCAAGACTCAACTCCCAGACTATGCTCTCCCTTGCTTTGCCCGTTTTCCCAGACTTGGCTCTCCCTCCCGGCCATCTGCTCGGGGGCCTGAAAAGTGAGGTGTTCTCTGTGGCAGCAGATGGAAGTCAGTCATAGAGTATGAACCAAATGGCACCACACTGGGGGCAGAGATGTTCTCAGCCTGAAAATAGCCTTCGTTTATGCTACGGCTGACATGAGGAGGGAAAGAAAGCCAAGGCATTGGCCAAGCAGCTGTACGGCCTTCTCCAAACACTGACCTCGCCTGTCCCGTTCAACCCTCACCCAGCCAGTGACTGTGTTTAAGGCAGTTCTGCCGCTGCTAAAGTCAGCTCCAAACTCCTGTCCATGAGTTCTTCTGTCCTGCTGTGGGAAATGGAGGAAGGCAGAGGCTCATGGAAACAGAGTCTGCTTGGAAACAGATGGTAGGGGATGAAGGGGGCGTTTAGGATTCCCAGGCCAAAGGGAACTTGGCCCCCCCTGTTTCAGGGACCTACTGCCTGGCACAGGGTGGGTTTGGCTTGGAAGGGAGAGAGCTATGATTGTACACATGAGAGGACCATCAAAACAGCATGAGCTCATTACAGCCATCCATCACCCTCACTTCCTGCAAGGTCTCTGAGGTGTTTGCCCTAAGTGGGCAGCAGTAGAGAGGCACATACATGCAACCAAAAGACAACTCCAAGAGCTGGAGAGATCTGACTCTGGGCAAAACATTGAGGTTAATGGAAAACCCATCTACCGAAGACCCTTTGCAGTTGGGAGCCTGTGTATAGTGACATCCATCAGGTTACTGCCCTGACTGGGAACATCCATCAAAACCAATGGATATATCATGGCTTCAGGGGCTATCAGATTCCCTCCAGGAAGACTGGAATAACACACTTCCATTTCCTCCCTGCCTGGAGATGAACTGACCTGATGGCTGAACTTGTGTCTCAAGCATCCATAACCAGTAGGGAAAGAAAACCAATTCTGTTGCCCTTCGAGTACTTGGTAGCAGCTGGAAGCCCTGATATGGTGGTCTCTAGAAAGTTCAAGAACTTCCAACAACTTCTGACTTACACCTCTTTGTAATCCCAAGAAAAGGCAGAAAGGTGCAGCTGGGGACAGGGTTAGGGACTTGCCAGCCAGAGTTATTTACCCTTGAGTAATGCTCCATCTCTTGTCAACCCTAGCTTCGTACCATTGCTTTGTGCGCACATCTAAGTGATGCAAGAAAGGGAGAAACCCAAAGGGCTTGTGGAAGTACCCTGGGCTCCTCCAAGTCCCCGTCTGCACACCACACACTTCCTCACCTAACACCCTAAGCAGGAACCTGGCAACCATCTTCCCGAATAAAACCTTTCAACTTTTCTTTTGAAGATTTCTTGAGTCTGACCCCCCTATTAGCTGGTTAGGGGCAAAGCTCCCGAGTCAGCGTCCCTGCCCTTGCCTACCTCTTTAACCCAAGCCTCGCTGCTGGGGTCTTCTAACCTCATGGCTCTCAATTATAGAAAGGTCATAATTTCTCGTCACGATCCTTCAACTTGAACCCTGCCTTTGTTTCTGGTCACCGAGAGCACTGGCACATGAAACGACCAGGAATAAAAATGAAACAGAAATTAAGGTTTATGACTACAATAAGCCAGTGGAGAATGGATTTTTCCGTGGGCCCTCCTGAGTGTGTGAACCACTGCAATCCTTACCCTGCACTGTCAGGGGCTGTCTCCTTAAGTTAAGAACGCATCAGCTCCAGTGGGGAAAGGGGATTGTAATTCCATCTCCAAATCCTTGGCATCTGAATTCTAACATATCTTGCTTCTTAAGTTATTCCATAATCTAGAAGGTGAATATGTGTATATATATATATATATATACACATACATATATATAATATATTATATAATATACATACATACATACATATCCAGGGTCACCACAACTGACAAGGTGCACAGAGTGAGAGACTTTGGAGAACTCAGCCCTAAATGGAATGTCTTCATCAAACCCCTCCCCTCAAGGTTCGGGGATCTATGTGGAAGAGGAGGCAGACATATTCTAAGAGCCAGAGGTGGCGGATGACTACAAGGAAACAGCATCATCCAGACCCAACGGGACTAATGTACATATGGACACGTAGAGACTGTGACATACAAACATGCACAGGTCCAAACCAGGCGAAGTCCCAACATGGAAGAGGGGACATGGACATAAATCCCACCCCTAACCAAGAAGCTATGCGCAACTGATAACTGCTGGGAAAAATCGGTTTTCTTCAGTGGCGTGTCATAGGTATATCAGCTACACTGAGCCAGGCACCATGCTTAGGAGCTGTTGGCCAACATAAAATGGATTCCATTTATTTAGTGAACTTTTTGTTTTACTCTGTTTTGCTTTGCTACTTTTTGGTCTTATTGTTTATTTAGTTTGGAGAGAGAGAGAGAGAGAGAGAGAGAGAGAGAGAGAGAGAGAGAGAGAGAATATGAGAATGAAATTGGATGGGTAGGGAGGTGGTGAGGATCTTAGAGGAACTAGGTAAGTAGAATGAACATAATCCAAACAGACTGTGTAAAAAAAATCCATGGTTACCCTGATATTAGAACCAGATAAAGACTCAGCAAAAAGAAAGAAGAAAAGAAATTAGAGGCCAATCTTGTTGATGAACATAGATAAAAATATTCCCAATATAACTGAGAAAAACATCTCAATGATTATGTGCCACGATCAAGTTTAGCTTCACTATAGGGATGAAAGGGTTGCTCAATGTATGCAAATCAATAAATTGTAGAAACTCAAGAAGAGAAATCACATGACCTCAACAGATGCAGAGACCTTTGACACAGTAAAACATCCCTTCATGATAAGAGCTCTGAAAAAACAAGCAATATAAGACAATATCTCAACCTAATAAAAGCGGCATACAACAAATCTACAGGCGGTATTGAAACATCAAAGCATTTCCAAGTAAATAAGGAGTGAGACAAAGCATGGCCACTCCCCCATTTTACTCAGGGCAGTGCTTGAAGTCTTAGCCCATGCAATCAGAGAAGAAAGGGAAATAAAAGTGATGCAAATAGGAAAGGAAGACGTCAGTTTGTCCTTATTTGGAGATGACATGATCCTATGCATGAAAGACCCTAAAGATACCATCAGAAAACATTTGCAAATTACAAACACTCAATGTTTTTGACAAAGCAGTAGAATGCAAATTCAGCATAGACAAATCAGTAGCTTTTCTATATACAAATAACAAAGTCTCCAAGCAAAAGATCCTTGAAGAAAAATCCCATTCATAACAGCCTCCGTGAGTACCTGGAATAAAGCCAGAAAAGGAAAGGCCTCCACAATAAAAGCTTTAACACACTGAAGGGGTTTCAAGAACATGGAGACACTCATGTTCACACATTGGCAGAATTAATAATTATGAAAACGGCTACATACGTAAGGAAATCCACAGATTCAAAGCACTCCACATAAAAATTCTAATAAAATTCTTCACAGATATATTTAAAAACCTCTGAAATTCATATAGAATCAAACTATTCCAAATGACCAAAGCAATCCCCAGAGAAAAATGCTGAGGAGGCCGTGGCTAAGTTCAATTTACACTACAGAATAATGGTAACAAAACAATACGGTTCTGGAACAACAACAGACAATGGGTAGACCAGATAAACTGAATGGAATAGAACTGCCAACTATAAAGACACACATCTACAGCCACTTGAAGTTTTATACATATGCCAGAAACATACACTGGAAGAAAGAAAGCCTCTTCAACAAATGGTGCTGGAAAGACAGATTTCCACATATCAAAGAATGAAACTAGATCCATGTCTCTTGCCTTGTACAAAAATAAATTCAAAAGGGATCCAAAATCAACGTAAGACCCAAAACTTCAAAATTACTAGAGGAAATTATCAACAGAATATCTCAAGATTTAGGCATCCACGAGGGTTTTCTGAATGGTTACCGATAGCGCAGAAAATAGAACCAAGAACTGGCAACGCAGAGACATAAGGCAAAAGGTTTCTGTGCAGCGAAGACATTGAGTGAGGAGACACCCTAAAGAGCAGGAGAAAATCTCGGCTACCTATATATCTGATTAATGTCTAGTATACAAAATACCTCATAAAGCTAACTATCACTAAACAAAATAATACAACCAGTGTGGTGGTTTGAGTGAGAATGGCTCATATATTTGAAAACTTAATCACCACTCCGTGGATTGTTTGGGAAGGATTAGGAGGTGTAGCCTTGTTGGAGGAGGTGTGTCGCCCTTGCTGGGTGGGCTCTGAGGCTCCAAAAGCAGACACCAACCCCACCTCTCTACCCGCTGCCTGGGAATCAGTTACTGTTCCAGCACCATGCCTGTCTATTTCCTGCCCTGGCGATCATGGTCTAACCCTCTGAAAGTGTAAGCAAGCCCCCCAGTTAAACGCTTTCCTTGAAGAGCTGCCTTGGTCGAAGTGTCTCTTCACAGCACCAGAACACTAAAGCAATCAAAAAAATGGATTAATAATACGCACAGCCGGTTCTCAAAGGCTGAAGTACAAATGGCCCATAAACATAAATTGTGTCCAACCAACATCACTGTATCAGAGAAAAGAAAGCTAATCCTATGTCTGGAGCCGAACTCATGCCGGTCAAAATGGCAAGAAGTGTTGATGAGGATGTGGAGAAATAAAAACCCTTATTCATTGCTGGTAGGCATGTAGACTTGGGGAGTCGCTATGGAAATCAGTATAGAATTATCCTCAAAAGTCTAAAAATAGAACTACCATATGACCCAGCTAATCCACTCCAGGATATGTATCCAGAGAGACAGAGACAGAGACAGAGACAGAGAGAATGAAATTTGTAATTGGGTTGTTTGCTGGGCAATGGAAGCACATGGAGATCCTAAGATTAAGTGAAACAGTCAGGCTCCGAAAGAGAAACGCCGCACGCTCTCACGCGTTTGTAGACCTAGGTTTTCACAGAGACCCGTCAAATCTGTTATGTTCACAGGCTGTGAGAGTAGACGTGAAACTGCCTCAGGAAATGAGGAAGACCAGCAGGAGTGGCTGTGAAGAGAGAGGCGGGGGAGTAGGGCCGCTGAGTACAGTCAAAGTACATGGCATACTCGCATAGAATGTCTTCAATACAACCCAACGCGCGATGTACAGTGACCACACGCCTACAAAAATAAATATTGCTGTATAGTCAAAATTATTCATTGGTTAATTCATCCTCAGCCACCAGCACGGAACCTGATGTTTGAACAATTACTTTCTTTCCACTGCCTTCCCCAAGGCCTCACGACTTGTTATGAGGTCTACACCTGCTGTCCTTGGAGTCTATGTATTGGGCTCCACATCCCACAGCAGATTCTTTCGCGTTTTCAGTGAGTTTGAACTTCAGCACCACTTTGAGAAACAGACAATTACAATAAAATGGTAATATCCATTTTTTTTTGAGCATTCATTACATGGTAAGTTGTCCTGGATGGTCCCTTGTTCATGTTCCTTTATCATATACAACAGCCCAGCTGGCTAAGGACTGTCATCTCTCCATTCTACAGGGGAGAAAACTGAGACTAGAAAAGGCTGGGGAACTAAAGTCCTCTTGCCTCCAGATCCTCGGGAACCAAGTCTGAATCCAGAACACTCTTATTGATTATTGCTCTCCCTGCCCCCCTTCTACAGATGGAGAAACTGAGGCTTAGAAAGTTTGGAGGGCTTCTCAGAGTCACAGAGCTAGTAAGTAGCTATGTCTGCCCTCTCCATCCAGTGACCAACCACCACCCCCCTTTTATGGTTCAGGGTATCCAGGGCTGGGGAACTTGACCGACGGGGAAGCAAGGTCCTAAGACCAGAAGACCCCAGGAAAGCAAACTCATCAGAACATAAAAGACGCACTGTGCCACCAGCCCTCTGGAAATTTATGCAGGCCAGAGAAATACTGGGCTCTGCCTGCATACTTTTGGCAGTCGGAAAGACATGTGACTCATGGTGTTTATAAGGAACAGACTTATAAAGAACCCACTTTCCTCTGGCCAGTCTGAGTAGCTATAGCACCACGGAATACCATTGCCCGGGAGAATTCCAGATGAAACAGAGTAAACCAGCTCGGGAACAGACACACACAGAAGCAAGATGTAGCACGTTTGCAAAGACACACACAGAAGCACAATGTAGCGCTTTTGCACAGACACACACAGAAGCAAGATGTAGCGCATTTGCACAGTTCCACACAATTCCAGGAAAGCTCTGCACAGAGGCCAAGAATGGCGGATTAACAATGGATGAGAAAAAAGCCCAGGCTCTCCCCACTCAGGCTGCTGGGTGGTGTGGAATGTCTTCAGTTTGCTTCTCAGGATATCTGAGGAAACCCAGGTCGGGTAGGCAGGCTCACCCATGAATCCTGACTGCCCAGATGAAGAAAAGGGGCCAAATATTCCAAATTAACTGAGCTTCAGTTTCGCCTGGCATAAAATAAGGCCTATCTCTCAAAGACTTTCATAAACTCAATGAGATATTTATTATAAATTTGCATGCCCCGGGGCTGGTCTCTCGGTCATTTTCCCTCTTCCTAAGACCGATCTTTCCCATTCCTTCTGATAATGACATGCGCAGAGAAAAACCTGGCTTTTGTCTTAACGGATGTGCATTCTCACCCTCTACGCACAACACCCCAGTGGGTAAGCACGGGCCCTGCCGCCAGGTGGAGACGTACCAGGGTTCTCACTACTCCAGGTCCCATCCTGCTTTGACCCAGACATAAATGGTGTGTGACAAGATCGCACATGAAAAGCAACTTCTGAACTGCAGCCACTGACCCCCTGCTTAAAGCAAACATATGCAAGCCAAACCAGCCAGCCAGATTGGAGCATCCTGAAGGGGCCAACCCACCAGCAGGACCCAGCCCTGTCATGAGTGAAACAGACTTCCTGGCTCTGTGGTTTCAGACCTGAACTCTCCCCATGTGCCTCTACATGGCTTCCTGAGAGCCTCACCACACAGTGACATTCACGGCATCCCGGTCAGCGGGGAAATGGGCGAGGCCGCAGGAAGAATTATATAAGCCTCCTTTTTTTTTTTTTTTTTTTTTTTTTAGCAGGAATGGGTATTTTGAGAAGGAACTGACTAGATGGGCTGTTTAGCAGTCTTTCTGGACAGGCTGTGGGAAGTTGTCAAGCAGCTTCCTCTCTGGGTCTTTCAGGAAGCAGGGTTACCTAACACCACCAAAGAGAGATGAAGATGTCCAGGCTTGTTGGACCAACCAAGGAGAGCACAAATGTGGACAGAGCTGGAGCCTTCCTGACCAGGCTCCCTTATAACATGCCAGGAGGCCAGGTGTTTGTAAACCATCCCTCCCTCCCCCCAGCTGGCTCTCCACAGACAAAACCTTTTATCCACCTCAGTGTTTCCATCCAAGAGAGGAAACTGATCAAGGATGAAGGAGGCCTGGCTTCCACTCCCCCACTTCCTTTTTCCATGTTAGACATTACTAATCAACCACAGATCTCATCGGCTGTGAGTCCCATGTTGAATTCTTTCTACAAGACTGCCTGAAACCACCAGCAATGGTTGATGGGAGATGGTTTCCAGCGCTGCATCCTCACTCCCTCTCAACTGCCAGCGAGTGAGCAGCATGTGAATGTTTGCCTTGTGAGGTAGACCTGCTGAGATCGAAATATTCCTACACAGCCACGGGCTCTCTGGACCTTAGTATGCAGGGATTCTGCTTAGCTAAAGAGTAGACCGTTCATATTTGTTTTGGGGAAAAAAAATCACAAGTACTTAAGAATCTAGAGCATACAAGAATGCCTGCAGGGGCTGGCGAGATGGCTCAGCGGTTAAGAGCATTGCCTGCTCTTCCAAAGGTCCTGAGTTCAATTCCCAGCAACCACATGGTGGCTCACAACTATCTGTAATGAGATCTGGTGCCCTCTTCTAGCCTGCAGGCATATATGCAGACAGAATATTGTATACTTAATAAATATTAAAAAAAAAAGAATGCCTGCATTAAACATGCCCACAGACAAGCTGATCTTCTCGGAGCCCATGGTACGTTTGCCTTTCTCAGCCTCTTGGGAGTGGGAACGCGGTCCTGTGCTTTAATCTGGCCAATGATCAGTGAGCAGAAGTGGCGTGTATCGTATGCAGAAGGTCATCACGCACTCCACCACGTTTCCCCTCCACCCTGGTGATCATGGGAGCATATGCTAAGACGCCACTGCTAGTCGGGAGGGTCCTTGAGGAACTGGGATGGACATTTCCTCGTTAATGACCCATGTTGAACACAATCACTAATGAGAAATAAAACTTTTTTTTTTAACGTTGGGTTACTGAAAGCTGGGAACTGTTTGTCGCTTTGGCATTGCTTTGCTTAACCCGATGCCTACACAGCGCCCACTACCAGCCATTCTTTGGATTCTATCAACGACCTTCTGAAATGGGAAGCATATTACTGATCACACTGTGCACATGACATTCATGTATAAATAATGCCTATGAAGTATATACAAATAACGTCGAGAGAAGTAAGACAATTAGCTGGCCAACTAATCATAAAAAAGATTCATATGCTCTGATCATGTGATTTTTCGCAAGAGATGGGACGTATCAACAAGGCCTCACTGAAGATTAAAAGCTGACTCTACCCCCTTGCCCCTGCCACCTGTGGTGGGTGAGGGATCTGACCCCCCTCCCTTACCGGATGCAGCACTCTAGAGAGTGGGCCCTGTATCTCCTCTGGGCAGCAGAGCAGAGTTGACCCTATTGACAAGGGCACTGGTAAACCAGCCCTGAGAATAACGAGCCTGGAGATCTGGCTCCACTCCTCATCTGCCATATGGTGGTATGGGCATGGGAGAGATGATCCCCCTCCCGCCCCTTGCCACTATGGCATGTGGGAGAGATGGCCCTAAGGTCATAAGAGCAGGAGAGCTGTCCCCTCCCCTCACCAGCTGCAGCACTCGTACTGGGGTGAGTGGCCCCTGTGCCGCACCTGGGAAGCACAGTAGTGATGTCCCTGATGGTGTAGGCGTTGGAGTGCTGTCCCTGAGGATCTGAAAGCAGGAGAACTAGCCCCGCCCCTCACCCATCGCTGCAAAGGGTGAACTAGCAGGGGCAACGCTGGAGAGCTCACCCCGGTGCTGAGGATGGGGACAGAGCTGGCGGGCTGACCAACCCTACAATTACTGAGACCCAGAACTAGAGTTATGAGTTGGTTAACCCCAACATCCACCCCAACCATGATCTGCAGGACAGGTGAAGGTGCCAGTCCTGCAGACCCAAAGCTGCAGGACTTTCATGGCATAGGGCGACAACAAGATATCCAAGAGGGGTCCCCAGTGAAGGCCCAGCATTAATAGTGTAGAAGAAACCAGAGACCTCGACCAGACCAATGACTCTGCAATGAACACTTGCAAGAAAAGATACATGGACAAAAGTGCTTATTGCATGACTCACTGGGCCACATTAGAGTCTCCATGATGAGATGTTTTTTCCCCCACTCTTTTCTCTTAAATTTTCTTCTATTGGGGGGTTGCAAGGGCAGAAGGAGGAATGAAGGGAATGAGGAAATGAATGGGATTGAGATGTATGACATGAAAGACATGAAGAATAAAGGAAAAGAAAGTTTTTTTTTAAAAAAAAAGGCTGACTCAACACCAAAATCATTTCTGTGATAACCAAATACAACCACTTAAAAATAAAACCATAATTTACCACCGTAGCCTTCTAAATTAAGGATCACACCCTTCTTCGCAACAGTCACCCAAATCCCCAGATCCAGCCACGCCCTACCCCTGAATGCTCCCATCATCCTCTCTGCTTCTACTCACACCTTATTTATGGAAGCACTTCCTTCTGTTCTGTAGGCAGTGTACAATTATTGAAACCATCCTCCCCAGTTCTCTTCTCTCAGATGACAAGATTCTACACATTCCGGGACAGCCTACCCAATAGACGTCCCTAGACCCTTTCAAGCTATATATAATTATTATTATTATTTTAGGAGTGTTATAATTTTAACTCCTTCTAACACAATGACACTCCACTTCTGTTTCTACATAAATAGCCTTATTGCAAATGCTTAACTGTCAGCCAACTTTATAATTTTTGGAAGCAGGCAGAGTAGACACTACACACATAAAAACGTAATAGATGTCTCTGCCCTTTCATCACCATATAAATATGTCAGCGATGAGATAGCGAGAGGAAACTATCTCTTTGACTTTGTCTTGGAGGAAGGCAAACAGCCAGTTTCTAGTCCCAGAGACCAACTGGTTACCAGGTTTGTATACACTGTTGAGGTCTGGGTTGCAGATACACGGAAGTGGAGTGCCCCCACCTACTCCCATCACTTCCCATCATGGCCTGTCCTGAGGCTCCTCCCTACTCCCAACACACATCCTTGCAAGAGGAGAGCTCAAATCCAGCTGGAGAAGATGGTTAGGGTGCCGGATCAACAAGACTGCGCTTATTTTGAAGAGAGCTTTGAAAGTTGTGAGATCTGGAGCAATCAGAGAAGGCTTCCAAATGGAGGAGATGCAGCTTACTTAGGCCAGGAAAAATGGCTCATGGGAGGACTGGCCCCGTGTGGAGCAGCCATAGCTCAGACAGGAGGAAGGAGGAGCTGAGATCATGAGACTGGCCAAGCTGTAGACCGCAGGAGATGAAAGCAGAAAGAGACTGGGAAATGGCTGAAAAGCCACCGGCGGGACCCAGCCGTGTTCTCCTCTCTACCACTGAGAATAGCGAGTTTGGCTTTAGGGCTCAGGGTCCCGCTGAGTTGGGAAAGCATGGAAGGGGTCAATCTTTCACTCTCCTGTTATCTTGATCAGGTTGGCACACACATAGAGCTAATTCAGCCTTCAAAGAGACCCGTCTCCAGCTCTTCACTGCAAAAGGGTCTGCCGGAGAAAGCCCGTGTCTCTCAACTCCCTGGGATTTTTAAGCATAAATTCCAGCGTGGGGGAATGTTGGAAAGAGGGCACCGGTGATGGAGCCGTCCCAGGAAAAGTATTCTCGCCTTTCCTCGGCCAAGGAAAGTTTCTGCTCTGGAAAAAGCACCTCACCATGGACTAAGCTGTATGGTGGAGGTTAAAATAGAAAGACGCAGTTTGGATGGTCTGTGTCCTGCTTTTAACTCTGCTGTTCCTGGGCCAGAGAAGAATCTTGCCCCTCCTGATTGTGAATACGCATATTTCTTTAGGTTTCCAAATAATATCCTGCTTTTTAAATATATATTCGATTCTCTTTATTTAAAAGGCACTGGCTGGTTTGGATTCTTTAACTGGAAGATTTCCATCCAAGCTTTCCATATTTTAAACTAAGAGACAAAGGAGAAGGAAGGGAGTAAAGGGGAGGACCAGAGGAGGAGGAGGAGGAAGGAAGAGGGAGAAGGCAAAGTAGGGAGAAACAAGGAAGAAGGGGAAGGGAAAGGGGAAGAGGAGAACACTCACTGAGAACTGCTGGATACCCAGGGCCAATTTACCTTATTTAATTCTCATAGTCAGGCTCTCTGGAAAATACTCTCCGTCTCATCGTTATAACAAAGCCAGAACAAGTCAGCGGCTGCTTTTGGAGCTATAAGCTCTCAAAGGGTAATGGTCACAGTCATTGATTGTATCTACTAGGAAGGACACACCAAACCAAAAGCAGATATCCAAAGTCTGTTCTGTTGGTACAGGGACTGTGGTGCAGAGAGAAGGCTCCCTGGTGGAGACGGACCTGGATGTCTCCAGAGATGACTTCATTGTCAACTTGACTGGACATATAGTCACCTGGGGGTATGTAGCTCTGGATGTACCCGTGAGGGTGTTTCTAGAGAGGTTTAAAAGCAGAGGGGATGACCTATCCCTTATATGCAGGGCACTGTTCCCTGGCCTGGGGTCCTGGGCTGAATGGAAAAGGATTAAAGAGAAAGTGAGGTGAGAGACAATACTTGCGTCTCTCTGCTTCCTGACTGTTGCTGGACCTCTGCCTCCCGCATCAGGATGACCTGTATCCCTTTGTAAACCATGAGCCAAAATTAACGTGCATTGTGTGAGTTACTTCTTCTGCCCTGCAGTTTGTCACAGCAGTCAGAAGGAAAATGGACACATCTCCTCTTCCCCGAATCTCATGGAGCCTCTGAACACATATGTCCACGTTCACAAAAGGTACAGCTTACTGCTCCAGGCCTAGAGGAGATGGAGTGTATCACTCGCATCTACCTTTTAGAAAATGAAGCCAAACAAAGCAATTTAAACGGTGCCTATGAAAACAAGACGACAACAACAAAAACATCACCATAAGCTGTATAAACAAGAAAAAAAACTCAACAAGGAAGCTCATTCACAGCCTCAACCAACACTCAGAATGCACAGCCTTGATGAAGCAAAGCAGAATTAAAGTCACAGATAGTAGATTTCATAGCATAGAGGGGAGGGACCACCTCAAGGGGGGTAGGTAAATTAAAAGCATAACGTAGAATTTAGCTCGGCCCTGGGAGGAAAATGTAGCTCAATTAACTTTGGGGAAAATACAGATTTCTAGTGCAGAGGCCACAGGAACCATGCATCTGGTTTGTTTGTTTTTTTCCACCTGGTGCGTGCTGTGTAGCTAAGATGCCCTCATCCGCACATGGCCAGAGCACACCTATCCTGTCTGAAGACGCTGAGGGGAATGGCACCTGCTGGGGCAGCTGCCTGCTCTTCTTTGAGGCCTGGAGAGTAGAAAGCAGAGAGAGGGGGTCCCTAAGGGACGGTAGAGTGGAGCTGGGACTCAAAGGACAATAGGAGATTTCTAAGGACACCTGGAACTTGAAGAGGGTCTTCTAAGGCAAAGGAGTCTAGGCGGTGCACCACCCCAGCTGTAGGAGAGACAGAGCTGCAGGGACCAGGCTGAGCTGAGGCCAGCAGCTAGGCTGTGAGTTGTGCCCAAGAATAAGCCAGCAAATCTGGGCTTTACCCTGAGATGGTAACAGGGAGAGGCTCAGCTTTGACCAATAAACCTGGACTGCTGGCGGCTCTGAAGCCCGAGTTGGAAAGAGGCCAGGTAAAGGAAGGGGCTCTCCCATCCTTATGAAGCCCAGACACCAGAGGGTTTAAGTGGGAGAAAAACAACCACATGCACGCTCCTTATCTCCCTTTATTTCCAAAAGAAACATGAGTAGAAGCAAAACTAACCATTCCCCAAAGAAGGGAAACGGCAATGTGATGCCCTGGAGTCTGTCCTTTGCCATTTCCGTGTAGCTCTAGGGTAGAGACGTCCCTGCTCAGCACAGATCATGAGAAGCCATGATTGGCACCCGAGCTCCCGCCCCCACCCTTGCAGCATCTGAACCTTTCAAGATACAGCGTTGTGGTCATTGCTTGGCCTCTGCCGTGTTTATGGATGCTTTCGTTCCAGCATTTTCCCAGCCTAATAAATTAGGCCTAATGAGTTGCTTTCCTGCTGCATTAAAAAGGACATGACTGCATGTTTTTCATAAACATGTTTCACCATAAATCTGCTTCATCTGATCGGTGAGCCAATTCTGCCTGCAGAAAAATATGAGATTCTTCCAACGGAGCTTAAAATATCAAATGTCCCTGCGAGTGACAGTAATAAGAGCAATGACAGAAGCCACCCCCATTTACCAATGATGTTAATTTGCTTCATGCTCTGCATGTCTTCACAGCAAGCTCACATATGGGTGAGACTAACCCTGCTTTACAGGTGAGAGACCTGATGCCCAGCCACAAGGCTCAGATTCAGGGCCCTGCAATTGATGAACAACATAACAGGCTTTCGTGCCAAGATTATCTCCAAATTTTCTGCTCTTTTACACCAGCTTGTAATACAAATAGGTAACTGTGGTAGCTAATTCTCGTGGTCAGATTTATTGAATTGGAAAATGCCTAAAGCAGTAATGTGTGTCCCTTTGAGTGTATCTGTGAGGACACTTCCATAGAGGACTACCCGAGGACGGAAGGGCCATCTTGAATGTGGGCAGCACCATCCCATGGGCGACGGCCGCTGGCTAAATAAAAGGCAAATATGAAAAGAAGCGAGTTGAGCACAGGCATTTCCTTCTCTCTGCTTTCCGAACCACAGAAATGTGGGCAAGCAGCAGCTGTGAGCTCCGGCTACCCTGCCTTCTCCATTATGATGGACTTTATCCCCTCAAAACTTGAGCCAGAATAAGTCCTTATTCCCTTAAGTGGCTCCTTGTTGGGAATATGGCAATACCAGTGAGAATAGTCACTGGGACAGGGAAGGGTTAATAGGAACCTGCAGAAAGGACCTCCAAGCCTCTGTTTGAAACCAGCCTCAGGTGAACATGAGGGAAAGCATTTAAGCGGTCCCCAGATGCTGGCTATGCAGGTAATCGGAGTGCCTGCTCTTGATGGATTTGCCAAGGCTGGCTGCCCACAGTTCAGGGGAAAGCTGTGGTTGGAGTGAAATGAAAACCCTGCTGCCATGAGCCTCTGGTCACAGGTACAAGGAACGGGGCACTCAACATTGCTGGCCAAATAACGCCAGAGAAATCTAGGTGTTTGTGGGTTGTGTCGATGGTCAGTGGACAGTGAATGAATGGACAAAAAGCTAAACAGACAAAGGCAATTATGTGTTGAAAGTGCACATAATTGAACATATTTTTAGGTAGATGGACAGACGAATGAGTGGAAGTGACGGTGGGTGGATGGACGAAAAGAAGGAAGGAAGAAAGGAAGGAAAGAGAGAGAGGGAGGGAGGGAGGGAAATTTGATTAGTGGGTGGTTAGCTGGACAAAGAGCAGACACGTTCTCCAGAAGCCAAGTCACTGAATCACTAGAAGCACAAGACTTAAAGACACCGATGACTCAGGAAAGAAGATGGGGAGTTGTTTTCCAACCCAAAGCTAATCTTGCCCAGACCAAAACAGAAAAGAATTTTAAGTTACTTTATTTAAGCTGTATTATTTATCTCAGTTGTCTTAGTAAAGTTGATCTCAACACTGCCACAATGTTGTCTATTCATATTGCTAATAAGGGAAACGAATGGGGGTTAGAGGTGTAGCTCAGCCTTCCTAGAATATGCAAGGCCTAAGTTTGATCCAACCTCTCTCCCCCTCAAAACACTGAAGAAGAGAAAATGGAAACAGTGCGTCCATTTGTGGGAAACAGAATTCTCCAATCTCCTACCTGATTCTCAGCACAGGGAATGACGGCAGTCCTATAAACCAACACACCAGTTTCCCCCCACAAGTTTCATAAGGAACTTCAGTCTGGGTAGACAATGGGTCACTGGGTTTCCTTCTAATTGACTGGGGAAATATTCAGCTGCAACATTGTTTCTCAGAGTGATACAAATACTGACCATATGACATGACTATTTCCTCTGTGTAATTAAATACCAGTTTATGAGATTTTTAATGGCCACATAGTATTACACTCAATGTCGGCAGAATAATAGATCCAACCTTTCCCCTACTGCTGGACATTTGGGAATTTCTAAGTTTTTAATTATTATGATCATCACTTGATTAAAAATATCTTGTCACGGAAACTTTGTGTTGTTCCCTGGAAACTTTTCAAATTTGAAGTCCCAGGGACTGGAGAGATGGACTAGCAGTTAAGAACACTTGCTGCTCTTACAGAGGACTTGAGTTCGGTCCCTAGCACCCAGGGAGGGTGGCTCGCAACTGCCTGTAACCCTAGCACTAGGGGACCTGACGCCTTCTTCTGGCCTCCTCAGATACCTACACTCACGTGCACATACGCACACATAAATTTTACACATAACTAAAGAATAAATATTTTTAAATCTCTTGGCTGCATTTAAAAAAATAAAATTGAAATCTAAGAGATGACATTGCTCCCTCCCTGGGTGCCCATTTGCAAACTTTCCCGTCCCCACACCTGGCTGCAGGTGAGACAGTGAAAACGCCTCATTAGTCCACCCTTGCAGCCTCATCCGCTAGCATTCGCGCATGCCACTGGCATTTCATTGCACTTCTCTGCATGTTGGACAACCGAGTCTGTTGAAAACTGTTTTCATTGGTTTTAGGGAAGTTGGGTCTTGCCTCTAATTGGCTGCAAACGGCCCACTCTGCTGTTGACTTTATTCGTTCATGCCTCCCCGTGTGTTCTCGCCTCCCAGCCTGCCGACTCTTCACTTGCAGAGCTGACTTTTATTCTCGAAGCCATAACACAGATGCTTTCAGGTTGTCACCCTGCTTCCTCTGATGATTCTATGGTATTGCTTCTTCGTCACCGTGACTGACTTTCCTGTCGCATCACACGCACACAGCACACCAATTTATTCCCCTTTGGCGATACCACTGAAACCGCATCTTGTGTTTCGCGGTCATGGTGTAGACAGATGCTCTGAATCCCACTGCTGGCTCTGCGGATGCTGTTAGAATCCTGCCTACAGAACTGAAGTGGGAGAGGAGGCTGGCTCTGATGGACAACTTGACTGGATTAAGAGACCCCTAGGACACTAACGGGGCACAGCTGAGAACGTGCCGTGAGGGTGTTTCCAGAGAGGATTTCACTGGAGGAGAAAGAATACCCTGAATGGAGGTGGGACCATTCCACAGGCTGGGGGAAATGAGAGCACCAGCATTCCCAACACTGTTTCCTTCTCTGCCTAGGGGCGAGCAGGCAGCCTCATGCTCCAAGGCCAGGCCTTTCTGGCCCGTGATGTATTATACTCTCAAACCACAAGGTGAAATAATCCTTTCCTCCTTGAAGTGGATTTTTGTCAAGTATTTGTTCACACGATGAGAAAAGTAACTGATGTCCAACGGAACACACAAGAGCAGGAGCCTGGGGACAAGGGAATGGGCACGCAACAGGCCGTCTCTTGACAACACCGGCTGACAAGCACAAAGGGGCATGATATCAGCAGGTTATCACCTATCCCAGAGGTGAGGTCTCCTGGCCACAAGCAGGTCTGTACAAATGTCAGTCCGACAGCCATGATAACAGAAGCAGCAGAAGAGGCATGCAAACTAGAGGCCACAGTTGGGGTTAGAAACCTCACAGTCATCTGACAGGCTTGGGCCCTTTCATGTGGCCTCCAAACATGACGTTTTCCTCTCCCCAAGCACTAATCAAGTGGTTTTGGTGATGACACCACAGTGAACACTATATTTCAGGTGTGTCAAACTAAGTCTGCAGATGCCATGCACCTGGGGATGGCTGTGAATAGGGCCTAAAATAAAATCGCTAACTTAGCTAAAACATTGGGAGGGGGTTAAACTTGATTGTGTGGTCCTTGGGCATAAACTTTGTAGATGATATCACGTCACAAAGTCAAGGGACTGAATATACCTTCGGGCCTTATCTTGCACCAAAGGCCTTCAAAATAAGCATCTGGGTTGTCTTGGAACCGTTTTTAAGAAGTGGGGGATTGGATGTGGATTTGGTATGTGATGTGGCTAGAATGTCCCCTCCAAAATAAAATTCATTTCAGAGTTGTCATGGTAACGGTGATGCATGTAGGACCATAGTTAGGCCATGCGGGCTCTGCACACACCCTCTGAAAAAACTAAGGACCTCTGCAAGGAGAGGTGTTCAAAGCCTGTTGCACACTCTTGACACTTTTGGGGTTTTATTTGTAGCCCAGACTAGCTTCAAACTCAGGATCCTTGTTCTCTAACCCTCTGAGTTTTAAGATTATAGATATGAGCCACAATGCCCAGCCTGAGACTCATCTGAACAGTGGGGATTTTTTAATTCCTCCTAAGATATACTTATTGGCAACAGGCAGACATCACCTGAAAAGAAAACTAGACATGAACAAATGAGCAAAAGATGGAGTTGCAGAAATACCTGGTGACTGAATGAGCAAATGTACCCCTACTTCCTCTTTCTAGGAAGAAAACTGTTCTCCTGGGTCATCCCACAATGCGGGAGAGCTTTTTCCTCTCAGCACTCACAATGCTTCTCTGCAGAGAATGTTTTCCAAACCCAGGATCCTCAAAACTCGCAAGGACACGGTCTTTGAGTTTTGCAATGCAAGAACCGTGTGGACCGGCAGAGTGAATGCGTTACCACGAAGGAAGTAGTGCTCATGTTCCACCGCCCACACCTGCATTAGTGAATGCATTGGAACAGCCCGGGTCAGATGTCTAGGGGCATATCTCACGAAGGCTGAGGATACAGCCATTAGCAGGTAAGGTAAGAATAGCCGTCACGCGGCACCTGCGGCACCTGCGGCACCTGCGCTGTGAGCATGCCGCGCCCCTGCCTGTGAACATCGCAGAGGCTGTTCTGCTGGCTAGCAGATGCATCCTTCAGGCTATCGTTGCCGCACTCACCAACATCTCTCATCGGCGGTAAGTAAATCCACGCTGAAGAATATTCTACCAACCAGAGCTTGAATTTTATTAAAGTATCAGGTTACAGACACGGCTCAGTAGATAAAGTGCTTGCCGTGAAGGCACGAGAGCATGAGGGTTATAGCCAAGGACTCAAGTTTAAAAAGCAAAAATAAAGCCAGGCGAGTGGTGTGCACGGGAGATAGCGATAGCAGGATCCCCAGGGCTTGCTAGCCAACCAGCATAGCCAAATCAGCAATCGAGAGACTGCATCTCAACAAAGTGGAGAGTAACCAAGGGAGACACCTGACATTAGCTTCTGATTTTTCCATGTATGCCACGGTCTCCTGTGCACATGCACACATATACACACAGTAACAATTGTGGTATTTCCTTTTACCGCTGTTAAGTGGGTTTAATTAAATAATGACTCTGTAGCTCAGAATCAACCCCATGTTAAAAAGCAGAAAGGCTGGCCCATGATGACCCAAACAACAGACCTTATGTGAAAAGTCAAATACAGACACTAGTGAGCGAAATATGGAATGAAAAAATAAAGTGTTTCCCACTAAGCCCACCATCAGAAAGACAAATTTCATGGTGGCTGTTTGTGTTTTATTTAAGTTAGATTTTTGCTTGTATATCATTTGTAAATTTATCTTAGAGTTAAGAAGTATAAGACCTTATATAAGCTGAAAGATTTGTACCTAGTCTCCTATTTACACACTTTTAAATAATATAATAATAAAGGTAGCTTGAGTCAACACGGGGCATCCTTGGGAATGCTTCCCCTTATAAAGCGGCTGTATGCTGCAGGAGTAAGCACAACACTGGTCCTGGGCCTGATAAACCACAGCTTAACCACCGCGGCAAAGGCAGCAGCTGGCTGGCAGACTCCCTCTCCAAACCTTTAACTGGTGCCGGGCATGGCTGGGCACGGGAAGAACCTGCCTTGGTGGGTGATTTTTAACCTGAAAAGAAGGTCTGCTTGTTTGTAAGTCCTCTTTGTAAATATTGTCCCGGGCTGGGCAGGAAGGGGCAGGTTTTCAAAATACCCATAATCATCTTCTTCTGCATATTCCTTCTGCCTTGGAGCTGACTTCCAGAATGCAAACAGCACCTCAGCAGCCTTGCCAGGCAGTGAGTGAGAGAGACCAGCCTTCCCCGGGGCTGATGGGATCTCTGATTTTTATCGGGGTTCAAAGTCTCTTCTTTGAGCTGTTTAGGGATAAATCTGCCCCTCCTGCTTTACCATAGTGTGGGAGCTAAGGGGAGGAGAGGTGCAGATGCAGGAATTGAAGCCTTTGTGCCGGCAAAGCCATAAGGGAGCACGCAAGACCAGTGCAGCCACGGTGGCTCTGTACGCAGCCAGAGAACCTTTCCCCTGCCTTGGCTGCTCTGAAGACATGGCCTTGTTTCCTCCTAAGTCAGAGAGGCATTGAAATTCTCCCAACAACAATGGAAGCAACAGCCAACCTGTTCCTTTTCCTTGTCCCTGGGTTAGGGTACTAGTTCAGGTACTGTGCCTGTTTGTTACCCAGTGGAGAGAAGGATCTTGGGCTTCATCATTAAAGGGGAAGCATCTACTCTGACACCAGAATCTTTCCCCAGGTTTTTAATGTTCACCTGAAGTGTGAGGAAAAAAAAAACCTGGAATCTATTGGGAAAGATGTGTGTTTCAAGCAAGCCTGGTCCTGCCTGGAAATTGGCCTTGGGATAGTTAGAAAAAAATCGGTGAAGAAACCTGGTCTCCTCGGCCTCCCATCAGAGCTGGAAGGAGCCTAGAGATCATGTAGCACAGGTTGTTCTTTCACAGTTTGGGGACAGGCTCAGAAGAGCCACCTATCACAGCTCACACAGGTTCTTAGTGTTGAGGCTTAAAACACTAGACTCCCGACCCCTACCTGCAGGACTCTTTCCGGAGAACCACGGTTACTTCTTCCACACAGGGAGACACAGTTTAACACATTCCCCATTCCCCAGCTGAGCAGAACCATCAGTTACAGACCAGGGGAAGACATACAGGGAGATACAGTTTAACACATTTCCCAGCTGAGCAGAACCATCAGTTACAGACCAGGGGAAGACACACAGGGAGATACAGCTTAACACATTTCCCAGCTGAGCAGAACCATCAGTTACAGACCAGGGGAAGACACACAGGGAGATACAGCTTAACACATTCCCCAGCTGAGCAGAACCATCAGTTAAGGCGATGGTCCTGAAAAGGCACTGACTCTTTCAGCAAGACGCAATACAAGGAGATCAGAATGTTCTTAGAGCCAAAAGGAGATCTTGGGAGATGGAGACAGCTTAGTGGGTGAAGCTGAGTTGGTGTGCAATCCTGACAACCTGAGCCCAATCCCTGGAGCATGTGTGATTGACTCCACAAAGTCCTTTTCTGACCACCATACATGCATCCTACCTTAACACATAGCTAACACAATGCAATAAAAGCAAAATCTGTAAAAAAAAAAAAAAAAAAAGAGAGAGAGAGAGAGAGAGAGAGAACTTCTGATATTCACCAAATTCCAGATAGGATCTTTGAGACTCAAAGATGTAATTTATCCACAACAGAAACATGAGGCAGAGGCAGAGAGAAGATCTGTGGATTTGGAACTCAAGAGAGTCCCAAGATTGTACACCACACCTCCTTACACTCAGAAGAGACGGTGAGACCTGTTTCTGGCCGCTACCTGAGAATGCAGACTGCCAGAGGAGAGAGGAAACAGTTACAATCACATTGGGGACTCAGACTCTTACTTTGAGCCCTGGAAGGAATCAGCAAAGAACAGCGGTGCCCGGAAGCCATTCTGCAGAAGGTCTGCACCCCATGCATGTCCCAAGTGACTCATTCCTGTCCCAGTGCCTTTGCAGAGGTGCAAGCAAAGATCTGCTCTTTCCTTGGGGTGCTCCTGCCCTATGGAGAGCAGCCAGGAGCCCCTCTGCTGCTCTCTTCCCCCCAGCCAGGCCCAGTCAAAATCATAGCTACCATGTTGGAATGAACAACCCACTCAAGTAGTGGCCTTTGCTTCGACTCTAGCAAGGGCTGGATCCAGCAGCAGCATTTTCTAGGCATTGGGTCCTTTTCCTATCAGTGACCAAAGAGGTTGTGACTACAACTGGTCCCTATTTAACAGGAATGTCATCTCTCATTGATGCTAGCTCAGGCCTGTTTGTATCATAAACCCCAGCAATACATCCTAGACGGAATGCTTAGGTCCCTCCAAGACATATGCTGAGATCCTAACCTTCAAGCTGAGCATTTATTACCTCCTCTGGGCGGTAACTAGGCCATGTGTGTGCAGCCCTCATAAAAGGGATAACACCTTTACACAAAGACCCTGGGAGATAGAGTCTCTCTTTCTTCCACCATATGAGAAACACAAGCCAGAGATGGTCCTCATCAGAGCCCCCCATGCTGCATCCTGATCTCAGGCTTCCAGCCTCCAGAAGCATAGAAAGCCAATTTCATCTATGAGCCACCCCGTACTCTATCACCACAGGCCAAAGTGATGGAGACAAGGGCTCTGAGAGAAGGCACCAATTCATTTTTTTTTTCATCTCTCCACCAAAACAAGACTTGTTACCATCACTGTACACACAAAACTAGGGAAATCGGGTTGGCCATAACTGTACCAACTCCCGCACCAACCAGGGCCAGGACAAGAACACACGACCTCTGCCTTGAAATCTGAAGCCATCTTGATTCCATCCCAGGACAGACATGTGGACCTGCGAGGAAGCTTCCAGAACATGTACCGAACCAGAACGGTTTATTTCAGTCTCTTAAAGAGTCACTGGAAAGTTCCGTCACTATTCTAGCTAGCCTACACCCCACGGTCATTATTTTAAAATGATGAAACCAACTATGAGATGGTGCCGGCGCTGGAACTGTGCCCCTGTCAACATCCGGTGTGTGGGCAGGCCCCTGGGAGCCATGCTGCTGATGCAGTGGCTCCCAGCGGAAGCTGCCTTCTGGGAAGGTTGGTGTGTCTGTCTGGAGTCTGGAGTCAGACTCAGGCCACGGAGAATGGTGAAGCGGCCACTGGGTTTTCTCTGTTCTCTAGCTTTGCCCTGTAGCCACCGATAGGTTAAACCAGGTTTCAGGATCTGCGGCTGAGATTGCGGGGCATGCAACCTCCCCCTCTCCCATCCTGCCTTGCTGCCCCACTTGTCCCAGTTATCCCAAGGAGATGAGCTGGCAGCTAGACGTCATCAGAAATGAACTCGAGGCCATATTGGCAGAATTAGGGCTTGGGCAGATAACAACGTAATGGGACATGTCATTATTCCCAATGCCCTAACGGAAGAGTGATTGTATCAACAGTGGGGCAGGGGGTTAACGTCAGGATGCCGCCCCTTCTCCTAACTTCCTGTCTCTCTCCAGACCCATCTATTTTCTAATACAATTTTCTAATACAACTCTGCAGCTTCTCCCAACAAGAGGCAGAATCTAAATTTCTTTTTTATGGGAACTGACTTTATTTCAGCTAAAAGGTAAGGTAAGAGGAAGGAGACTGCAATAGTTACTTTTTGTTGCCTTGATTTAAAAAAGTAACTTGTGGAAGAAAGAGTATTTTGGTTTAAGGTTCCAGGGGGATAAGGTCCATCCTGGTGGGCAGGCACCGCAACTGGAAAGGGAAGCTGAGAACTCACATCTTCAAACGTGAGGTAGAGAGTGAACTCAAAGTATAGCCAGGCTTTAAACTGTCCAAGGCCTCTCCCTGTGATACTTCCTTTACCAAGGCTGCACCCTCCTAAATCTCCCAAACAGAGCCACCAACTGGAGGACCCAGTGTTCAAAGGTCTGAGTCTGTGGGGGAAGAGTTCTCCTCTAAACCAACAGAGAGGAAGAGAGAAATGTAGCATTAAGCTGAGAGGTACCGCAAGGAGACAATGCAGGCTGTTTCTACCTCCCAGAACTTTATCAGTCACCATGGGGACAAATTCAGACTTTTATCTGTTGAGAATGACAGGCATACGGGTACCATCACCCTTTTCCCTCGGTAGACCGCTGACTCGAAGGCCAGACACGTAGGTGAGGCTGTCCTAGACCAACCAGCTCCAAATTGTCTGCCAAATAATGTAGACCTAAGAGCTCATTAGGAACCGAAAACCCCGTCTTCATCAGTGAAACCAGCTGGCCAGTCCACAGGCTGAGGATAGGATGGTTGTTTGAACCATTGACCCCGGCTGTGCTTTGTTCCACAGTAATCGTATATTTTGAGAAGGGGTGTTGGGAATGCCTCACAGGGGAGAGGATGCACCTAGAGAGGACCAGGAGGAAAGAACAATGGGCTGTTGAATGGCTGGTTAGAGAAAACAGCACATATAGCAGGCCAAAATGGCAAGGAAACAGCATTATGTCTAAAGGCCCAAGAAAAGCCCCGGTGTGTTCCTCGAATCTAAACTGGAAGGGGAGCCTACCTGGACCAGACGTTAGAGAGAAGGATAGTACCCAGCCACGAGATGTTTCCCCAGTGGTCCCCAGACCGCTGACTCAATAGCCTCAGTTTATCACAGATCATTGGCAAGGTATCAAAAGGAGCAAAGTCGATGCATTTGGCCCTGTGCTGCGGACTGGAATATCTCAAACATGTCCCGACACAGTGGGGATGTCAACTACCACGCAAGTTTCCTCTCTAACTCTGATTTGGAAAAAAAAAAGTGTTTTAAACTGTGGTTCACATAGACCCCTCAAGAACAGAATGAGGAAGGTGTCCCGGCATAAGATGAGAAGAGATGTAAGCCTATTTTCCAGGATTTGGGTTGGAGGCAGTGCTTTTTGAGACAATGTCTTTCTATATCACACGCCACACCTCAAACACTGGAAAGAGAAAGACACTCAGAGAACCCAGAGAACACTGAGTGATTTCACCTGCCTCTCCTACCATTTGTGAATTAAATCCAGCATAAACTCCCATCTCCCGAGAGTCCACCGATGATGCATAGAGGCTCGTGGAGTCTGGGGCAAAGGTGAAAAGGTCGTGTGTGGCCTCTGCTGAACGCTGATGAGACACCTAGGGGAGGGCAAGCCAGCCAACTCTGCTGAAGGACTTCACGGTTCCAGCACCAGGCAGCCAGCACCCCAGCGCGCCAGCCTAATCCTCTCTTGGCTAACCCTGCGAGCAGAATCCCTGCAGGCTGGCCCCAGCCTTCACTCCCAGACGTATCCAGGCTTGGTTTGCTGAGAGGGAGCCACTGGAGTTGGCCCAGATGATCAGATCAAGTGTCTGCCTGAATTCCGACCGAGCTGGCTTTATCACATTCCTGTTATCTCTGTGCTGGTAACCGGATCAAATATACTGTGCCTGGCAGCACAAGTCAATGGATAAAGGAAAGATTGTTCGATAGAATTGTGCTGGCCTAACAGGTTAGTAAATTGAAGGGATAATGGAGTTAGCATATCTTCTTGCAACGTGAACTGAAACGAATTCCAGACAGGTCAAAGAGCTTAAAAATCAACTCACGAATCAGCAGGGAGCTCTAGAACTCTCCTTGGTAAAAGAGATCAAGACACAACTAACTGATAGGTTTGGCTACATGAAAATATTTCACGTACCATATTTTTAAAGTGAAAAATAGAAGAGAGAACTTCACAAATTTATAGGCATTGTAGCCATTATAAGAAACAATATGAATACCGCATAAGTAAGCGTATAAGATGAGCTCTTGACTCGAAAATTATTTCAGCCTTGCCAGTAGTAAATAATTATAATTATGTGTTGGCAAACAATAAATAAATATCAATATGATTTTTCACCCGCTAAAATGAATTTTTAACTTTAATAAGATGGGTTGTTGGTGAACCTGGACCTATTATAAGCAGTGATGGTGGAAATTTGAATAAATATTTGGAGGTGCCTTAAAAGAAGAATCACACTTTGACCCCATTCCATCTCTAGGAATCGTTCCTAGGTGACTATATCAAAACTGAGGGAAGTGCAACATTTCCCTCTAAATGTTTTAATAATGAAGGATTTAGCAAGGAAGTAGATGTCCTTAAAAGAGCAACTAAACTGATGATTTTTAAAGTTGAGACAAAAACTTAAAACTATGTACGTGCATGTTAAAGTTGCATAAGTGCATTATAAAATCTCCTAATAACCCCAGAAAATTATTCATCAAAACTCCGACCATGGCTCTCGTGTGGTAGAGCTAGATTCCCACCCTCCCACCCCCGTAATTTCCAGATGATAAATTGTGCTGGTTGGTTTGTGAACTTGACACAAACCTAGACATATTCGGGAAAAGGAACCTTAATTGAAAAAAATGCCTCCACCAGATTCCCTATAAACAAGACCATAGGACGTTTTCTTGACTAAAGATTAATGGGGGAGAACCCAGCCAACAGGGAACGGTGCCACCCTTTGGCAGGTGGCCCTGGGTTGCATAAGAAACTAGGCTGAGAAAACCAAGAGGGGCAAGCCAGTAAGTAACATTAATGCATGGCCTCTGCAGAGTCTCTGCAAGTTCCTGCCAGGACTTCCCTCATTGAGAGGCTGTGACCAAGAGTTGTAAGATGAAATAAATCCTCTCCTCCCCAAGTTGCTTATGGTCATGGTGTTTTACCATAGCAATAGAAACCGAACTAGGACTTACATCTAGCTATGTGGTGGTATTATTTATATTGTACGAGCCTGTTAAATGTGCACGCATAGGCAACATGTATATTCTTTTAAAACATTTAATCAGATATCTTCCCTAGTCCTCAGTCATCGCTTCTTTCTCCAGAAACTTTTAAATCAGATTGATTTAGTATAGTACCAGAAGATACCCCTAAATATTAGTACGATGAGTGGTTGGATAAACAAGGAGATGAATGAATGACTTTCCAAGGAAATGAATGAATGACCACACACACACCTGGGCATTTTCTTTCTACACAGTGGCTTTAAAAGCTGGAAACATTTTGGCATTGCACCCATGTTAGTGAGGTCACGTTCTCTTGCAGTCCTGAAAAACCTCGAACCCCTAGGAGCTCATGGCTCCTTCACTACACCAGGCTCTCTGATCTCTCTTTGCCCAGAATGCCCATCCCTGATCAACAGATAAATTCTCATTGCTAATGTTCAAATAAGCTTCAGCTTCCTCAAGAATGAAGGCGCCCTTCCCAGCCCTTTTCCTCCCTGTGTCTTTTCTGATCATATATTATTCTCATGTGATCGCACCCCACCTGCTTCCACCGCTATCTCAGGGTTAGAAGAGGCGGTCATCTGGTTTGTGCCCCCCCCTCTGGTGCGCAGCTGATTAATAAATGCCTTTAGAAGGAAAGGCCTAAGCAAACGCGGTAGCTCATGGTTTTATCAAGCTCCCTGACAGAGGCTCAGAGCTCTTAACCCCATCTAGATCCTTCAGTAAACAGGTCAGACCGATAGATGCACAGGTGGCTTATCACACCCCTAGATTGGGACACAAAGCACCCACCAAGAGTCCTGCGATAAGAGTTTTTCACCCAGAATTCCATAGTCTGCTCCTTCCTTTCCTGGCCGTCTCCATTGGAGCACTCTGGGATAAAAATGGGAGCACGGAGGGCAGACACTAGTGGCCCTGGATCTCACCACAGTTCACCATTTAAGACTCACTCAACCATTCTGAGAGTGACCAACAAGGAAGATAACCCAAATCTCTGCTCACTTGCTTAGTTTTGTGAATAATAATAATAACAAATTGCAAAATAGATCAAAAGTAATTTTATAACATTCTTATTGAGAGCTACCTAAAATGCCACAGTATTTTAAAGAAAGTGTTTTTGTTTTCGAGCAATTGATAATGCTGTTGAATTTTCAGGGTTCTTTGCTTGGTAACCAGTGATCTAGCATACACGTGTCTAACCCAAACCCTCTCTAGTCTTCCCAATGCACTTCCAGACTGAAGTTTCCAGGACCCCCTCTCTCCACCAGCCTGTGTCCGATCCACTGCCCAGTGATGTTCGTTGTATCCCCTGAACTCCACTCAGATCCGTCCACACTCTCTTTCCCCCACTCCCAGCTTCTATAGCCTTGCCCTGACCCCAGCCTCCTAGCCTCCTGTGCCTCTTTTCTTGCTAACCATGGCCTATCAACACCACCCCCACTCATATGAATCTTCTGAGAGTTACCGGAGGGATCCTCTTAAAATAAAAAATAAAAAGAACCTTTCCCCTAACTCGTACTTCAGTCTCTACCAGCCAGACACCTGCAGCCAGAATCCCTGACTATTGTCCCTCCTGAGACCCTCACACCCTTGATTCAGGTCACCGACCACAATTAGAAGCGTCTGCATGTGTGCTGTGTACTGCTTCTCCCTGATGTCCCCCTCTGGACCACACTGTCCACACAGCTGGAAGATGGCAGAGAGGGAAGACCAGGTAGGGTGCCTGAGATGTGCCCGAAGTGAAACACACGCTACTTTTGAAGACTTGTTATAAAAAGGCACACTATTCTCAGTATTTTTAGAATGACTACTCTCTATGAATGGTTGTTGAAGTTGCAATATTTTGTAGGCGTTAGACTATGAGAAAGTATATTGTGAAAATTAATGAGCTTTTTTATATGCATGTGTATTATGTGTTTATATATGTGTGTGATTGTGTGTGTGTGTGTATACATGCGCACACACACATGGAAGCCAGAAGTTGATGATGGGTATCGGTCAACCACTCTCTAAGCTTATAAATGTTGAGAAAAGTTCTCTTGCTTGAAGCCAGAGTTTTCCAACTCAGTCTAGCTATTCAGTTTGCTCTGGGGATCTTTTATTTCTGCTTTCCAAGTGATGGCTGGGATTACGGGTGGGCCGTCACACTCATCCAGCATTTACATGGATGCAGGAACTCTGAGCTCAGGTCTTCATGCTTATCTAGTACTTTATGGCTGAACCATCTCCCCAGTCCCACAAAAATGAATTTTGCCCACCCTTTTCACGTTCACAGGATGACTAGAATACTCTAACCTTGTCTAAGGTTCCCACAGGACTTCTATGGAACCGTGAGGCTTTGGACAGTCGTCTCCCAGTAGCCTCTGGGATATTATGAACCAACTCCATCATCCTGCTAAATTAGTCAGCTTAAGTCAAGTAAGCAAAGGATACGTTTTGGTTGAAAAGACATCCTGTAGAAACCGAGCATCCCAAGAAGTTTTGGAGAATCAGGAAAAGCTTTAAACATCATAAGAGACTACAGGATGAATATGCTGCCCCCGTCCCGATTCCTGACACAGAAAGCAAGGATTGCTCAAACATTACAGGGGGTTATTGTCAGGCAGTTGAGATAAATGTTGTTACCTCAAAGCCTTGAGGCTTTTCTGCATGGCAATCGATCCCACGTCCCTGGGAGTCAGCACACTAAGACTCCCAGATGCTTCCCATGCAGAGACTCCTGTGAGCCGCTTCCCATGGCTCTGGTGGCCATGAGTAAGCCTGACAGCGTCACTTTCCCTCAGGTCTGTGAGTCTACTCAGTACTGGAAAAGTTAGCCTCTCCATGGGGATTCTGGAATGCACTGGCTGCCAGGACTATCACCATCTAAGCCCACCTGCCCTGGGAGCTAATGGCTGCCTCCTGGCCACTTGGCTTCTCCATTCAGAGCCACTGGGGTTAAAGGCTTAGGCTTACAGACTCCTCCCTCGGGGTCTCATCTCCAGTCCCAAGAGACTCACAGACCTCCAAATATTCACTTCCAAGCTCCTGGGCCTTTGGCCAAGGCTCTTGCTAACCCTCTCTGGCCAGCACACTGCACTCTGCTTTAGAAGTGGATTGCATCCTTCAGGAGGTCTGCAGCCTCCGAGAAGCCTTCCCTGCGGAGCTGTTTGTGCTCTCCGCAGTGACACCCCATATTGCTTTGTTCACACCCTCTTACAGCCCAGATTGGAAGACGGCTGTCTGTCTATCTCTCCAGCTAAGCTGTGAGCGGCTCCATTGTGGAGAGACAATGATGTTATCCTTAATCTCCGGGGGTCAGAAAAGGTCCACACTTTAACAGTGACTGCCTTGGGGTTGGAATTCCTTTCAACTTGCTCTAGCGACAAGGATAACATTCCCCCTAAACACGTTCTGCCAAAACGCAAGAATCAAGCCACAGCAGTCATTATTAAGAATGTGGCCTTTTATAGGTCCTGCGGCCTGGATCCCAGGTTTCAGCTCTACCCCTTCAAACTGGGTGATCTTGACTAAATCCTGCCACCTTACTGGGCCCCCTTCCAAGTGCAAAATGGGGCAAAGGTCTGTCACGGTTGTCGTGTAGATAAATTGAGGTGGTGTGTACAAAGTGTTTGACGTGGACCTAAACTTTGCAAATGCTCAATAAACCCCAGATAGTAATTTAAATGGCAGGAATCACCTCAAGGCCACAGGAGCACAGACATCTCAGAAGGTGACAGGTAGTCACTACCTTTGCCCTACCCCCTGGGCAAAATATAGAAGAATGAGCATCGCCAACCCTGGTGGCCCAGGCCTGAAATCCCAGCTACTCAGGAGGCTGAGGCAGGAGGATTGAAAGTTGAAGGTTTGCTAGGGTTATACAGTTAGTTGAAGACCAGGCTGGTAACTTTCCTTTGAAACAGTGTCTCGCTAAAAGGAAAGGGAGTGGGAGGGGGGAGGGTGCAGGAAAAAAAATCCTGCCAATGTGACATGACTGTCCCATGGTATGGTTAGGGTTTTTATTGTAAATATTAGAGAGAAAAAGAAAGGAAATGAACATGGCCAGCAAAGTGGACATGATCAGGGCTGGAAAAACGAGAGAGAGAGAGAGAGAGAGAGAGAGAGAGAGAGAGAGAGAGAGAGGGGGGAAGAAGAAGAAGAAGAAGAAGAAGAAGAAGAAGAAGAAGAAGAAGAAGAAGAAGAAGAAGAAGAAGAAGAAGAAGAAGAAGAAGAAGAAGAAGAAGAAGAAGAAGGGAGAGGAGAGGAGAGAGGGTAGAGGAAGAAGGAGAGGGAGAGAGAGAGAAGAGGAAGAAGAAGTAGTAGTAGTAGGGAATAGCAGGTTGTAAGAAGGGTGAGTAGCTGGGGGAGGGAAGGGCCAGGAGGCTGGCATGGGGGACTTTGATATACCAACCACAGATATATAACCACGGAGCAATAATGCCCCTTCTGCCAGAGGTCAGGGAAATGACTCCTTTTGCATCTGGGAACGACCTGGCTTAAGAAATTCCTGAGGAATGCTGGCTTTTCTCTAGCCACCAGAAATCCTCCTGGAGTCCAGATTTGAGCTCATTTCTAGATATTTGGACAGGCTGTGAGACCTAACAAGAACTATGTATGTTCCTACTCCATGCTAGTCACTGGCAAAAATTGTACACAGGTCTCTACTTTGTGCCAGGTGGGGATTCTGTTTCTGAATGAGGCAAGGGCCATTGATTGCACTCTCGGTGATGACAGAGAAGTCATCTCCAGCTAAAAGGAACCACATTCTCCAGAATGATCGCCAGTCAACTGTGAAAGAAGCACAGACACTGTTCAAATTATGCCTCCCCCTTTCGGTCCCCAGATCCCAGTGTCCTCAGGCAACCTCCCCAAAGCATAGGCTCGGGTTTATGCTTGTGGAGCAAGATTTGAAAGAAGCATCACCTCTGTTTTTATGCCAGAAATAGCATCTTATTTAAAGCAACAGTAGATGGGCATGTTTAAAGGAAAAAAAAAATGCTTCGTTCCCCGGACATTCTCAGAAAATTCCAGATGTTGATACGCAGCCATTTGTACCAATCCTGCCCTATGATTTTAAAATCTGAATCAGATGTAAACTCTTCCTCAGCCACCTGAGAAGCCTCAGCACATATCCAACCCGCAATTACGTGGTCAGCAGCATCATCGAGCTGTTGGGAGTGATGATGCGTTTACATACCAACGATATGGCCAGGCCTTTGTGCTTTTGCCAAGCCATTTTGGTAAGAAGAAAACCAACTATCTGGAAATCCTGTAGCCCAAACCCTACAACTGCTTTTTCTCTCACTACCTAGAACAGAACAAAGAACAAAAAAATCTCTTATTTGGTATCAGGGCCTTTTCAGAGTCCTGGGATATGGGCTGAGGATGTAGCTCAATCAGTGGAAAGTTTACCCAGCATGCCCAGGACCTTGGATTCCATCCCCAGTACCATGTACACTGGGCCTGATGGCATACACTATATCCCCCGTACTTTGCAGGTAGAAGCAGGAGAATCAACAATTCAAGGTTATCCTCAGCTACAGAGTAAGCTCTCGGCCAGCCTGGGATGCATGCAGTCCTAGAGAAGGGGTAGGGGAAGAAGTCACAGGCACAGTGGCATTGTGGTACCATGAAATCTGCCAAAGAGCCTCCTGCAGGCCACTTGTTTCTCCTCAACCAGAAACATAGGTAAGCAAGGGAAGAGGAAATGGGTAACTTCAGTTCCTGAGTCAAGTGCCTCTCGTGCCCCAGCTCCAAAGAGTCTCACATCCCCAAAGAGTCACAAGTGCCCTTAGCATCCCAGAGGCTTGCTTGAGCCACCATGACCGAGGGTGAGGCAAATAAAATACTCACGCTAGGTATAAAATATAGAGAACATCTCCCAAACAAACAAAAACCCAGAAAAACAAAACGTGAGGAGGGACAGAAAGCTCAGTCCTTAATATATAAATGATACTGCAATCCAACATTTAAAAATACAGCCAAAACACCCATGATAGAGCCCAGGAACAAAATACTAAGTGAAAACAGAATCAGTTTAAAAAGAGAAAAAAGAAAATAGACTCAGTATAACGGCTCATTTTCCCCCTTTGCCTCCGGTTCATACGCTTCCCAGTGTGCCATGAGTGGCTGTGGAGTCACTCAGCTGTGAAGAGCAAGCATGAGTCAGGGCGAAGAGGAATGTGTGACCTCACGCGGGGTTGAGCAACGGTGGAGAAATGCAACATTTTGCTGAGTCACATGGAAATGGATCTGAAACGTATGGATTAAATTCCTCCGAAACCAACATGATTCTTCAAGGGAAGGAAAGGAAAAGTACTTAGCGGTGGTGTCTGAGGTTTTTTTGAACCCAATCCTCTGGAAAATGAGCACACGTGCAAATTACTCAGTGCCTGCAAGCCAGCTTCGAAATGCGCTGGTCACAAACCACTGGCTTGTTTAAAAACATTTTTCCCCCTGCTCAAGCTTGCTCTCTCGGCACTCCTGCGGGGGCTGATCATCTCTACTGTTGGTTAGAGGAAGAACAGCTGTGTCCCACCACACCGAGAGGGCAGGAACAAGTGTCCCACCAGACAGTGTGACAGGTGTCGTCTGCAGGAGGCAGGCAAAAGGGCAGGGAGATGGCTCACCTGGTAAAGCGCTTGCTCTCCAAGCATGAGGAGCTGGATTTGATCTCCAGAGACAGTGGCACGTGTTTATAATCCCAGCTCTGAGGTGGCAGGGACAAGAGGATCTCTAAAGTTCACTGACCAACTGACAGTTGAATCACCAGGTTCAGCGAGAGGTGTTTTCTCCAAACAGGTAGATAGAGAACAATTGATATATTGACCTCTGGCCTCTACAGGTATACACATACAAATACATGCACATACGCAGACACACAAACATTCTTTGATAAAGAAGGCAGGCAAGTCATGCCTTGAGCTAAAAGCTGAACAGAAGCGCCACACAGGTGTGTCCTCAGATCCCATCTGCAGGTACCTGGCCCCTCAGGAACGTGGAGGGAAGAGGTGAAGTCTACTTATAACCAAGCAGTGGCCTCTACACCCGCGTCAAGGATGACTCAAACTTGCCACCCGCTAGTCTCCCAGACAGTTCCATGTGACTGAGAGAACCAGGGTCTGTGGTCACCTCTGTCGAGACACCAGGGCAATTCAGGAACTACTCTGAGTATAGCCCAAGGAAAAGCCTAGGAAGGCGGGAAAGGCAAAGACTCCATGCTTTGGGAGCCCGTCTGCATACAGGGTTCTGGCTGCTGTGGCAATGTGGGGTGAAGGCCAGATGCTCCCCCAGAGAGAAGAGTCATTGATCACCCTTTTTCTCCAGCCTTCCCTAAACTGCCCAATAGACAGAAGGAACTCCAGGCAACCACAGATGCCTATCCCTGGAGATCCCGTGTGCCAGTATGCTGCGTGTCTCTGCCAAGTCTGGGTGATTTCTAAGTTCTCTGGGCTAAGCAAGACTTGCTTTCGTCATCTTAAATACTGTATATGGTTATGCTGGAAGAGCTGGAACCAGCCCCAGAAGTGACTTTCCAGATCCCCTTTAAAATGACTGGGACCACTCATCAGTGATGGGCAGGTTCTATTGAAATGGTGCTCCACTCAGGGTATCAGTTTCCTCCTTAGGAGAGAGTTTTGTAGGGGGCTCACAAGAACCACACCTGAACTACCTTGCTAGCCAAACTCTCCCATGCCAACCTATCAGCCTTATACCCCTCTCCCCCTTCTAGGGCCTCCTCCTTCAAAAACACTTGACATTCAAACTGGGCTATCTTGCTTTAAGGAAAAGAGGTCCAAGGTGCTCAGTAGAATGTGTTAACATTTTACATCCAGGAAATAAACGATTCTTTTTCACTACAGATGAAAGTCTAAGAGGTTTAAGGCTGATTGACAGGTTTGAAAATAAACAAGCCTATTTTTGCAGATAGTTCACAGCTGTATTGCTTCCTCCCAGGGTGCGCTCAACTGGCGTTTTCTGCCGGAGAGCCTTTGCCAATAGCAACCCTTATCCTCTGTATTCTTCAGGTTAAAACGTGCAAAAGAACTCTGGTCTTATTCCTTTGGAAACTGATGACACGCACATACAGACACCATTAAAAAAAAAAAAAAACAGCAAGACATTGAAATATTTGAAAGACGCAGCAAGATAGACCATACTGAAACTTAAGATAACTCCACTAATATGGCTGCCTGGAGCAAAACAAGAAGAGGCCGGACAAAGGCTTTTCAGCTGTGTGCCTGGGAACCCAGAAGGATCTTTGGAAGCTCTTGTGGGCCTCAGCACAAATACTGCTCCCCTCCTAGCCATAGAGACTTTTTAAAATCTGGTTTGTGAATGGGATTTAGTCAGATGAGAGGAATAAATTTTATAGTTAAAGTCCTCTTTAAAACCCATAGTGCAGCAGACAAAAGACCCCAAGACCTACCTACCACTGTTTGGCAGGCTTCTCCAATGGTGTAGCCCAAAGTCTGGGCACATCAGGGAGCCTGTGTCCCGAGTCACATATAAACCAGAGAGTTGCAGGAAGGGAGCCATTTAGTGCTGTTGGCCTTCTGGATCTTTCTCTGCGCCATTCTCTCTGTGGGGAGTGTTTTAAAGCTCCCCCCTCTCAGAATCCCATTATCGCCTATGTTAAAAATGGCCATTAACCCTTCTGGACTTCCACGAAGCTTCCTCGCTCCAGCTCCAGCTGAGTCAATAGCTCCTCTGATCCCCCAGTTAGTCCTAACCTCCACATTGTGAGTCCTCTATCCTGGTCCCCCTCCTGACTTGGAGGTCTGTCCTCCCTGTAGACTGTTAACTCTTATAGAGATCTTGGACCCTGTCTTCAAATCTACCTCCCCAGAAACTAATTCAAGGCCCATCACAGAGATGATCACAGACTTCTCTACTTTCAGCTTCCAAGTGTGGTGGTGGATGACAGGCAGCAGGAACACACCTGCATCTCCGGCACCCAAAATGCATCTGTCGTGGCCACCCCACCCTTGCGGGAATGCTACAAGGATGGGGGACTGCGGAAGACAATTGGACTTTAAAACTTCATTTTTTACTTTTTTATAACAATGTAATCTTTTAGAGTCCAGGAAAGTTATTTAAATGTAAACATGCATTCTCACTGTCTGGGACCAGGGTTAGATGAAATTCTTCAAATGATCTCTTAATGCCACCAAAATTGCATTCAAATGCTCCTGCCAGGCAAAGATAAATTGCCATTTACACAATAATCTCGCACTTAAAAGTAGCTGGGTCCAGAGAGTTTGGGGGAAATTTATTATGACAGGGAAAAGGGGTTCAAGTTATTTAGTCTGCTGATAAGACAGCTTAGGAATGACCATAATTATCTCTGGGAATTAGAAGGGTTTTTATAAGGTCATTAGAAGGTCATGGGCCAGCTTGGCTCCATCTACTTGGACATCAAGAATTGACTTCAACAACACCAAAATGAGTTAGTTGGAGTTACAGAAAGTCAAGGGGGTTTCAGAACCCCTCCCCGAGCTTGTTGGAAATGCAGGCCTCCCAAGTCCACTCCGCATTTGCCAAGGCAGAGTTGTGCTCTCTCAAGCCTTGCCGTAGCTTATGTGGATGTTCGAGCTCAGGAAGCTCCCCTAATGTAAGAAGGTAAGAAAGCAGGAGTCTGGAAGAGCCAAGGACCCTTCCCAAGATCTGGAGAGCCTTCCCAGGCTGGGAGAAGAATGGCAAGCAATCACCTTCCATCCAGTCTCCAAGGATGCTCCAGTCCCCATTATCTTTCCTGAGAAGTACAACCACATCAAGGGAAGTCTGAGTACTACCTTCATGTTCAGTATAATATCTTCAGCACCATACTCTACAGCTGCAGAGACTCGGGCCAAGAGAACGAAGCACTCAACTCAAGGCTGGACAGCTTGTAGTAGGCCACTGAAAAAGCCTTCAGATTTCCTGACCCTAGCAAGAGGATACACAGCAGTCTGCCATTGACACTCTGCATGGCAAAGCCACCAGTCTCTCTGCTCATGGCTTCCCTGTAATAGAAAATACCTGATAGCTAACTTCCTCAGCAGACGGAGGGAAAATGCACAGCTCTTTCCAATGCAGTTGTTTCGAGCACTATAAGGTTGCGGGTAATCCTTGTGGTCTCACTGCCCTTGCAGAAGATTCAAAGCAAAACGCCTAGTGAGTTCCCTAGGCAAGGAGCCTAAGAGAGAGAGTCTAGGGTGGAGAGAGAGATACTCGCTCAGAGCGGGTGCTTTTGCAGGGAAAGCCTGCCTAGGTTTCCAAGGACCCCTCCCTTGCAGGGCTGGGAAGAAAAGGCCATATTAGCTTCCTGGAGCCAAGCAGAACTTAGAAGAGCCAAGCAGAGTCCAGGGACAGGCCCTGGAAAAAAACAGCAGCAGGAAAGAGCTCCTCTGGGTGGGAAAGTGTGTTTCCTGGCACCAAGGGACCTGAGGAGCAGTGTAATGTATATTTGATGACATTTCTCAGCAAGCAGCCTCCGTGCCAGAGACCTAGGCTAGAACAAAGCCTGGCACCAGGGCAGACGGAAGATAAAGGGAAAACCGCAGAACCTGCCAGAGAGGCCAGGGTGGCCCCAAGGGAGTGATTAGACAGCAAGGTGTGGAGGAGACTGATAAAAGTCACCATGACAGCCACCATCCTATCCGAATCTGCACAGTTCCTACATGTAAGCCTTGGGGGGAGGTGATGATCAGGCGGAGTAACTGACAGGACAACAGAAAGAAACACATGGCCCTGAGAATTTCCCCCGTACCCTCGCCCAACTGCTGCCAACTCCACCAGAGTCAAGCGGGCAAGATCCCGTTCCGAGGAAACTGGAGCTGCCTTCTTAGTGATGAAGACCAGAAAAGACAGCTGCCACATCTCTCTGATAAGATCAAATATCTGTGTGTTTGCCACCAGGTGCAAAGATACATGCCAACCAGACGGTTGCAGTTAGGGAGTCTTGAGGGATGATGCTCACAAACACGACTTTGTTCCCTTAGGCCAGCCCACCTCCATGCAAACACGTGCCTTTGAGCTATAGATAAAATGCAACATATGCACTTGATCCACGTGATGCTGCTGGTCTGCCAGCACTGCACGGGACTAAAAGGGGTCACTCATGCCGCAGGCTTCAAGGGAGCCAACGAGAGTAACTAGAGTTGCCCTTACTTTCTCACAAAATGTCACCTTTGCCATCTGATCCGTCTGTCCCAAAGACTCAGACACAGCCGCCGCAGACAGAATGCTACAGAACCAACGATGAGCTCCTCTTCCACCCAGGCCACTTTCTCCCCTCGTTGGCCTTGCTTCCCTGGAGTGTCCTATGGTTCAGTCATTTTCTTACCTGGAAGCTACAGGGACACTGGAGATGGGACTCCGTGTGACCAGAAGACAGCCCAAACTTCAGGGTGAGGTGGGGACCCAGAACCTTCTTTTGTAGCCGCATCATCAGTGGATGAAAGTCAGAGAGAGACTCCCAGCATGGGTAGGCTGTTCATGAGCTCCATTTTCCTTTCAAGTGGAGGAAACAAAGCATCCTTCTGATCTACTGAGAGAGGGGACGAAGGAAATTCTGAGCACACTAGAATGGGAAACTGGCAGGAATAGATACAGGTGCATGCACACAGGGAGTGGGGGAGAGATCTAACTACAATACTGTGTGCTTGTAGCTCCACTGCCCAAATCTCTGTGGCGTGTCATATGCTAGTGGTTTCTACCAGATAGAACCCAAAAATGAGAAACTTAGGGAGACCTCCAAATCCAGTGAGGACCAAAATACTGTGAGCAAAGTGTCTTGGTCAGGTTGTCATGTCCGAGCAAAACTCAAGCATGTAAGAGAGTGTATGGTGGGACCACTCTAGTCTGATAAGGTCAATGTCTTTCCTCTGCAGCCAACTAGAACTTTATCTAGAAACAAGGTCTTGAAGACTCTCTCTAACCTGTACCCCAAGGGTGCTAGGCCTCAACAAAAGAGTGAGGCCCTGTAGCAGATCGTGTGAGAAAAAGTGCAGAAAGGCATGATCATCTAGGTCAAAGGGCTGGAATGATGAGGTGAAAATTACTTTCTTTTTTTAAAAAAAAACTATTTCCTCCAAGTGGGACAGGTGGAGAAACAATAAAAACCCTTCAACGTATCTTTCCGTTCCATCAGCGAGGAGTCAAATATGACAATAAAATGGCAATGGAGTCACTCCCAACTAATTGCGGAGTTAAGAAAGAGGCCACTGGGTGGCTAAACACAGCTCAGACAAAAGCAGAGCATTTTGAAATGCATATGTAACCAGGACCACTTTACGCGTGCTCTCTGCTCAGCACCGAACTTAAATACTTTGCTCTATACCAGTAATTTCCCTAGTCACTGATAGATTCACCTTGCCCTCACTGACTCATGACATTTAGTTGAATTTCCCAAAGTCACAGATTTTGCTCTCTCTCTCCTCCTTCCCCCCTCTTGTTTTTATTATTTATTATACATATTCTTCCATCACAAGCAGAAATGACCTTCTGATTTGTAATTTGTAATTTTTAAAATGAAGGAACACGCACACTTCTGTGTTTTGGTATGGTCAGTGGTTCTTATCCCCCATCAGAAAAGACAGATATTTGCAATACATTCATAACAGAAAAATTACAGTTAAGTAGCAATGAAACTAGTTTTATGGGCTGGGGGGGTCACCACAACATGAGGAACTGTATCAAAGGGTCACAGCATTAGGAAGGTGGAGAGCCACTGGTATAGGTGGTCCTGACAAGAAAAGCCCATGCAGTATCATTTCTTGCTAGAAGAAGGAAACAAACCCTCACCCAGTTCCCAAGTAATCAGTCTGAACCATCATCTCCTGGGCTAAGCAGAGCCCTCGGAAGCTGCCTACAGAGTCCTTTAGGGGACACTGTTAGGATCAAAAAGAGGACAGCTCATTTTGCACACCCTCTTAGACACTTCCTTGAAATTTTGTCTTATGTCAAATTTTTCTTCTCCATTCTGTCATAGACTGTGAAACTAAAGTACTGATTCATTACCATAGTTATTAAATTGCTTAATAAAAAATGGCCTTATGCCCTACACTGAAAGCAGTTTAGTTCTAAACCTAATTGCAGGTACTTTTATCTCACCGCCTGGATCGTAGAACAAAGGCTGCGCACCTGTCACGCCTCTGAGGGATCACCATGGTGCCACATAAGACTAAAGTGACATTAAGAGGTTACACAGACTCAGAAGCAAGCTGGAAGAAAAGCCCAGCCCCCGGCAGGGTAGGCTCCCTCCTGAGCGGTTAGTGCCTCCAAAAAGAACACCTAGGTCCACAGGTCTTTTAGCACCTCTCTACCTTCCCATTGTCTCAACACCTGAGTCGGTGAAGGAGGCGCCTGACTGCTCCAGACTCACGGCCACAGGCCCCGAGTGGCGGAAGTAGCTGGGAGCTGTCCATGGTGGCGCTGCGCCTGGGCACGCAGAGTCGCCTGTTCCCCGCCCGCGGGCGCGCCTGGGGTCCCTCTCCAGACCGCTGATTTGGAGACGACTCCCTGGCTCACTGTCTCCTGGACAGGGCTTCAGCCAGGCCGTGGCTCTCACACCAAAGCTTGGCTTTAAAAGGGAGTTCTTACCTGTGGGCAGAGTTGGCTGCTCGGAGTAGGACTGAGAACCTCAGACCTGGCGCGGGTGGAATATCCAACTCTTGGGGAACACGGGTGCACCGCCCTTCTCGTCAAGAACACACGCATTCTCCCGGGTCCATTCCGAAATCTCCTCGGACCTCGTTCCCAGAGAGGCGAACTGGAGAACCGCGCACGAATCCGGCTTGCGACCTGCTGAGACCTTGGTTTTTCTGTCTATCTTGTGCGACCCTTCTTGCCAGTGACGTCCGTTGCCAGGGGCCAACAAACATTCCTGCAGCGCTTCCAGTCTTAGTGTTTGCTTAAATATCAGCAGGGACCACCGAGGTCGTCTAACATCAGATCACCTCCGCTCGCCCCGTGCCAGCGCATCGCTGGGACGGCAGAGGCTGACGGCAGAGGGAACCCAGGAGACCTTGCCAAAGCGGAAGCGACAAGGTGCAGACTTGTGAGGCTCGCGACCACTAACCACGGCGTAAGCTTGTTTGACTGGGCTCCTTCCGAGACCTGCTTCGGGACCATCGCTTTTCAGTGAGAGAGTCGTTTGTGTGGGCATCTAGTGCCATTCACAGGAGGACAACCTAAGCAAAGCCTCCCGTCGAATGCGTTCCTGGACGTTGGTGTCCCCAACACCTGCCACTTGTAAGACGGGGGCGTATGCCCACCAACATACACATGGATAGACAGACAGACAGACAAACGGGCAGGCAGGAAAACAGACAGGCAGAGGCAGACAGCAGAGAACAGGCTGGACAAACAGGCCGACGGAGGGCAACGTTTTCCCTAAACCGAGAGGAGGCGCGGGAACCCGACTGTCCTCTCTCTTGCAAGGCTAAATCCATGCGCCCTCGCGCCCCAGTGCCGGTCCTCTTACCTCCGCGGTTCTCTTACCTACGGCTGATGACCGAGACAGTGCCACGCCTCGGGGACCTGGAGTGCAGCATCCCGGAGTCTGGTATCTGATCCCACGCGTCGAGCTCCCGAGCGTGAGCAAACGGGACGAGAGCTCGCGGGAAGTGAAGTGCAGATCCGGGCCTCACTCGGTACAGTGCGCCCCCGGCACCAGACCACTGCCACTCTGCGCAGCGGGCGCTCTTAGCTCGGCTCCGCGCGCTCACTGGCTTACTAGCTAGCTCGGAGCTGCCAGCCCGAGCCGCCGCTTTTTATAGCCGCCTTCCGGGGCTGGCTCCTCCCCACCCCGAGCCCCCGGCGCCCGCACTCATCCCGTTCCCCCCCCTTCCTACCCCCCTCTCGGGGCAGCGGTCCTCCCACTCACCGAGGTGGGCGGCCTGCGGGGCCGGACCCGGGCGGGCTCTGGCGGCCGCTGGGGGAGCCGCAGACCCAAAACCGAGAGCCGCCGCTGGGACGTGCCACGGCCACCAGGTGAGGGCGCTGGAGCCCAGGACGAGCGAGGCCGATCTCGGAGGTCTGTAGCAGTGAAAGCGCGCCTTGCACCCAATGGCCTCCCCAAGGGACGAGAAAAAAGAAAGGCCTGCGACTTCCACAGAGTCGCCACCACTCTGCATTCCTGCTGTTAGATTCCAAACCCTTCCCCCTTTTTGTCAGCTGACATAGCAACAGAATCCTAGAGTCGCCTGGGTCTAGAGGTCCTTTGGAGGGGAAGATGCACCCTCCAAAGATCTTGGTTTGAAAGAGGGTTCACTGAGTGCTTACAGGCTTGAAAACTAGAGTTCAATTCCCAGAATCAATGTAAAAAGCCATGGGTGATGGTCCTGGTTTGTAATCCCAGTGCTGCGGAGGTGGAGACGGGCTTGCTGGCCAGCCAATCTAGCCTACTAGGCAAGTTCTAGGTGAAAGAGACACCTTGTCTGAAAAACCAAAAAACCGAGATGGGCAGCTCTTAGGGTGGGGAGTGCGGTGAGGACACACCCCAGGCAGCTTGACTTCTGCCCTGCGACATGCATACACACATACATCCCAGAAGAAGGGAAAGTAGAGTGATCACACTTTCATGTACCAGTTTTCTGCACGTGCTAGTTACTTGACCATGAGCCTAGGGAGAAGATTTCAATGAGATTGAAGAGTGTGGGTGCTAATTCATAGCAAGGGCTTGCCATCCTGCATGTGGGACAGGCCATGGGTCAAAACAAGAAGGGACCACCTATGAGCTAAGTCTCTGCCGCAGGAGTCAGTCCATACAGAGTATGGCATCTCCTTAACACTGGGTGTCCCCGAGCATCGACTACTTAACCCACTCCGAGCCTGGCAAGTAGTGGAAAGCACTGGAGGTTTTCTTTCCAATTCATTTTAGTTCTAGGATGAGGACTTTGCAGTTCTACATCCTGTGCCCCCCCCCCAGGAACTTGTTACTCTGCTCCCCCCTCTGGTTAATGGGAGTCTCTAAATACACATTTTTTCCTCGCCTACCTGCCAGTGACCTGTGAGTACCACTATGCAGGAGGGGCTTCACTGTAGCCAGTGTTCTCCAGAGTGGGGAATCTAAGTCCGGGTCTTGGGGCCAGTTTGTGGTACAGACTTTGGAAGTCTTTGTCTAGGTCCTCTGGGCAAAAATTTGGGCACTACTTGGAACCAGGGAAGCATGTCTCCAAACCTTTCTAGAAAGCTGGAAACAACGATCAAGAAAGCTCAGTCTGACATCCAAGCACACCAGATCTGAGCTCTGTGGCAGGCTTCCTTTCTTGGCCCTTCCTTTCTAGCTGGAACCGGAACCCAGCCCCTTGTAAAGTGCCCATCCAGCTCTGTCGTGAGCTCTCACTGCATTCCTTCCTTTCTTAGGAACCCATCCCCCCAGGCTCACAAACACTGGGACCTGGGTTGGGTGTCCGAACAATGGGCTCAGTGGAGAAAAGTGTGTTTGGATCGGCCTCCTGGGAGCCACGTGTCTGACTCCCCGTTTCCAACTGCTGGAGCACAGTCCTGAGACTGCAAGGCTAAGGAAGAGCTCATTTCCACTGGGGCCTACGAGAGATGAGGAGTGGCTGGCCTCCTGTTTTAAGGGATGGACTCTGGGAAGTGCTGTGTCATGCTCTCTCCAAGATCCAAAGTGCCCAGCTCATCCCTCTGACACCCAGTTTTCTTTATCATTGACCAAAGCCTGGGGTGGGGTGAAAATGCTGACTAACTACAGACAGGCTCTGTGTGTCTACAACCGGACTATCGAGCCACATCCACTCAGCATGTCTGCTAGGTCCTCTGTGACAGACAGGATATGATGGGTAATTCTTTTGGGGTGAATACTGTCAGTGTGAAAGATGGATTTCCTAGCCACGCCTCTCTAAATCTGCGTGTAAATGCAGAGATGGGGGCTAGCTACAGAATGGACTGTTAGCTGTCTAGTTCTTGCCAGGATCTCCCCAAGAGGAAGAGCAGTTGTCTTGCCTGGGGGATGGAGTCACGCCCAGCCTCCACATCCTGTGAGGAGTTCCCACCACCTCTCCGAGATATGCAGCCCCTAGACCTCATCCTGGGTGTTGTGACATGCTGCCTGCCCCGTTCCACAAACGGCCCGAATCCAGCAGTTTTTCAGTCAGCCAGCCAGATTCCACATCTGGCCCTTAATGCAAAGGTCATCTCACTCCACCTACTGACCACTAAAAGCATGTCTGGGTGAAGTTTGAAGGGCCGGTCACACCTGTGGCTCCATTTCCCAAGCCTCTATTCCTGGCTTCCCGGGACTGAGGAAACAGTTAGAAATGAGAAGCACGATGGGGCTGAGTGAGTTGCCTGTAGAGCTCACAAATTCTAGCAGACAGAAAAATCCCCAGGACCTGAAAAACGCTTGGAGGAGAAAAAGAGCAAATTTAAATCCCACCAACAGGGGTCGCCCTTGGACGCAGAGCCTGAAGCTGGTGTCTGAGAACCGATATTCTGGGGTCCACATTCTAAAGTCAGGTTTCTAGCACTTCGAGTTCCTAAATTCCTGTTTTGTTGGAGGCAAATGAAGTCCAGTAAAGAGAGATAGAAAAAAAAACAAACAAAACTACCAGTGTTTCTGGAGAATTCACAGCTAGCAGGAACTTGAGACTGGAAGTCCGAAGGCTCATGCCAACCTTTCGGGAGCATGTAAGTGGATTTCTGCATTTCTCCTTCAAGGTGGTCATCACCATAGAGAGGGAAGTAAATATTAAAATACATGTAAGAATGTGTGTATGTTCTCACAACATTTATTTTTCCTAATTAGAAAAATAATTCTATGTGTTTCCTATTTTCAAAAAAAAAGTAAAAGAAATTTAGAAAACACACAGGGGCGTATCGCCTAGCTTCTAGTTCAATGTACCAGTGAGTTTACAATGTGGAATGTTTTTGTTGTTTTGTTTTTGTTGGTGATGCGCCCCACCCCCACTCCCAAGACAGGGTTTCTCTGTGTAACAACCCTGACTGCCCTGGAACTCACTGTAGACCAGGCTGGCATCAGACCAGCTACAATGTAAAAAGTTTTTTAAAAGCCAAGCACAGTAGCTCACACTGTAATTCAGATCAGTGGGAGGAGGAAAGAGAATCTGGAGTTCAAGGTCATTTTCGGCTACACGGAGTGTGTGTGTGTTGGTGGGTTTTAGAGACAAGCTCCGTCATCTGCAAAGAGGGAGCCTGAATCGAGAAAATGCCTGACACATTTGGCCTATAGGCAAGTCTGTAGAGCATTTTCTTGATTATCGATTGATGTGGGAGGGCCCGGCCAAGAGTGGGTGGTGGTATCATCCCTGGGCAAGTGGTCTTGGGGTGTATAATGAGCAAACTGAACAGGCCAGGGGGAGCAAACCAGTAAAGCAGTCTTTCTCCGTGGATTCTGTTCAATCCTTGCTTCTGGGTTGCTGCCTAGAGTTGCTGCCCTGACTTCCATTTATGATGGACTGTGATCAGGAAGCCAAATAAATAAGCCAAATCTCCTTCCCAAGATGCGTTTGGTCATGGTCTTTGTCACAGTCATAGCAACCTAACTAAGACGGGGAGTTTGAGGCCAGCTTGGCTACCTGAGACCTTGTCTCAAACAAGCAAAGAGCAAAACAAAAGCTTGAAATAAATTATATTTATCAATAAATAAATTGAAGGATAAAGGAGAAAATGATCTCTTCCAGTCAAAGCCATCTCTGTGAGTTTCAGTATATAGCCAAACATTTGCTCTTGTATGTTACATAGGGAGGTGCAGAAATGTATACATGTAGACAAGCATTTAACAAATGGGCTCCATAAGTTCAAAATCCTCCTTCACCCCAGCACGTGCCCTGGTCTGTGTCTCTTGAATGCACACGTCTACCTGCTACTGTTACATCATCCAGCACAGAGTCCCAGCATGACTGGTTATGAATGAATGGGCATATGCACACATGTCTCTTAGGAGGACAATGTGAGCTGGGTGGTGGTGGCTCACACCTTTAGTCACAGCACTCAGGAGGTAGAGGAAGACAGATCTGAGTTCAAGACCAGCCTGGTCTTCAGCATGAGTTCCAGGACAGCCGAGGCTGTTATACAGAGAAACCTTGTCTCAAAAACAAACAAAAGTTAAAAAGACAATGTGACTGCAGTAGAGAGGGGTCAGCGGGTAAAGGTACCTACCATGAGAACATGGTAGGAGAGAACCAACTCCCCCAAGTCATCCGGACTTCCACGTGCATGCTGTGCTATGTGCATTCGTGTGTACACATGTGCACACACACAAATGTCTTAAAAATATTTTTTAAAAGAGGAGATCTAAACCCTTGAAAAGATGCTGCACTTTTTCTATTAATACAAATTACTCTGACTAGCAAAAATCTTAAAAATGTGGTAGTACTTTTGCCGGTCCTAGGCAAGCAAGGGTGGGGAGCAGCTCCGCACATTCCTTGTTGATGCGAGCCTGTGTCCGTGCAATGTGAGGACAGTTTGACAAGGCTCGTGAAGTGTACATCGCATTTCACTTAGTAATTCCATCCTCAGGAACTTTTCCTACAGATACGATGTGGAAATGATCAACACCAGATTTACACTACAGCCTTATATCTGTGTGTGTGTGTGCGTGTATGTGTGTATGTGTGTGTGTGTGTGTGTGCATGCATCCAGTGTGGGGATACAGGTCAGAGGACACCCTTAGACATCAGGCCTGGCCTTCTATTTGTTTCAGTCAGGATCTCCTTCGTTCTGTGTACACCGGGCTTTCCTGGACCATCAATTAACTCTTAAAGACTCTCCTGCCTCTCACTGTCTGGGATTACAGACGTGCACACTACTGCAACCAGCTTGAAGTGTCTTTTGAAGATTCGAACCCAAGTCCTCGTGTTTGCCTGGCAAGGAAAGGCTTGGCTGAGCCACGGCCCCAGCTCCTGCACCAATATTTCTATCCATTGCAGCAGAGCAAACAGTTTAACGTTTATAACTGGAGTTTATCCTGCGGATTAACATCCTTAGAGTATTGTGTAGCTGTTGTGGGGACACAGAGATGTACGCCTATATCTCCTGCTACTTGGTGAAGGGAGGAGGATCGCAAGTTCAAGGCTAGCCCAGGCTGCACAGTAAAACTACATCAGAGAAAGAGAGAGAAAAAGAGGGAGGGAGAAAAAGTAATTGTTTTATTAGATTTTTAATTGTGTTATGTGTCTGTGTGTATATGCACATGAATGCAGGTTACCCCTGCAGTCCAGAAGAAGAGGTTGGATTCCCTGGAGCTCAAGTCAGAGGGAGTTGTGAGCTGCCTGACATGGGTGTGGGGACCTGAACTGCAATCCCTGAGCCATCTATGTAGCCCCATAGTAATTGTTAGTAAACAGCGTTAGATAAAATGAAAAATTAAAATGTACAGCAATGAATACTACCAGCTGTGCAGACACAGGGAAGGAAATGTATGTTTGCAAATCCCCATTTATTTCTGGAGATAAATGACCTAGATCGTGCATAAGAAGCTAATAACATGATTTCCTCTGTGTGTGTTCAGTAGTATTTAGTATACTCATAAGGCTGCACAACTATTTTTTCTTTTCCAAATTTTTATATATTTATGTTTTGAGGAATGTGGGCATGTGTATATGTGCTATGCACATATGTAGAGGGCCAAAGGACATCTTTTAGGGAGTCTCTCTTCTGGCACGTGGGGCCTGGGGATTGAACTCAGACCCTGAGGCTTGGTGGCAAGCTCCTTTATCTGTTGAGCCTGGCCTGGTTTTTTGCTTGGTAGTATTGATAGCTTAGGGAATGGGAAGGTGGGAAACACACACATAACAGGAGACTGCTCTTTTGTTTCCCTGCTGCCCAGACCTGAATAATCACACAGAAACTATATTAATTACAACACTGTTTGGGCTATTAGCTCAGGCTTCTTATTAACTCATACCTTAAACTAACCCATTTCTATTCATCTGTGTATTGCCACAAGGCTGTGGTTTACCCAGTAAGGTTCTGTTCTAGCGTCTTTCTCCTCCAGCAGCTACACGGCATCTCTCTGCCTACTCTCTCTATATATCTCTTCCAGCCTGGCTATATTCTGCCCTGCCATAGGCCAAAGCAGCTTTATTCATTAACCTGCAAGAGCAACAACTATACAGAAGGACTTCCCACATCCCCCCCCACACACACACACCATTTACACATAGTAAATCTAATAAAATAATATTTCTCTTTCAGCTATGGCTTCACTATGCAACCTGGATTGGTCTGGAACTTACAATCCTCCCTTAGCCTCCCAAGTAGCTGGAATTACAGGAATATACCCTCTGTGCTTATTCCTTTAACAGCCACACAATGGGAAACCAGTAGTTCCTTCGCTTTTTCCTCTATTTTTTATTCCTTTTTGAACCATGTGAATTCCCAACCCAGTTAAAACTTTAAATGACTTTTAAGTGCCAAATTTTATATCATACGCAATAAATTTTCCTCTTAACAGCTTATAAGTGTTCTCCAATGTCTGAAATGTCTTTCAAAATTATTTGAAGGTGGTATGCCATTTCCTGATAAGGATACGCTTTATATAATCAATATCTTATTGCTGACGTCAGCATTCTAGATTTGGCTTTGAGCGGTTTTGCGTGATTCATCCGTTGCCTGGCATTAACTCCGTAGGTACTCTTACCTATATGCTCAGCTTTCCTCCTGAAAACTGCCGCCCGCGTCTGCTCTAAACTCCTTTCTCTCCATCCTAATGCTTGCCCTTCTTGTGGTTTAGTTTTTTAACTCTTTTCAGTGTGGTAGAAAACTAGTATGCTCTGCCGGGTTTTCCTGCCCATCCAGTTGAGATCACTCTTCCTTCACAAACTGCCTGGTCCCCGATTGGCCGGTTTGACTGTACAAAACACAGCCAGATAACTGCACAAGCTGGGCCCCTTGACGATAGGCAGTCTCTTAGAATGTCAGGAATCATGAAAGCATAAAAGTACAGCCAGAGCTCATGTTCCAAGACAGAAGGGCAGAGTGTGAACCTCCTGAGATGCAGCAAACTACTTCCCGTTCACATAAAACTCCAGATTCGGTGTCAATGGGACCCCCTTGATGTCCGCCAGGAGCCACCATCACACCACTGCCTGCTGTGTTCATTCAGAATGTATCCTCCAGCTATTTCCTTAGCGTAACTACCCAAGATTCCTTGTCCATGCTGTTCCTTTTGAAGTGCTCTCCCCTCGTGACCCAGGAGTCTGCTCAAGGATTACTTTCCCAGAGAGGACTTCCTATCCCTCTACAGTAATGTCACTGTCAACTTTAATTCAACCTCTTACCTTGCTTTATTGCCTGTCCTCTCTATACTGTAATAAGAATGTCAAGGGCTCAAAATAGTCTTTTTTTTTTTTTTTAAAAATCAATGACTGTGTTTTCAGTGCCTGATACAGTAGGTACCCTACAAGTATTTGCTGCCTGATTGAACATCTTTCAATTACTGATCGCTATCATCAACAAAAGGCCATTTATAGAAAGTAGATACAGTCTAACAGAATGTATCTTGAATAATAAGATATTAGTTCTTACTAAGTATCAGATAGTTCATTTGCATTTCTGAACCCATGCTGGGAACCAGGGTATATCTGATTGATGACTTTCAGAAACATTTAGATACAGCACAAAAAATAACCCAGTGCCTAGTCCCATTTTTTTGGTGGGGTGGGGGTGGACGACAGACAAGCATGAAGCCAATCTCAACATTTACATCAAATATCACCGTCATTTAGAGAAATAGTCTGACCTTTCCTACCCTGAGTTCTCAAGGTGTGACAGTGAGGCACAAGACGGGGGCACAGTTCTACACTGCTCCTGGCGGCAGCTTGGTATGTTATTTTCAGAGACTTCTACTCAGGGGAAGCTGGGATTCTTGGCTTCACAGCAGAAGAGAATTTCAAGATGACCCAGTAGGAAGCAGAGCTGGAGTTTATTGGGTGGAGATCTTTAACATGTATTTGAGAGGGAAATTATTGAAAGAGAAACACTCAGAGGAAGATAAGGTAGCGCCAAGTGTGGGTGTGGGCTTCTCTGAGGAGAGCCGAACTTCGTGACTTACATACCTCTGGATTTTTGTGGTTTTTAAAGTTGCACCTCAAAGCATTGCAAAGGAGTTTTAAAGGATATGCCATAGGATGCTTCTGGGATGCACTGGAAGATCACACAGCTGATAAGGTAAAAATCCCTAGATCATGTGGGCTACAGAAGAAGTTACGATGTTATTACTGTTAATAAAAAATGTATAGCCTTGTTTGTAAAATTCCTGGAAACTGCTGGTTTAGTTCTGGGAAGAGAGTAAGTCTGTACACGTAGGTAGAGCTGAAGCATGGTGCATTATAATGTTACCATTCTTGTTTGAAAATACTTCTATAGAAAAGGGATCCTGTCTCTGGGTAAGTATTCTTTAAAGTAGAATTTATCATTTGTGCTGGCTTTTTGTTTTGTTTTGTTTTTCGAGAAAGGGTTTCTCTGTAGCTTTTTTGGTGTCTGTCCCAGAACTAGCTCTTGTAAGACCAGGCTGGTCTCGAACTCCCAGAGATCCACCTGCCTCGGCCTCCTGAGTGCTGGGATTAAAGGCGTGAACCACCACCACCCGGCTATGTGCTAGAATTCTTGACTCTCAGTTGGGAAGCCATCTCAGACTCCAGGGTGTGGGACTTTCTCTCGCATCCCCTTAGCTTTCCTCTGTCTCTCTGTGCTGCCTCAGCAGCGTCCCAGACAGGTGTTCCCTATAGAATCCCAGAGGTGTGCCCGTGTGTGCATGGGTGCCGCATGCATCTCCTTCTCTCCAGCTGCGAGTTTGAAACGGTGGCCCGTCTTACCCCATCTCTGGCCACTGGCCAGCAACAAGGAGGGCCCAAGTAAATGCTACATCAATCAAAGCAGAAGTAAACACCATTTCTCCACTAGGATTCATAAACCCTCCCAAAGAGAAAGCCTCCGTGTGAAAAATAGCGGGTAAGCAGACTACAATTAGGCGCTCCATGTCATTCTCGCAGATTGAGGAAGTAGATGCGAGATGCCCTGAGCTGGTGCATGATTTCACGTCTGATACAGCATCATGGTTGATTTTAGGTGCCACGAAGCCCTGTTTCTTCTTTAAAAGCAAAGAAAGTGTGCTCTAGAGGGGCTAGAGTGTTGGGACCATTTGGAGTCCTGGCCTCCAGCTGCTCTTCCCTGCTAGAGATCTTTACTTTCCTTCTGATCCGAGTTACTGAAAGCTGTGTCAAAGTTGTTTGCCAGCTCTGCTTCATGAGCACGTGTTGCCTTGCCTTGAGGATCAGAGGATGAGGTTTTCACCTGTTGGCCCACCTGACTGCTGGGTGTATAAGCCTCTGTGGTGCTATTGAATAAGGGGCTTCTTACCAGTGACTAGAGGTCCGTGTCTCTGTCTTTGTCTGTCTGTCTCTGTATGTTTCAACCTCCAGCCCCTTGCCCGAAGCTCGCGCGAACTATATGGTAGCGCACAGAGCGCAGACAGGCATTGTGCGCAGCACTAGAGAGATGCCTAAATAGGTAATGTGCTTGTCAAGCATAAGTAACTGAGCTCATATCCACAGCAGCCACATAAAAAGCTGGGTACAGCAGGGCACACCTGTCACACCCCAGTGCAGGTCAGGAGGGAGACAGGAAACCTGAGACTTATTATCCAGCTTGTCAAGCCAGTCAGTGAGCTCCAGGTTCAGTGAAAAAGACCCCGTCTCAAACGAAAAAGAGAAAGAAGTGACTGAGAAGAAAGTTGACGTCAACTTCTGGTCTCCATACACAAGTGCATCTGCATGTACACCGAGAGACACAGACACACAACCACAACCACCACATAAAAGAATGTAGGCTTTGCATAAAACTGTCTACAGATCAACCCCAGATCTTGAGAAATTTCCTTCCCCTGAATGGCCTAAAATGAATAGGATGTATGTAAACACTGGAAAGCCTACAGCCCTCAGGGTCACTGACAGGCCTAGGCACGGTGTGTTGGTGTCTGAGAAGACCTGCACGGCCCACTTAGTGTATTGTCAATCCCTGGGAGCCTCAAACTGTCCCCGTGGACTGAACCCAACTGTTTCCACGGGAGAGGCCACTTGTGTGCATCAGGAATGGAGCAAGGGAAGAGTTACAGCAGCCAGTTGCAGACTTGGGGACGTTGGTGCTCAACCTCAGCAGAGAGGCAGCTCAGGAATGACCGACTTGTGGAAAACATGGAGGGTGTGCTGCTGCTTCACAGGTTGGCTTCTGGGAACCTCTCTACTGATGGAAGCTGTCACCAAGACGCTCGAACTGGAGTTACAGGTGCTGGTGAGCCACCATGTTGGTGCCGAAAAAAAACCAAACCTGAGTTCTCTGCAAGAGCAGTAGCTTTTATAACCTCTGAGCCATCTCTCTAGCCTGTGCTTTAGTTTTTGGAGAAACTTCCAGACTTAACTTCATAGTGCCTGCACCAATTTACACGCCCACAAACAGTATAAGGGATTCTCCCCCCCTCCTCCCCAGTATTTGTCATCATTTGAATTCTTGATAATGGTGCTTAATGCAAAGACTCAGGACTCAGTCCTCAAGAGAACATTCATAGCACCCCTGCTGAGACTCAGCAAATACCACTAAAGAGGGGGGGATAAAAACTGTAAAAGCCAGATCACGGAGAAGCTGGCCCAGAACCCTATTTTCTGAGCACGACGCGGCCACTGCACTCACGGACTCAAAACAGTTGTGGCTACCTGCCCAGGGCCTGCACAAAACTGAACCTGTCAATATTCAGTAGTGGATGGGACAGGGGCTCCTGGAGAGAGGTTCCCTGAAATCAGCCAGTGAGCAGCAGCACGCACTCTCCAGAGAGTGACTGGCAGTTGGTGGCTTCTGGGACAGGAGGAGTCAGTCACTGTCTCCAGAGGTGTTACCACTGGCGACTTACTGACTTATGTGTACCCTCAGTGGATAGCTACACACCCCTGCCAGTGACAGGGTGCTGGTTAAACCCAGATGTCACAAAACCTAAACAAAACAAAAAGACACAAAGAGGGCTTGGCTCCGGGAGGGCAATAAGAGAGGGTGCAGTGACAAATGTCACCAGAGTGTGTATTTACATATACAAAATTGTCAAAGAGTAAATAATTCATATCAATAAATGAAACCAGTTCTTCAGGTTCCTTTTTCTATGGCCAGAGAACAGTGTATCTTTCTTTCTAAGAACAATCGCCAGAGACTTTCAAGAACCAAACACTCAGGAGAGTTCCTTTTGTAATTAGATAGAAAATAATCTGGTTTAGTGGGTCTCAGATTTACTGTGGATGAAATGAGATCACGGGGCTGGCTGCTGAAACAGATACACACTCCACCCCTGAGCCACACACCCCGCCCAGCCCAGATTCTCCTGGTCAATAGGGCTGGAGCAGGTCCAAGAATCTGCCTTCTGAATTCTCAAGTTCCTGTGAAGCCGTGGCTGCTGCTAGCTAGGAATTCCCGCTAAGTGCCTCAACTCCTGGGCAGTATCAGCGTTGGCATGGACGACAAGATGCTAGTAGGTTAAGAACGCCTTGCAGTAAGAGTACAGCAGGATTCGGGGCAGCCTGATGTTTCAGACCGATGGGCCAGAGGGACACAGAAAAGAGGAGAGGACAGGAGAAAGTGAGAGGGACCCTCGCTCACCTATGTAGATCTGGCTTCATGCAGCTGGCTGGCTAGAGCAATTTTAGGGGAGTGGGCATGGCCCCCTAACATCTCAAACAGGACTGTTAACACAACTAGCAAGCCATGTTCTAACCTCTTTGTATAACCTATGCGCTGCCAAAATCTTCAGTATCTAAAGGTTCATACATGTTCTTAGGTTTGCTACATTCTTCCTCGTATGTCGGTCTGCCCAGGACACCCAAAAATCACCCTACAATTTTATTTATTTAAAAGAAAAAAAAATATTATGGGCTGGCAAGGTGGTTCAGTGGGTAAGGCGCCCTGCTCCCAAGCCTGGAGAGCTGAGCTCAACCCCTGAGACCGACAGGGTGGAAAGAGAGGACCAGCTCCTGCAAGCTGTCCTGACCTCCATACCCAACCCTCACACAATAATAAAATTGCTGTGTGATGTTTTACTTAATCACACCCCAAATAAATCACCCACAGAGGCTTATTCTTAGTTAGGAATGTCTGGCGTTGGCTTGGCTTATTTTCTGCCGGCTTTTCTTAAGTTATCTAACTACCTTTTGCCGCTGGGCTTTTATCTTTCTGTATTTCTGAAATTTTTTTTTTTTTTTGGTTTTACAAGACAGGGTTTCTCTGTATAGCTTTTGAACCTGTCCTGGAACTAGCTCTTGTAGACCAGGCTGGTCTCGAACTCACAGAGATCCGCCTGCCTCTGCCTCCTGAGTGCTGGGATTAAAGGCGTGAGCCACCACCGCCCGGCTATCTTTCTCTATTTCTATATGCCTTTCTTTACTTCTTTCCCCATGGCGTGCTGTGAAGTTAGTGGCTGCCCCCAAAGTCCTCCTCCCTCCTTGTTTCTCCTATTTATCCTCTCTGTCTGCCAGCCCCACCCATCCTTGCTCCTGCCTCCCTATTGGCCGTTCAGCTTTTTATTAGGACTATCAGGTGTTTTAGACAGGCAAAAAGAATCACAGCTTCACAGTTAATCAAATGCAGCGTAAACAAAAGTCACACACCTGAAAATAATATTCCCCAACAATAAAATAATTGTTTAAACCCTTCTTGTGATAGAATAAACAAATCAACATATTCTTTTGCTCCCTCCCCCTTTGTTATATATAACCTCCTTTGAGCAATGAACCTGCAAAAGCCCCAGGTCACTGACAGGGCAGTTGCTGAAGCACTTACGTGGGTTCCTCTCAAGACCAGCACCGGACTCTTTTAAAGAGGGCTGTCCTTTCTCCTAGTAGATAAAATCACTGGCTTCACTTCACTCTGGCTCTGCCTAAAGTTCTTTCCTGGAGGCTGTCAAGGACCCAGTTGTACCTGAATATTCGAGGTGAGGCTTACAGGGCTTCTGAGCCTCCATGGTGGCAAGGCTGAGTTTTCTGCCCACGGTGACATAGATACAGGTGAAGTGTGATAGCTCCTCCACCTACAGACTGTGGTCGGAAAATGGGCCCTAGGACACCACAGTAACTCCTTCCCTCCCTCCTCTCTCCCTCCACTTTCCCCCGTGGAACTGCGGTCCATCTCAATTAGGGAATCCACAGACCAGGCACTTCCAAGGACTCGCCTAGGTGGGTGTCTCTGCTTGAGGAGGTCTATGTGATGCAGGGGATACAAAGCAGTTTGTTCTCGAGCCAAATACAAGTGACCGTGGCCCAGGAGTATGGAATGGGGTTGCCTTCCACATCATGCTCCAATGTGCAAACAGTATGATGAAGTTTTATAGTTAGAGATAATAACCGTGATTGAGATTTTTCAAATGCCATGGCAGGACCATCCAAGAGGTGGATTATAGCCAAGTGGGCAAATCTACCAGATGCTGTCTGATGACTCCCTTAGCCTTCAGACTGATGTGATGCAGTGGTCTCCTACGTTAATACAGATCCCCCAAAATTCACCTGGGTTTTTTTTTTTTTTTTTTGGATTTTTTGAGACAGGGTTTCTCCGTAGCTTTTTTGGTTCCTGTCCTGGAACTAGCTGTTGTAGACCAGGCTGGCCTCGAACTCACAGAGATCCACCTGCCTCTGCCTCCCGAATGCTGGGATCAAAGGCGTGCGCCACCACCGCCCGGCTTCACCTGATTTTTATAAGGATGTTTGGTCAGAAACTGTGATGGGCAATGGATGACTATTACGGGAGCTAAAAATAGTCCAAAATAATTTTGTCTCTGGATCTGCAACATCCCAACTCTTCACAATTACAGAGTTCTCAGCCTTGAGGATATTTAACATGAACATAGCTTTTCTCCTGGGAACTCTGGCTCACAATCTGAGATCTGGCTCTTGAACTCTTCAGGGTGAGTCAGAAGGCAAAGCCATAGCTGACGTCATCTGAGCATGAAGGAAGCCAGTTTACAGAACAAGCTGTAGGTGGTGTGTGTGTGTGCGTGCATGTGTGTGCATGAGTGTGTGAATGCGTGTGCATGCGTGAGCTCGTGTGCATGCGTGAGCTCGTGTGCATGCTCGCATGTGTGTGTGTAAGTGGTGGGGTAGACACTAGAGTTCCCATTTAAACAGTAAAGGCTGGGCAACTCTCATTCTCAGGAGCATCCTGGCTGACTCCAGGACCTTGGATTTTTGCTGTGAGAACACTCAGTCTCTAAAAGGGAGCCTGGCACAGCCATTAGCCTGTGGGGCCAACACTTATAAGGGAAGTAAAACCACTTCCTGTGGTTTTAAAGGTGAAACAATTTTTGCAAAGCAAATTCTCACAAAAGAAACAAAAATTTAAAAACAAACAGGTAGTTCTCTTATGCATAGAAGCCCCCGCTGTGTGTGAGTAAGGGTTCCAAACCTGTGGGGCAGGTAGAGCCATTTTCCCACACATTGGTATCATCTTCCTCTCTGGGTTTGTGAGCAAACCCGTTTCAGTGGAGAATGAGCGCTCTGGTGCTCCAGGTGTCGCTGGTTGGGGTTCAGAGTGTAGTCGCGTGTTCTGGCCCCGTGGAAGCCTCACCTGAATCGAACAAGGTAGGACCAAATCATCCTTATTTACCAAGGGAAGGACCAGCAGCACAGAGAGGTTAAAGCGCATCCCCGTGACACACAGCTGGGGACAGGAGTGCTAACCCCGGGTGACGAACTCCACACAGGCACATCAAATCACTGCTCTACCTGTCTAGGGCCAAAAGACATGGCGCCTTCCCTCATCTCGGAGCTCTGTGGACAGCGCATATCACACTTGGAGTCTGGTGGTTTCTCAGTGTTTACTGTCATTTTTCTATCAGAACGTAAGCTCCAAGAGAATGTGCACATTGCTCGTGGCTGAAGTTCCGAGCCAGCGTGCCGTAATGGATTCTCTGAGTGAGAGGCAAAGTGTTGAGTCTGGTCCATCAACCACCCTGGGGTTTGGGAAGGAGATGGTGTATGGCTGGAGAGAGGGCTCCGTGGTTAGGAACACAGGCTGCTCTCCTAGAGGACCCGGATTTGACTCCCAGCACCCACATGGTGGTCTCGCTCTTAGAAACCACCTGTACGTCTAGCTCCAGGGGATCTGACGTCCTCTTCTGGCCTCTGGCAGGTAATGCATGCAGACAGTGCACAAGCATACAGGCAAAACACCCACACACATAAAATATTTTTAAAGACTGCGTTATATAGTTCTTATACTTTATGTGTCAAATGATTCTCTGTCTAAGAAAAAGCCTGAGGTTTACAGTGGAACAGAAGTCGCCTCTAAGGTGACAGCATGTGGCATGGAGAATGAACACCACCTGGTCTCCTCAATCTACGTTTTGCCTCAATTTTTCTTGAGCTGCTAGAACCTGGGGGCATAGCAGAGTTCTAACTGCATCTCACAAGGCTCCTTCCTAACCAAAGACTAGTGTGCCCATGGAGACACCTCTGAGGCATGGGCTTGGCAAAGAGCAACTGAGTGAGTAGATTTGCAAAAAATTAAATAAAGGAGTATCTAGAATTTGTGAAGATTATGACCATGAAAAAAGAAAGTACAGAAATCTATCAGGTGAGTAGGCTAGGGCTACAGGCAGACATTTCACAATAGAGAGCTCTTGAACATCCTGTGTGGTTTTGAAAACTTATCTCTTGAGTGATCGGGACATAATATTATACATTTAGACAAAACTGCACAAGACACATCAATTGTGGAAGACTAGAACTCTAACCCGCTGTGGGGAGGAGAAAACACCGTGCCCTGACTTTAAGAATGACTTGGCACGGCTCTAGGGGAGCTGAAGGCAATCCCCAAGACTCCGCTGGACTCCACACTGGGTGGGCAGTAGACCAAGTCTATGAAACCTGCTACCTTAAACCATCACAGATGCATGAGTCAGAGTCTGCACGAGGGGAGGGCACAGGAGACCAGGAAGACCTTCCAGGTCAGGTTTCTGACTTTCAGATGTCCATCTGAGAATCTAGAGGTATTTGACTTCCAAGTCCAGACGCCCAGAGCAATTAAATCGGAATCTGGGGATTCAGGCATCAACATATTTAGATGATGCTTGAGAATTTCAACACATTCGGAAGATGAAGGCCCTTCAGGAAGATGTTTCTTAAATCATGAGGTGTGAAAAACCATCTTTAGTAAGAAAAACCTGGAAGTCAACTTAAATGCCCACTGACGGTCCACGGCATGAACTGGAATATACTCATAGACATGAGAAGAATAAATGCCTTTGCGGTACAGCCACATAAATTAACAGGGGCTACAGTCTGGATCTAGCCCATGTGCTGAAGACTTGGTCCCCAGTTTGGTCAGTGGTTTCAGTGACATCAATTCTTACCTATCTGGATCTCTGTATTTGGAAAAAGACATCATGGCGGGCGGGGGAGGGGCAGAGTAAATGGCAGAGGAGAGCTGTTCACTTCATGGCTGACTAGGAAGCAGAAAGTGAGATAGGAAGTGGCCAGGGCTAATACACCCGAGGACTGCTTCCAGAAATATACTTCCTCCATCTTGGCCCCACCTCCTAAAGGGCCATAAACTCGCAGGGAAGCGTTATTAACTGGAAACAGAGTCAAACTTGAGCCCATGAGGGACATTTCTTATACACCCTTCTTACACACGCATGTGTGCCTAGGCACATCCCTACTAGAAGAAAGTGAGGTCTAACAAAACGCACATGCCTGTAAGAACTAGATTGTGCTAGTCTACTTTTAGATGTGTGCTTAGGGCGCATGGGGTTACAGAGGAGAAGGAGGCGCTGGACCCTCATCTCTGGTGGCAGCTTTATCTCAGAACTCTGAGCTGAGAACTACAGGTTGTCTGCAGTGTGATGGAGCCCACAATGAGGCTCAAATTCCAGATTATTCACTCAACAAGGATTTGGGTCCTAACCAATGAGATGGGCCACTTGGGGAGAGAGGGCAAGTCCCAGCCTCCTGGAGGAGTTTCTTCCAACCAGACTTCAAAAACCACCGCCTTATGGCAAATCCTCTACACCGACACCCTACTGCAGAATGTCATGTTAAAAACTGCCTCGTTTTCAACCATCTCTTGAATTTGTCATGTTATTTCCGACATGTTCACGTTCTGACTACACAGGAATGTGAGCAGGTGCAAAGGGGGATGCAGGATGGCGTTCGCTCTGGAACGTGGGGAAGAGAGTCTGTTACTAGGAGAAAGTGAGGTCTAACAAAATGGTTTTCTAAGGTCTTGGTGATATTTATTCCTTAATAGTAGGAATACGGATGTAAATATTTGGGAAGTTGGTTTAATTTTTAGTATTTCATGTGTATGGGTATTTTGCCTGCATGCGTGATGCCCAGAGGCTGGAAGAGGAAATCAGAGATTCTGTGACCGGATTTCCAGACAGTAGTGAGCTGCCACGTGGGGTGCTAGGAATCAAACCTGGGTCTTCCGGAAGAGCAGCAAGTGCTCTTAACCACTGAGACATCTCTACAGCCCATAAAAATTGTTTCTTTCTTGTTCTTCTTTTTAAAAACAAAAAAACAAAAATTAGGTGAGTCAAAGGCTCAAAGCCAGTAAATATATCTTAAATAGCATCTGAGCCAAGGATAGACTATATATACAGCCAGGTCCAGCTTGGACCAGGCCCATCTCGGCAAGTGCTAAGTCAACGACCTAGACAGGGAGAGATTCAGGCAGCTGACTGTCATATAGGTCTGCAAGCTGGGGCCACCCCCAAATACATTCAGACAGCACCAGATAGGGTCAGGTGTGAACACGCTGGAACCAGGCAGCTGAGAAGTCCTTCGGCAGGAGAGCAATGATTGGACAGCAAGGGCTCAGGCAGCTGAATGAATTCAGTGTGCAGTTTTTAGTGTTTCTTGTTTTGTTATGTCCTAACCCAGGCTCTGTACCTCTAGTTAATGTGGGTGCACGCATCCATTTCTCCCCTCCGGGAACTTCTACTTACGAAGTTTCATTTCATCCTTTCTTGACTGTGGCTGCTATTACTATCACTTCAGAGAGACGGAAGGGATTCATTTAGGGTTACAGGCTCACTAAGGTGTAAGAATTCTGAGCCAGGCTGCTACATGCAGAACTTCCAACTGTCCAATGCTCACCGGGCCTTCTTCACTCAACTCTTTTACCTCCGGACAGTCTTTCTTTCCTACACACTGAGCCTTGACAAACCTGGGCTCACTGAGCCCAGAGAGTGGATCCAGGCTCCTCAACCCCTCCATGACCTTTATACAATCCTCAAAATCTGCAAATATTAGTGGTTTTTTTTTTGTGTGTGTGCATGTGGTGTGACTTGGTTTCTTAAAACAAAATCTCAGGTATATTTTCTCACTATATTGATAAATTTGGTGGCAACTGATTTTTTTTTTTGTCCATTTTTATTTGTCTCCTACGCTGGTTGGTTCTTGTCAGCTTGACACAAATCCAGACATGGGCGGGAAGCGTCTGTAAGATTGGTCTGCAGACAAGCTGTGGGCTTGATTACTGGATGTGAGAGAGCCCAGCCCACTGTGGGCGGGGCCATCCCTGGTGAGCCTGGGCTCTGTAAGAAAGCAGGTTGTGCAAGCTGTGGAGAACAAGCCAGTAAGGAGCACTCCCGGGTTCCTGGCTTGGTTCTCAAAAATTAGTATCACCCAAAATTAATAAACTCCTTCCACCCCAAGTCACTTTTATCCAAGGAGTTTTTCCACAGTAACAGAAACCCTAACTCAGTCTTGGAATCTTACTGCCTCTTGAGTTTGTTGCAATCTCTCTCCCTTCCCGGCTTATCACATGGTTGGAATCCTTGGCATCATACTATAGTGTGGATGGCAACACCAATCCTTGACTCCAGAGCAAAGAACTTGAATATAATCAACGTTAATTTTTTTTTAATGAACTAAAAAGCCAGTTTAGCAGGCATGATGACACATCTGCAATCCCTGCTGAGACCCAGAGGGTGGAGGGAGGCGGAACTGATTAAAGACTAGCCTGCGCTGCAGGGTGAGACCCTATCAAAAAAAAAAAAGGCATTATCCTTCTGTACTGATTTTACTAGAATTTCAAGTCAGAAGTGAGCGTCAAGTCATTATTGCTGGGCTGGGATGTAGACCAGGGGTAAAGCATTTGCCTAGAATGCTCAAGGCCCTGTGCTGGATCCCCAGCACTGAAACAAAACCAAACCATTACTGTGGAGTTTGGTTTTTAATTACTGAGATTATGCCTTACCTATTAACATGTTTGTGCATTTTGTTTGCGTAATCAGAATAAGCCCAGCTTGATCATTCATGCTGTGTTACTGTGACAGAACATCTGTCCTGTTCAGAACATCTGTGGAACATTCACTCCACACATCTGCATGTGAGCGCTACTCTTGTCTATGTGTGTATCAGTATGCATCTGCATGAATGTACCGTTAATTGTCTAGAGATGATGGAATTCACTGTTCCTCTTAACAGTATGGAAGACTTTATAATTGCCTGAGCCTTGCATGTTTTTGGAGACAGTTTTACACTTTTACCCGTTCTTCCAATGCTTTCAGCTCGTTTTCTTCGGGAAGCTGTGTCTTGACTGGGTATCTCTGCTGTGAGGTTTTGCATCCTATTACAGAAAAGCTGTTCCAGGGTCGTCTGAGACTTGGTCGTCAGAAACAGATTCGCCAGTAGCCTAGACCAAGGGGAGCACTAGAGGGAAGGCATGTACGGCTTCCAACTGGGACCTGATGCTCTGGCTTCGTTCTCAGAAACAGCGCGCATCTGTGGTTCCTTTCCTGATGGCTCTGAGGTCTGTGTACCCCACATTCCCCATTCCACTCCCAAGAGTCAGGAAGCCGTACCCGAAAGGAGTTATCCTGACAATTCATTTGCCCTTCCAAGCTTCAAACAGTTCTCACAATCTGAACTGTTGTAAGCATGGTTTTGAGAGGATACTTTTTCAGAAACAATAACCACCCGATTCTCCACGTTTACAAAGAATGTGACAAAAACCCCATCCATCCAAATCTTTTTCACCGGCTAGTGATTTGGATGGTGACGGTACCCACAGGCTCGGCTGTCTGAGTGTTTGGATACTTGGACCCCAGTTGGTAGAACTGTTTGGGAAGAATTAGGAGAGAGCCTTGGAGGATGTGTCACTGGATTTGAGGTTGCTGCTGAGATGTAGGCTCTCAGCCACAGTACCACGCCTGCCTGCTGCCATGCCCCCCACTATGATGCTCATGGACTCACCCTCTCAAACTGTAAGCTCCCAAAGAATGCTTTTCTGTTTCCCTTGTTCGTTCTGTGTCTTAACAGCAACAGAAAAGTGACTTCTTGATTTCAGGGATAACAACCATCAGAACGAAAGTGAAGAATGTGATCAAAGTACCTTACCCTGAGTGTGATTTCTATGTCTGTCTCTTAATATTTGAGTTTTTGTTAGTGGAAAGCACCAATTCATATATTAGAAATAACCCACTCAATCTCCAGTCTATGAAGGGGCTTTTCCATACATCCTTGATTTCTTTTGCTTTCTAGAGAGGAAGGCAATTTAAGTCTCCCAGACAGAAGCTTCTGTATCCAGAGCAAACCTGTTGGGCATCCGTCATTGAGGGGTGAGCACAGCTCAGGCAGGAACCTGCAGTCAGGATTCAAGACCCCTATGGGATTCCATTACTTCACCAGCCATGCTCAAAAGGATGCTGCTTCTACATCATGACCCTTGGCTCTAGGAAAGCACCAGCTGCTTTGAATGACTATGAAGCAGCAATGAAGGAAAGGGCCTCTCAGTTTCTATCTGCCCACGGGGTAGTTTCCTATTATTAATAACAACTGTTGAAAGTAATCTCACTCAATTGTTCAGGAGGTAAAAAAATGAAGCAAAAGTAACAAAGATGCAAGCACCCCCAACAAACAGGATGAGAAGTCAGGTGTTTAGAACTCCAGGTTAACTTCCCCTCAACAGGCCTCTGGAGAGTTTCTCCCCTTCTGGTGCTCTGGACTTCTGGGCATACCCTGGAAGCTTTGTTAATGCACTCTCAGGGGAACGGCCCTGCCCAAGGCTCCCGCATTAGCCAGCCGTGATTTAAGAGCTGAACACGGCCTGCTCAAGCATGCACACCCGTATCCTTCACCTTCCGCGAGAGCTGGGACTAGAGCCGTGTGCCGTGTCAGGGAGCCACCACATCCTCTTAAACACGGCTGGGAAGGGCTGCTAAGAGCTGAAAGCTGGCATCCTTCCTCTGGTGCTCACAAGGCTGAAGAGACCCCACGGCATCCCCACAACTCACCCTTCCCAGAGAAATAGGCATTTCGTCTCTTCCAGCTGTGTGGTGAGGAGACTTCTCTCAGTTTTGTGCATTTATACGAAGTGCCCACTGCATGCCCCTCTTAGGGGCCTTCTGTTTACTGCAGCTTTGTGTTTCGGCCTATGCAAGTATCTCAGGCATCTTACCTAAAGCGATGCCCCAAGGATCCCCTCTTGAGATGACTGATGCGATCTTATAGTTCCTTCCAAGCGAGATGAAGAAAGAAGCACATAAGCCCACGTGTTCTGATCCATGCGTCCTTTATTCCATTACCAACCACCGTGCCACATTCAGGCAACAGCACACAAACTGGCAACCAACGCAATCCAGTTGTACAACGATCTGAGGCTTACAGTACATTTAAGGCTTTTAAATTTGAAAGAAAGAAAAGAACTAAAATAAGACTAAACAACCCCAAACCCAATCCCCCGACCAATACAAGTAGTGTAGCAATCTTAAGCATCTCATTTCTGATGTTCACCTGGCACGACTCCAGTGTCAAAACCCAAGTAACTCCTAAACTAAGAAATCAGCTTAGGGAAATTTTAATTACCTAAATTCTTCAAAGCAGAAACTTGGAATTTTTGTCTTGGAAATGTTATAAAAATTTTAATAGCAAAACATAGGAATAAAAACATATTAACAAAATGTATTCAATCATTTACAATACAAACAAGGAATCTGCAGTCTGTTGAAGCCTGACTAAAGGAAACTACCCATTAGGAATCTGTGCACAATGTCATTGCAAATATGTACAGGACTTTAAAAAAGCCGACAAGAAAGACTTTACAGAAGGAGAGTCGGCCAGGCTTTATTAGACCAACCAGACAGTCAAAATATTAAAACTCTTGGCTAGTAATAAATTTACACTTAAAAAACCCCAGTTTCCTGTTGTTTAAGAATATTCCAGTTGTATTTATATGGTTCTAGCTGATGAAGCTGTTGGCGATAGTTCATGGGTGTGGGAAGGACTGGTGTGTTAACACAGCTAATGGAGGATGTCTCACAACAGGTTTCCAGTTACACTACCATAGCTTCACAAATGGGTCTCACCCACGGCACCAGAGCGGAGAGTGCTGCAGTCAGACACTGGCACCTGGGTGAGAGGGTGATCCTGCACCGGTTGGGGAATCAGAGGTGACAGCCAGGGAGACAGACTTGGTCACACTTTAGTCTACGATGCTGGGAAACAGTCCCCACGGTCAGCTCTTGTTCCCACTCCTGCAAGGTCATGCAGCTGAGGCCCCAGCTGCTCAGCCTAATGGAAGGTGGTGATTAGGTACAAAAGACAGACTTTGTTAGCTCTTTAAGGACAACACCCCAAGGGCTGGGCCCTTCTCTGTGGTTATTGGGCATCACTGTTAAATCCAGTCAAAGTGTGTGCAAACAAGGATCCTCGCTTCACAGTAATGAGGTAAGGTCGGCCGTCATCTTCAGGAGTTGGGAAGCTCGTGAGATATGAACTGTTTTAGCCGTTCTAGGTACTGTGCATAGAGCTCTATGTCATTGTGCCCAGCCCCCTCAACCCACAAGGGCTCCACAGCACGAGGACAGCGCTCATACATCGCCAAGCCATGGGAGAAATCGATGACCTCATCCTCAGTACCATGGATAACCAATACAGGAGAGGTGACTTTAGATATCTTGTCAATGCTGCAAGACAGAAGTGGGAGGGGAGACAAGGACCGTTTAGTCATGTTCACGGAAGTGCTGCCCTGTCACAGCTGGACAGTACAGAGCCTGGCCGTGCCCTCAGGACTAAGAGTAGTGCCCTGGCCCAGGTGATGAACTCACACCAACACACTATAATTTCTCAGTTTTCTTTCCCCACTGCTAGTCTAGTAATATTTTTTTCTTAACATTTTAATTTGGAATCATTGAGGATTTATAGCAAAGGAAGATATAGTTTCCCATAATTCCTAACTCATTTTCTATTGGCTAACAGCAGCCATTACCATGCAGTATTTGTCAAAATCAAAAAACCAACTTTGGTACATACACAGTAGCTGACATCTCCCACCTTTATTTGGATCCCACTTAGTTTTTCCACAAGAGTCACTTTCCTATTCCAGCACCCTGTCAACAATACCATACTGCATTTACTACTTTTTAAAAAGCAGTTTTATCAAACATCAGACTAGTGCCTAATTTTTCTTTAGATATTCACGTTTCGAGAAGACTTTAAAATGTAAATAGGCGAGCACTTGATATGTCTGAATGAGCATCTATCTCTGAAAAGTGGGACTGGACGTCCTCAAATTCTCAGAACTCTTCTTGAAGAAGCAAATGCAGGCTGGGTGGTGGTGGCTCACGCCTTTAATCCCAGCACTCAGGAGGCAGAGGCAGGCGAAGCGCTGTGAGCTCGAGCCTGGTCTACATAATTGAGTTCAGGACAGTCAGAGTTACACAGTGAGACCCTGTCTTGAACAGACAAAGAAGCAGTTCTGGGCTGGAGAGATGGGGGTCAGTGGTTTAGAGTACTGGATGCTCTTACAGTGGATCCAGGTTCAGCTTCCAGAATCTGCATGGTGGCTCACATCCACCCAACTCGTTCCAGGGGATCTGAGGCCCTCTTCTGGCTTCTCTGGGTACCAGGCACACATGTGGTACATATACACGAAGGCAAATTACTCATACATATAATCTTAAAAATTTTTTTTGAAGAAGCCCCATTTCATAAAAACAGGGGACTAACTTTTTGATAAAAAACAGCCTCACTTAGCTCAAAAGCTTAACATGGTGTTTAGATTTTACTCCAACCGTCTTCTGTTAATAAAAACCAAATCCACTCTTACAGGATAAATTCTCAAGGATCTGAAAGGACCATCAGCATCTGTCTGGCTGGGTGCCTGGGCGATGCCCGGGCGACTCCCGGGCGACTGCTCTGGTGGGCGGGGGGTGGTGGTGGTGGTGGATGCGGTCCATTAAGCCATGAATAAACATATCTTTCCATTTGTCCTTCGGCCCAAGACCTGCTTACTGCTGACTCCTTTCTGCAGCTGATCCTGGTCAGGCTTGTAAAGACACAAGCAGGTCTATCTGTGGGAGTTTCGCTGATAAAGTAACAGCCACCATTCATCACAGCTGAACACTCTGTACAGTCCGTCATTTAATCCTTAGGAAACAGGACCCATGAGGAATTGCCTTCTGTTGATCAGGGAGGGAACTGAAGCTCAGAGAGATTATACAGTAACAGGCACCAGGCCAAGGAGATAATACAGAGGGCTTCCATCAGTTATACATTCCAAAGGTCTACTAGTGACTGTCACGGTCTTTATGAACAACTCACGAAGCTGCCAACTGCTTGAAGGCACTACAGAAAGACAGAAACACCTCAGCAGCCACGGGTCTGCGACGACCAGAGCCTCTGTGGCCATGTGCAGCTCTACAGAGCAAGAATCTTACCTGAGACCTACTCCTCCCCTGGACTGAATTTGAAAGTGCCTGCCTTTATAAGCTTTCAATTATACCCAATTAAAAAAGCTATTTACTCATCAGTTACGGCAGCCCTAAGACTATGCCCATAAATCTCGGACTGCCGAGGACACGTAAAGCTGAAAGCCCCGGCAGAGAATAGCCAACACTGACGTATAAACAGGAATCGTCCTCTCTTTCTGACACTGGGACTGTGAAAGTGTCTTCCCTTTCAGAAAGAAAACATTCTGCCATTTGGTAGCAAAGGATACTATATTAAAAAAAAAAATGTTTGCCAAATCCAATTAATGATGAAAGCCAGTGCAGCCATTAATGGCTTGAAATATATTCCATTAATAATTTAGGGCGCTGAGTAGGAGCAGGGGCCTCTTTGTCTCTAACCTTACGAAACCAGTGACATCACTGCTCTTGACCTGATCTGTAAAGAATACAGTTACCGGGTCAACTTCTTAAAGCTGCTGGGAAAGCCAACTGGGGGGACAACCACACGCCTGGTGGATGAGGCAAATAGCATTTGTTGCTGGTTTATTATTAATTAATAACATATAATTAGTTACAATGGAATTAGTTTCAATTGCTGCATTTTAAGGTATAGGCTAAACTCATCATTTTGTTGCCGGGGTAACTCCTGAAATTGTTTTCCACAAACATGCAAAAAACCCGACTTTAAACAAACTGCCCCTCATTACCAATTCAGCACAAATAAGGCCACATTTGGGAGGCACATTAGCCCTACTTAGCATTCGCAGCCACGCCACCAGAAATGCACAGTGCCCCATTCCCAGGAAGCATGGTTTCAGTGAAGCCTGGTACAAGCTACACAGAGCTGAGGGTCAGCCAAGGTGCTAACAGAGATTTCTTCCTGTGAAATGAGACAGTGGAACACAACCTTATGCGACCTAACGCTGTGTTTTCTTCTCCAGCAAGAACAGAACGCTGGCAATTAATAGGTTAGCCCAAGTCTGGAGACCATGCATTACTCCTGCTGATGCTTTTCCTGGAAAGGGTAATACAAGCTGGCTAGCTTCTGCAATGGACTGTGGGAAAAAGCTAGGGGCAAATACTCTAAAAATACATCTCACATTATCACTTAAATAACACAAAACAAAACAAAGAGCCAAGAAGGAACTTGCAACGAAAGCACTTTGCTCACAGCTTCTATTTACAGAGGATCTCGCTCCCAGTAAGGGGAACTAGAGACCGGCAGGGGTCAGGTCAGCCTGCAGGAGGGGCCTGGGCTGGCCAGGATGAGTCTCATGCCTCTCCCGGGCAGGGCGTGTCTGCAGGGACAGGCTGCAAGTGTAAGATCAGGACAAGGAGGTGGTTTTTCTCCATCACCCCAAGAACATCTTTCTATTCTTCTCACAGAGACTACCTGAGCACGTACCTTTCCCCTCATCCGCATCCTCTGACTGGAAAACAGAAATTTCATACATGTGCCTGTTTTTTATTTCAAGGTCTAGACCAGGGCTAATTGCTAATTTATATCTCTTGTGTGTAGCTCTTCAGTAATTGAGCAATACAGGTCCCTCTGAACAAATCAACACTGAACTGGAAGTTCCTTCAGGACATGCTGCATGTTACAGCTTAATCAATTAGTCCCGGGCACCGGCACCGGCACCGGCACCGGCACTCTCAAGGCCCTTATCCATCATCTGGAGACTCAAGTCTCAGTGCGCTACGTTTGCCTCATCCCTGCTGGTGCCCGGTGAGTCTGACCTGGGGGGATGCTCAATCAATATTAGAAAGTGCACAGATGTGGACTCTGAGCACTGGCTGACTTCTCACTCACCCAGCTGTGAGCTTACCTGGGGAAAGCATCAAAACAGTATGTTTTTCTGGTATCCGGAAAAGCGACACGCAGACCAGACATCAGCGGGGAGTGGAGGATGACAGCTGCACACTCATATCGCGAGGCCAGGTCCACGGTGGGGACAGTCCCAATGCTCTGCCCATAGAGGATAATGTTCTCAGGGCTCACACCGTATCTGTGCAAAGCAGAGGTTACAAACCATCAGATAATGGGTGGGGGGCATGGATGATGACAACACTATTGTAAGCCACAAAAACTCCCACATACATCAACTTAAAACCGTTATCTAACATCTACATTTTAACTTAAATGAACGAGAATTTTATAAAAAAAAAACAAAAAACAAAAAACCAGAGGCCTATTTCAGGACTAAAGAACTAAGGATCTGTCTTCTACATTTGAAAGCAATCACATCTTTTTAAGCCTCTTCTCAGGGCTAAATGCTCCCCAGCTTTTCGTCTCAGCAGTGGTCTCCTAACCTGCTTCTGTAGGGGTTCCAGTTGGGTAATGCCCAAGGGGAACACTGACTACACTTCCCAGCCTCCCTTGCAGTTCCAGCCAAAGGCTGATGCTAATGAACAACCATGAGGTGTGGCTTTGAAGTGTGCTTTCCTTCCTCTCCTCCCTCCATGTTGTTGGGAAGTGGTGTCAGGTGAAGGTGTTACAGAAAGCTACACCCTCCTTCCTATAAAGGAAGGACAAATCAGAAGGCAGACAGAAAAAGGACCCTCTTACTAGCCTACAATAAAGAGATGGATGGTGAGAGACAGAGATGCCTCAGTGGGTAAAAACACTTATGGCCAAAGCTGAGGACTTGAGGTCTTATCCCTAGGACCCACATAATGGAAGGAGGGAAACTACTCCTACACTGCCCTCTGACTCACGTATGTGCAACATGGTACACACACACACACACACACACACAATCAAGAGTATACTAAGAGCACCTAGTTAGAAAGGACAAAAAGACGGACAAATGAGTGGGGGGAGAGGGGCAGAGGAAGTGCAGACACCTAATACAAACACAACACATTACTTAGTTTTGTTATCACATGACAAGACACATTAAAGCAGTGAGTAGCTATTTTATATCCAGGAGACTGGGGAACATGAGAGGCAGACAGCTTCAAGGTGAAATGTGCTGTTTAATCCTCCCCGTCATCTTGGCTGCATCTGGATCCCCTAGGAAGCTCCAGCCATCTCTATACATGTGTAAGTTCTCCAGAGGTTCTCGCTGAAGAAGGTGCGTGCCGGCCCATGGGTCGGGTCTCGGAGGAACACAGTTGGAGGGGAAAGGGAACTGAGTACTAGCACTCATCTCTGCTCCTTCCTGACCACAGATCCAGTGTGACCAGGACCTCACGTTCTCGCTGTCCCGCCTTTGCAAGTCATTAGAAACCCCATCCTTCCTTTTGTCACAGGGAGGAGAAAAGTAATACAGATGACAGGACTGAACCACAGAATGTGTTACCTTACTGAAGGAGTATAAATTGCTACAAAAACCTCCGGAAAACAATCTGGCACTCTGACACTAGCTGGTAACACTAACAATATCATGTGCAAAGTGTGTAAAGCCACCAAAAAGAAAAGCTACTGCTTACTGCTCACTTGATGCAATACTGAAGAACAAGGATTTCAATTCCTACACAAGTGGTGATGGTGGGACAGGGAAGGGTTTCATCCGGGAAGGTTGAGTCACTTGCTCAGTGTGCAGAGTGGCAATGGTGTGTGTCCTGTTACGGTGTGCCTCTGCTGGTCACTAGGCCGGACATCTGCCAGCTGATGATCCTCTGAGATCCGTTGCAAGAATCGGGTCGGTTTCCCGAGGTATTCTGTAGATCTTACTGGCACTGCCTCTGCATCCTTCCCCAGGAACTTAGACTGCACTTCTAATCTGCCCTATTCTGTGAATCATCCCATGATTATGGGAAGCAGGTGTCCCGGTTTCCTGGGTCTCAAGTCCCCTGTCTCACTGACTCATGTTAATGACATATACCCTGATAGCCTGCCAGGACTCTGCCCTCTGCTCAGGGCGGATCTTGGTTATCACCTGATCTGACATGCCCACGTCAGACCTGCTCTTCTCTGTGACCTCCTGCTCTCACTTCTATCTACATGAACCACCATGCTGCCTACACTCTGACCCCTGCCCTCTGCCCAGGGCAGAATTTGGGTATCAACCAACTTGACAGATGCCCATGTCAGACCTGCCTTGCTCCCAGTTCTAGCTCCATGAACCGCCACGATCCTCATTCCAATTAATCTCCCACTCTCACCACATAATACACCTGTCTGGAAACAAAGCCGAGCAAACGACCTTTTACCATGTTACTTCCTACCCACACCCTTCGGCAAATCCCTACCTCCAAGCCCACAGACCTAAAGGAACCACCACCTGGCCCAGATAACTATTCCACCCTTTACTAAGCCCGTCTGCCAGGAAAGCTTAATCTCCTGCTGATCATAAACGCTCTCTGCCTGCAAACCCTTGACGGCCTTCATCACTGCCAACCGCTGGGCCCTATAGACTCGTCTTCCCAGCTCTACCTCCTTCTCACACTTTTCTAAAGCCTCTAGTCTGCTGCAGTATCATTTGCCTGAGCTACTCATTCATGTTCACTGAAGTGAGGTGAGGGGTATGTGATGAGCCACTCAGCTGCATATAAGCCCTGCTCTGCTGGTGGGATGTAAGCCCATATAGCCTTAGGTGTACCCTTTAGGAAAGCTAAGGACATCCATGTCCAGGGATCAGTTGGAGGCATCTCCAGCTTTGAACTAAATATGATTCCAGCCAAAGATTACTTGTGTAAGACATAGAAACAGACACACACAAGCAAGCACATGCACACACGCACACACACCCACACGCATGTGTGTGACGGTACTGCTTAACTTTTTTTCCCCGTTTTTGCTGTCTGCTTCAGGTAAGTTTCTGGTCTACAGCTTGCCCAGTAGACTAGGCCAGGCTGGCTAGTAAGCCCCGAGAATCTGCCTATCTCTGCCTCCTTAGTTCAGAGATGGAATGTGTACACCAACATGCCTGTTTTTTAACATGGGTTCTAAAGACCAAATTCAGGTCCTACAAACAGCCATCTCTCCAGCTCCAAAAGCTATTTAAAAAAAATAAATAAAACTAAAATCCATGCATACTTAATATTCCTATGATATAAAACTCACTGAAGCCTGGCATCCTGGAGATACTGGATAGGAATACAATCTCCAATTTGCAGGGCAGTGAACATGAAAGTCGCATCAATAGCAGTAAGCATATAAACTTTGGTTTTACGGGTATGACCTAAGGTTTTCTAGAAACAAAGCTCAAAGTCTCAGAGTCGGGGTCTGAGGAAGCCATGGTCCTGGGCCCAGCTTCCCATGACCAAGCGTGACTGCAGGCACGCCCTCGCACATCTCCACGTTCTGCTCAGCCTCTTCCAATGTCCACCACGGTTTCGTAACTCCAGCGACACACAGTCCAGGAGTGGCCTGGAGCCACAGACGCCATGCCCCTCTCGGCATCAAAAGGTGCTGGACAGGAAGACCCACCCTGGAGGCTGAGTGAGCCAGGGCACTGTCCCGTGAGAACAACCACCTATAACATTCAAGTCATTTGTTTTTGTTTCAACGTAAAGCTTTCTTCTCTCTACAGCAGAGCACAAGCCCGACCTCCCCAAGACACCCTGCATCCTGTGTGAGTTAATGGGCCCTGACTTTGTCCTTTGTCAAAAGCTTCCTCCTTTATCTTCAAAACTGTGCTTGGCACAGTTCCGTTGACTTTGAAGTCAACATTTTAAATATTTCAGAGCTAGAATTCCTAGGGGAAATTTCTTCAATCATAGGATGAAGAAGACAAATACTCCAGGTAGTGGGAATGTTAACGGGAGGACAGGGTCTGAGGATAAGGAGAGACCCTTATCTACTGTGGGCGCAGAGCCAAACAGCAAACAGCCCGGCTGGAGAGGGAAGCAGGCGCACACACTGGCCAGCCCCAACCAGGGTGAATCCTCTGCCTCTAGGCAGGCGAAGTGAGCTGACTGGGGACTTTCTGGGCATAGAAAGTTTAATCAATACGAGCTTTATATTTTAACTATGAGGAAGAGGAGAAAAAGCACCCATCAGAGAAAACATGTTGAGCTCCCCTTATCTAGGCACACCTCTGTAGTCTGGAGAGGCCTCGGCGACTGACTAACCAAAGCCTCATGCACTGGCTTCCCGGCTGTTTATTCCAGTGATGAACAGGAAGCACACGAGAATCTGCTGCATGGTACTGCTCGAGAAAGTAAAGCACTTACAGGTTATTGGCACAGACTATGTTTCTTTTCTTTCTAATTTTTAGTTTAGTTGAAAGGGACATTTACTTTTTGTAAACTGTCCCCTCTAGAAGCTTTACAATTGTGAACACAATCAGTGTTCCCTCCATACCAGGTATAAAATCAAACAGGCCAAATAAACGACGAAAAGTAGCCTTACTGGTTCCAAGATACAACAATAGGGAGGGGGGAAGTGGAGGCAAAATTACATGCTCTTCAGTCACATGTCTTTGAAGGAATAAAAAGTAGACGGATTCAAACTTCTCAGTTTGTACAGACAGGTACAAATGGAGGCAAAATGAATAATACAGCCAGTGGGTTTGGTCCATACAGAGAATAGAGGATGAGTATGGGGAGCTGGGTACAGCTCTGGGAAGAAGGCAGTTAGAAGTCAATCAGAGGAGGTGGAGCTCAGGGAGGGAAGGCAGCTCACATAGGAACCTGGAGGTCAGAGGGGTACTACTAAAATTGGAGATGTAGCATGGAAAGATCCCCTAGGATCAGGCACAAGATGCCCAGGACACAGAGCTTGGCCGCAAGCTGTGGTCTGGGGAAGACAACTGTCTACATCAATACGTACATGACAGGAAGGCTCAAGGGAAGGGAAAGGCTCAAGGGAAGGGAAAGGGAGCTTCAGACAACATTGGAGAGAGAAGGGCTGACAAAACCGGCCGAATCGAGGAGCTGCAAAAGAGATGAGCTGGAGCTAGTCAGAATTTTGTTGCTCTAGGAAGTCCAGTTTGGGGTATGTTGAGTTTCAGGAAACTAAAGTAAACCTGTTGTACCACACATCATCTTCCAAGCCAACTGCTACAATCTCCATGAGTTCAACTGTGCCCACTGTGTATGAACTTCCCAGCGTGGCTGCTTCCCGGCCACCTCTGCCTCTGCTGGGAGCCCTGCACCACTGCTCTGTAAATAATGAACTCACTGGTTCCCTAAAGTGAACTCTGGTAGAGCTGCAGCCTGTGCTGTCCCTGGGACCTCAGGAGGAAGGGTGGACATTGTTCAGCCTCACTGTCCACCCAAGGAATTGTAGCAACAAAACCTGACAGAATTAACTGTGAGGAGAAATCCTCTCAAATCTGATGTATACGCTACATACGCTACAAAGACCATCCGCGAGTACAAAGCTTTATCTTCTGCTGTAATTCAGAAGATGGCTGGCTGAAAGAGGCAGCCTGGGGCATGTGTATGTGAACAGGAACTCAGCTCACCCTGGGTATTAGAGGATGTCTCCAAAACCTGTGGGATGTTCACGCCTCCTATGTGGAAGTGTAGAGCTTGCATATAACCCTGCACACTTCAATACTTTCAAACATCTCTATATTGTTCACAATATTTAACTCTATTGTTTATGGTATAATGAGAAGAAAAAGAGCCTACACGTTCAGTACAGGGACAGGCATAGCCACAGCAGGCCTAACTACAGCCCACAGCGTTCAATGGGTGCCGGAGAAACTGGCACGAGAAGCAGGAGGCCACATGCATGTGTACATAACACTCTGTCCACATGCATGTATACATAACGACTCTGTTCACATGCATGTATACATACTACTCTGTCCACATGCATGTATACATAACAACTCTGTTCACATGCATGTATACATAACACTCTGTCCACATGCATGTATACATAACACTGTTCACATGCATGTATACATAACACTCTGTCCACATGCATGTATACATACTACTCTGTCCACATGCATGTATACATAACACTCTGTTCACATGCATGTATACATAACTACTCTGTTCAGATGCATGTATACATACTACTCTGTCCACATGCATGTATACATACTACTCTGTTCAAATGGTTTGGTATGTTACTCAACAAACAGCAAATTCAAGTTTTGCTTTAGGGAACATTCTAGAATCCAATCCACCTTCCAGATATTCCCAATTTATAGTTGATGGAATCCATGGATGCAGAACCCATGGGTAAAAAAGGCTCAATTCAGTGTTTTGCTAATGCAGAGACTCTGGGAAAGATCAAGTGCCCAGATCCTATTCACTACGATAAAATGAAATGCATAGGACACAAAAGCCTCTAAAAAATACAACTTAAGGAAGGCTTGCAGCGTGTGTGCAATGCTTATCAGCTCAGTCTTTCTTTGTGTTTATCTAAACAGCCGTTAGGCCAGGCATCTTCCTTTCACACAGCACCATCCACCTGTTTACAAGTCCTTCTAGTCGACTGCTTGCAATTTCCTTCTAAATAGAGATTAAGGGAAAGGTTCTCCTACAACTCAATTTTTTCTGACATTCAAAACTATTCCCTACTCCAACTCTCTGTCAAAGCAAAAATAAATAAAGCCTGACACGACTTAGTTTTAATATTTTAAAAACCGTCTTTCGGAGGAAAACTACAGCTCTAAAGAATACAGAATTAACTGTCTCTGGATTTGTTACAATTAAAATAGAATCACTTACTTGAATTCATCTAAATATAATTGAGCATGAAATTATCCCGATGATAATCAGATTCCTGGCATTCTGTAATTATCTGACATGCTGGAAAAGCCAACAAATGCTGCCTCCCCCCAGCTGCAGCCGCCTCCTAGCAGGTGAGAGCACAGCTGCCCTGCGGGCCTCTGCAATATGAACTGCCTTACGCAAAATTTGAGCACGGGCCCCCAACAAGAGACCAGTGCTAAGTGTTGCCTTTGTCCGTGGGAAACAGTTCAACACAAATCCCAGCTCTAAGAAACCCCAACGAAGCTAAGGCACAGACATCATGAAAGCTCTCCCATGGGAAGACAAAGTTTAAAAGCCCAAGTTCATGGCCTACCAACTGCCAAGGCAGAGTAACTTCTTAGGAGTGGAACCTATGATGTACTTGCTCTCACTCTGAACAGTCTCAGAGGAGCTGTGGGAGACCTGCAATGTCTGGAAGCTTTCCTGTGGAACACTGCCTTAACAAGGCTGGGATGCCACAGGTCACATCAGCTCATGCAACAAAAGGTTTCCACTAGCAAGCTCTCTCAAGATGACAAGCGGAGACAGGACACCTATGACCTGCTCTTTTCAGGGTGGTCAATAAGGTCTGGGCCCCTCTAGGGTAACGGAGTGACTTTTCAGGGTAAAACACAGGACTCAAGCATGCTTTCTGGGGGTATCTGACTCTTGTCTGAATCATGTCCTGGACTGAGGCAGGGCACCAGTCAGCCTGGTTCTTAAGGACCCACACCCAGCTTGTGCTCTGACTGTGAGGTCTCCTGATGCAGCTGCGTGAACTTCGTACTCTGGACGGCAGTGAGGCAGGCGCACATGGTCACAACTGCGGAGAACAGGGCAGGAGGAAACACGGGGAGTCAGAGCTCCCGGGTTTGCACCCTAGCTTGGCACTGCACTACAACAGGACTCCACCACCCTGCTTCTCTGGCCCCTGGACTGCAGTGAGGAGTAAGTGAGAAGAGAACACAGGGCAGGGGGCAGGCCAGCCCGAATTCTCAGACTCACTTCCACACACCCACAAGTGAGCCACGCTCTCAGCTCTCTCCTTCACAATCCCGTCCTCCTCCCCTGTGCCTTCCACACTGGTGTCCCATTTCCAATCTCAGGTCTTGCCTATAGGATCTACTGTGGCCCCAGTTACTACAGCACACTACGTAGGCTGAGGTCCTGCCCTGCTCTGCACGCATCCTGACTGTGCTCCAGCACCCACCACGGCACCTCTGAGATCCAGCCCCAATCTCCCGGACCAAATTCTCAAAAGTGTCCCTTGTTTTCCCCACTCTTCCTTTTGCTTCCAGAACTTTCCATCACTCTTTCTTAAAAGAATACACACACACACACACACACACACACACACACACACACACACACACGCCACATCATCAATTATGAAAATAAATCAAACCACAGGACAGCTTGGCAAGGTCCGCAGAGACTGTAGATAGATGGCTGTATTTTACAGATAAGGAAACACTAGTTCTGAACAAGGTTACTGAGTTAACGGGGAGTGCGATTACCAAGACAGCTTAAGTGAATCAGAGCCGGAACTGGGACTTAAGCAGGGGAAGAGCCACAGAATTCCAGGTTTACCAGTTACCGTGAATTACAGCCCTGAGAGGTGTAAGAACTGAGCTGGTGTCACCAGCGCTCTGCCGGTCAACCGCTGCTGGTCCACCTCTACCCCCACAGGTCAGGGCATGTTTTCCATCACCGCACCGGGTTCTAGCTCCCACTGTGCACCAGGCTCTTCCCTACCAGAGGTGCTGGGTGAAGACTCAACACTGGTCCTTAGCACATGCACACCCATGACTCAAAGACGCAGCAGTCTGTACCCAGGGCACCGCGCTGGGTCCCCATCAACAGAACAAATCCATTCAGTAGCAGTCTTACCTTTTGTGGGGAGGGGAGGTAGGAAGGCTTCTAATGATGAACAAGGGTGGTGGCTATATAACAATGTCAAGGTGTTCACTGCCACAGAACATCTACATAAAAGTGGTTATGACTGGAACCAAGGATGATGGTGCACACCTATAATCCCAGCAATAGAGAGGCAGACACAAGAGGATCATCTCAAATTTAATGCAGCCTAGCAAGTTTCCAACCAGGATATACCATGACCCTACCTCACAAACAATGTTTTTGTTATCACTGTTTTCCTGAAACAGGGTTGTTCTGTGTAGCCCTGGCTGTCCTGGAACTCAGAGATGCACCTGCCTCTGCCTCCAGAATGCCGGGATTAAAGATGTGTGCCACTACACGTAAATAAAAAATTATTTATTTTTTTTTTTTGGTGATAAATAAAAAGTTGTAAGGGCTGGGCAGAGTGAGACACACCTGTAATCCTAGCATTTAGGAAGTAGACTCAGGAGGATTGCTGAGTTCAAGGCCAGCCTAGTTGACATAGTTAAGATTCAGTTAAGACTCTTAAAAAACCAAAAATCAGGTTACACTGGCAGATTGTGTATGTGTGTGTGTGTGTGTGTGTGTGTGTGTATTCATAGTTTCAAAAAAGAAAATGAAGTGACCATTCCTCTCACATCTGACCAACGCATCTTATTTCCCTATTATCCTAGATTCTACCATGGAAGAACAGCTCTCCCAAATTCTAAATAAAACAGAAACACACAGTAAAACTGTCTTTTTTATAGTAAAATCCAAGGGCATTAAAGTTTATTGGTAGTATAAAGAAAGAAGATTCTCTAGCCAGGTTTTGAGACTCATACTTGCAATCCACTATAGGGGAGCTAAGGCAGGAGGATTACTGGAGACCAGCCTGGACAAAACAGCAAGAGCCTGTTTCAAAACCAAGAAAACGAGAATCAGATTATAAAATGTGACCATGCTGTGCTCTTTTGTCAATCTGGAGGACCATTCCTCCCCTGGGATACTTAGTGGGGAGGGTATAAAAGGCATGGTGACAGCAAAGCTCAGATCCTAAACACTGCTGTGAACGTCATTTTACCTTCCTTGCACAAGGCTTCTAATGTGCTGCCTCCGCCCCCTGTCAAGGACTCTGGGATCAAGTGTGCCAGTCTTGATAGCCCACAAACAACAGATGCGACTCTGTGACTGAGGCCTAACCCACAGAACTTCCCATTTCCTCTTTTTAGTCAGCCTCAAACAAAGTCTTGAAGTAACTTCAATGTTCTATTTTAATTAAAATACTATGTAGGGTACAAACTTAATAAAGCAAATTCTGCATCCTTATTTATCGTAAACAGGAAGGATTTCCCGGCCACTGAGAACATTGAGTACCATGATCAATAATTCAAAATACCCAGCTAACCACATTCCGCTCCACACACTTCACCATAACCAGTTACAATGTCTTGTAATGTAGTCTTTGGGAGTAAATGCAAACCAGAGGTGTGGCAGACTCTGGGCTGCTGAGGCAAGCAAGACAAGCATACAGGGTTGAGTGCTCAGGATAAGACAATCATAACCTTTTGGTTGTTGTTTCTTTCAAGACAAGGACTCACTGTGTAGCCCCTGGCTGTCCTTTACCTCCCTAGCACTGGGAGTGAAGGTATGCACCACTAAGCCAGCTACATTCACAGACTTTTAGGCAGCAAGTCCATACTGAGTGTTACATTGTTCCGCCAAGGCAAGGATGGTTCTCCTTTGGCAGAACATAAAACGTAACATATCTCTCCTTTTCTGAAATGGTGATGCCTTCAACAAGCTACATGCTAACAAGGCCTTGGACAGCTCTAGCTGCATACCTGCTTTCTACTCTGAAATGAGACTATTCTGTAATTGTAAAATCTTCAGACTGTAACATCTGGATGCATTGATCATCCACACTCAGGTGCCCGGGGGAAGGGGCCTCCTCATCCTGACAGCAGGAACTGAAGAGGGCAGCACAGGCCAGCAGAGGGGCATGCCACGGATTATGAGGACAGACGACATTCGGGCCAGTACCCTGGACTGAGGAGGCAAAGGCAAGGGGATGAGGGCAGTGTAGCAGAATCAGACATAGACGTGCTTCTGGACATCTCCTGTTCTGAACACAGAATTTACTGTCTCAGAACAAGACTCCTCTGTGACTGCCACGCACGTGTTCTCAGGGGCTCACAACTTCCCCAGATGGGTTCCTCCTCCTAAATCCACCTGACTTCAAACCCTGGTGAAATCCCCTCGGAGACGCCTCTGGGCACTTCAACACATCACACTTTTAAATACTGCTTCCCTTTGCTAATTTACTGGTGTTTGAGCTCCCACCAAAGCAATGCATTAAAAAAGTCACATCAATTATAAAGATGTGATCTTAAAGGTGTAAGAAGTGGGCAAGTGTGTGATGTCAGAGAAATCAAATAGATATAAAATCTACAAAGCAAGAACAAATGCTTTCCATAATATCTACTTATATGCATGTTTATCCTGAAATAAGCATATTTTCTACAATGTATTCGAATTCCTAAGACTGAAAAGAGGAAACATATGGCTGAAGTATTTAAGAAAATATGAAGATATTATTAAGATTTCACATCTGCTGTACTACAGCACAAAGCAAAATTCATAAGCAAGATAATAGACACAAGAATGGACAGCAAATGCCTGAACTGAGCAGCCCCCCTCCCGTAGACCTCTTAGAAACCAGAGGAAGGTAGCTCTGATCCTCTATGAGAACTGTGACATGGTTTCTGGGGACTGCCCTTAGAGGATGCTTGACCAGAGAGCTGATCATGAGTGTCACCTGCATTTGGTACCAGAAACCTGACTTATAAGTATGGTCAATCTGTCTCCCAGGGCTGACACTCAGCCTCAATCCAGGCTGGGTGTACTTGGCAAATCTGTGCTTTTAGATAATCCGTTTGGTAACCTAGGTGATAAAGTTTTATCTTCTAAAAACAGCCTCAGTTCTCTTCAGACCTTGGAAGGCTCTAGAACTGACTTGAATGTATCAAGAGAGTAGAAGACCCAGCCACCACACATCACTACTCCTAAGTAATGCCCTAGGAATGGACCTTATATGGAAGTCAGCATTGAGGTGCGTTAGGCTGATCTGTCCAGTGATGGGAATGGATCAGGCCTGGACCTTGCCCACTCCTGCTCCTTCTCCGCTAGAGTAACTCATCACTGTCCCCCTACAGGCTCAACCTTACCAGGTCAAAGCAAGTGGAACAGCCCAATGCCCAGGTGCTACTACCTGGGGCTCAGGCCTGATGTGAACACTGTCTGGTTCTGTAAGAATTTGCACACTGAGGGCTACTTGTAGCTATATATAAGGAAGCCTTGTGCTCGTGGCAGACAGATTCTGTTACAGCAGTGGCTTGATCTTGCCATTAGCAAATGCCCAGCCCACAGAAGAACCCATTCTATACACCGTGTCCTTGATCCTAGCAACAATCTGGCATCGCCAGCTCCATTACACAGACCAGGACACTCAGCACCCTTCAGCCAGGTAAGCTGAAGTTCAAGTCTGGTACTTGCCTCCGTGTCTCCACAAAAGACCAGCGAGGCTGTGGTGAGAGCCAGGGAGGGCAGCCTTGCTACACAGTGCAAAACCCTATGAAGTCAGGAATGCAAGCCTCCCCAAGTACACAAGGAAATCCTTGGGCCTTTCCCACAATGCCACATTCATGATGAAGTCCACATCTTAGGAGGCTGCCCCAGACGCATGGCCACAGACTCCATGGTCCACAGGCACACTCAGGGACAGCTCTGGACAGCCACTCCCTTTCTCTCACCCAACATTCCCCGTTACTGCAAAGCAACTCCTTATTTTCGGGGTCTGGCCATGCACTATGTTTCAAAGAATGCAACGCTCTGACAGTGACGGCTAGCTGAAGGATCAAGAGAGGCCCAGAAATGTGGAATTCACAGCCCAGCACAGAAGGCTGGCAGGGCACAAAGAATGCACTTTATCACGTGTGCAATGGAGCTCTGAAGTGCCACCTGCCAAACAGCCACATAGTTTGAATTTCTCACCTTCAGTTTCTCAAGTAGGCAGATAACTTCCCATACCCTCCCCCAGCTGGCGGCCCCAGGCTCTTTATGAAGGCCCTGCCCACCAGACCATACTCAACGAGAGTTCTGTCAAGGAAGAAAGGGGGTCAAGTCTCTTAAGAACTAATCATGCCCACTACAGCATTTACAAGCGAGCTAATGGATTTTCTCTTTGCATTTACAGCTTAACATTTCTCTCTTTCCCTGCAAGACTGGAACAGGGCTCCCTGTGACCTCAGACTGAACTTACTGCTAGCCCCAGACGACGGTGAGGACACGGGAGCAGACTGTCAGTAGGGAACCACTTAGATCAGCACAGGAGTCTATAAAAGTGCTGAAAGGGCCTGAGCTCAAGACCACAGTACATGACACGGCACCCTTTCTCACTGCAACGTGAACAACCAGTACAAGAATAAAGAAGTGGTTAGCCAAGAACAGGGGAACTCCTCGGCATTTTAGAAAAATGTAGGGTTTAAAAATTTTTTTGCTGAACAATTGTGAACCAAAGAGAAATGAAAGCCAACATGCAAAAACATTGAAAGCACCAGCTACTCAGGCAATGGAACTTACTGACCACCATACCTAACATCCACATAACCAAAGTCACAGCAACACTGAACTACAATACAAAACTCGGGGCTCAAGAGACTTGGGGACAGTTGACAGGTGCCAACTGCATGGAGCAGGATCCTCAGCCACACTTGCCTGTAGCAGCCCAGCATCCCTAGGATATCAGAGGCCAAGTCAGGTCCTATCTACTACAAAGGTCTGCAATGGCTTAAAAACTGAAGAGAAAACATTCTCAATTATTTGGGACTAGTATATGGCTGTCAGTCTGCAGTATAATGCCCACCATTCTAGTTTTCTTTTTTTAAGATTTATTTATTATGTATACAACATTCCTTCCATGTATGCCTGCAGGCCAGAATAGTACCAGATCTCATTATAGATGGCTGTAAGCCACCATGTGGTTGCTGGGAATTGAACTCAGGACCTCTGGAAGAGCAGTCAGTGCTCTTAACCTCTGAGCCATCTCTCCAGTCCCTCTAGTTTTCTTTCTGCTGCTGTGATAGAACACTGTACACAAATCAGCTTGGGGAAGAAACAGTTTGTTTGGCTTATACTTCCAGGTTACAGTCCATCACTGAGGGAGCCATGTAGTAACTCAAAGCAGAAGCCATGGAGCAAAGTAACTTGTGGGCTCACTCTCTATATACAGCCCAATATTACCTGCCCAAGGTAGGCTGGGCCTTCCTACATCATTAACTACCAAGAAGTCTCTCAAAGACAGACTCACAGACCAACCTGACAACTGAGACTTTTGTTCCCCTCTGGTGATTCTAGGCTATGTCAAATTGTCAGTTAATTCAGCTCAGGACAATCACAAACACCAGCATCTCTGAATGAAACCTTGCTACTTTGTTGTTTCCTGTCATTCTTGGACAAGCTGACTGGCTATTCTGCAAGGTTCCAGAGCAGAGGAACATAAAGACGGAGATTACATAGGAGAGAAAATAGCACTGGTTTTTCCTCTAGTGATACTCTGCTGCTGGTGGTCCTCATCGTAACCAAAACTGGCAAACTAAAGTCATGTTACTCTCTTCTCATCCAGGGGCTCACCACAGACAAGGATCCCAAGAAAATACTGGGGGTAAGAAGAAAACTCTACCTTCAAGCAAAGAAGTCATAAAAAGGCTGAGGAGGAATGGGGAAAAGATGGAGAAGACAAGAGAGCACTTTCGTGCAGAAACACCAACAACCCAACAAACACGACAGCTCTGCCCAAGAAACTTCAGGTCATCACAGAAGCACCTGTGAACCTCTTGAATGGCTCCATTTTTGTTTCCAGTCACCCTTTCTTCACCCTATCAATTACCCTCATAACAAACAGACCACTCTAGACAAGATTTTAAGTCAGCAATCAATCAAAAACTACACTGTAGAATACTGTTTCCTAATGATGATCCAGAGTCATTAATAAATGATTATGCCATTCATTTCCTGCTTAGAATGGAAAGGAAGCACATGAAAACATTTTAGACCTGTTTTATCAGGGATTGCTGAAGTTTTAAAGTTTAAGGACACACACCAACTCTGAAGCTCTGTAAGCGACAGCCAGACTGCAGCTTCTCAGAGAAGGATCTGGCCACCCCTCCCCCTAAGTATCTACCCCCCAGCACAGTGTTCTGGATCCCTCATGTAAATAAACCCTTGAGAGTCCTAGACTTTGGAACTCTACCCTCCTCTCGGCAGAAAGTCCAATGTCTATCTGGCTGGGCAAACAGCTTTCTCTAACAGCTGGCCACAGCTGATTTGGGGGCTCTGACTGCAGGGAAGGATTTTCACCCTCCCAGGCCTCTGAACATGCATCTGAGTACAAGCCAGCCCTGTTAGTGGTCTTTCTCCCTGCTCACCAGGTGGCTTTAAGAATCCTGTTGGGGAGCAGGTGGCACATACAGGATACCTGGTGGGTGCTGGTACCGCACACTCCACAGAGAAACCCACAACTGATGCTTACATCCTCCAGAAGTACTAACGAGCTCAGCAACAAGGGAATATGGAGGAAGCATGCTGCTCAAAATTACAAGGACATATTTACCTATCTTTTTTTTTCTTTGCAGATAGGGTCTCATTGTGTACCCCTGGCCTACAACTCACAGTTCCTCCTGTCTGTGCTTCCCCCATGCTGGGATTAAAGTGCCACCGTGTCTGGTCTTCAAGAAGGTATTTAACACTGGTGTTTCAAAAATATTCAAAGCTGGTTTTAAAAAGTTAAACACTAAACTAGAGAACTATTCCGGCAACAGTTCACAGAGGGAAAACAACTTGGGGAGGTCGTCTTATCACAGGTCTGAGTGTAACGACATTGCTAAACACAGAGTACCCAAGTCCCTAAACAAGCCCGCTTTCCCCATCCAACCTGACCTTCCTGGATCCCACTTCTGTGGCTCTGGCAGTCACTCCACTGGCCAGCTGTATCCTGAAGCAGTAGAACACGGATGCAGGAGGCCCTGTGACTAGTCTGCTACAGGTGTCCTAGCAGTTGAGCTCCTAGGACCCAAGTGAGGGGGAGCTTTGGGTTCCTGCTAGGTGCAAAATCCACAACTTGGAAAGAACCATGCCAGGAGCCAAATATGGTTTTCAGGGTCCCATGTTGCCCAGGATGGCCTGGGATTCACTCTGCAGCTAAGGCTAGCCTTGAATTCCTCATCCCCTTGTCTGTGTCCTATGTGCTGGAATTACATGTGCATGTCACATGCCTAGCTTATGCAGTGCTGAGAATTGAACCCAGGGCTTTGTTTTGTGCATGGTGGGCAAGCACTCCAACATCTGCGCTCATCCTTAGCCCCAACTGGGAACTTTATGAAAATGGGCGGGAAATGGAAAAATGGAAGTGCTAAAGCTAATATGCGCAGGGTGCGTGTGGACGAAATGACTGTAGTGAAGATTTGAAAAGGACTCAGCACATTGCGCTTTGATTTTTTTTCTGCACACTAAATGATCACTAGCCTCTGGATGAGTACACATTCAATTATAAAGGGAAAAGGGACATTTAAGGAACACTTAGAAAAAGGTACAAAATCATCTTTAAAAGTCAAGAATAACTAGGGGATTACCTTTCACTCCAGCGCTCAGTGCATCCTTCCCTGACACTGTCTGCAGAGACACACACTGGGCTTGGAGGCAGGAGAGAAGGGCAGGTAGAAACCACACAGAAGGAGGTGGGGGACCACTTCCCTAGCTTTTGTCCATGGCAAATTCAGTGCATTTTAAAACAACAAACAAAACTGATAGGTGGGGCCAAGAAAAGTATCAACCAAATCTCCTGCCAGGAGCGTGGCTCAGTCCTGGCACACTGGCTGACAGGAGCCAGGCCACCACGAAATGAACAACTGAGCCACAAGTGGCACGAGGGCTGAGAGGAAGTAAACCCAAAGTCCAGCTGAGTGTGCCAAACTGCCCCTTCTCTCCTCCCAATAAAATAAGGGAGTCACTAAGTTTGCAAAAACTAAATAGCAATCAATCAATTACTGTAATAAAAAGCGGGAAAGGCAGTATGTTTTTTGCATTTGGCTTTCCAGGAACTGGCGCTGCCTTTACTTTTTGCTTTCCTACTTTATCATAAAGTCAAAATGTCTTTTCAAACCGTTGGCATTAGGAATCTAGGGGATATTTCCCATCTCACAGTTCCACCAAGGAACAATTGTTTTCTTAATAATGGAAGGAACAAAATCTTAAGACCCATTGACAAGTACCAAGGACTTTTTTACAGGGCACAGCCTGTTTGACCACAAGTGGCCGTGCCTCTGAATCTCTCTGGCTAATAAGACTAAACTTGAGTGGGATCAGGGGCTCCATTCAGTCCAGCTGCCTGCAGAGTTTGGATTGGTCTCCACAGTCCCCTTGCTTTAGGAATAAGAGACACCACCACTTTCTAAACTTTTACAACAATGCACCGACAGCTAACAGCTATGAATCATACCTCCAGCTGGGTCACAGAACTCACCTTACCTGTCCCCACAGTTGTCAAACAAGCCTGTCCCTGTTGGGAGCCAAGTCCTCGGTCAGTAAATCATCACAGAGCCGCCCAGCACCAGCCCTCAGAGCAGCTGCTGCTGAAGACAAGCGCTCTATACCTTGGGTCTACAGGACTCCGGGAAGGAAAGCATCACAATGCTAATTTAAGCTCCCTAAAGAACTCAAACTGATTTTTAAGAAAACATTTCAATGCCCCCTAACAACTCGACAGGAAAAGTCAGTCCCTGTCTGAACGGTGTTGTCCCAAGAGGGGCTACACTACATGTTTGAAGCCTCATTTCAAAACAAAACAGAAAAATTAACTGAGTTAACCACTAATCATCACCAATTACAGGAGTATCAGTGAGATGGTAGAACACTCAGCTGCCCAGGGGGAGAGGGGTTAAACCCAGAAGACAATACTTGGAAGCAACTGCCAACAGATCCGCTGAGGCAGGTGGTAGCCAGAATGTTTGTCAAGAGAAACGGCAGCTGATACTTGCTCCTCAGTCCCTGGCTCTGCTAAACCAGAGCTGCCAACTTCCTCCTGAACTCTCCTGCTGTTCCTACAGAACTGTTCTCAGGATCAAAGGTTTGTGGCGCACTTTGAAGACTGCAACCCCTTTAGAATCACCTAGTTGATCTCTTTCAAATCTCTGAGAACTATCTATACTGCGAAATGACTCATTCATTTCTCTTCCTTTTAAAAAAGAATCTTACCAGAGTTTGGAAACAATTTTTTTAGGGGGATAGGTGGGGGAGTGGAAACATGGTTTCTCTATGTAACCACTCTGTCTGTCCTAGGACTCACTCCGTAGACCAAGCTGACCTCAAACTCAGAGATCTTGTCTCTGACTCTGCCCCAGCCTCCAGATTGCTGGGATTAAAAGGCATGTCACACCACCACCAGCACAGTCACCACTGCCAGAAGAACAGCAACTACTTCACAGAGGAACCTGAAGCATAAGATTCAAACACCACTCAGGAACTGCTCACTGGAGATGATGTTTCCTTCTTCTGTGTGATTTCAGAGTCAGGAGAAGGATACTGTCTGTTACAGGATTTGAGTTTCTGAAGGGCAGTGGGAGTCTTTATGAAAGGGTTCAAAGTCATCTTTTCAGATACAAACTATTGTGTGTGTGCAACATAAGTCCCTACCTGGTATTTGGTCCTACAACCAACACAGACACACCAGAGCGTCAGTTATCCAAAGACTGAAATTGTCCTGCTCAGATCTCACAGTTCAGGAAAAGAAATCCAGGAATGGCCGGGCGGTGGTGGCGCATGCCTTTAATCCCAGCACTCGGGAGGCAGAGGCAGGCGGATCTCTGTGAGTTCAAGGCCAGCCTGGTCTACAAGAGCTAGTTCCAGGACAGGAACCAAAAAGCTACGGAGAAACCCTGACTCGAAAATAAAAAATAAAATAAAATTAAAATTAAAAAAAAAAAAAAGAAATCCAGGAATGCATGAAACAACTGCACTGTCATCCAGACTTTAGATGAGAGAAGATGAGAGCCTGTGCATGACTTTAATTAGGCAACACAACCGCTGCGAAACAAGACAGACTGTGGTGATGCACCTTTAATCCCAGTACTTGGAAGACAGGGGCAGATGGGTCTGTGAGCTCAAGGTCAGTCTAGTCTACAGAGCGAGTGTCGGAACAGTCAAAGACACACAGAGAAACCTTGTCTGGAAAAACCAAACCAAACAAACAAACAAAAAAACAGAAAGAAAAGAGACAGTGAAAATTCTAAATTCTGATCTTGCTTTTCTGCACTTAAGCTTGACTGTCCCCCATAAGACACACAGACAGACATACAGACAGGACAGACCCATTCCCCCATCCCCCCAGGTCTTAGAACACAGAACATAGGCCCCCAGGTCAGCCCCAGCCTGCCTGGGGTCAAACTCTGCTTTGCTGTTTAATGTGTGACCCAAGGCAAATCACTCGGTTTTCCCCAGTCTTCAGTTTCTATACCTGTGAAACGGATCAACCACACACAGACCCTTCATAGATGGGTGTGCTAAAAATATATAAGTAAAACAAATGTTTTCACACCAATGCTGCCTCAGCAGAATGGGTACAAAACCGTTATTCCAACAAATAGAGGCACTAAGGCCACCGAGACAGGACCTGCCAGCCGTGTTTTGGTGGTCACCCACAAGCCACTGCTCCCATAGGGTTCTGACCAATTCTCTGTCACTCATCTTGGCATGACTGAAGTCAGAACAGTCAGCCAACGACTAGAGCCTTCCTTCTAACTGTCTAGTATGCATCTACTGGCAAGCCCCTTTAGTTCATCACACACCAAGCCCATCCTCCGGCTGTCATCTAGCACTGTGTCTACTGTATGGTGAGGAAGGTGGGGTGCCACACCTGCTCACCACCAGACCAGATAATGAGATCCTGCCAGGAACCAGACAGCCAGCATGGCTGCATTTCAATGCTTTTACATTCTTCCTTTGAAAAAGAACAGCCTACACAGTACTAATAACAGCCTGGTGGAGTGTGAGCCGGGACGGATGCTGTATGGCAGGTTGTTAATAACTGCTCAAAGATGAAAACTAATATCATGGGGTTTATTCCCATAGTTCCTTACTTTGCTTATAATTGAGGTTTTCCAAATAAAGTGGCTTTCCATAAACAATACAGTATAGGGAAAAGGAGTAAAAGATCTCATAGACCAGAGGGGATGAAGCAATAGTCAAGTAGTCAGTGAAACCACATTCTCGTCATTGTCAGCTGACAGTATGTGATAACCACAACCATTCTCACAAGTATTATAAAAACACAAGGCTGTATAGACACGCACGCACACACACACACGCACACACACACAGAGGGGATGGTGGTTTCCTGATAATGGTTAGACTTGCGCACACAGGTGCACACATACACCCTGCCCCCTCTAAGAAATTTGGTCACCTTTTTGAAATGCAGATATGGGGGTGTTGATTTTCCTAAGAAAGCAAGTTTCATTCTTCTTCAGGTCTGGTTTGAGAAACTGGAAGGCAGGGTATCAAGAAGGCCTTAATTTTCTCAGGTCCTTATACTTAAATCCCTGTACTTTTTCTGGGCTGAGGTATACTTCCACACTAAACTCTAAAGAAGGACTTCACAGAAAAAAAGCTAAGACTGCACCAGTTAGGTTACTGATGCCTTTGTGGCCAGAATTAAGTAGATCAAGACCTACAATCTTGAATCAGAAAAGGAAAAGGGCCCTAAACATAAACCCAGTGCTTCAGATTGTCTAGACCATCCATTAACACTGCCAGAGCAGGTAAGACCAGCTCTGCAGGAAGAATGCACTGGACACCTACTAAGTCTAAGAACAATTGGTTGTGACTGTGTCTTTCCTCAAGGTTACATTCCCAGGAGGAGGCAGACAGACAAGCTACTCAGAGGACTAGAGAAGGGCAAAACCCAGGAGAGGCAAAATCAGAGCAATCAGAGTGTAGACAGGGAATTCTGCTGTGCTAGCAAGGGTGACATGGGACCAGGAGCCAGAGGATTCTAGACAGCACATCGGCAGAGAGGAGCCAAGCCTTTGGAGTGTGTGTATGTGGGGGGGGTCCCCCTTTCAGAAATACACAGGTAGCAGTCTTTCACTCTACAAAAAAGCTAAGATGGAAAAGAAAACTCCAACTCCTATGAGATTTAGATCCAATGTTTGGGGTGTTAACTAACTTTGCAGTTCTTCGGTAAATGTAAAGTTGGGGGATAACTGAAAAATAAGAATAGGATTGAGAAAAGCTTGCAAAAGCCCCCAAGAAACACTTGTCCCACTTTCAGTTCAGAGGGGAAATAGGAAGAGATACACAGGCATCCAGCACTGTGGAAATTAAAATGGTTATCCTTCACCATCCTTAATCCTGTGAAAAGTAATTATGGGTCTGTGGCACTTCACACATCAGAAAGATCAAGAGCACACCAGGTCAGCAGGAGGGCTTTTCAAAATTGATCCAGTGGAAGCCAGGAAGCATGCAGTCATGAAGACTGCTGTCAAAACTGCAGTGCACAGCACAGGTGAACACACAGAAAAGAACCTTCTATGGGTTTTGGAGCTCCCCCAGACAGACAAGCTAGGTCACAGTCTGACTTCAAGAATTTCTCTCCCAAAGAAAAAAGAGGCCAGTCATGAGAGATCTGTCCTTCAGCACCAGTCTCTTCTAGGCCTGTAGGAACAACCACAGAGACACTCAAAGGAAAAAAATGGACCAAACAGAGCTCTTGCAGGGTTACCCTGGCAAGGACGGTGACAAAAGCTGACTAAGTCCAGCAAAAATGGCATCTCTTTGTTTTAACTTTTAAAATTCATATTCATCCATTTACATGCTGTGTGTGGGGGTGGGGGGGACATGCCTCTTGTAGAAACTTTCTCCCTGCATTGTGTAGGTTCCAGGGCTCAAAACTTAAGTTGTCGGGCATGTACTTTCACCTACTAAGCTACCTTGCTGGTCCAAAAGTAACAACTCTTTGTCACTTGTCTTAGGTAGAGCTTCTATTGTTGCAACAACACAACACAGGAAGTCGGGGAGGAAAGGGCTTATTTGGTTTAGACTTCCATATGGCTGTTCACCATCAAAAGAAGTCAAGACAAGGTAGAACCTGGAGACAGCAGCTGATACAGAGGTCATGGAGAATGCTGCTTACTGGCTTGCTCCTCGTGGCTTGCTTAGCCTGCTTTCTTTCCTTGCCAGTCCAGGGACAGCACTACCCACAGTGGGCTGGACCGTCCCTCATCAATCACTCATTAAGAAAATGCCCTGCTGCTGGATCAGTTTCTCAATTGAGGTTCCCTCCTTCCAAATGACTCCAGCTCATGTCACGTTGACATTAAGACTAGCCAGCACAGGTGGTTTTGTTTTCATTTCAATAGGTGCCTTTCTCAATTCTCACACTTACCTCTACTAACCCAGACCTCTGACTCCTGGACTCCACACGCGTGCTCTGCTGCTGCTTTTCCGTTTCCACTCCATGGTCTGATGGGCACCTTGAACTCAGAAGCCTAACAGCACACTCTCTGGGTGCGCTACCACCCTACCCCTAGCCATCCAGCTCCGCAGAAACAAGGGCAGCTTGCCTAACACTCAAGCCTCATTCTAGCACCTATGTGTATATTTATTCATCTCTTTATCTGAGACACGATGTAGCCTAGGCTAGCCTTGGACTTACGATTCTCCTGCCTCAGCTTCCACTTGCCAGGATGCCGACAAGAACTGCGATTACAGGAATCTATCCCACCTGGCTCCTGCTGTCATTTCTGACATTCCCATTCTCCATCCTGCATCAGCAAATGTTGTTTGCTTTACCTTTAAAATACACCTAAACTTTAAGCACACTACCTCATCACCTCTCACTTGAAACATTCCAAATTCTCACTAATTTTTCTTTTAGTGGTACAGAAGCTCCCCTTCCTGCCCCCACCCCGGAACCTTATCAAGAGCACACCAATGAGGGGCTAAGACCTAAGTCAAACCACATCACATCTCTGCCCAAAGCCCTTCCATAACCTCCATGTCCTGCAGTGGTCCTCATCTACTAGACTCCTCCTTGGCACTCTCGACTTTCCCTGCCCCAGTCTCTGACTTCCTTGATGCTCTGCATCTGCCAGGCACACTCACTCCAACCCCGGGACCTGACCTCTCAGTCCTCTCCTACACACAACTCTCTCCTACTACTTCAGGACACACGTCACTCTGGAGATGAAGCGAACCCTAGCCACCCCTTACTGCAACCACAGAGCCCACTCCAGACTCGACAGCAGAACGCCCAGCTGTTTATTCGGCAACACTTTTTGTGCCCTACCACACGGTCATCATCATCATGAGCAGTGTTTGTCACCAGCATTTGTGAACAGAAACATCTCCAGGCCAGGGTATGTTTTGTTTAGGGGCACTCAATACTTCTGTCAGTAAGCAGACCCCACAAGATGTGACCCCAGGAATGTGTTGTGCAACGGTACCATGACGTGAGAGGATAAACTGAGAAAAGGGATCACGAAGCAGGCTCCTGAGCAGTGCCTGGCTACCATACAATACCGAAACTGTACAGGCTGACATAGGTGGCTGACCAAGGCCACAACGAGCTTTACAACCAGAAACTACACATTTACTGTATGACAGCCGAGTATGGTGGCTTACACTCAGAGGCTGAGGAATGCCATGTGTCCCAGGCCAGCCTGGGCGAGGGAGATGTTAAAACAACAAAACAGTATATATTTACTTCAAAACAGAATTTCAAAAGTCTGTTACACTACAGCGATATGCTTCAAGCTTCTCCACTCCAGGAGAACTGCAGCAAATGTCAGAGAAAGGATAACAGCTAAAAACCAGTCACCCCGCAAGCTTCTCCACTGCCTACTTCCCAAGCTGACAAGTCCCCGTGTCCTAAAATTTAGATCACACACCCTCACACCAGCCTTGGAATCACCAACTCATTTGCTTAACTACTCAACACATGGCAGGCGGACGGTTCCGCTGCAGCTGCGGGAGAAGCAAAAGCCAGCCAAGAGAACCACGCAGTCACACCTGGCCCAGGACTGGACCGAGACCTCCAGAGAGCAGACGGGGACCAGGGCTGTAAGGGGAAAGAGTGGTGATCAGGAAAAGACTGACTGCTCAGGTATGTGATGGCGGAAGAAAGGCGCCAGAGGGCTCTCCAGCTGGAAGCCATGGTGGCGGAGGGCTCTCCTGACTCAGAACAAGGGTGAGCCGTGTTTACAGAACACTGAGCCTAGGTACAACATGAAAAGACCAGTGGGTGCCACCTAAGAGGGCGAACCCTCAGACTGCTGGATCCCATGATGATCTCTCTAGGTACTAATGACAGCCCGAACTCTTACTCCTCTGTAAGCATATTTTTAGCTCAGTATGTTCCTAATCTAGTAGAAAAACTAATTTTTCCCATTAACTCCAAGATGGCATGTTCATTTCTTAACTTACTTCATCTAGCCTAATTATGATATAAAATGTGTACAGAAGCAAATTAGCATGCGAATAGTCTTTTCCTAACAGGTATATAAAAATTAAAATACAGGCTGAGAGAGATCCCAAGTACATAGAGGGCTTGCTGCTCAAGTTTACCACACATCAAGGTGGAAACAAGAACCCGCTCCACAAAACTGTTCTCTGGCATCCTCCCACGCAGTGGCACACATCCCAACAGACACACAATAGTAAGAAGACGGATCTTGTTCTGCACCGTGGCCCTTTACAGCCAGCCAGCAAGGACTGTTAGCACTGCACAGACTTTGGCTGCATCTAGGGCAGTCACTAAAGTCAATCGGGGCTGAGCTCCAGCCCTCACACTACAGTGACAGCCAGCAGTCACACTTCCCATCTGGAAGCACATTCTCTGATGGATAGATTCTGAATATAGGTCTGTCTGCTTTTCACTCTTCCCCCAAAGCAACTGCCCAGACTTCACTGTACGCATTTAAAATGTCAGGTGAAGCAGCATGCAGGGGTTCTTTGTGTTCCTGTTCTTTTGAAGATGTGAGCAGTCCTGGGCTGAGAGGCAGTGTGGCTCTCCCAGCCACTCAGTGTGTAACTGATACTCAGCTAACTGTCGCCTGAGCCCTGGACTTGAGCAAGCCAGACTTCCTGGAAACAGGTTTCCAGTTTCACCACGGTGCCACGGTCCTTTAGCTCACAGTGAATTAATATCATAGAACTTATCAATGAGCTCCGTTACACAGCCTTGAAAACACTCTCTGAATAGGAGGTACAAGGCATTATGGGAATATTCATATTTTAAAAAGAAACATGATTAAGGTTCCTTGGCCAACTTCACAAAATGGGCAAGTGACTGCGTATGTTTGTCCCCTTGGCAAAAAAAAAAAAAAAACAGTCAGAAGGTTCTGATGGCCAGAGGAGCCAAGGTTTCACTCCTGTCCTGATTTCCCCTAAAGCCTCTGGCTCCTGCTGCATCTGACAGGGCTCCCTTGTGGTTGCAGCAATACAAAGGACAGCCTGCAAAGTGACTGGAGGTACTGGGTCACAGATAATGTTTCTGCTCCTGGAAAGAGCTCTCCGGGGGATAGAAAATGCCCTGGTATGAGTGCAGTGCCACTGCGTACTGCTCTCCAAGCAACAAATCTTGATAACCTCCCTCTTCTCGGCTCTGCGCTCACACACCAGAGTGAGGCTCCACTTGGACATCTCCTTACAGAAAGGTGAGGGAACAGCACCCGGTGGGACTGGTCTCCAGCATCACCTGATGCGGCAGCCCCAACACTTCTACCAACAATCCCCAGCAATGGCGTCTCATGCTTTGTGTCTCACTGTGTGGAGGTGATGTGTCAGGATCTGGCATAGGTATCTTATTTGATGTTTACTCTTTTGGGCTCAGTAGGCTTTTTGGGGGCCCCACCACCCAGCTCCCAAATAAACTACACACGGAGGCTTATTCTTAGTTATGAGTGTCCGACCTTAGCTTGGCTTGTTTCTTGCCAGCTTTCCTTAACTTAAATTATCCGATCTATCTTTGGTCTTGGGGCTTTTATCTTTCTCTATTCCTGTATGCCTTTTCTTTCCTTTTTACTCCATGTCTGACTGTGTAGCTGGGTGGCTGGCCCCTAAAGTCCTCCTCCTCTCTCATTCTCCGATCTTTTCTCCCAGAGTTCTCCTTTTATTTATCCTCTCTGCCTGCCAGCCCCGCCTATCCTTTCTCCCGCCTCGCTATTGGCCATTCATGGCTGTTCAGCTCTTTATTAGACCATCAGGTGTTTTGGACAGGCAAAGACTCACAGCTTCACAGTTAAACAAATGCAGCACAAACAAAAGCAACACATCTTTATGCCATTAAACAAATGTTACACAACATAGACAAAAGTAACACACCTTAAAATATTCCCCAACAGGTATTACCATTGACATAGCATTATCCATTATGCTACTCAGTTGGGGGCTGGAGAAAGCCACATCTGAATGGCACCAAGCAACTTGTAAGTGGCACAGCCAAGACCTAAATCCAAGTCTGTTCCTTAATAACAAAACACCTGAAAGCTCAGGTTGGCGGAAATGTGCCTCTCCAGGCTATCCCTGAAAACAACCTTGCCTGTTTGACTGTGACATAAGCTGGCAACAAGTTCCAGCTGTAAATCTCCTAAATGAAGAAATAAACCATTGGACTATCTCATGCTGAGAACCTTTAACCCAAGCGGCACAAGCCCAGCTTCACTGTGCAGCTTCGGTCCTTCTCCTGCCTTCTCTGCCCTCAGACTGTTCAGGATGGCATCAGTGTCACCTGGGGTCTGGAGGAGTGCAGGACAACAAGAAGGCCCAAAGGGAAGAGCCCCATTTCCCTTGACTGTTCACTACCATCACTCCCAGGCTTTCCTTGGGTTGCCCACACACAAGGTCACTAAAGAACAGTGACATCATGTTTAAGGAGTTAATTGTGCTCAGTTCTCCAAGGAGAAGATTCTGTGTCACGCACCCAGAATGAACAGAAAGCATAGCCTACTAGGGGGCAGAAGAGTAAACATGGAACACTGGATATGATAGGGCACACAGTGGCGCCAGGCATCTGCCACAGCTCTTCCCAAGACCAATGCTGAAACCTAATTCCCACTGTACCAGTGTTAAGAGGATGGACCTTCAAGAGGTGATGGACCAAGATGGCTCCACCCCCCTAAAAGGAAGAACACCTTCTCTGAGAGTGGGCATATCATAAAAGGACCCTTTTTTTGCTGACTAGGATAGAGAACGCAAAGGGAATAGATGGTAAGGCAAGTAGGATTCAGAAACACTCGTTATAGGAAAGGGCAAGCACCAGATAGTGATGTGAATAAAGTCCTATCCACCCACCCAAATCTAGCCCATGAAAAGAAGCCGTCCGCCCTCTAAAGGTGGCCAGCACTCAAGGAATCTTCTTGGAAGCCAAGGCAGGGCCCTCAGCACACCACACATGTGCCCTGATCTTAGACTCCCCAGGCTACAGAATAAGAAGGAAGAAATTACTCTTCTTTTAAATTACCTGTTGCTGCTACAACAGCACTAAGGGACAAAGTGACAGTGTCAGTGGTAGCGCTGAGTTACAACTGGCTGCCAAATCCAAAAGGTGTGACCTTTACCTACTGTCCTGTCTTTTCATCAAAATCAAGAAACCTGTTACTTAGAATACAGTACCCAAAAAAAGTCAGGTTTTTTTTACCTCCCATGTGTGTTTGGGTGGGGAGTGGACCAGACGTATAGCTTCACTATGAAGCTAGCAGAAGCCAGTACAGACAAGAAAAGTTGTGAGCAAGTGAATACCACAATCTCTAAAGCCAGACTTTTCGAGTCTCCCCTGGGATTATGACTGCTAAACAGAGAATTAAAGGTGGAGGGTGAAGAGAGGAGGCAGAGGGTAGCAAAGGAACCTTAAGGGTAAGGACTGGGTAGACTCGGGACAGCCAGGCAGAAAGAGCTGTGGCAACCCTTCTTCCAGATTTTAAGACTGAGCATTAGAGGGTGAGTCTCCAAGAGTATCCAAACCAACGCTGAGAGGAGAGCGGGCTCATTAACAAGTTACACATTACCAGAGAACATGTTTCTCCTGCAACTGGATCACAGCAGAAGTACAAGGTCCGCCAGACAGAACCACAGTCAGCAGGATCCCCTAGGATGAAGCAAGAACTCAGACTGTGTTCCCTGCAGGGGCAAAGTAGTAAACCTAAAGGCAACCATGGGGAGAAAGGGAGCGCCATAGGGAGAGCTCTATGCAGGCAAACAGTCCCCAGCTTTGCCTGAACACATCTGCTCTGAAGAGGAGCCACCTTCTCCTAATGGGAGTCTCCCCCTGCCCTGGAACTGTGAGCTAGCACTGACAGCTGGCCTGCTAGGTCCACAAGCTCCACACCTGCAGATCCACCTTCGAAATAGCAAGAAACACAAACTGCATGCTACTGAACAAGACGTTTGCCTGGTTATTATTCCGTAAACAGTACAATCCAACAACTATTTACACAGCATTTACTCTGCATTAGATGTTACAAGCAATCTAGAGATGATTTAAAGGATGTGTATGGGTTTTATGCAAATTCTGTGCCATTTTTCTACTAAGAACTTGACCTGTGGATTTTTGTATCCATGGGGTCCTGGAAACAATGGCGCATGGATACCAGGAGACAAGTACATTTCTTTTCCGCAACGCTTTTTCCTCCTATCAGACAGTGCTCAAAGCAGGTTCTGTCTTCATACTACTGAGCAGAGTCGGGTGGAAACCCTAGGTTTTTTCCCTTACTGACTCACAGTGTTCCTTCTGAGAACAAAGAGGTTATACTACCAACTTCACCATGCTCAGAAAAGGCGAGCTGTGTTTCTCTTGAGGACAATTACACCCTGTGAGTGCCAATTTTAAACAGTATCCAAAACCAACAGAAGGTGCCTTTCAAGCCCCCACTGCCTGTGTTCCCACAGTTCTACTGTCTGTCACAGGATTTCCCAAATCACAGACCCTATGAATGGCAGACATTAAAGTTACCAAACAGCATGCGGATACATGTTCGGTTGCTTCTAAATTCAGTTGTCAGAGAAAGAAACAGACAGGCAATGGCTAATATATGGTTTGCTGAGAGAATGAACATTGGGTCTTTTTTTAAAAATTTGTCTTTCGAACCAAGGCGCAAAAGCTTTTCATCTTCCCCTCTCTACATCTGCTTTCTCTGTTACCAAATGCCTTTCTCCTCCACTGTCCTTGCCACCTACGTCAAATAGAAGGCTCAGAAGTGACTTATGTGGATGACATCAGTAAATACCACCAACAAACCAAATCATGAGCCACTGTCTGGGTCTCTAGATCAGAACACTCAGCTAAAATACTCTGCCTACTTTGCACCTCATTCTTGGGGGTTGCTTATATGGGTCCATTCCCACTCATTCACAGTCAGACATCTACAGTGTACAATTGCTCTTGCCAAGAGATGTCTCCTTAAAGGGCATGAAGAGAGCCTACATCCGCCTAGTCTCACCCTGTCCTGCACACACCAGCCACTTTCTTCGCCCAACTCAAGCAACACCACAGGCTCCAACAAGCCCCCCAGGATTGACAGTGTCCTCTCTACAAATGCTTCAAAGCCTGCAGCTGCTTGCAATTCATGGCACACCTGTCCACCACAGGCTGCAAAGCTGATGCATTGGTATCCCTGGTGCTCTCCATCAGGTTCAAGTTAATGGTAGCAGTACCAACTTTCTTCCATACTAGCTTACACTTTCTAGGGGCTTCAAATCCTACCCCTCTCAAACACACTTTTTCATAAAATGCTAAAATCCTTAAAACAATAACCTTTCCCAAATAGCAAATCAGCCTTTCTGCCTCTGTACCTTTCAGAAAAGGGATTTCTTGCCTTTATCCATGCAGGTGGAATCTTCACACTGGGGAGAAATCCCGCTATTAGCATCATAATAACAACACACGGAGCTGCACGAACAGGTAATGGATGAAGATGGAAGACAGATGAAGAATGAGAACAAGCATTCTTTTCTTCAGCACAGACACCACAATGTCCGAAGAACAGCTTGAACATAGCTAGCCAATACACTAGCCAATACATCTGAACACCCATCCTCCCCTTTTTGGTGAATGGCTGTGCCCACAGATACTAAACACTGAAGGGAAAATAAGATCCAACTCTTTGTGACTGGTACTCATCTAGAGAGCACTCAACTTACTGTATAAATGAAACGCCCTGAACAAATATTGAATCAGGCTCTATATTTTAAGGCCCAGTGCTAGCTTCTGGGAACAGAGAAGAGACAGAGGTCCTTCCCTCGAGGAACTTTCGATTAAACACACAAGCACAAGTGAAGAACTGAGTGCCGGGTGCAAAAGTGTATCAGTCACTTTTGGTTGCTATGACAGGTACTGGGGGGATTGACTTTAGCTCATGGTTTCCAAGCCTTTAGTCCATCCAAGCTCAGCTGACTCTTGCTCTCAGGCCTGTGGCAGGAAAAAATACTAAGAAAGAAAGGAATGGGAGAGGAGAGCTGTCCCCACCCACTCACCCACCACACCCACCACAGTCAGGAAACAGGGAGTAGAGAGGAAGGGGCCACATGGTGAAACAATTCCTCCTCCAATCAGGCCCCGCTTCTAGGTTCCCCATCTCTGAATAGTCCATTTGACTAAGAACTATCAACAGATCCATCTGTTGGCTAAGTTAGGCCTTTATAGTCCCATCACTTCCCCCAAGACTCTCCTTCTGAACATCATACTGCGGACCAGGCCTTCAACACATGAGCCACAAGATGGGGACAAAAAGAATTTCCTAATATCCAAGTAGGATCCAATTAGGATCAATACTTGTCCCTCTCCCCCAACCGAGACAGGGTTTCTCTGTAGCTTTGGAGCCTGTCCTGGAACTCACTTTGTAGACCAGGCTGACATCGAACTTGCAGAGATTCACCTGCCTCTGCCTCCTCCCGAGTGCTGGAATTAAAGACGTGCACCATGCACCACCACACCAGTAGATCAATTCTCCTACCATGAAGGGTACATTCAAAATGCCAGCCACAAGCTCAGGAAGGGCATATCCTGTGCCTGGGACTCGGGGGCTGCCTATAGCTCTGAGTCAAACAAGTTATTTTTCAGAAAATAATCTCCAGACAGAACAGACAACTCAGAGGAAATAAGTGTTCCAGTCAGTATCTGTGACCTCTGATTAACCGAGATGTTGGGTTTGGAAGAGGGGTTCTGAACCGACCCAGAAGAACTGGCACTGGGAGGGGATGATGTCCTTTCACGGCAATGACATCAACAGCTGGGAAGGCGCAGAAATGGACTGAAGGGTCACAGAGAGTAAGACAGAAAATCTAGACTACAATCTAGACTAAAGGAAGGAGTCTTTAGACCTAGAGGAAGCCTGGTCAGCCTCAGAATCAGGCATCACCTAGATCACAATAAGCCAGACTCACACATCTGAGAAATCCAATGACTACAAAACCAGGGTGGAAGAGCTCTAAGGTATCAGTCAGGAGACTTGCTGGTTGGCTGTGAGATTATCCTTCTGTCAAGGTAGGGTGGGCTGATGGAAGCAGCACCCCACGGGCGCCAGGAAATACTCTCAACACTGCACACCCAGCACTTTTTTTAAAAAAAGTCAAATAAAACAGAACACATTCTGCTATGCAAAGCACCCACTTGGGGGGGTGTTGTTTTGTGAAACATTTGGTTCAGATATGCAGCCACGAATGAACGTGTTTGCAGAAGCATGATCAAGATGTAGAACAAGCGTCCTACTGTAGGCAGTCTAAAGGCTGGGAAAGCACAGGACAAGAGGATTTGTGAGGTGTCTTCAGATTCTAAGATTCTGGGGACCAGGGGTGGGTAGGTGTTCCACCTGTAATAACAGCACTTGTGAAGTAGAGGCAGGAAGTGATGGCCAGTCTCAGCTACATTGTGAGTTTGAGGTCAGCCTATGATTCACAAGTCCCTGTCTCCAAAAAGTTTAAAAAACTGAAAATTAACAAAAAAATTCACTTATTTTAGATATGAGTTCTAGTATAACATTAAATAACCCACAAGCAAAATTTAGAGCTATCGCTAGGTAATTCAAATTTTAACTTACCCCCAAACAATGCTTCTTATATTCAACAGACTGCAGAAGGTAACTACACCTCACCCATGTGGTAAGACAGACACATACACACACTCAGAGTGATGGAGCAACCCTATAAAAGGCATTCATTTCCCTAAAGACAGGCCCACATAGGAGGAATGTTCTGTAAGAATTTTTATAGAAATTCCAAACATCTAGTACCAAAATTTATTTTTAATACCTACACTACAGCAGATTCTAGTAGTTCAAGATTGTGCGACATGTGCTTTTTAAAAATAACTTAAAAAAAAAACAACTGTGTATTTAGTGTATGGGTACAATTACTGAGGTGACAGGACAGCCTGGGAGAGCCAGTTCTCTCCTTCTACCTTTGAATTCCACAAAGAAACACTGGACAGCAGGTTTGCCCTGCAAAGCACCCTCCACTTACTGAGCCATCCAACTAGCCCACATACTCTTTCCAGGCTGGGTCTTACTGTAGTCCTGGCCAACCTAGAACTCACCACGTAGCTCAGGCTAGCCTCTGCCTCCTGAATGCTGTGGCATATCACACACCACCACTCCCTGCTTGTGACACATGCTTTTGAAAGCCTTTCTTAGAACAGGTGGCATGCAACGACTTGTGGATTCTCAGCCAGACCTCAGGACATCTGCGGCCTCATCTACCTACATAGTTTTCCAAAAGCTATGCTCCAGTTAAGGGTATCTCCAAGACCTCAGAAGAATTTGAGCAAGAAGCACAGAGTGAATACTAAGTACTTCTCTGTTATACAAGCCATTTCCCCCACAGGCACAAGGGAAAATTTATGAACATATGTGCAATTAAAATCATTACTATTGGCCATTCACTTGAGCCCAGCAAATAGGACTTTTCATGAGAACTACACAAAGGTCTCTAACAACAACAGTGCCTATTGCCCTAACTCTGGAGGCTCGTTCCTCTAAAGAAATCCAAGCTCATTACGGACAGAACCTCAGGTACGGCTGCCACCTGTGCTATAGGGATTACGTGGGAAAGGTCATAAGCACCCAACAGAACGGCACTTGACTCTCCCACAAACCAAACGTTTGTCTAAGTTAAGAGTACAACTCAAGCGTTTTTCCTTTTTCTTTTTTTTCCCCCCACCTGGTCTGTCAGACTATGTCAATTTATGCCTGGCATGTAAAATACCCTCAAAAAACACTTTCCAGTTCTCTGAACGCTAACTCAAGGTCAACAGATTCCCTCAGGCCTATGAGACATCCTGTGCTACTGGTGGGGCTTTGGGAAGGTGCCAACACAGCGAACTTCCTGATCTCCTGGTGCCAGCTACTCTGCCCCACCAGGAGGCAAAGTCCTCGCCACACCCGACCCTCCCCGCCTTAAGGGCAGTTCAGACGCCGCCCCAGGGATACTTTCTACTCGGAAAGTCTTTTAGAGGTCAACATCTCGCCCACGCTTTCACGGGCACTGGAAACCCCAAGGTCACTTCCACCAGACCTTCGGGGTCTGAGAGTAGTTCACCACACAACTCAACCCAAACCAAGTCGGTTTCGCCCGTACGTTAGCACCCCCCACGGCGGCCACGTGCGTTTAACCGGAGCCACAAAGACTCCAGGCCGCGCGGGCCAGTTAAGTCTGAGCTCTCCAGCCCCGAGTGCTGGCCATCCCGAGCGAATGCAACGATCTGAAAGCTCAAGCCCGCACCCCACCCGCAGCTCGGGGCTCACCGGGTGCGCAGCGCCTGCCACGCGGCGTCGATGTCGGCATAGAGGTTCTTCTCGGAGGGCTTGCCGGAGCTCACGCCGTAGCCCGAGTAGTCGTAGGAGAAGATGTTGCAGTTGATGCGTGAGCCCAGGCCGATGTAGAAGCTACACATCTGGCCCAAGTCCACGGCGTTGCCGTGAGAGAAAAGCAACGTGTAGCGGCTGGAGGGCGCACAGCGCACGAACATGCACCCCAGCCGGTTGTCTCGAGCCGTGCGGGAGAAGAAGACCTCGACGGCGTCCAGTTCGCGCTGCGAGTACTGCCAGTCGGCGCGCTCGCTCAGGTGCAGGCTGCACGCACCAGGGCCCGCGCCTTCCTCGGCCGGGGCGGGCTGAGCCGCCGGGGCAGGCGCGGGGGTCGCAGCCGGCGCGGGCGCGCGCTGCTCGGGCGCCAGCACCGTGTAGGTGGGTTCGGGCGGCAGGAAGGCCAGCTTGGCGGCGATGCGGCTCGGACAAGGCGGGCAGCAGAAGAGCCAGCACAGCTCGCCCAGCGAGAAGCCGTTCATCCTGGGACCGGGCTCGGGCATCGGGGCGGCCTGGAGCCCGCCGCGGGCGGGAGGGAAGCGCAGAGAGCTCCAAAGGAGCGCGCGCCGGGAGCGGGAGGCCGGCCGAGGAGGCGGAGAGGCCAGGGGCGGGGCCAGGCAGGCGCTACGCGGCGAGCGGGGCGGGTCAGCAGCGGCCCCGCCGCCCCGGCGAGGCGCGGACGGCCGGGGCTTGCGCGAAGCACACAAAGCCGGCGGCGGCCGCGGCCATGGCCCGCTCGAGCGCGCCGCCCCGCCCCCGCACGCTGCCGCCACTTCCGGGTTACCGCGCGGCGCGCCCCCACAGGTGGGCGGGGCTACCCCCCGAACGGACGCCCTAGTCTGAAGCGAGACTCCCCCATCTGGGCGGAACTCCCGCCTCTGGGCGGGGATTAGCGCATCTGGGCGGGGCCACTCGTTGGAAGGAACCCCCGGGTCTGAAGCGAGGATCCTCGATGGGGGCGGGGCTCATCTTATCAGGGGCGGGGCTCTGGAGGTAAGGGGGCGGGGACGGTTGGGATTGTCCTGGACTGAAAGACTGTGTGCAGGTACCTGCGGATTCGATTCTCCAAAACCAACTTCTGCCCTGGCGAGGGGTTATTGGGAATTTATGGAAAAGAAAATTATCAGGAAAGAGAATTGAATGAATTAAAAATACCTTGCTCTCGTCTGTTCATCACTACTTATTTTTTTTCTCCCTTTTGGTTGTTTGAGACAGTTAGCCTAGGCTGATTTAGAACTCATGATGCTCCTTGCCTCCGCCACCAAGTGCTAAGATTCCAGACATTTTTAACAGCCTCTACCGTACGAGTGCCGGACCATCTCGTGCCTGTTCACGTGTTGCGGGTGGCTGCCGTGTGTGTAGCTGCGCCAGTCTTTCTGTGCCCACTATTACAGCATAGCCTGATGGTTTTTACAACAAATGATGTTGATGGGGTCCTTGCTTCGCACCCCGCACACCTTACATCAGCCCCTGTGGTGCCAACTGGATACTCTGTGTCTATCTTTTATGATGTCAGTTTTCTTTCATATTGTTTTGGCGTCAGTTTTATTTTATTTTTATTTTATCTTATTTTATTTTATTTTGGTTTTTGAGACAGGGTTTCTCTGTGGTTTTGGAGCCTGTCCTGGAACTAGCTCTTGTAGACCAGGCTGGTCTCGAACTCACAGAGATCCGCCTGCCTCTACCTCTCAAGTGCTGGGATTAAAGGCGTGCACCACCACCGCCCGGCTTGGCGCCAGTTTTAAATCATGAAAGACAGCAACGGTTTTAATCCACTGTGATCTTGGCAATCAGCTTCAGGTGGTTTTCCAAATATAACGCTCAGGACCTTTGAAGCCATGGGAACCGTGGTGTCCAGTTGGCAGAGCCTCTGCCCTTCCCCCATGGGCTTTGGCATCAGGCTTTCTTTTCCAGAACAGAGAGGAGGGCATCCCAGGCTACCTACAATGCAATCAGAGCCCCGGTGGGCAGTCACCACTCCAGACCTGTTTCCCTCGCAGAAGGCCCGAGAAGGACCACAACTTTTTTCAAATTTTGAGCACTATAATCTAAACTAATTTATCAGTACCAACTTGTAGTGACCTTGATTGGGTTTCTAAAGGCCATGTCTTTACTAAATCAAGTGTTAGATGTGTTTGAATTATCAAACTGTTCCGAAAGCCTGCCCACAAAGCCTCTTCAAGTTTGCTGGGAGAGACTGTTTTCCCTTAGGCAGGCTTTAGTTTCTGGCCTTGAGTTTCATTTTTTCCCAAAAACTTTGTAAGTGGTTACATGTTCTTCTATTTTGCCGCTTTGTTTCTTGTATTCTGTAGCTATGTGGGTGGTGTTTTTCATGCTGTTGTACCCGCTGGTCAGGTGCCAGAGCTACAAAAGATAAGACAATGTCTGCTGTGGTCAGGATGCTCAGAGAAGATTAAAAACCGCTTTGCGTATGCATTAAAGAAACTATTAACTCAGAAATGGTGACGGGGTAACCAGAAGTTCAAGGTCATCCTCAACTACATAGTGAGCTGAAGCCAAACTGGACAATGAGACCCTGTCTCAAATACATACATACTCAAATACATACATACGTACGTACGTACATACATACTCAAATACATGCATACATAGTCAAATACATACATACGTACGTACATACATACATACTCAAATACATACGTATGTACGTACATACATACTCAAATACATGCATACATACATGCATGCATAGTGGGTTTGGAGGATACAACTCAGATCATCAGACTTGATACCACGCAGTTTTACTCACTGAGCCAGCTTATAGCCTGAGGCAATAGTTTCAGGTCCCAACCTGGTGGCGGTATTTCTGTGCAGAATAGACGTGTAGTACATTGCACGCTAATCTAATGCAGAACAAGAATAGAGGACTCTGAGAAGTGAGAAGAAAAGTATCCACTACTTGTTGAACCTTTCTCCAGCACCGCTCCTCCCACGTTAGAATGGACAAGAACAGAGCTCTTGAAAGGTCACCCAAGGATTCCTAAGTCCACATCTTTGTGCTGCCAGTGGAAAGGATAGCAATCACATTCTAGATGTCCTGGTAGCAGTCCTCAGACTGTTGGGCTACTTCAAGTTGTTTATTTGGTTTAGTCTCCATCTCTTTCCGAAAGGGATTTGTGCAATATGATTTGGTACATTACCGATAACTAAATAAAAAGCCTAAATTTTTAGATCGCTTTAGGAGACTAGGCAGAGTGAGGTTTCCTGGAAAAATAAGCTCTTTCATATTTATGTGACTATTAAGCTTAACCCCTTATGTTGTGTACCATAGAGAGCAAGCCAGCTTGCTCATACCATGTAGAGGAGAGACTAGAGTTTGTGCAACCCTCCAAGATGATATGTGCTGCCCAGGGGCTGACAGGCTCAGCATCTCAGAACATTTGGCATGTAAAAAAAACCTTCAACAAACACTTTGCAGCTCTTTGGATGCTACCCACTCTGTACCATCATCTTTAGATATGAGCATCCACAGGCACCACCTTCAGGTACGAACATCCGCAGGTGAGAGTGTGTGCCTATTGAGCTGGGGTTTAACACCTACCACAGAGAAGTGCTATGCCCTATAAGATGCAAGGGCCAGGTTTAACTGCTGTCCAGTTTGACCTTAAAGAACTCCCACGTGATTCTTTTTTTTAAAGATTTATTTATTTATTATGTATTCAACATTCTGCCTCCATCTATGCCCACACACCAGAGAAGGGCGCCAGATCTCATTACAGATGGTTGTGAACCACCATGTGGTTGCTGGGAATTGAACTCAGGACCTCTGGAAGAGCAGACAGTGCTCTTAACCACTGAGCCATCTCTCCAGCCCTCCCACGTGATTCTTAATGTTCTAGCAGAGGGAGATCTATCTACCTTTGAATTCGGATCAGCAAATGTATTTGTTGGGTGTCTAGCATGAATTGGTCAATGAATTGATCTGGGACACGTGAAGGAAAAAGTTCATGCCACAGCCAAGTGTAAGGATTGTCAATGCCGCTGAAACAGCTCTATTCCCACCCACCAGCTGGGGCTAGCGAGCTCAACAACGCTCCATGTAGCTGAAAGGCATTGGTTTCTACTACTTGATAATAGAGGCATTTACATGTTTGACATTATCTTTCCTATTGGTCTTCTACATGCTATGTTGCTGAAGACTGACTTGATTTATAAATGCAAAGCCATATTAATATGGAAAAAATGATCCATGTGTTATGGCCAGAAGAGAAGGCTGGACACACATGCTTAGAAACTAACCTGTGAACTCTAGAGATGGCTCTGCCTTTAGAGCATGCACTGCCCTCACAGAGGCCCCGAGTAGTCATGCCACATGCACACAATTAAAAATAATAGAAAAAAATCTTTAAACTACAAAACCTGTCTCATCTGTCAGGGTGGAATCAGACGCACTGTCCTGTTTCTTGCTTTTGTTCATTCTGACGCCAGAGACTGAAGTCAGGGACCAGGAGCCAAGTGGATTCTGTCCATCACTGTTCTCCCTATGACAAGCATAGATGACAGAGTTTCAAAAACATTATGCTGCTAATGAAGGAATGATTTGGTGAATAACTCTATGGACCAAGCCTGTTCCTTTTGGTGTGGCCTGGAGGAAGATCAAAGTGACCCACACTTCTGCTAACATGACACTTGTTGGCCAGTGTCCATGTGCTCTGTGACTTAGCTGTGCCGCCACCCCACCTTTCTTGAAGGCAAAGCCCAGATTTTGTCCTCAGTAACAAGGCTTACAAGGAAGACAGTCACCCAGCCTCCCTTTATATAAGCAGAGCCCCCATGACACGACTCCACCCAGGAGTAGCAAACATCCTGAGGATCTTCCAGAAATACATTCTTTCTTTTCAGGACTGGTGAGCAAGCAGGAGTGGGATTATGCGGTAGTTAGACAGATGAAAGAAAGGGACCACAGCTGGGTAATAAAGATGGAGAACTTCCAAGGTGGCTGGCTTCTTCTTTATCCTCCTGTGGCATATTAAAGATTGAAAGGTCTTTCTCCTGCCCGCAGTCCCTCTGCTGAAGGACTGGCCCAACAAGTTCCAGGTTGGATCAGGTTATGTTACACAACAGTTGTGGGCCAACCATCCTATCTTTCTCCAAACAGACCAACCCTAAATCAGGGAGGAAATCTCTTCAGTCTTTAAAAAAAAAAAAAAACCAACCCTCTAGAGGAGACTAGATTTCTCAGCTTTCTGAGCCCCCACCTCTGCTTTGCCAAGGGTCTTTGTCTTTGTGTTTCTGCATGGATGTTTCCTCGCCCCAATAAACAGCTTTCTTCAACTCTTGATTTTATAAGCTCCTGTTAGCTGTGTCTGAGATTTCTACCTGTCTCATTCTTTTCCTGCTGCCTGTGGATCTGGATGTAGAACCCTCAACTTTTCCAGCATCATGTTTGCCTGTATGCCACCATGCTCCCCACCATGATGATAATAGACTAAACCTCTGAACTGTAAGCCAGGCCCAATTAAATGCTTTCTTTGATAAGAGTTGCCATGGTCATGGTGTCTCTTCCCAGCAATAGAATACTATTGAAGACGGAGGTGGTCTCCTTAACACAATTTAAAAAGAAGTAAGCCCCTCCCAGTGAAGAGTATATCAGGCTCTGAGAAGAGTAAAGGGGAGAAGATTGACCCAATTTTCCACCAGTTTCCAGGACCAAGTTGCTCAGAATTTCCTTAAGAGTTCTATTCATCCTTTCTATCTGGCCTGAGTTTTGTGACCTATATACACGGTGTAATTTCTAATTAATACTTAATACGTTTGTCAGATTTTGAAACACTTTGGCCATGAAGGCCAAGCCCTTGTTGAACCCCAGAGCTAGGGGCAATCCAAATGTAGAAATTCCTTAGTCACTATTGGAGCAGTCTCTTTTGAGGTGGGGTAAGCTTCCACCCATGCTGAGAAGGTGTCTACAAACACCAGCAAATATTTATAGGTAGAAATAGTAGGGCAGATTCCAGAAAAGTCACCTCCCAATGTTTCCCCACACGGTTTCCCCAAGCCTGGATCCCTTGTGGGGTTTACCTGAGCACAGACGGCACAAACTAAAAGTGGTATCTTTAATCAGGCTTTCCAAATTCGGAACACAATACCTGGGCCTGAGGAGTTCAGCAGCGTCTACAGCTCCAAAGTAAGCGGCTTGGTGTAACCGGTTGCCTTCTCAGACTCATGGGAAGGATGGGTCTGTCTGCATCTGGCAGCATCTACCATCCTTGCTTTTCCTGTGTGGCCAGTCTTGTTTCTCTGTCTCACCCTGGGGTGCATTCCAGGTAGTCCAGTAAACTGGGCTCCAGCAGGGCCACCAAGACTTGGAGAGGACCCGCTGGCTGTAGGGCCACTTCCCCAGGAACCAAGTCAGCCATACTGTTGCTTCTGGGAGAATCACCTTTCAGGTGTCCTTTGCAATGGATACACTCTTGGGTAACCAGATAGCTTCCAGGAGGACTAAGATTTCTTCTCTATTTTTGACTTCTTTTCCTGTAGAGAGCCCATGGCCATGGGCTGTGGAGAGAGCATGTTGGCAGTCAGGCTTGACAGACTGGACCAGGTTGGTCACCTCAAGACACTCATGCAGTGGACCCATGGGGTCATATTTAACAGGAGCCTGGCAGGGGTGAGGGCTAACATCTGGAGACCAAATACAGGGTTCATCAGAAGCAGGGCTTGGTATTGGGACACCCCAGCCTTAGAGAGGGGCTTTAGCATCTCTCAGGTGCTCCCCTCAAGAAGACCTCAACAGAGTGAGGGGCCGTCAGGAACAGTTCATGATCTAAAGTTAATTTGGCAGCTCTTTGTACCAGCAGGGCAGTGGCAGCTATCGCTCTTGCACATACTGGCCATGCAGCTGTGACCAGATTAAGTCTCTTAAGCAGATATGCCACTGGTCTTTTCCAGGGTCCCAGGGTTTGCATGAGGACCCCTAGGCAGTGCCTCTGACCTTATCTTTGTACAAGTATCATGACTTAGTAATGTCTGGGAGAGCCAGGACTAGTGTGGTCAGCAGGGCTTTTTTTCGAGGTCTTGAAGATGCTCTGCCCAGTCTCCGGCCATTCCAAAGCCTGTGTGCCCTGGTGCTGGCATCTCAGCAAGTCCCACCATCTATTGCTGCCAGCGTCCAGCTGCCTCCAGAAATTCCTATACTGATTTTTTTTCCGGTGGTGGCAGCGTGGGGGGGGGGGGGAGGGGAGATTGCAGGATAGCTGAAACACAGTTGTGGGAAACTATCCACTTTTCTTCCTCTAGGCTGTAGCCTAGGCGTGTGGCCAAAGGAACACATGACTGAGAATTCTTTTTTTTTTTAATTTATTTATTTATTAAGGATTTCTGCCTCCTCCCTGCCACTGCCTCCCATTTCCCTCCCCCTCCCCCGACCATGTCCCCCTCCCTCATCAGCTCGAAGAGCAATCAGGGTTCCCTGACCTGTGGGAAGTCCAAGGACTGCCCACCTCCATCCAGGTCTAGTAAGTTGAGCATCCAAACTGCCTAGGCTCCCCCAAAGCCAGTACGTGCAGTAGGATCAGAAACCCATTGCCATTGTTCTTGAGTTCTCAGTAGTCCTCATTGTCCGCTATGTTCAGAGAGTCCGGTTTTATCCCAGGCTTTTCCAGACCCAGGCCAGCTGGCCTTGGTGAGTTCCCGATAGAACATCCTCATTGTCTCAGTGTGTGGGTGCACCCCTCGCGGTCCTGAGTTCCTTGCTCGTGTTCCCTCTCCTTCTGCTCCTGATTTGGACCTTGAGATTTCTGTCCGGTGCTCCAATGTGGGTCTCTGTCTCTGTCTCCTTTCATCACCTGATGAAGGTTAATATTCAGGAGGATGCCTATATGTTTGTCTTTGGATTCACCTTCTTAATTAGCTTCTCTAGGATCGCGAATTATAAGCTCAATGTCCTTTATTTATGGCTAGAAACCAAATACGAGTGAGTACATCCCATGTTCCTCTTTTTGGGTCTGGCTTACCTCACTCAGGATAGTGTTTTCTATTTCCATCCATTTGTATGCAAAATTCAAGAATCCTTGTTTTTTTACTGCTGAGTAATACTCTAATATGTATATATTCCATACTTTCTTCATCTATTCTTCCATTGAAGGGCATCTAGGTTGTTTCCAGATGCAAACGACTGAGAATTCTTAACTGAGATTTGGTACCTCAGGGCTTGGAGGGCCTCTGAAAGGCCTTCTGTCAGCTGTCCACATTCTTCCTCAGTGGTTGGAGCTCTGGGGAAGCCAGCTACACACTAGAGCAGGGTGCTTTGTGGATATTTTTGTCTAAATTCCATCAGTTCTACACTCAGGACCCTACCAAATGATGCTGGCGAGTCCCTGAACCCCTTCTTCCGATCTATTTCCCCCATTTCCTCTCTTGTTTGCCTCCCCAGGGGAACAATCAACCTCAGAGTTTCTATCCCTTTATGTCATCAGCTGAACCGTGACTGTTGTAAACTTAATGACCAATTTCCAAAAGTTGAGACATATCCATGCCTTCAAATCCCTGTCATTTCTGGAGCTTTATCTTTATGTCTGGGGCCAACTGCATGGCGAAGGTAGTATTAGTGGCTCACTGGTTTTGTGGGGCATCTGGGTCCATGGGAGTAAATACCTGACATATTTCACAGAGTTGTTCCAGAAACCTAGTGGGCAATTCTTCTGGTCCTTGAGTAACCTGATCTACCCACCTTGGATACATCGGCAGGTTTTATGACTGCTGCTTTTTGCCTTTTTTGTTTTATTATCCCAATAATGATTGGTGCAAAAAAACAAAAAAGCATCCAATTTCCTCTTACCTTGAAACAGTTTCCAATGGGCTGAAAGGGCCTGTGGCTTCTCTGAAAATGGAGGGTTTGGGGGTCTTCCAATTATCTAAGCCACTGGTAGAGAAGAAGTTATAAACCGTGAAGGGTGGGAGAGGTTGAACCACCACTCTCCTGCCCCCAGGGCACTACGGGGAGAATTACTTCCCCTTTCTCGGGCTGCAGCCAGCTGCTTAGAGAAGGAAGGGAAGGAACAGAGTGCTCTGACTGGGGGCCTATTTCTCCTTCCTGCGCAAACTCAGAGAACTCCCCTACCTCCATACTACAAGTGGGAATCAAGCAACCAAACAAGCTGGAAGAGGGGGGGGGGGGGAGAAGGTCTGTTTTCTTCTGTGGAGCTGAGAGAACAGACAGAGGCTTGGGTTTTCTGTGAGTGACCAGGGCAGCCCAAAAGGATTCAGGTCCCCAACAAGAGGGCACAAGCCTTAAGCCAAGGGGTTGTGTGTGGCTGGGGAGCCATCAACATCACCATAGCAACAAGAACAGCTGGCTGCTAAGGTGCCACCCAAAGGAGGTGTGCCACATCAAGGGTGGGCAGCCCTGGACGGTCCATGGGCCAGTGAGAAAGCAGGAAATTAGGCGATTCATCAAGAGCATTAGTAGCTGTGACCTAGGTCATCTCATTTCCCTTCCGTTTTAGACCCGTTTCTCCAAACAATAGAACTGACAGAAACACACACTGACACATAGTCATATGTGACACATTCACACACCTAAACAGACCAGGCAAGTCCAGTGACACTTCACACTGATCCTGGACACAGGACCTACAACTGCGTCAGACCTTTCCTGTGTCCTACCCAGATGTCACCTCTTCTTACAGACCAAACTCACCTCCCTGGTGTTCAGACCAGATGACTTTTGATTTCTCTTTTGGGGGTGTGTCCCCCTTGCTTCTCCGTGACATCAGAAGGACAAAGCATCACATCCTAATCCCATGACGGGAACTCAAAGCAAATCTGTCAATTGATTGGAATTCAGTTTCTGATGATTGGTTTTTAATTTGCTCTGCTGCCGTGCCACAGTTGGATTGAGTTTGGTGAAGTAATTAGTAAATGTTTACTTAGTGGTAACGTAGAGCAGAAAATAGGGCGGGGTGGCCTGTGTCTGCCAAGCTTGCAAATGCAAAAAATCAGAACATCGATTTTAAAGTCTTCCCTCCAGCCAGAATTTTGGAAAGCAGGGCATTAAAATAGTTGGATGATTGATTGACAGGTAGTGTTGTTCCAGGGAATTTACAATAATAAATATTAAATGTATACTTAAAAAACAAAAGAGTAAGGCTCGCGTAAGACCAGCGAGAAAAATAAACTGCTCCGGCAAAGCCTTTCTCCCAGGAGGAAGCTGGTGTTTCAGACCTGTGAGGACACGGAAACTTACTCAGCTAGTATTTGAAAAATCTCTGTCCTGAGGGATCCACCGGTCAAAGTTGGTGTGCGTGTGTACAAGTCTAGACGTCTATGCATGGGGAGACCAGAGGTCAATGTCCAAGTGTCTTCCCCTATTGCTCTCCACCTTAGGTTTTTGAGGCAGGGTTTCTTGCTGTCTGTAGCTTACAGATTGGCTACATGGGATGATGAGTTCTGCTTTCCTGTGAGTGCTGCAGAGTCAAAGTCAGTCTCTCATGCTTGAGCTTCAAGCCTTTCATCAGTTACATCACCAGCCCCAAGTAAACCAAAGTCAAAAAAGTGCAGATAAAGATGACTGATACTTTTTAATTTTGTTTAAAATTATGTCTGTGGAGATGCCTGCAAGTAGGGGAGTTACACCTGAAGAAGGGTTGATCAAGCAAACTGTACAAAGTGTCTGAGATCTCCTGGCACGTTATAGATTTTCTAAGAGGGAGGTCCCCTGGGTCAACTCTACATCACAGCCAGAGCCCTCCCAGAATGCAATGCAACCAGCTCCAGGGAAAGAGTAGCAGCCTCTTTAACACCAGTGATTTCATGAACCCAGAGGACAATCTCTCCCCTCTGTCTTCCTCCCATATAGAGGGAATGAGGGATTTTCCTTGCCCCAGGGGTCTGTCCAACCCTTCTGGCTACTGTGACATCATACTTTTATCGCCCAGTCTTCTGGGCTAGGACACTGTGCGCCTACGTGGGTCTCCTCTGCTGTGAGTAGAAAATCTCCCTCTGCCACCATCCCCCCAACACTGTTAGAGTGCCCTACTTATTCTCAGGCATCTGGAATCTCCTAGGTATTCATGCCCTGGTTCCCTCAGGTGAATTGTAAAACCAGGGGACAGCCTCTGCTCTCCAGCCTCCGCCCAGAAAAAAAGAGAGACAGGGTTCTAGACAAGCATAACTTATAATGTGAACTATTAGTTGTTTTGGTTAGACTTCTTTTCTAATAAACTACTTTTTTTTACTTGCTTGCCTGCTTGTTTGTTTTGAGACAGGGTCTTTCTACTAGCCTGAGCTGTCCTAGCACTCACTACGTGGACCAGGCTGGCCTTGAACTCATTGAGATCTGCCTGCCTCTGCCTCTTGAGTGCTAGGATTAAAGATGCGTGTGACCACACTCGCAGCAATAAACTGCTTTTATGCCATAAAGAAAACCCAAAACTATGTGTATGGGAACCATATGTGCACATGAGTCAGAGATGCCCTTAAAGGCCGGAAGTGTTAGATAGCCTGGAGTTGGAGCTACATACAAGAGATTGTGAGCCATGGAGCAGCAGTTGACATGGTGCTGGGAACCAAACTCAGGTCCTCTGAAAGAGCAGTGTGGGCTGTTAGCTGTTACATTGTGTCACCAGTCGTTGGTATTCTTTGGAGCATAATACTACAAGCAGAAACCCCCGAGGAAAACGTGGAGACGTGGATGATTTGATGGCCCACGTTTTCAGTCACATCACACTGAAGTATTTGCAGATGAAACGATAAGATGTTGAGGATGAGCTGCCAAGAAGAAGTCAGAGAGAGAAGATGATGGATGTGAGACAAGACTGATCATCTGTGAGCTGATAATCGTTGAGTTTGCGTACTGAGTTGACGGGGACAGGAGGGTTTTACGTATACTGTCCTATGCCTGTAAATGTTTGAAGGTCGTTTTCATGATAAACATTATGTTTTTAGTCCAGTGTTTTCCCAAACTGGGCAAAACTTCTGTCACAACTCGCTATTAAAAAGTCAGGGCGAGGAGGCCAGGCCCAGAGAGGAAAATGCTAGCTCTGCAAGAGTGAGGGTCTGGGTTTGATTCCCAGCACCCATCAAAGACAGCCAGGTGAGTTCTGTAACCTCAGCCGGGGTGGGCAGAGACAGGCACAGGGGCTTGGGCAGTGCTATGTCAGTCTAGATGAAACAGTGAGCTCCAAGTTCAGTGAGAAAAATTGTCTATGAAAAGAAGGTTGGAGGGAGATAGAGAAAAGCCCTCCATGTCATTTGTTACTTCTACACACTAATGGACACACACACACCTTTATTCAGTGGAAAGAAACACAGACTGATTACAGGCATTTTTAAAATTTATTTGTTTGTGTTTTTTTATGTGTTTTCTCTGCTTGTATGTCTGTGTAAGTGTGTCAGATCCCCTGGAACTGGAGTCCCAGACAGTTGTAAGCTGTCATGTGGGTGCTGAGAATTGAACCCAGGTCCTTGGGAAAAGCAGCCAGTGCTCCTAACCACTGATCCATCTCTCCAGCCCTCAGGCATCTTATTTTAAAAAGTACAAAAATACTGGCACTAAGGAGACCAAGGCAGAAGATTCAGAGAATCGCCTCAAGTTTAAGGGCAACCTGGGCTGCCTATTGAATTTTAGGTTCACTTGGGCTCCATAGTGAAGCCCTTTTGGTCTATGGAGAGAGTTCCAGGATGGCCAGGGCTACACATAGAAACCTTGTCTCAAAAATCAGAGTATGTATATATATATATATATATATATATATATATATATATATATATATCTCATACATATAGACACATACATATAGACATATATATAAAGTATTAAAATATTAAGTGTGATTAGTTTCAATGAATCTGGGGCCTGGTGAGATGGTGAGATGGGTCAGTGGGGAAAAGGGATCACCATACAGCCTGAAAACCAGAGTTCAACCTCCGCGACCCACAACCCACGAGGTAGAAAGGGAGGACCCACACATGCATGCACACAGTGGCATAGTCACCCTTCCTACACACAAAATTAATGTAATGAAATTATTTTAATAAATGTACTTTCATCCGTCGATTGACTCAAACACTGCCAATAAAATGAGAAACACTCTGCTGGGTGTGATGCGGAGAGAGTGATCACCTTCATGGTTTTCTGCCGAAAGTGTTCATTGGAAATCCTGTCTGGACAGAAACGATATATCCCAAGATGTTAAAAAAAATATAGCAGATCTGTAATCCAGTCATTCAGGTTGGAATTTGGTCAAAAGAAGCAACTCGCAGGGACTTTCAACCCTAGGATGCCTGTGGCAACATACTTGAAAGAGAACAGAAAAGGAGGGCTTCAAAATCAAAAGAAGCAAGAAATCAGCCATTCCTACAATGGACTAATAAGGACCGCCAAAGCTGGAACTGTCATATCAAAATGTAACAATCCAGGCTCCTCGGCACAGGCTGCAAGTCCAGCTTCTTGGGTGGCTAAGGCAAAGGGAACTCAAATTCAAAGACTGCTGTGTTATGGAGTGACATTTTGTCTCAAAAGAGTGAGCTGAGAGGCTGGTAATGGCTGTGCCTCAGTGATAGAGTGCCTGCCAAACATGCAGGAGTCTAGTCCTAGGTCCAGTCTGTAGAACTGAAGAAACAGAAAATAAAAGATAGATAGATAGATAGATAGATAGATAGATAGATAGATAGATAGATGATAGATAGATAGATAGATGATAGATAGATAGATAGATAGATAGATAGATAGATAGATAGATAGATAGATAGATAAAAGTGCCAATGGAATTATGGGATGTTTGGTTTGGCTGACTGGTCTGATATATGTACATGTATATTCTGTGTTTTAACATTTTCTTAGTGTTGTAATTAAGAAGACAATAAAGTTCACTTCATTCCGAATCATACACAAATTAAGAAGATATTTCAAAAATAAAGATGTTTTCCAGTCATTAAGTATATTTAGTATACTTTGAAAAGTTGACGACCTAAACCCAGGTGTGAGGAAACAGATTCAGAAAGGTTGCAAGGTCAAGACCAGCGTGGGCTGTGTAGCTGGGCGCTGTCTTACAAGCTAATCAGTAACGTTCACCTGCCAGGGATATAGCGAGTTCAGAAAGATGGGGTTCTCGGGGTTAGGCCCATCTACTACAGTCTGCTATGTTGTAGTATGTGAGATTTCCTCACGTCCAGGAAGCTCAACTGCACAATTTGTGGTAGTGGAGAACAGCATTCGTAAGAAAAAAGGAATCAACTACAAACAAAAATAGCCCACAGAAGAAGTCACTTTCTATTAGCACAAGAATAATATAATGTTGTTACCGAGACCTATGCAGCAATGTCTGCAGGAACTAAATATAGAAAATGATCATGAGGGCAGTCAAGATGACTCAGTGGGTAAAGATGATTGGCTTATGGCCAAGCCTGACAATCTGCATTTGACCCCTGGGTTCCACGTCATGAAATGGAAGGACTAAACCAACGCCCCAGAGTTGTTCTCTGACCCTCATGTGTGCACCATGGCACATGCACTCCCACACCCACCAAATAAATAAACGAACTGGAGTCTTTAAAGATTCTTTTTAAAAAAATGAATAAGACAGCCCATGGCCCTCCGTCAAAGGTCTCTCTTTCTCTCTGTTTCTCTGTCTCTTTCTATCTTTGGTTCTGGTGTTTCTGTGTGTGTGTCTCTCTCTCTCCGTGTATTCTTTATCAGTAACCATGAGTAAAGAAGATGTTAGCAGGATCATTCAATTCTTTGAGGACCTGAAGAGAACAGAAGGATGAAGCCCCTCCCATGGGTAACCAACCTCTCCTCCCAAGCCTCTCCTAACCCCAGACTGTGGCCTCAGACTGGGTTCAGACCTCTGAGCTGAATGACATCACTGGCTGCCAGCCAGCAGGTCATGGGATGTCTCAGCCGAGCCCCACAGTCCAGCTCCACTCAGCCATCTCCCATCATGTGACCTGTCAGTCTGACTCTCTGAAGAATATGACCGTGGGCTTCGGGGTTCTAGGACAGACAGCTTTGCGACTGGCGTGTCCCCTCCGTCTTCTCCCCTCTCTGGTGACGACATCCTTAATTAAGGGCCTGAGCTCTGTTGCCTTGTTTCTCCAGCATTTCTACTTCTGCTCTCCTGAGCTACCCATACATTTCCCCTTGTGCCTGTGGCTATATGACACTGTGCTATCCTCAGGAGGGACATGCCCTTCCCTGGCCGCATCATCTTCGTTCTGCCACAGACATGCTTCCACAGGTCTTCGCTTAGTGTTTTCTTCCTGGCCTCGGTCTTTGGCCAATAGTGGTGCAGATGCTGTCATTGGCTCCTTCGTACACAACCTGCTTCCTCCTCATCCTTGTGGTTTCTCTGCTGTGTGCATTCTGCTACCTTCTGGGACCTCATCATCTTTATGAGCTCTGTTCTCATGAATAAACTTCCCAGACAGGCTTGCTTTAGTAGGGGAATACAGTAGACCTGGAATTGAATCCTCATTTTTTAGGGCAGGAAAACCACTTCTCTGAAGCCAGGCTCCCCATCTCAAAAAGGTCTAGCAACACCTCTTGGTAGAAAACACCTTGTAATCCGATGATGATGCCCAAGCTCTTCAGCACCACGTGACCAATTTCTAGTACATGCTAAAAAGTTCACAAAAAATACCTACCTATAAGGCTAGGGGTTTAACTCAGTTGGAGCACTACAAGCTTAACAGGGATGAAACCCTGAGTTCTATCCTCAAAACCACACAGACTGGTCAGACACTTGTGATCTAGCCTTCAGGAGTCAGAGGCAGGGAGTGAGAAGTTCAAGGTCACCACCCATGGCCACCTAGCAAGTCTGAGGAAACTTGAGCTCTGTGAGAGAGATCGGGTCTTAGCAAGAAAAAGAGGGTGGCAGAGTAGGGCTTGGGCGGGGGGAGAAGATCAAAAGAAACAAACAGTCCCTTTAACCTTTAGTTAAAGGCCAATCAGTGATGGAGAACTTGGGCTCAAACCCCAGCTCTGCCAGTTCAAAACTGGGTGAACCTGGGCACAAGGCTGTCTTGCCTGCCATAAGCGGGGTGGGTGATCATGGGACATATATACCGGATCAAGCACCTAGCATTGAGATGGCTTGCCATGGATCCACTACTGTCCTCCTTTCAAACTTGTGAGGTCACACCAGACAGGCACAGACCACAGAGCTCTTGTCTGTTTCCAGAAAATTCCTTTGCACATATGCTTTGTGCTCTGTTTTGCAAGTCAATGATTACGGTGGGGCTGGTGGTGATTACAGAAACGAACACTTTGGAGTCACTATTGTGCTTGTGTATGAGATATTGGTTCAGGCACTTTACGTGGATTGACTTAGCTTGTTTGCCAACCATCTTGATGAAGCACGCACTGTGATTTTTCTTCAATTGCAGATGAAGGAACTGTCATAGAGACAGTAACTAATTTTTAAGGTTACGACCCTAATAAGTAGAAACGTCTAGATACACCCTTGATCTAAGCACCATATTCTACTGATTTTCACAGTGTATACCCAGTGACTATCTGGCAACTGAAACCAAGTATTTATGAATGAATCATTGTCAAAGACGATGCTGAGAAAAGAGAAAAACAGGTTTGCAGAAGATGACCAGAGAGCCTCTGGTTCCCCCTGTCTCCGAAGAGCTTGTCCCCTTACTAGGTGCTTTATTCTATTCCTCTACCCATTTGAAACAGGGTTTGGTTTCTATGCAGCCTCATGACTTAACCAAGGCCAGCTTCTGATCTGCAATCCTCCTGCCTCTGTGTACAGGATACTGGCATTCTGACATGTTACCACACCCAACTAATTACTGCTAAGAGCAGTGTGCTTCTCATTCTTTTCCCAGTTTGTTTGTTTGTTTTCCATGGCAGAAGACTGAGCTCCGGGGTCTTATACATGCTGGGCAAGCACTCTGCCACAGGCCCAAGTCTGCCTATGGCTACTCTGATTGGCAGGGCAAGGCAGAAGTGATTCTCGGAAACCTGCACGCTTAGGTCTTTAGGTAACTTCCAAGTTCCTCCTGACTCTTTTGCTATGTTTCCTATGGGGCACTCCAGCTGCCACGATGTGAAGAAACTCAGGCTATTCAAAAGCAGAGTACACGCGCAGAGCTATGGTGTGTTAATATCCACAGCTGCCAATGGTCCCAGCGCAGACATCGTACTTCCAAAAGAAACACCTGACAACATTGCCTTCTTCCCCAGCTTATGAGGGACTCATGGGGAGACTGCTAACCAAGCCCTTCCAGGGAACCGCTGGGAACACCTTATTTTTACTGCCAAGCTTTGCTGCAATTCCTTGACTAGCAGCAGAAAACCGGTTTTGTCCTGCCGTACAGAACCCTCTGTACCAGAAGCACTAGGGAGAAATTTCCACTTAACCTCGATTCCAAGAGAAGCTGGGTAATGAAAATATTCTCTCCCTGCTCGCCCAAGCCCAGGCACAGACTGTGAATTGCGTGCTCCAGAAGAGACCCTCTCACTTTGGCTGGTCCAAGGCTTGCTGCCAAATGCGGTCCCTCCTAAAGACAGGTGGGAGCCATCATTGGCAATCACAATTGACTTTTCCTTTTCTTTTTGTTGCTTCTCTATTTTCTTCTTTTTAATACATCTATTCTCCCCTCCCCTCGCCATTTCCTTTTCCTTCTCTCTCCCTCTTTCCCAGCCTTCCTCCCTTTCTTCCTCTGCTCTTCTCCTTTATTTGGAGACAGGCCTTTTGTTGCCCAGGCTGCTCAGGGACCCACTACATAGATGAGGATGACCTTGAATCCCTGATCTTCCTGCCTTGACCTACAAATGCTGGAATGACCGGCATGTATCACTATGACTAACTTTCTTGTACACTTTCTTAAATAATTTCTGGCACATAATAGGACATAGTTCATATATATATATATATATATATATATATATATATATATATATATATTACTTTCCAGGGGGGAAAAAAGGACCCAAAGTTTAACAAAAATAAATAAAATGTCACCAGGTGGGGCTAACCCGTGGTCTGTCCTGCAGGAGAAAGACTGTCAGCCTCAGGGTTATTGTGTCATCTGCACAGTGGCATTAAGAGTGGACGCATTTTGAGAGGACAGAATGGGGGCCTTGGTACATATTCTTTCAAGCTGGGGCTTAGGGGGATGCAGGGCCAGTTCTGAGGACAAACAAAAACTAGTGCAGAATCCAAAGGTGTATTGTACAGGCATGAGGGAGAGCCAGCAGGTGTTGTGTCTTGTACTGTGTTCAAGGCCACATGTTGGCTGGAGGTAAATGATATTAAATCGAAGTCTGTAGCTAAATTATAAAGGCCTTGAGGGGGGTTCATTTCCATTGTCAACACAGGAGTTCAGATTCCAACTCCACCCTCCCCAGGAAACCTGCCCTCTTCCCCTGGTGACATTCTATTGCTGCATCCTGATACAGCCTGGTTCCTAGGCGGCATAATCCCAGACTCACAGAGGAACAAATGGAACCACACCAGCGGCAGCAATGTTTGGTGCTGAGACCCTGGGGAATGTTGACTTCTCATTTTCCTTCCCTTCTGCTTTCCAGATTTCCTAACACGAGCATTGTTACTTGCAGAATGTTGGAAAATAAAAAATCAGCTTTATTTTTGTCATGCCTTCTGTGCCATACTACAAGGACTTCAGCTTATTTTGTAGGCAGCAGAGAGACATCGGGACTATTTAGGAAAGAAATAGCCCCATCTGGTCTGGGAGGAGTGCCCGGCAGTGTGGAGGTGTCTCTAGAGCGTTCACCAAGTGCTACGCCCAGAAGCACCGAGGACCACGCAGGATGATTCTACAAACACTGTGGATGGGTTCCAGTGTAAGGCCCACTCAGCAACCTCTCCACTTCCGAATCTGCTGTTGCTTGGCAACCCTCTCAGTGACACCCTTGCTTTTCTGCCAACAGCTCTTCCAAACCTGCCATTCGTTCCTTTCCCAGCTCTGCCTGTGCTCTCTCTACAGGTGACGGCAGAAGGGGCTCGTTATGGTCAGGATGCCATGGTGGGGTTTCTCTTGCATGCTTTCTGCTGCCTCTTAGGCCTGGTGACCTTCAGTAGCTACGTCCCAACAAGTGTTTGCTATCTTCTCTAATCAGAAGGAAAACAACGAACTTCCATGTTGGAGGTAATATTTTAATGTAACATATCTTAATGCACGACATTTGCCTTTGTTATAGGAACGGATCTGAGTCTGGAGGGCTCCTGATGAAATTTTCAGATTCCTGTGTTCCAGGACTGTGACTCACGCCAGGGACAGACAGTTAGAAACAGAAACAAGGATAATTTATTAAGGGTAAGGTATTTCCAAGACTAGGAACAGGCTTATGAGCTCATAGGTGGCAATTGCCTCCCACACACAAACCTTCCAAACCTTCCAACTTGGGGGCAAGGGGCTCTTAAAATATAGGGTGTTCTAAAAGGAGCCAGAACGTTCCCTCCTGCAAGGGGCCTTGTGAAGCTCAAGAAGTAAGAAACTCAAAGGCTTCAGGAAGTCCCTAAAACTGACCAGAGCCACTGGGTCCCTCCTTCCCTAAGCGTTTATAAACGGTAAGAACTGCTGAGGGGCATTGTCAAACAAACCAAGCTGTGGTCGGGCAGCAGGCTTAGAGCCGCGAGCTGCCTGGAAGAGGCAGAGGCCCAGAAGAGATGCTCTTTAAGTTGTCAATCAATGAGCTCCAAGTTTTGGGCTTTTGTGAGCCAGCACCACCTTGGGGGGTGTCGGGAGGGGGGTTCGTGTGCTTTGGTGATGCAGCTGTCTTTGGATCATTTCTGCTTCTGTAAGCGACCTCTCCCTCATATTCTTATAAGTCACCTCAATAAAACTCACCAAGTAGGACTCTGGCAATTTCTTTATTTTTAAGTCTTCCGTTGGTTCCCTCTCTGGGGTGAGGGGAGGTTTGTTCACATCTTCCCAGGAATAGTGGAGAAAAGCGAACACACACACACACACACACACAGGCCCAGGAGGCTCATGACCTTTTATAGGCACTGCTTTTCCTATGTTTATATCTGTTTGTTATCTGTAGCCCAGGTGGGGAATGGGTTCAGCTAGTTACATATGTTAATTTTGCTGCTGCTGCTGCTTACAGGTTTCAATTCCTATAGTCATAGAATGCTTTTTTTTTAAAGATTTATTTATTTATTATGTATACAGTATTCTCAGTATTCTGTCTACAGGCCAGAAGATGGCACCAGATCTCATTACAGATGGTTGTGAGCCACCATGTGGTTGCTGGGAATTGAACTCAGGACCTTTGGAAGAGCAGGCAGTGCTCTTAACCGCTGAGCCATCTCTCCAGCCCCCATAGAATGCTTTTAATGAAAGGTGACCACAAGGCTAAAGTGTCCGTAGTCCCCCAAGCTGAAAGCCGCAAAGTATTTCTGTCTTACAGAGTGTGACCTTTGAACTCCTAAACAAACCTTGCTGCTGGAAACAGTTATTCCTGTTACCAATTATTGCAGAAACTCTTCTCTCTCAGCTTCAGTCTCCCCCGGAACCTGCCCTCATCACATAAGCCAATGACCACCCTCACCTTCCCGCCATCCTCCTGCACAAGCTTCTTTGCACCCTTGTTGCTCAGTGGCTACAAGAAGGGAAGGATGGTCCATGTTCATTAGCTCTACTGTCCCTGTATCCAAGAGTCCTCAACCCAGGGGCTCTGTGTATTGAAACTTCCGAAGCCAGTCTCTGGAGGAGGGACGTAAGGCTTTAGTAATGTGTGTTTTCTAAGAACCTCACTGCCACAGGCCCTTGTAGGCTGCTCCGTGGGAGTCATCAAGTGTTTCCTATCAACTCTTATCCATTTCCAACCCCGTGGTCCACAGGAATAATTGCTTATCTCCAGCTGTGAGAAATAGTAGCCCCAAGTTCAAATGCTCACTGTTCACAGCCTTTGGTAAAAAGTCTTTGACAAACTCAAGAAGCTGTGCTTCCTCAAATGAGCTCCCTGGGCTATCATAAGCCCAATGGGGTCCAGAATCTGGAAACAAATGTATTCCGACTCTATTTCACCATGGAGAATTAGTCAACCTCCCCAGTCTCCAGAGTTGTGGCCTGGCAACCATTCATGCCTACTCTGTACCAGTGCAGAGATGTCACTGCTAAGAGGGGCTCATGGAGAGTGTGCCACACAGTACTGAGAAGCTTCCACCCCACATCTTGGAAAGACAGGCATCAGCAGAGGCACCCAAGGGCAGAGCAAAGCATCTAGAGTGTCCAACAAGAGGTACAAAGCAACTCCCGTTCACGGGGCGTGTCTCTGTGCTAGGCAGGGCAGGGGACTGCTGTAACTTACTCCTTAGGAGGCTGCCATGCAGGAAGTTCTCCTGGGAGTGCTGTTGGAACTCTGGAGACTGGGGAGGTTGACTAATTCTCCATGCTCAAACAGGTGGGAGTGGCATGGTGTCTCATAGTATTCTAACTGACTTGGGAGAAGCCAAGAGAAACTTAGAAGCTGCAGCGCTGATGGTTTCCCCTAAGTGCCATAGCATGTTAAGTACAGGTCTAGCCTCTCTGGGTCACTGCAAGTACGCAGGGAGGACCAACTAAGGGGAAAACATCTGGAAAGGCTGGAGGGAGGAAGAGTGACGCAAGAGAACCTATTCTAGAGACCACTTAGGGGGAAGGTACTGTGTAACCCCAGGCCAGGCCTCAGGGAGTTAGTTACAGAGGAATGAGGAAACGTCAGGTGGGCTCCTCCAGGCCAAGTCCAGCTGCCTGGGTGTCTCCTTGAGGAAGACTGCGTCCCTTTCGAGACTAGGCTATAGCAGGAATGTGAAGGGTGGGTTACAAACAGGGACAATCACAGACAAGAGGGCGAGGTGGCAAACCAAGAGAAGCAAGAGTGAGGGTCGGACTGACGGTGGATAACAGGAAGGACAGACTGAGGGAGATTGGCCAGACATTAAGTCAGACAAATTGGTAAGATTCAGAGCTGATTTGGGAGAAGGGGGAAGAGAGTTAAATACAACCTTGAGCGTTGGTACTAGCGGTTTCTGGGGAGAGATGGTCCCATGGGTAGGGCAAACCTAGACTAGGTTTTAGAGTCAATACCGTATATGAGGCCACTGCAGGACCCTTGATGAGCAAGCTGGTTGGAAGCCCACACATAATTTGTGTGAGGTATAGGCAAATTATGGAAGAAGCAATGATTGAAATCATAGGGGTAAAGGAAGGCTCTGAGGTAAAGAAAGGGGAAGTAGAGGGACTGGAGATGAAAGGAGGAAGAGAAGCAGGAGAGGAGGGACGCATCCCAATGTGGAGGCTCACATTGGTTTCCCTGGTACTCCAGGGGCTAAGGCAGGAAGACCAAAGGTTCAAGGCAAGCCCAAGCTACACTGTGAAAGCCTGCCCTAAAACAAACAAAAAAATGATTGACAAGTTAGAGAGGGTCAATATATCAGATGTAAAAAGTTGGAACATAAAGACACTATGTTTTTGAGACAGGGTGTCATGTGTCCCAGGGTGTCCTTTAACCTTGAAGTTCTAATTGTCTTATCTCTATCTCCTAAATTTTAAGATTACAAGTTTAGGCCGCCATTCACGTTTCATGTGGTGCTGAGAATAGAACCTAGGGCCTCACTCAAGTAGGCAAACACTCTATTGCCAGAGCCACCTACACAGCTCAATACACTTGATTTAAGTGTTAGAAGATATACCACCATATTAGAAAGAACAAGTTCAACAGACTGAAAGCCATGCCGCCAGGAATGGGAGATCCCAGTAAACATTCGGACTCAGAAATGTGGTAGGCCTGCCTGCCCCCCCATTACTTTTCCAGTATGCATTCTGTTTCGTTAACTTATCTGTACACATTTGGATGGCGAGTCAACTTTAATGAGACGAGAGATCAAGTAGGGTATATGTTTGTAGAGCAAGACGTGTTACTGGCTTAATGAAGATGCTATTGACGTGTGTGTGTGTGTGTGTGTGTGTGTGTGTGTGTGTGTGTGTGTATGTGTGTACGCACGTGCACACACACAGGGTTTGCTAAGGATCACACCCACAGCTAATACATGCTTGGTAAACATTATCCACTGAGTGCTACCCCAATCCTTGGTTAATGTATTTACCTGAGCTTTTGGTGAGGAAGAGGGTCAAGGGGATTACATTCATTTCTTTGCTGCACAGTAAGAAATGACCACAAACTGGGTGGCCTGATAAGTGATAAACCGACTCTGTCATAAACCCTGAAGCTAGAAGCCTGAAGTTAAGGAATTATCAGGGCCACACTTCCTTATAAGGCTCTAAGAAAGATGGTTCTCTTGCCTGATTCTGGCTTCTGGGATCCGAGACGTTTGGAAGTCCGTGGAAGCAGTGTTCCCCTCTGCTGCTATCTTCTCAGTGTAGTGGCATTCAATTGTATTTTTAATAAAGACTGCCTGAAGATCTGAGACTAAAACAGTCCTACTGGAAAGTCTTATAGACCAGGTTATGGTAAAACGCACCTTTAATCTCAGTAGCCGTAATGACACGTACCTTTAATCCCAGTAGCCATAATGATACATACCTTTAATCCCAGTAGCCATAATGACATGCACCTTTAATCTCAGTAGCCATAATAACATGAACCTTTAGTCCCAGTAGCCACACTGGTTGCCATAGAAATCGGGTTTGTGCATGCCTTTAATGCCGGTGGTGCACACCTTTAATCCCAGCCCTAGGGAGGATTATAAAATGGGAGGAAACAGCTCTCAACAGACAGTCTCATTCTGAGATTCCTGGAGGCAGGATCGCCATTTTTGGACTGAGGTCGAGGTAAGAGGCAGTGACTGACTGTTTTGCTTTTCAGATCTTCAGGTTGAACCCCAGTTTCTGACCCTGAGGTTTTATGAATCATGCTTCATCTCATGACCTTTATTTTTGTAACATACTGATCAGGACAAAACTGATTTCACCAGGCTGAAATGTCCCTGCTTCATTTTTAGCTAATGTCAGGTCTGGGTGCCTCTCTGGAGGCAGGGTCAGTGGCTATAACACGCTGTGCCCACTCCATTGTAAGCTCTGCTTGCAGTTTGCTGAGAAACTGTGAGAAAACCAACTAGGATTTGTCTGGGGGCTGTTATGGTGGTAAGATGGCTGTAGTCTTGTCAAGATGGATTGGTACGCAACAGTCACACACAGGCCACGAAATCTTCAGTGATTTTGCCCAGCTGTTCTGAATAATTCTTCAGTGACTGCTTCCAAATGATGACATGTTCTAAGTTTGAGATAGCAGTCTGGGTCAAACACGCTTCCATTACAGGAGAACAAGGCCTGGTTTAGAGACGTCGATGGTGTTTATGTCCGAGGATGGGAGAAACATGGCTGTGTTTCATGGCTTTGGAAAGGGCAATTCTTTTCTGTGATGGAAGACAGAAATTCTGGTGGGAAGCAGGGTCCAGAGAGGGGCAGTTGAGGATTTGAGAAGCACTGCCTATAAGAATGGGAAGAGAGGGGAGAGCCATCGAAGTGCAAGTGAGTAAGCGCAGGGAAGGGGAGGGGCATCTTAGCCCAGGGCTGCATTAGCCTGCACAGAGCAGTATAAGCCAGAAGAGAAAGGGGAAGACAGTTCGTAAATTGGCTTCATGTCACTATAACAAACACCCAAGACCAAGTTTAGAGAGAGGAAAGGTCTATTCTGGCCCATAGTTTTGGAGGTTTTGTGTTGCGTCCACCCTCGACCAGCAAGGAAAAACGCAACACCCGGAGCTCTTCTTGTAGCAGTTTTCAGGACTTTATTCACAGCAATCTATCACCTTCTCCTTCTTTCTCTCTCTCTCTCCCATGGCAAACCTCTCCCAGCCCTTAAGTAGGCATGGGCTGCCAACCCCGAACTGCCAGGTGGGCACTGCCCATAGGTTCACGCATATGCAGGCAGCTGATGATCATTGCATGATCATAGCATAGGTCAGACTTTAGCCATAGGAGTTGATTATACATCTCCATCAGTTGTGATTCCACGCAGCTCGCTACAGTTTTGTTCATGATTAATTGACCTCTGAGATAAGGCAGCAGATCGTGGCAGGAGTGATGGGTTCACAGTCAAGGAAGTGGGGGTTCCTTATGTCGGTAAGCCCCCAGTGACCTGAAGGAGTCTCCCTAGAGCTCACCTCCCAAACGATCCACCACTTCCTAAGAGTGCCCCTCTGGGGACCAAGTCTGTAACACATGCTCTTTGGGGACACTCGAGATCCAAATACTGACAGAGCATACGGTGAGGGACCTGGACTTTATCACCTGACTAGTCGGTTATGTGAGCAATTATTTACTGAAAATTGTGGAGGAAGAAATGGATGAATAGGCTAACAAGGAAAACTTAGGCTTCAAATACTGCCTTGGTGTCTGCTACCCTGTGTGGGGCCGCATTTCAAGCAGCAGTGAGGGTTCAGGTGAGCTATTGGAGGCTACTCATTTAAAAGGACTTTGCAGGGTTAGGGAAATATTCAGCTGGTAACCTGCTTGCCTTAGAAAATGCTAGGCCTATGTAAATGCTAGGCACGGTGTTGTGTGATGTTTGTGCCAGCCCTGGAGAGGTGGGGACAGGTAGAACGCTGTGTCTTTTTGAATTCGTAAGCATCGGGTCCCTGTGACGGTCCCTGTCTCAGAGAACACAGTGGAAAACGGTTTGAATGCTACCCAAAGGTGGACCTCTGGCCTTCACAGGCATGCACACATGTGCATACATACAAAGGACTTTGCTGAGGAATGACGTGTGCAAAACCATGCCTGGCTCTGTGAGGGAACTGCAGGACACGTTGTCTTCCTTTAAGATTGTTTATCTTAAACACTAGGCGGGGGTGGTGCACGCCTTTAATCCCAGCACTGGGGAGGCAGAGTTCGAGGCCAGTCTGGTCTTTAAGAACTAGTTCCGGGACAGGCACCAAAGCTACACAGAGAAACCTTGTCTTGAAAAACAAAAACAAACAAACAAGATTGTTTATCTAAACCTTCTGGAAGGCAAAGACACAGTAGTACAAAACAGAAGACTACAGAATGGGAAAAGATCTTCACCAACCTCACATCTGACGAGAGCTGATACCCAAAACGTATAAAGAATCAAAAGAAACTAGATTTCAACAAACCAAATAATTCAATTAGAATATAGGGTGCTGACTTAAGCAGAGATTCACAACTCTGGAGTCTCAGATGGCCGAGCACCACTTAAAGAAATGTTTAACATCCTTAGCCATTAGGGAAATCAAAAAACAACTCTGATATTCCCTCTTACACTTGTCAGAATGGCTAATATCAAAAACACAAGTGACAGCTCATGCTAGAGAGGATGTGGAACAAGGGGAAGACTCCTCCATTGCTGGTGGGGGTGAAATTGTATACAGCCACTTTGGAAATCAATATGGCGGTTTCTGGGAATCAATCTACCTCAATACCCAGCTATAACACTCCTGGGCATTTACCCAAAGGATGCTCCATCCTGACACAAAGACACTTACTCAACTGTGTTGATAGCAGCTTTATTCATAATAGCCAGAAACTGGAAACAACCTAGATGTCCCTCAACTGAAGAACAGATAAAAAGAAATGTGGTACATTTACACAGTGAGCATTACTCAGCTGTTAAATACAATGACATCATGAAGTTTACTGGCAAATGGATGGATCTAGAAGAGACCATCCTGAGTGAGGTAACCCAGACCCAGAAAGATATACTCACTTATAAGTGGGTATTATATTGAGAACCAGGCTACAACCCACAGACCCAGAGAAGCTAAGTTACAAGGAAGACCCAAGGGTGTGTGTGTGTGTGTGTGTGCCCGCGCGCGCGTGCATGAATCTCACTGTGAAAGGGGAAGAGAATAGACGTTGTCAGTGGAGGGGGGATCTGAATCGGGCATGGGGTGGGAGCAAAAAGGATCAGGTGGGGTAGGATGGAGGAAGAGAGTACGGGGACATAAATGGAATCGGGGACATTTCTGGGACGAGCTAGAATACTAGTGCAATGGAAACTCTCAGGAATCTATGAGGGTGACCCTACCTAGCAATGGGGGATACAGAGTCTGAACCAGGCATCTCTATAACCAGGCAATATTTCCAGGGGAGTGACCGGGACACCAACGCAGCCACAAAACCTTTGGCCAACAATTTGTCCAGCCTACAGGAAGTGCTGGGGTAACAGGTGATGCAGAAATTGTGAGCCTGGCCAACCAATGACTGATCTAGTTTGAGACCCGTACCATGGGAGGGAAGCTCACCTCTGACAGTAGCTGGAGGGCCAGGATCCAGAGATAGGATGGCCCAGAGACTTGGGATAGAACCAAACACAACTGGAAAAAGAAGTCAACGAAATGATTCCTAATGACGCTCTGTTATACTCAGACTGGCGCCTAGCCCAATGGTTGTCAGAGAGGCTTCACCCAGCAACTGACGGAAACAAACGCGGAGATCCACAGCCAAACATTAGGCAGAGCTTGGGGGAATCCTGTAGAAGAGGAGGAGGAAGGATTGTAGGAGCCAGAGGAGTCAAGGACATCACAAGAAAACCCACAGAATCAACCAACCTGGGCCATAGGGGCTTCCCAGAGACTGAACCAAAAATCAGGGAGCCTGCATGGTACCATCTGAGGCCCTCTCTATATATGCGACAGTTGTGTAGGTTAGTCTTCTTGTGGGACTCCTAACAGTGGGAGCAGGGGCTGTCTCTGACTCTGTTGCCTGCTTTTGGCACCCTTTCCTTCCACTGGGCTGCTTTGCCCAGCCTTAATAAAAGAGGAAATGCCTAGTCTCACTGTAACAATATGCCATGACTGGTTGATATCCATGGGAAACCTGCCCTTTTCTGAAGAGAAACTGAGAAGAAGGGAGGTGGGGGGGGGGGCTGAGAGGAGGAAGGGAAAACTGCCATGGGGATGTAAAAACAACAATATAAAATAATAGTTACAGAAAAGATACTTTATCTAATTATGGAGCATAAGACTTAATTCTGGCATTCACTATTAAAGCAACAGAAGGAAGCACCACACAGTTAGTGTGTAACCTGGAAATCCAGAAAGCATTTAAAATAAATCTAGCACCCATATTCAAATAATTTCCATATCTGCAACAAACATTAGGCGTGCATCTTATGATTTACAAAGAAAGAAAGGATTAGTGGAAAGGGGAGGAGGCCCTGTGTTCTCTGGGATTGGATGGGGAACCACAGAGAGATGTAGTTTCTGCATGGACTCTCTCTCAGGTATGAGGGATGGCTATGTGAGGAAAATCGTACATTATAGCTGCAGGAAGAGCCGTGCCAAGTTGGTTGTGACTGGAAAAGCTGGCTGAGGTGTCTAGAGTCAGGATGTCTTGGGAGCTGCCGAGGAATCAGCCTGTTACATTGTGCATGCATTCCCACACAGAAGATAAAACCATCAGAATCTGTGCAGCATCTCACTGGAGCTTTGTGGACCAGATGCAAACAAGGCTCCGTCCTTCCCATCTCCCTCTTCAGTCAAGAGACCAGGAGAGGGCTGGAGATGTCTAGTCTGTACGGTGCTTGGGTAGCATTTAGGAAGCATTTAGGAAGCCCTGTGTTCGATCCCTAGCACCCCACGGACTGGGTGTGGTGGCATGCATATACTCCCAGCACTTGGGAATTGGAGGTAGGAGGATCAGTTAAAACTCAGTGGGTCATTTTCAACAGTGCAGCAAGTTTGAGGTCAGCCTGGCCCACATTAGTCCTCACCTCCAAAAACAAACACGCACACAATAAAATCAGAAACAAAGAAACCAGAGGTGGCTCTGCTTAGCAGATAAGAGAAGGACAATGGTAGCTCTTGCCTTAATAGCCTATCTAACCTCAGGTCTTTGAACTTAAGACAATGATAGGCCTCTAGTCCAGTGCCCAGCATCCTCGTCTCCCAACACTTTTGCTTCAGGGAGAATGTTCGTCAGCCACTAGCTTCCTAAGGGCCACATAGTTCTCCTACGCTGCCGTTACACAACTGGTCCATGACTTCCTTAGCCATCTGGGAGGTCCAGTGAGCAGGAGCATCTGATGTCCCTCGTACGTTGAGAGACTTAGATTGTGAGCCCACACACGGTTTGATTAAAGAACACTGAGAGAACGCCAAAGGCTGTAAATACGGGTACTATGATAATAAATGAGAGGCAGCTTGGTTAACTTGACAGATCAGGCAGTAATTAGGGAATGATCCAGTCTGGTATGCCCCAAAGAGTGGCAACGACCTTTAACGCAGAGAGACAGGTCAGAAAATTTGCATCCCACTCCCTTTTGAGACCATAGGAAGTGATATTAAGCCTCAAGTTTTGAATAAGCGGAGAAAATTCTTTGCTTGGCATCGTCTCCCTACTTGTCTGTGTGCCTCTCTGTCTATCTGTCTGTCTACCTGTCTGTCTATCTTTAGAGTCAACTTTCCAGTCAATTGGCTGTTCCAAGAGACACTGGGTCCCCCTCCCCTATCAAATCTCAGGCCCTACAGATCTATCAGAATATGACGTGCCTGGGAAGCTTTCCCCTGATGAGAATGTAGTGAGAAGAGGGTAACTCAGGGATACAGATTTTAGGGGCTGCAGGGCTTATGAGAATGATGTCACTGCTGCTGCAGAGTGGCCGACTATCCCTGTTCTCCATGCACAGCCCCATGCTTTCCATTTGCCTGTTCAGTTGCACATTCAAGCTCCCAGATCCCTGAATAAATAGATTTATTTCACAAAAGCTGCTGTAAACCAGCTGTAAAAGGAAACACTGTGAATGTGTATGCGTGTGTATGCGTTTCTCTGCAGTCTGCTTTCACAGCTCATTTCACAGACGGCATGCAGATGCGCGCCCCCATCCTGGGTCTCTCCCTAGGCAACCACAGCATCAAAATCCTGAGCACCAGCCTGCTTTTTTCCCTGCATCTTTCAACTCCTACTCCGCCTGCTTTGGAGACATTGCTTCTGGAATGGTCTGAAGCCCCTCCGAGAGTCCTCCCACCCACCCTGAGCTTCCTGTCTTCCCAGCTCATCCGGCCATGTTCTCAACTCAGTGGTTAGCACTGCCTAAAAACAGAGGCAGAAAGGCTGGCGTTGTCTGTGCAGGCTAAGAGGTGTATCACAAAGGGGTTCAAAAGTCCATGCCTTGCGCATTCCGCTCTCCCTGTCTCCTACTTGTGAATATGGTGTAAGTGCTCAGCTCTTCCTGCCGCTATGCCTTTGCTCTATCACCATGGACTATAACTCTGAAACTCTGAAATCTGAAAACTGAAGACCAAATCAAATGCTTCCTTCTATAGGTTGCCTTGGCTGTGGTGTGAAGCCGTAGGAGTCTAACTCAGACAGCTACTGTTTCCAATAGATTCAATCACAAACACCCAATACTCGGAGATGCAGATATGATTTTAATAAATCATTAATAAGCCCCCATTAATATTTCCAGCTCCACCCTCTTTTTCTTTTTGATTTTTTTGAGACAGGGTTTCTCTGGGTAACAGTCCTAGCTGTCCTGGAACTCTCTTTGTAGACCAGGCTGGTCTTGAGCTCACAGAGACCTGCCTGTCTCTGCCTCCCAAGTGCTGGGATTAAAGGCGTGCGCCACCACCATTTGACCAGTCTTTTCTTTTGGAATGAGAAATCTAGGGAAGAAGCTTTGCATGTGACCCCTCTCCTCATTCCCAACTCAGCCCCCAAACTCTTCTAAGCAGAAAAATGGATCTGTGACCATTCCTGTCTTTCATGATACCAGAAAGAGCATCGGTGGTATTTAATGGAGAACTTACATATGAAAATCTACTGAGGTAAGCTTTATTTAACTTCCTTGCGTAACCTCCATTAAAATCTCTACTATCAAATGTTAAGCAGCATATTATCAGGAAAATAATGTGACCAGTGTCTGGGACTTTTTCTGGGACTTTCACAATGCTTTGTGAAGAGGAAATGACAGACAGGAAAAGTTAATATGTTCTGAGGGTAGCCAGGGAGGCGTAGGGACAAACTCACATTAAATGTCTTCAGAGAGTGAAGGGATTCTTCTGAAGATGATGTGACAATGGTAAGACTGAGGAGAAGGAGCTTCTAAAGGGGTTTCTCTCTCTCTCTCTCTGACGCGCCCTTCCTTTGCCAGTCCCTGGATATGAACATCGTTTGTTCTTGGGCTTGGGCAGTGAGCTTGGCTAAGGGAAACTGTGCTGTTAGGTAACACCAGTTGCACCCTCGGTTCTCTTCTTCCTGTCTCCTTACTCATCCTTGCTTCAATTCAGGCCACACCTTATGCTGGGTAAAAAGCCTAGCACCATGGGTCTGTAGAGACTGGGGCAGGATGGAGCATGCCCAGAGGCTTGGCCACTCAAAGCCAGGCCTACTGAGGAATTCTCAAAAGAATTCTAGGCGTGGGGGGGAGGGGGAGAAGGGTGGGAGGAGGGGGAGGGAAATGGGAGGCTGGGAGGAGGTGGAAACTTGTTTTTTTTTTCTCTCAGTTTCTCAAAAATAAATAAATAAATAAATAAAAAGAATTCTAGGCGTGTCACTGAAGCACACAAGAGCTGGCTTGGGAAGACCGAGAGTCTTCTGAGAGATTCAAAGGACTTCAGCTTGAGCTAAGTGGCAAGAACTTCAGGAGGAAATGGTTCAAAGGTCAGGACAAGGAAAGACCCTCCAGGGAGCTGCTCAAGAGAGAGCTCCCTTTCTCCGGATGCATAATCTTCAATTGCTGATGGAACTAGAATTCGGGGAGGGGGGTCCCTAATATTAAGTCAAATAGACCATTATTCTTTTACAGCTTCAGATTTATTTTTAAAACTATCTCCACGTTGCTTTATGTGCGGGAGATCTCTCCTTTGTGATTAAAACGGCTTCTGCTGGGAAGGCGAGCAGGGATGTGAAGAGATAATTGCCGCATGGTATGAGAAGTGCCACCCTAAGTGATGCCTCCGACAGCACAAAAGAGGGAGTGACGGCCGCTGCGGAAGCGGGAGAAGGTTTTCTATGAAGGAGGTGGGTTTTCAGATCCGTCTTCTACAATTAGACCGATACGTTCTCATGGGAGAGCTAGGTTTTGCAGAATGCTGTGTTTGGTGTTCATGAGGCAGGAAGCATTGAAGCTCAGAGTTGGTATAAGTAGGAGAGAAACTGCTGAAGATGGGTAGCGGACAAATGCGAAGAAAACTGGGTTCTAAAAGGTTGTGACGATGTCATATGAGGTGGCTGAGGCCACCGAGGGAGACTCTTGCTATATAGGAAGTTGGCCACAGGGAGCAAGGGTGGAACAGGCCATTGTTTCGGTGGGAAAATTGATACTAGGATCATGAAGATCCCATACAGGATTCAAGTGAGAGTGGCTTAGAGATATCAGCTGGCGTGCCTGAGTAGGTGATGAGAACATGACAGGAACGGGCTAGAGTCTAGAGCTGGATTTCAGTCATTACACTCGTGGTGCATCAAGTTGGAATGGTCTGAGGAGCTGAGGCCCAGTAGAGAGAGGTGGCTATGTAATATCAAGAGAAATTGTTACGATTCTTTCTCAGGAATTTCCCAGTTGAGCTGGGCATGACGGTACAGGTCCCAATGCCTGGGAAAGAGAGGCAGGCAGATCCTGTGCGGTCTAGGCCAGTGTGTATAGCAAGATGCTGTCTCAACGATTACAACAAAATTTCCAAAACATATATAACAGCATAGGGGACAACCATGATGTTACTATTAAGCTCCAAAAATGATTACCAACTATGACTCAACTGTCCCTCTGTTTCCTACTAGTTTATCGTCTTAAATATATTATTTTAATTTCTTTGAGATTTTCATATCTGTGTACAGTGTATTTTGACCGGATTCATCCCACACTCCTCCCCAACCCTTCTGTGAGCCTCCCTCCCCACCTCTTCACTCCCCTCCTGATTTTATGCCTGCCTTAGTTAATGTCTATACTGTGACAAAACACCATAGCCAAAAGCAACGTGGGCAGGAAAAGGTTAATTTCATTTTTCAATTCTCAGGTCACGCGCCTTCACCAAAGGGAGTCGGGGAAGGAACTCAAAGGAAGAACCTGGATGCGGAAACTGCGGCAGGAGCAACGGAGAAATGCTGCTTCCTGACTTGCTCCTCTGGCTTCCTCAGTTTGCTTTTTTAATTCTACTCATGACTGCTTGCCCAGGGGGGGCGCTGCCCACAGTGAGCTAGTTCCTCCCACACCAATCATCAACAGAGAACATGTTTGCCAAACATGTCTACAGCCTGTAGCCCAGTGTTATGGATGAATTTCTAAATTCTTTCTAAGAAGAAGCTGGTGTCACGTTGGGTAGGAAACTACCCAACAAAACGTCATTTTTTTTTAAAAACATATGGTTCTTTTTTTAAAATATTTATTTATTTTTATTATGTATACAATATTCTGTCTGTGTGTATGTCTGCAGGCCAGAGGAGGGCACCAGACCTCATTACAGATGGTTGTGAGCACTGGTGGTTGCCGGGAATTGAACTCAGGACCTTTGGAAGAGCAGGCAGTGCTCTTAACCACTGAGCCATTTCTCCAGCCCCCCCCCTTTTTTTTTTTTAGTGAGCTACCGAGTCCAGGTTGTGCCGTCCCTATATACAAGGGTGTGGTGTTTGCTAAAACGTCTCTCCTTCTCCCCGTAACCATTAGCTTATGTATAACTCCTCAGGGAGGGGAGGGGCCTACAAGGCTCCTCCCCTTTCCACAACAGCGTGTTTGTGGGCTCCATCTTGTGCCGATCATGACAATTACTGTGAGTTTAAGAGTGCGTGGCTGTGTCATGATCAGAAGTCAGCGTTCCACACCGCTCTTCTTCCCATCCCTCTGGCTCTTATATTCTTTCTACCCCTTCTTCTATGATGTTTCCTGAGCTGAGGCTTGGAAGGGGTAAGATAGACGTTCCATTTATGGCTGAGTGTTCGCCACTTATTCTTATCACTATGGCCAGTCATGAGCCTCGGCAGTTACTCTACCCACTGCAGAAAGAAGCGTCTCTGGCCAAAGCTGGTAGCATCACTTGTCATGGGGCCATACCATAGCCATTTAGAGAGCAATTTGATAGGCTCATCATTTCCTTTTGAAAACGACAGTAGTAGCTCCCCCTACTAGGGTCTATGGCCTCCCCAGTCAAGGGTTTTTAACTGGGTTTTCACTACTAGATATGAATTACTTCCCATAGAGTTGGCCTCAAATCCAAGCAAAAAGTGATTTGTTGTGGCAGAAATTCCTGCCAGCCTAGCACTAGAGGGTTAGCAAGCAACCCCAGACCCATCCCCTCACCCCTCTACCTTACCCACCTCCAGTCATGAACCCCCACTGGGCCATACCTGGCCTAGCTCCCGAGTTAGCACCCAGCCTAAATTCATCCTTTGTGGCCTTTTGTGAATCTTGTCTGAAAGTTTCCCATGGATACAAAGTCTGTGCAAAACTTGGTCAGAGAAGACCCGGAATGCGTGGTACCCCATGAATCAGGTATCTGCACCAGACACTGTATTGTCGGGAAGCTTCATTCAGTTTATTCTGAGAGAGGGAAATCTACCAGCTAAGCTGCCTAAGGGCTAAGGGAAAGGGGTTCAGTCCACAGAGGTGGAGTCCCCTGTTGCTGCAGAGGTTAAGGTCATTCTCAAGGAGTCTCCGGGTCCTCATTTCATGGACCCACGCGAACCCACATACTCGTGCCGTGTTACCCACGACTGTTTGTTAACCCCTAACACACCTGCTGCTGTTGCACTGCTGGGGACATCTGGCTTGGACCGTGAGTCCTGTTGCATTTCAGGTCCACACCTGAGTTGACGGCATTACTCCCCAAGCAGCCCGCAGAGCATTTTCCAGGGCTATGAGGGCTGGGCAGCGGGAAGGAAGCTTCCAGCCAGGTTCCTGCTTGATTTCTGTGCTCCCTCCACCGTGCTTTTAGCAATTATGCTGTTTCCCATGACTTTTCATGAGCTGATGTCATTTCTGTGCTTGTGGTCCTGAATTTGCTGCTTAATTTTAGGCTCAGGCCAAGTGTCTTTGCTTCAGAGATGAATGGCTTCCCCAGCACCCCAATATTTTCCTAGACTTGAGATAAGTTAATCAGCTCAAGGTAATGAAACATTTTCAAAGTTCAGGTAGAGCCTTGCATCTTACTTTGGATTGGAGATGGTTCATAAAGAGTTTATTTGGTGGTTTTGGGATGTTCAAACTCTATTCCCTCTCCCTCACTGTTCCAAAGCACACGCTGACCCTGAACTTGCTCCTGGAGTATGGCCTCTGATTATCTGTGCTTCTGTATCAAGCTTTGGAACACACGAGAAGGCTGAAACTAACACTGATTTCAGAGGAAGACCTGCTACATTGTATCGGTTTGATCTCTGACGCAGCTAGACACAAAGAACAAAGCCTTAGCCACCATTGCTGTGGTTTGAGTGTTTTATCTCCTAAGGTTTCCTAAGATGGAATCTTACTCCCCTAAGTAGAGGTGTTGGGACCTTTAAGCAGCTGTGTGTGTGTGGGGGGGGGGGGGCGCAGAGGGAAGTAATTAGGTCAGCAGGAGAATCATGCTCAGAAGAGATAAAAGTAGTTCTCACAGTTTCTGTAAGTGCAGGCTGCTATCGAAGGGGAAGGGCTGCCTCCTGATTTCTCTCACATCCCTTCTTGCCACGTGATCTCTCACTTTCACACATGCTCCCACAACCATGTGGTCTATCATGTCGGGACACAGCTATGGTGGCCCTCACCAGAAGCCAAACCAGGGGTTAACCTGACGTAGACTCTGTCTCAAAATGGTGACCTAATCACACCCTCTTTTCTTTATCTGATGCTCAGCTTCGGAAAATGGAAGTTACCCAGACTCTGGGAGCTATGTGGGTGGTAGTTCATTGTTCTTGGGAGAACTGAGTTCTGCCAGAGGACTGGAACAAGTGCCTGGTGTCTTCTCAATTCTGCCTGTTGCTCACCTCGTTTTAGGCTGTTTCTGTCTCTGTTCTTTCACTGTTATAAGCTGTGACTGTAAAAAAAAAAAACAACCACCTTTTCTAAATCCACATCACCAAACACGAGAGTCACCATGTGTCTTACTTAGAGTTCTATTGCTGCGATAAAACACCATAGCCAGAAGCAGGTTGGGGAGGAGAGGGCTTCTTTGCTTTACACATTCACATCATAGTTCATCACTGAAGGAAGTCAGGACAGGAACTCCAACAGGGCTGGAACCTGAAGGCAGGAGCTGATGCAGAGGCCATGGAGGGGTGCTGCTTACTGGCTTGCTCCTCACTGCTTGCTCAGCCTGCTTTCTTATAAAACCCAGGACCACCAGCCCAGGGATGGAGGGCACCACCCACAATGGGCTGGGTCCTCCCACATCAATCACTAATTAAGAAAATGCCTTACAGAGTGATCTTAGGGACACATTTTTCTTAATTGAGGCTCCCTCCTTTCAGATGATCTTCCTTGTACTGTGACCCTTTAATACAGTTCCTCATGACCCCAGCTATTAAATTATTTTAGTTATTACTTCATAATAACTATAATTATTGCTCTTGTTATGATCGTAATTTAAATATCTGTATTTTCTAATGGTCTTAGGCGATCCTGTGAAAAGATTGTTTGACCTCCATAGGGGGTCACGACCCACAGGCTAAGAATTACTGCCTTAATAATTTAAATATTCTTCCAGTATATGATGCATAAATATGGCAAGAAAAGAAAGTGAGGATCAGGCCCAGGGGCTACTCAGAGCTGAGCACTTCTCAGGTCTCAGGATACCCTGCTCAGAGTGTGGACAGCTCAGCTGCAGAAGGGCAAAGCAATGTTCTGCTCCAACGCTTGTTCATGAAGCCTCTTACCTCCCTGCTTCCTGCATGTCTGGCCCAATCACCAAACCTTGCTGTTTTAGGATCTACACACATCACAACAGCTGTACTCACGAGAAACACAAGTGAGACTGCTCCATCAGTCATCAATTAGTCTGTCTCTCCATCTAGAAGATAGATGGCCTTAAAGACTGGTCCATCTAACTCTCATCCTACAAAGCAAACAATAACTACAGAAACAGGCTCAACTCAAAATGTATCACAGATCTGAATGTAAGACCTGGAATGCTAATACTATCAAAACAGGAACGATCAGAGTTCAGTATCCTTAGTCATTGAGATTACATCCTCTTTTCTTTTCTTCTCTTTTTTTTTTTTTTTTTTTTTTTTTTTGCCCATGGTTTTTTGATACAGAGTTTCTCTGTGTAACAGCCTTGGCTGTCCTGGAACTTAATCCTGTAGTTCAGGCTGGCCTGGAACTCAGAGATCCAACTTCCTCTGCCTGCTGAGTGCTAGGATTAAAGACATATGCCACCACTGCCTGGCTGAGATCACAGCTTATTCTAGTCAGAATGGCTATCATCAAGAAAACAAACTACAATAAATGCTGATGAGGAGAGGGGAACCCCTGTTCACTTTTGGTAGGAACGTGAGCTGATGTAGCTACTTTGAAAATCGGTGTAGAGGGTCCTCAAAAACTAAAAAGAGAGCAACCATATGACTCTGTGATAGCATTTCTGGGCAGAAACAAGAAGACATATAAATTAACACACCACAGAGCCATTGGCACACCATTTACTCCTCCCCTGTTCACAAAAGCCAAGATACGGAAGCCTTGATGTCTAGCAGATGACTGGATAGTGAAAATGTGGCCTACATACACAATGGAAGGCTATTCAGCCGTGAAGAAAACACAATGTCATTTTCAGGAAAAAATTTAAGACTATCTATCACGTCAAGCAAAATAAACCAAATTCAGAAAAACAAACGCTGTGTTTTCACTTGTATAGAAACTATATATTTATAATTAAAAATTATCAGAAAGGATGACTATTTCATCTTTCAGGTAGGTCCTTACAATGTTTGCATCCTACCTGTTTGAATTTCTATGACGCTCAAAGTAGGAACAAACGCCATTTCCTCCATGAGCCTCTCCTCTCAAAGGAAGATGAAGACTTCCCACCCATGATTCTGCATGGGAATCCGTGTTCCACCCAGAATTTTCAGACTCCTGTGTTTCCAACAGAAGGAAAACAACTCTCCTGAGCTCAGAGTGTTGAGGAGGGTTTGCTCTGCACTACAGTGGGCAAACAATTCAGTTTCCTGCCAACTTGCAGCCTATGAGCATTTCCTAAGTGCCAAGCAGAGCCACAGCTAGGGAAACCTTCAGAGAGGCACTGTGTGTGTGTGTGTGTGTGTGTGTGTGTGTGTGTTTCTCACAGGGATGCCTTCACAGAGAATGTGGCCTTGAAGGTTGGCTCTTTCCACTCTTAGGTCTTTGCTTTTATGTTTGTTTACAGAGCCTACACCACACTGAGGCCCTGGGAAACCAGGGAGGGTAAGACAGAATGTCGGATTGCTTGTCTGAGCACATTCCTAAGCACAGAAGGATGCTATGCAGTACAACCAGAGGAAGCCTATCTAAGAATGTTCACCTGTCTGAGGGAGGGGCTTATGCAGGTTCTCAGGAGAAAGGGGTTAGACTGAGAGAAGCTGGGGAGGATGCAGAGTGTTGAAGTGATGAGAGCAAGGTCTTCTTGAAGCCAACATTGTGCTAACGGCATGGGGAAGGGTGCCTGGAAGGCAATGAACACTCTACTACATCTGAGCAAAGGTTTGTATACAGGGCAAGCATCCAAATGAGCAGTGGTGCCCACTTGCAAAGAGCACAGCCATCAGTGAACAGCCATGCCCACCCACTAGCTTGCAGTCATTCTCTGGTGAGCTTGCACTCAACCGCGTAGTGTCGTGGGAGGCCGCTAGCTAGCAATACGCTTAAATGATTGGCCAAGCAGTGATTTAAATAATATAGCTTCTGAGCCGGGTGGTGGTGGCGCACGCCTTTAATCCCAGCACTCGGGAGGCAGAGGCAGGCAGATCTCTGGGAGTTTGAGGTCAGCCTGGTCTACAAGAGCTAGTTCCAGGACAGGAACCAAAAAGCTATGGAGAAACCCTGTCTCAAAAAATCCAAATAATAATAATAATATAGCTTCTGTGTGATTATTTCGGGGTTGAACAGCTGGGAATGAACGAACAGCCACCCCCAACAGCATAGAAGATTGACATCATCAAGACTGAAAGCAAATACATGCAAGCATCCCCTGATGCTCCTGAGGCATGGATTTGAGAAGTCTGGAGTTTCAAGCATGACGCTCGCTCCTTGCAGGTGACTGAAAAGCTCATTTTGAAAACAGCCTCCTTCAAAAAGAGAAAGAGGAAATGGGCTTTGCCATCTATTGAACAACTGGGTTTTCCATTTTCTGCTAAAGCAGAATTGACTCTCTCCCGGAAAACCACAATCCACAGAGGAGGAGAATAAACAAGACACAAACATCGACGAGGGGCTGGCTGTGAGTACAAGCTTCCTTAGGAGATGAGCCCTTGATGGCAGAGTGAGGTCAGATACGATGACTCATCACTAGTAAACTGGTTAAGCAGGGAAAACCCAGGAGGTCACAGATGCCACGCTGGTTGTAAATTACCCTGGTTAAAGTCACCATGCCAGGCACTTCTTGTGTATGCTATGGTGATAAACAGGAAATTCTCTTCTGGGAGCTTCTTGTCCTTTATCCCTCCTCTGCGTCCCTCTGGATAATGGTGCATTCTGACTGCGTAGCATCCTCACCCAGAATCACAGCCACACTGCAGGGATTCAGTCTAGCTTGCTAGTCACTGCTTTCCCCAGAGCAGAAACTGCAGGTGTATTTCTTGCTCCTGTGGCCCAGCTGCTGCTAGTACCGCTACTCTGTGATGGGGTGCTCTGTACCCACCTTTCAGGGTCCTGCACCTAATCTTCCCAACTCCATCCTCCACAGGCCAGCCCTTCCTCTCGCTCTCTCTCTGACCTCACCCCTCTCCTGTGAATTCGCTCCAGCTTTTCAGTGATCAAAGGAAGGAAATGTGACTGTAGTTTGCCTTAGCAGACACTCAGGACCCCCACAAGGAGACAGAACAAGTATCCGACACCCGAGGCTGTGGGGAAATTCGATGCACAGAGTTCCAGCTCAACATTAGGTACAAAGCGCTATATAACATATTATTCCCGATAGTTATTTCCTCTATGTTTCTATGCTGATGATTGCACAGTATCAAGCTGCTAAGCCATACACTCTTCACGAGGCTTACATGGTCAAGAACAGGCATGGAGAGGCAGTGTTTCTACTTTCTGAGCATCTGCAATCTACAAAGGACCTGAGACTAGACCTAGCGGTCAGGGGGAGGTGAGGGGGGAATCAGAATCGTAGAAGAGCTGAAAGAGGAGACCTGTTGCATGGGTCTGGTGGGCCATGTGTTTAGAATTCTGTCTCAACTGGAAATAAACAATCATGAGTCCACTTGGCTTCAGTTGTAAATGGTTACAGAAGGAGTATTTCCCAGAGCCAGGCCCCATGGGGTCCTGGGCAGTGGTGTCTGCCTAGCCACAGTTCGGGCTCATTTCTCTTTCATTCTTAATCACAATATTGACTTCTTCGGCGTGACCTCGGCTTGCTGGTGCTTTGTGGGGCTCAGTGGACAAATTTAGAAGCAGAGAGGAGCGGTGATGTGTGTGTGGCCGAAGCTACTCACTCCTTACCGACTCTTGTGTCATCACAGGCCAGTGACGTCCTCAGGTTGTGAAAAAAACTCAGGAAACGGATGATGTTGGTTGCACAATATTGTGAATGGACTTACAGCTACTGAAATGTACACGTAAAAGCAGCCAAAATGGTAAGTTTTATAACAATTAAAAACAATGATGGTATCAAGAGACCATGAGTCAGCCTCCAGGAGGAATCCAGGAGTTCCTTCGGAAAATACGGCTTCAGCGCTTGGGTGAGCTGGCCTTGCCTCTCACCTCTGGTGTTACCTGGCACATTTTTTTAATTGTGTGGCATTCCCCATGCTTGTTTGTGTGAAGCAAAGAGGTGGTGGGATGATTCAACGAGATCGCTAAAACTCCAGCTGTACTTGGATGTCCAACAGTTCTAATGCGTCTGGGACTGAGGGATTCCTAGGACATGGAACCTTCAGTGTTAAATCATGATGAGTTAAACAAACGAGGATGACCGGTCCCTATTATAGTCCTGTCTGGGATGGTTGATACTTTCATCTCAATGAGACCGAGCTAGAATCACCGAGGAGACAAGCTTCTGGCCATGCCTGGAAGAAATTGTCTAGACTAGGTTTGTTGCAGTGAGAAGATCCACCTTAATGGTAAGTGGTACCATCCTTAGGATGGAGTCCTAGACAGACTGGAAAGGAGAAAGTGTGCTGAGAGCTTGTACTCTCCAATTCTGCTTCCTCATATGGAGGATATGTGAGCAGCAGCCCTAACTAAGCTCCTGCCGTAATGGACTGCCCTCTGGAACCAAGCTAAAGAGCAAACTCTTCCTCACTTAGCTTGCTTTGGGCAGGTAGTTTGTCTCAGCGGTAAGTCACTGACTCACCATGATAGAATAGATGCCCAGTGTCGGAGGATGTTGGTAGAGAGTACTGCTGCCTCCACTACCTCCAGGAGAAGCTAGCACTTCATAGCTATAGATCAAGCCCTATTCTGTGAGTCTTGTGTTGACGGTCTCATTTCAGCCTCACAGCCACAGCAGGGCAGGGAGCGGTTATCTCAGCTTTTCAGAGGAGGAAACTAAGCTGCTACCATCTGAGTCCAGGCAGCACTGGGTAAAGATTGGATACCATGAAGTCTTAACCAATAGGCTACTCTCTGGGATGATGGGACTCTGTGGTAAAGAGCTGTCTGGCGCACACAAAGCCCTGGACCATGTTCCCGACCAAACAAAAACAATATGGGCTTCTTTTCTCAAATGCATGTGCTCAGCCCCATGCAGGGTTTAAGTGCTTAAACTGTGACATCATTTAAAATGATATTGCTGCCACTATATAGGAGAAAAGGGAAAGAAGGCCTACCAGAAGAGTGGGAAGGATTTATTAGTAATAAGTAGAAAATCTATTCTAGTGCAGTGTGTTAATTTTCTCATCAATGAGACAAAATACCAGACAAAAGCAACTTAAGAGAGGAAAAGTTTAATTTTTGGCTCACGATTCCAGAGTACAGTCCATGGTCACAGGAAATTTGTGACAGCTGGAGGCGAAGACAGGCGATCACAATTGCACCAAGCCCAGTGTGGGCAGTTGCCAAACCATGCAGAAGACAAGGTGACCGACTTGCCTTGGAGTTAAAACTCCAGACTTAGTCTTGAGCAAACCCAGATTCACCTACGCGAAGAGCACGCGGGTCCAGGAAAACCAGCGAAACCGGGGAGATTAACACAGGGCAGGAGGAGCCAGGACTGGTAAACAAAAGAATTGACGCAAGGTTGTCCCTCCTACTTAACGAGAAAATGCAAAGCCCCTATCGCCAGCGTCAATGTTTAACAGATGCGTAAACAATTCAGATACTAATGATGACCCAAAGCACGCAAGTTCCTGGAAACTGGTACACTCACCCATTGTTGGTGGCATGGGTAACAACACCCAGTGAGATGCTATGCAGCTATTAAGCTGATGAAGAGTGTATAACAACATGCGAGCGTGCTCTGTCCGTGAGCCTAAGGCAGAACAGCTGAATTTGGAACTTTGGATGGGGGCCCGAGCTGTGTTTACCACACAGCGTAACATTTTTGCATAAATGTCACCGAGGCCTGGGAAAATGACTTGGAAAAAATAAAAGCATCTGATGAGTTTAGTGGGGAGGACTGTGGCGATTCTCCCCTCCCCACCCTCATTTCCACTGCTGTTATTTTATGTTTGTGTAAGAGCAGCGCGTGAGAGAGAACAACACCACACTTGGCCCACTTTCCCACCCCCAGCTCTGTTCTGGCCCTTGGCCCTTCTGACTTGCTGGGTAATTCCAGACTGAGCAACTGTCCTGCTTCTGGACTCAGCTCTTGCCTGACTCCCCCCTCTTTTGACTTCATTGGCTCTGCCTTTGTCTGGCTCTCCCTGCAGCTCTGGGGGTAACGACCACAACACACACTCCTGGCTTACATGTAGCACAGCCGACAATTAACCAAGACAGGGGAAGTTCAACCCGACATGTAAATTGATTTCCTCTTCCTGGTAGTGTGTGGTGAGAGTCCAGCGTGCAAGTAGAGGTGAGGGCAAGGAGAGAATGGCGTGCTGTTCCAAAGCCATGGGAAGACGAATTGTGAGCTGGGAAATTTGAGACACAGGATGATGAAAAGACAAGACAAACATCCCAACATAATCCAAGTAACAGCCCAGCCCCGTGGCTTTGTCCTGAGGGCTAGAGAGAAGATGGGCCAGCTTTCTCGGGAGCAGCACAGCTCCTCTGCTCTGCCAAGGTTCTAGAACTTCACATCACCCTGAGTCATTCCTTTTGAGATTGTGCCCTATGATAAATATCTGTTTTGTTTCCTGGAAGTGGGAGCTGGGGAACCCATTTGAAGCCATTGTCATCTCAACCTGAATCGCTTGATCTCAGACATGGCTTTGCAAACCTCTGTTGTTGAGGTTTTCTGTCCTGCCTGGTTCCCGCAATCAATCATTAAGTCCCAAATAAATCACACAGAGATCTACATTAGGTTATAAATTGATTGGCCCATTAGCTCAGGCTTCTTATTAACTCTTACAACTTACATTAGCTCATTATCCTTGTCTATGTTAGCCACATGGCTCAGTACATTTTTCAGCAAGGCAGTCACATCTTGCTTCTTCTGTGGCTGGTCAGGATTGCAAAGGAATGGGCTTCCTTCTTCCCAGAATTCTCCTGTTCTCATTGACCTGCCTCTATTTCCTGTCTGGTTGTTCCGCCTATACTTCCTGCCTGGCTATTGGCCAATCAGCATTTATTTAAAATATAATTGACAGAATACAGACCATTCTCCCACACCAAACCTCCCTTCTCCATATCTATCATGTGCTTGCGTATATGTTCATGAATTTTATATGTGCTTCTAAGGTGGGCGTTGATGTGGCAAATGATTGGAATTTCATCTGTAATTATCAGTAAGGTTCAGAAGTTTGACTCAGATATCTGTTCAGAAAGCATTTGTTAAATTTCTTTTGTCTCTAAATTGAAATGCTTCTTTGTTATATATATTTTTAGCAATATAGTTGATATTTTAATGAAGATTTCATTGCTTAAAATAACAGCAAATACATAACTTACAATTAGATCCCTGGGGAGGCAGGAGAAAGGATACTTTTGTAGAAAATAAAGAGCTGGGGAACAAGCCCAAATGAATATCAAGGATGTTGAAGGGAAAGTAAGGATGGTAGAGCCGGATCACCCTGATGACAATGCAGGACAGTGGGCTTTCCAGGGAAGAAACCAGAGGGAGGTATGGTCCTGGAACCCCTTCTGTGGTTTAATCCATAGCCTTAGGCAAAAGCTTCCTTGTCCATCTAATGCAATGGTCATAGAAAATGCCTTCACTGCTAGCCGTTGTGGGGAATCTAGGAAGCCACAATGTTTGAGTTCCAGCAGAAGCCATTTAGTGCCCATCAGGCAAGGGGACATCATCTAGGGTATAAAACTGGATTTAATTGGAGGTCGCACAACATGTCAATAGAAAGCAGGGCTGACAGTGGGCTGTGCCAGGTGTCTGATGATGGATTAGGAAATCTGTGTCCTGGTTATCCCTGAACAAGGTCATTGTCCCATGCAGCATTATCAACAAGGCAAGACAGCTGTCGTGAACGAAACATGTTCCAAATCCCCAGAAACTTTTCTTTCAAGACTCTTCCTCCTTGTACTCATCATCCTCCTTCTCCCCCTCCTACTTGTCCTCCTCCTTCTAGGTCCCCAAATGTCACTATCTACTGAAAAGCATTCCCCATGGAATGTGAGGCTCATTCCCTCCCATCACAGGCACGGGACGTAGTGCAGAGAGTGCAGGGCCAAGGCGAAGGAAACTTAGGTCCAGATGACAGCATGGACTGCCTCCCAGTCCATGAGAATAACTGTCACTGCCTGAGAGGGCTGGCCTTGTTCAAAATGCAGTGAGAAGATAAAAATGTCTTTGGAGACTCTGGAGGGTGGTGGGGGTTCCTTGTTACCAATAAAACAACTGAGGCACAGAGGTTAAGTAATTCTACAGCTAATACATAGTTGAACCATGATTTAGCCTTTCTCATGCTGACACATTAAAACACTGATATCTGGTGACACTCAGGGAAAGTGCCAACACAGTGCTTACTGCCCACTCAGGATGGTCTTACCAAAATACATTTAAAGATGGCAGCAAAATTTGGCTTTGTTTGCAGCTGAGTTAGGATCCAACAGAGGCACTTACAAGTCCCAGCACTCCCCTGTAAAACAGGAGGAGCTGCTCTGGGTGAAGCGTAAGATATTCCTCAGTTCCAGTGGGGAACATTTCCCTCTTCAATCCTGGGCTCTCCCAACATCACGCGGTGTCTCTTCAGATCAATAGACTACCATCTAGAGGAGGTTTGGGACTTCCAGATCAGATAAGTGCTGTTTGGCAAAGTAGTCCCGAAGATGAAGCGAGCTTGTCAGAAACAATTGAGGCATTTTCTTTACTTTCCTAAGGAAATAATTTAATCTATCCAAAGGTCACTAGCGAAAGAGGAAAGTTCAATCATGTTATACACACTGAAGTTTCGGCAACTCATCCCAGCTGGATGGGGAGTCAACACAGGCTCTGTCGTGTGTGTCTGTGTGCATGAGGTGTCGTGCACATATGGTGTGTGCATACCGTGTGGTGTGTATAGCATGTAATGAGTGTAGTGTGCGACGCCTGTACATGGTGTGTGTATTCTGCATCTGTTAAGCTGCTGCTTGAAGTCTCCTGTCTTTTCAAAGTGTAGATCTCAAATCCAGTTAGTACCCTTTCTGAGACCTTAAGAAAAATCCCATGACTGGGCTTCCCTAGGGGACTCTGAATTTGAGTTACCCTGTAAAGGCTTTTTACACAATTCCCCAGACGGCTTTAAAGGCACAGGATGGAGACACAGGGCTCTAAAACTGTGGTTCGGAACTCCTGCACTCACAGAACTAGCTGGAGGGCTGAAACTAAGAGAAGCTCTCGGCATCTCCAGTTCTGCAGGTAGTCAAGGATGAAGAATATTTACAACCCATTTCTCTTGGGGATGCTGATGCTGACTGGGGCTACCCTTTCCATCCAGTGCACTGGGACCACTCCCATGCTGTCCTCTGGGGTTTTCCAGAAGCCCCAGGCCTCTTGACACTCTAGGTATACCTCCAGACACTTCAGTCACCTTCTCTTGGCATAGGACAAGTATTTGCTGCCAACCGTGTTTCATGATGTGTGTCCTGGTAGAGATCCACACGTGGCCACTGGGAAGTCTGAGAAACTCCCATTACTATTTCATGGTAGAAATGTGAAGGCTGAAGACAGAGCCTGACGCCTGCCTCTTGGAGCTGGCGAAGACCCAAGAATAGACCGGGGACCATGGGGCCGTAACACTGATGTCAGAACAGAGAGCCTCAGCCTTTTTCAGGAACCACGTTTAGCAACAGGCAGAAATCTCAGACATACCCTGGATGCAGAGAGAGAGAGAGAGAGAGAGAGAGAGAGAGAGAGAGAGACTGAGACTCACCTGGACCCAAACAGGTTGAGGTCAGAAAGGTCTGGAATCCAGGCAGCTCTCCCCCATTAAAAGAGCTTCCACCCATTGTTTTTCCAACAGCAAGGTCATTAAGGTACCTGACACCATTGTGACGTCTGAAAACACCTGCAGCCATAGCACTTCTGTGGAACCAGACGGAATCTTTGAAGGCTAATTTTCCAGGCCAACTTGAACTAAGGGGTGTCCAGGTGGTTCATTAGTCATTATTTTGGGAATTATTTTGGTGAGGGAATTTCTGAAAGAGGTTATTTGTCAGAGTGCAGCTTTGACAAAAATGCCACTTAGCAGGGTAGGAGCATGGGGATTAGAAAAATAAGTAAAGAGAACAAAGACGCAAGTGAAAGTAATACAACAGAAGCACAGGATAGTACCAGGAGGGAGTTTCAGTGAATATGGAAATCCTTCTAAGTTTAATTTTCTGTACGCTTTTATACCCCAGTACAACAGGGGGGAAAAAGACAAAAGACGGCTTTAACGTGATACAAAGGACAACTAGAACAGTTACTTGCTTCAATACTTTGAACCGTGGAGTCATTAATTCCCGAGAAAAGCAGTCTGTTGTTTAGGCAGTGAACCCACCCTAGACCGTGTAACTTGAAGGCAGCCACTGCCAAGGTCAAGCCTCCTATTTCAAAAGAAGGAGCAAAGTAAGCTGGAATACTCTGACCATTGGTCAGGGTGGAGTGGATCTACAGGTGTGGGCTGTCTTAAAGTCCAAAACACAAAAAAATCACACTCTAAGTCAGGGTGTGTAGCCATGCTTGTGGTCAATAGCTTTGAACAAGCTAAAACTCTGACCTTTAGACAAGGAGAAAATAAGCTCACAGTTTTGGGCCTCCATAGTCATTCATTCAATCAGTAAACTGGACAGATGATGGAATTTTTCAGTCACTAACAGTCCACATCCCTGTACTTCTTTATATACCCTCGTGGTCCTTCTTCCCTGGGGACCATCTGCTTTTCTATGACTCCTTCTTAGAAAGCATGATGTGATAAACCGAGGTAGATTCTTGTTTTTTTAATTCCACCCAATATGTGTGGGTGGCCCCCTTAAGTAGAATCAGGCTGGCTTCAGAATTCACGGACACCCCAGGTCTGGAAACATGCACTGTGCTTCCTGGAGTGCTCCATTTTGTTTTTGAGGTCCAAAGAAATCAATTGGCAGGCACAAAATGAACTCCACAGTTTTGTGGCGGGGGAGAGAGGATTTACGCAGAATAAGGTGGGCGTGCTTGGAATGTTGACTATAAGGCGGCTCACCATTGTAATCCACTGGGGCGCTTTAAACACTGACGTGTCCATTCATCCATTATTATGATTAAATTGGTTTGGGGTGTGGCTTAGTTACTAACACTTTAAATATCTTTTTACAGTATCTCATTCTTAAGTAGGCATATATGGGTATATTTAATGTACATGTCTATCAGGAACAAGATTGGATTGAATGCATATAGTTTTTCCTTTTCTTTTTACACTTTATTAGGAGGTATTCTACAAATATTTTATGATTCAGATATTCTTTAAATCATTAAAATACCTAAGCAGTATTCTATAGTGTGAGTTTATAAATGACATAATTTATTTAACATCATTCTGCTGTAAGGTGTATATGTTACTTTTTCCAGCACTATAAATAATGCTGCAATAATAATCTATTACACCATCCACTTTGTACCCATCAATAATTATTTCCTGAGAATACTCACGCCTTCAAACTTTGTTGACATGAAAGGTAGAAAATTGTATTACAATATTTTTTAAAATAAAAATTTAAGGATGGCATTGAACACCTGCATATGTATGATAGATTGTTTTGCTTGTTTCTTTTTTAAAAAATAGTTTGCTGGGTTTTTTTATTTTCCCCTCTGAAGCACCTCTTGGAGTCTTTCATCCCCCATCTTTGGAAAGACATGAAGCAACTGATTCTCTGAACATGTCTTATTCCAGGGTTATTCAGCCTTGTGGTACCCAGATCTTCCTTTAGAACCCAGGAGTACATCTTTCAGTGGTATCTACCCTGCAGAACCTGGATGTTGTCCTTGGACTTGGAATTCTGTGGTGACTCTGGGACTGAGAAGCCAGCCACTGATAGATCTCGCTATAAGATTGACAGAGGAATTGGAAAAGGGGGGGGAGGTGTTCCTCCACCCCTTTCTTCTCCTCTCAGACTCTGTACTGTCTTCTTTTGACCTGGATAAGGCATTCTACAGACTCCCATCCCTAAATCCTCTAAGCAGCTCATAAAAAGGTGGGTCCCAAGGGTGCAGCCCTCCTGAGCAGTGATCTGCCTAGAAGTGGTTTCTCTGTGTCTCCCCAGTTCATGCTGCTCATGACTTTGCCATAGCTTCCAGCCAAATGGTTCATTCCCATCCGCAGTTTACGCCTTTGGGAGAGCCTTCTTCCCAGCTGACCACTCTCTCACGTGCTCTCAGAAAGCTGTTTAACTTCTGGATTTGGAAGAAGACGCCATCAAGGTCTTCCAAGTTGGTGGTAACTCCAGACGGCAAAATAACATTTGACAACCAGGATTATGAAATGTTTTAGTTGGCGTATCTATGTCATACGTGAGACAATCAGCTTGACCTTTGGTGAATTCTGACATCGTAATTTACTGAACGTCTCCCACCAAGATCCCATGCTGTGCTGCTCAACTCTGACTCCCTGACCTTGATGAGTCTACATCATGACTACACTGGCCACTGGCCACAACACAGGTCATCAGAGGGTTGGTGACCAGCCTCTGGCTCTTCAGGCTGGGAAAAGCCCGTGAAGGTGCATGGCGTCTAGAATAAAACAAGTCAGAGACATTCTCCCAGTGGCTTCCAGTTCCCCTTGCTTCTCATGAATGTGAATCGCTTCTCTTCTGTTTCTGGTCCTGTCCACCTTTTGAGTTCTAGCCAGTCATTCACACATGAGAAGCATGTAGCTGCCCCTGCCTAGGACACTTTAGTCAGCCCAACACTAACCCGGATAACTACTTGTGGGAATCTGTCCCCACAAAGCTGCTCCTGTCACCAGCTAACCAAGCTCACCCATGAGGCACTCAGGAGGAAGGGCTAGTGTGGAAACCAATTCAGAGAAGTATCCCAAGACTGAAAATGGTTATCATCAGCTTCGTCAGCTTGTGAGGCACCTAAGAGATCCATGAAGAGCGCACTCTCTGCGTGTCTGAGGGTGTTTCCAGAGAGGATTAACTAACAGGGTTGGAAAACCTATTTTGGATATAAGGAGCATCTCCCCAAAGTCTAGATGACCGGATGGAATAAAAGGTAGGAAAGGAGAGTGTCAGCATTTTCTCTCCCCTGTTCCTGGACACCATTATGCCTTCACACCCTCCATGCCAAGATTGTCTGCTCAGATATTTCCGTCGCGGTCAAGAGACTAAGACGTCTGCCTCTCTGTCTTTGTACATGCTTTCTTCCCACTGCACTCACACACACACACACACACACACACACACACACACACACACACACACACACAGAGACCTGTGTCTGAGCTCTGTGCGCTAGAACCCAGTTCGCGAGCTTCGGGAAAGGGAGATGGAGGTTGAGAAACAGACACAGAGACAGACAGAGACGCACAGACTTTCAAACACTGATACCAAAGCCTCAAGAATCCCCCTTTATTGTGTTCAGGGGCAGATTATATAAGGGATAGCCACGCCCCAGCCAAACCCACCAGAAACCACTCTCCTGCCATCAGGAACTCCTGAAGGTCTAGTGCTCAGAGCAGCTGTAGGCACTCAGATCAGGGGAAAAGAAGTTGTTTACAAGAAATTCAGGATCTGGGGGCTCAGTGCTCCCTACAGTCCTAACCTCCTCTTCCATCTTTCTGACTGCCTCGTTCTTGCTTGCATGTCACTGGTGCCTTTCACTTCAGATCACATCTTTTGCTTTCCCTTTGGGACCCAGCCTTGGCCCTTTCCTTGTTCCCATTGCCTACCCTGCCCAGCCCAGGGAGAGCTCAGCAAGATGCACTCTGGTTCACTGGAAGTCTTCTTTCTGGAAGTCACACCTCTGATTCCTGTAATGTGTTACCGATAGGGGTGACTCTGGCCTGCAGAGCTAGCTCTCCAAGGACCTTTGCTTTCCTTAGCATCACCCTATTGGACTCTCGTGTGGGTTTCCCTTGAAGCCCAAGGCCTTTGCCCAAAAGCAGGATGAGTGCTTTTTAAGGACAAAGTTTTGCTCGTATGGGGAGGGTGCTCCTTGCCCATGACCGCTGGCCTTTCTTCATTCCACTGGGAGCAGAGCTATTGCCTTCTCTAGCCCTCCTTCCTTCCTCCCATCTCGGCAGCTTCTTCCAGGTGATTCCACGGAGCGGAGGCTTCTGGGTGCTAAGATCTGCTTGCTAAAGCACACCTGTACATACCCAGTTCTTGATGTAACCAGGGGCCATGGCGGTCACCACACATAATCTCACTGGCTGTGTGGCTTTCCTCTGCCACCTCTGCCCGAAGTGGGCGTGCTGACTGCTCTGACTTTGATGGGAAGAAGTAGGAGATGCTTCTGCGATGTCATAGAAACAAGAAAAGCTCCATATGACAAAACCTTTTTAGAACTTCGTGCAAGGGAAAAAGCTCATTTCCTCAAATAAAAGGTATGCTTCTGCCTTTTAAGAAAAAAAAATAACGATGTGAACTCAGTTTTTGTCCTCCCCCCTGGGGACAGTGAGCCAGGAGTAATGACAAAATTGGAGGGGTTCCAGCAGCAGGCTGGTGGGCTCTGATAGTGTCTCCGGGGAGCATCTTTTTGTCTGCTTGGACCAGAGCCTCCCCCACTCCCTGCCTTCACATTGGCTTCAATCTCTGCAGGAAAAATGACCATAGGAGTTCAGTAGGGTGTAAGAGGGAAGTAGCGAAAGCATTAGTGACATTCACCAGTCCCTACCTTAGCGGATGACCTGGCGGACGAGTATGAACAGTGAGTGAGTACGAAAGACAAGGAAGTCTGTCTGTATTCGAGAAGGCCAATTTTTCACAAGCTCAAACTCTGTGTAGGATGGAAATGAGTTAACTTTCTTCCCCTCTTTAGCTACAGCAGCCACAAAGGCTCCGCTGCCCTGGCCATCCTAGTCATTTGTCCCTTGATGTCCCTCTTCCAGCCCCTCTGCTCCATTCCATCTGGAAGGCTGGGGCCCTGCCCTCTGCTTAGATTTTGCAGGCTGGTTAGAGTGTGCCCTGGGGCCGTGGTCAGGGGATGGGAAGGCAGGGAGGGACAAAGGAAGCCTTCCTCAGCTTTTAACAGCATCGCAGGAGGTGGCTTCAGCTCCAGCAATCAGTGGAGACAATGGCTGTTTGAATAGCGCGGTGTTTGGTGGTGAGCGTTGGCTTAGGCGGTGCTGGGGTGACAGAGGTCATCTGGCATCCTGGCACCCACAACAGCAGGAAGAGATTAACAGGCAGCTTCCCCAGCGCCACAGTGTGAGCAGAGGGCCCCCAGCCCCTTCCACCTAATGAGGGACTCCCAGGCTATAGTCATTTTCCTTGTTAGCGCTTTCTCTGGGGGCACAAGTTCCCAGAGCTCCAGTCTCTTGCAAACCTCACGGTTCCCCCTTCACCTGCTTTAGCCTTCAGAAAGCTTTAGTAACCAATGCCCTGCATTCACTTCCTGTAGCTGCAGCTCACAGAGCAACTTCTGTAGTCTGGACTGCATGCTGACTGACAAATCTTCCTTCTGTGGGTCGGGGGGAGCACCCAGCCCCTGCCTATACTTGTTGAAGAGATGTCGTCAACTAAAAGAGCTTCCTCCCAGGGTCTTGGGGATATCTATTTTCCCACCTCTGCCCTTCCATTGAGAACTGGGCGGGGGGGAAGGGGGGATGCCAGTGGTTGGGCTAAGTATCATTTTTTTTCTCCCATACTGCTACCAACTTCCTCTCCATGGGACCAGCTCCATAAACTAAAAATAAGTTTCTTCATGACTTGGAGAAATTAAATGTGTTGATTTTTGGACAAGGTGCTTGAGGCTTGTATTAGGGTTCAGAAGCATGGGATTCTTGGCCAAGAAAAAACAAAGCAGGAACCTCTCTGGGGGGGGGGGGAGATTGGGAAGATTTGCTCCCCCTAGTTTCCCCGAACATGGCTATGCTGGCTACTAAATATGAAGACCTATTCTGGGGCCTCCCCTCTCTATTTTCATATCTTCTGTTCACATGGCACTCTGATTCCAACCAGCGCGTCTCAGGCCTTTCTTTTCCTTGGCTGTGAGAAAGTAAATATTAGTAAAGGTCTGGGCATGGCTTCTGCAATGCCAATTGTCATCATGGGGACTGTCACCACACAGCTTCCTGTCCTGATTCATTCCACAATGAGATACAGAGGATGTTTACATATGTCTTGCCAAGGAACAAGCTGTCTCCTTAGATATATGTGTATAATTTTTAAATAATTAACTTTTAGCTTAAAGCGTAAGTCAAGGAGTATGGTGGTTTGAAAGAAAATGGCCCTCACATGTGCATATATTTGAATACTTAGTTCCCATGTTGGTGGAACTATTTGGAAAGGATTAGGAGTTGTGGCCTTGTTGGAGGTAAGATACTGGGGGTGGGCTTTGAGGTTTCAAAAGACCTACACCATCCCCAGTGTCTCTCCCTTTGGCCTTCTTTTTTGTTTGTTTTCATTTTTATTTTTTGTTTTGTTTTGTTTTTCGAGACAGGGTTTCTCTGTATAGCTTTTGAACCTGCCCTGGAACTCACTCTGTAGACCAGGCTGGTCTCAAACTCACAGAGATCTGCCTGCCTCTGCCTCCCCAGTGCTGGGATTAACAGCGTGCGACACCACCACCCAGCGTCCGTTTGCCTTCTACTTAGGGATCGGTAGGTAAGTTTTCAGCTGTTCCTGCTTCCATGTCCTTGCTCTGACATCATGGATATTAAGCCTCTGATAGCAACTTTGTTTTGTGTATTGCCTTGGTCATGTGTTTTATCATAGCAATAAAAATGTAACTAAGAAAAGGATGGCTGTACATCACCGTTGTTGTATAATTCCAGTTTGTTTGTTTTTAATGCTCAAAGAACTCCTGACCCATTTGTTAGCAGGCACTCCTTCTTCGTTTCCTCCCAGATCCGGGTGACCACTCATCTAGTTTATGTTTCTGTTATGAATCTTCCTATAAATGGAATCTTACCATGCAAGAAATGTTACCGCTTCCTATCTGGCTTCTTTCACTTACTGCAGTGTTTTTCATGTACATTTATGGTGTATTGGGTGGAGTGTTGATAACTCCTTCTTAATGACTTCAGAATGTTCCATTGTACGAATATGAAACTGAATGAAATGTATGCCCTGGCAATGCTGAAGCGTGCATGGGCAGCCCGTATATTGCAATTCTGTTGAACTTATCCATATTGGGTTTCATGGTCTAGTTGATGAGGATGACTGATCAGGTGTCTTATACTATATTTTAATTTTCCATTTATTAGTTGATGGTCATCTGATGTGATGGTTATTCTCATAAACAGCAGGGTTTAGAATCACTAGGCGATAAGGTTCTAGGCACACTTGTGAAAGACAACAAAAAATACAGAAAATTGGTACCAAGAAGAGGGACTGTTACTGGGATAAATCTTACCTTGTGATTCTTAGGCTTTTAGAACTGGTAGAACTGGTAGAGGGAAGAAATGCATAAGCATTGGAGACTTTGGGCTGGAAAAGTCCCTGAATGCTTCCAGGAGAGCTTATTGAGCAATTCTGATAGGAACTTAGAAGGCAAGAATTCTAAAAGACAATGCTGACAGTGAGACTCATGAGGTTTGGTGGGGAGCAAGAACTCTGTAGAACTAGGCAAGGAGCCACTTGTGTGACAGACATCCTGGCAAAGACTCTGGCTGCTCTCTGTGTCCTGAGAGCTGGAGTCAGGCTGAATTTGAAGGCAATGATCTAACTCACTTGGAGGAGGAAGTTTCAGACAGGAGCATATCTAAGCTGTGGCATGGTTGCTGCTCACTGCTTACACACAGGTTTACAGTGAGAAACAGTAAAAACTGGAGAGGGAAGAACAGGAGGGAAAGAAGGTGTGTGCAGTTTAAAGTTTCAGACAAGGAGGGTGCAGGTGATGACACATTTGTAATTGTTAAAAATATTAGAAATATTAAAGAGAACTGTAGCGTTTGGGAGAGCTGGAAAGATATTGTGAGGATAAGACTGTACCCATCAAGGCTTTGCCTTGTGAAAATGCTAAACTCAGGTTGATGCTTAATGGGTTCCCTGACCTTCAAAACCCCTGTCCCTGGAAATGTGCTCTAGGTCAGCACACAGAGGCTGATTATGCAACTATGTTTCAAGCAGGACGCAACTGTGTTTCAAGCCTGACTCAACTATATTTCAAGCCAGATGCAACTATGTTTCAAGCTGGTCGCAACTATGTTTCAAGCTGGACACAACTATGTTTCAAGCAGGATGCAATTATGTTTCAAGCAGGACGCAACTATGTTTCAAGTAGGCCAGGCGCCACCCTCAGCTGGCAACAAAACTTGGCATCTTCATTGTCTTACTTTGCCAGCTTCTCTTTGCCCTGGTTTTGTAGGCATGAATGATTAAGGGGATTGTGGAATCTTACTCCACAGTTTTAAAGAGCCACTGAGCGTTGGAGATGGCAGGACCATGGGACATCCACAAAGGGAAGCTTTAAACTTGGAGTGGAGTTGGCCCCAAGGAAAGACCCTGTGTGCTACAGGCAGAAGAGCTGAATGAGAAAGGAACCCAGATGATTCCATCTTGAACTCCAAATGCCTGACATGGAACCACAGGATGCGTGCCCTTCTGGGTTTAACGCAGATCTGGTCATTCTTTCTGGGACCCTGTTCTTCCCTTGTAGATGGGAAAGTTTACTCAATGCTATTATATGTTAAAAGTAATGTATGTGTATGTTGTGTGAATAAATATGTGCATGTGTGCAAATGGATGCAGAAGTCATATGAGAGTGGGTATCTTGTATAGAAAATGCTTTTACCTGCTGAACCATCTTTCCAGTCCATGTAACTTGTTCTTTGCTTATGTAGTGACTCACAGAGATTTCCTGAATCTCAGAAGAAACTCAGCACTGATACTCTTAAATAGTTTAGGATCTGTTACAGTCTATGGAGTCTTTTTGTCTTGGACCAAATGCATTTTTTGCATTATAAAATGGCCCTAAGACTATAGCGACAAAGAGAGGAAGGTTATGGCTTAAAGTGTGCACGTCATTTGACAAGGGATAGAGTTGCCATGGTTAATGTTGTCAACCAGACAGGATCTAGAGTCATTCAAGAAACAAATCTCTGGGTATGCCTATGGGAGATTACCTAGATTAGGTTAATTGGGGCAGAAAGGCTTCCTTTAACTCCGGGTGGTGTCATTCCATTGCCTGGGGTCCTGGACTGAATACGGAGACACATGAACAAGGGCTAGCATTGTCACTTTGCTTCTCGATGGCAGACACAAGCCCCAGGCTTCCCACGTTTCCTCAGCACAATGATGGACTACCCCTCAAATCAGAAGCCAGAATAAACCCTTTCTCTTTTGTTTCTTTGATCAGGATATTTTATCACAGAGACAGGACAAATAGGGAACACACCTGGGTGTTCCTCCTCTCGGACAAAGATGAATAGCGCTGCTGTGAAGGCTCATCTAGACAAGCTCCTGTGTGGAGAAGCTCTCAGTTTTACTGGGCTGGGGTTGCTGAGAGGAACAAGACCAAGTGGGAACCTGAGCAGTGAAAACTCAAGATCAGGATTGGTGGCATGTCACAGGTCTTATCTGGTGGTCGCAATGCCTGGCCAATCTGTTCCTCTGACCTCAGACATGGGTGTGAGTGTGGAGGACCAGGTATTTCTACACACAGTGCTCAGCTTTTTAATGTCATCACACAGTAAGCTAGGGAGGTGATTGAGAGGGTAAAAGTGCTTGCTGTGCAAGCAAAAGGACAGGAGTTTGAATCTCCAGAAACCACAGAAAAGCCAGACAGGATCATATGTGCGCATAGCCTAAGCGTTGTGGGGCGGAGACAGGTGATCCCAGGAGCCTTCTGGCCAGTGAGCCTAGATGAAACAGGAAGGAGCAGCTTCAACGAGGGGCCTTATTTCAAAATTTAAAGTAGAAAGAGATAGCCTGACATCTTGTGCTGGCCTAAGCATGCATGCTTACTGGCACACACTTGTGTATATATATCACACACACACACATACACACACACACGCACACACATACACTCAAAAATAACTAAAAAAAACACATAAATAAATGTCAGTCCACAAAATCTCCTGGGATAGGAATTGTCACAAGGTCTTGTTATTCATTTTGCCCTTTAGAGAATCCAATTTTCTCGTGTGTGATAGTTAATCGTGATTGAGGAATACCTAGACATGAGTGAACCACACCTTGGGAGGATCTCCGCGGGTGTTTCTAGGGAAGGTTAACTGAGGTGGTGTCTTAGAGCTTCTTTTGCGGGGATAAACACTACTGCTAAAAGCAGCTTGGGGAAGGGAAGGCTGCCTTCCACTTACAGCTTTCAAATCACACAGAATCACTGAGGGAAGAGGAACTCGGGGCCAGAGTCTGCAGACAGAAATGGGCAGAGACAATGAGGAACACTGCTTACGGGCTCACTCAGCCTGTTTTCCTATGCCACCAAGGACCCCCTGGCCAGAGATGGTGCAACCTACAGTAGACTGGGCCTTCTCACATCAATTGTGAATGAAGAAAATACCCTATAGACTTGCTCTAGACTGAGAGAGTCCCTCTTTCCCAAATGACTCTAGCTTGTGTCAAGTTGACATAAGACTAGCCAGCAGGGGTGAGGGAAACACCCTGAACATGGGCAGCACCATCTTGGGCTGAAATAAAAAGGGGGAGAGGTTGACTCGGAGATGGCTTGGCGGGTAAGAGTGCTTATTTCTCTTGCAGAAGACCTAATTTGGCTCCCAGCACCCACATTAGGTGGCTCACAGCTGTCCGTAGCTCCAAATCCAGGACACTGGATGCCCACTCTTCTGGCATCCATGGGCACCTGCACTCATGTGTATATACTGACCTGCTGTAATTAAAAAGAAATCTTAAATAGATGTGTGCATGTATGTGCATGTGTGAGTGTGCATGAGTGTATGTGTGTGCATGTGTGTGTGTATGCACGTGTGCATGTATGTGCATGTGTGAGTGTGTATGTGTATGCATGTGCGTACATGCATTTGTGTGCATTCACGTGCATATGTGCGTGGGGGGGGGACAAAAGCATACCGAGAACTGGCATTTTCTCTTCCCTACTTGTGGGTCCTCTAAGCAGGAATCCTTATGTTCTGCTCCTAAGGCCATGTTTTCCTCACCATGATGGACTATGTCTCCTCAAGTCGCCACCCAAAATAAAGTCATCCTCCCTTAAGCTGCTCTTGTCAGGTCTTTGGTCAATGCTCTAATGGGGAAAAAATTCCAAAAAATTGGTAAACTGTGTCTAGAGCTCACAGTATGATATGAGGAGAAATTAAAAGTGTAACCACCTTCTTTGGACCCCCTGACATCCACCTACATGTAGCCTAGGCCATGAGGAGGACCCGGTAGTTGTGCAGGCCCACACTTTGTGTTTGTAAGCACAACAGCTTTCTCGTGTAGAGTCTCTGCTGCTCCTAGGGCCGTGTTTCCATGTGTCCCAGTGAGACCCTCATGCTGGTCGATGAGTCCAGCTAGCTGCTTCCCGGCTGATGCCGGACACAGTGGTTTTGTTTGGCCTGTATGATTTCCTGAAAACTGGCAAGGTCCAGTGTGTTTTAGCTTAGCTGGAAGAAATCAGAGGCTCTGGCAGGCCTGGGACTCCTTCCCACGTGTGGCTGATGGTTGGCAGTGAGTGGCCCGTGGGTGTGGTGGGAATAGGGTGTGAACTCAGTTGGCCACCATGTTCCCTCCTTGCCATTTGACACTTATTTTTTCCTTTTCCTGATCTCACTGAGATTATATATATATATTGAGACAGGGTTTCTCTGTGTAACAGTCGTGATTGTCCTGGACTCACTCTGTGGACCTGGCTAGCCTTGAACTCACAGAGACCCTCCTGCCTCTGTGTCCGGAGAACATGTGCCACCACCACCTGGCTGAGATGACTGATTTTGAGAACTTCTGGAACTACTTTCCCATATCTTCCTTTTGCCATACAGTGTGTTTCTATGGGCCTTCTGCAAGCTGGCCCTTCCTTAACACAGTGATGCCCAGTCCCTGCTGCGTATCACAACTGCCTGAGGATTCTTTTAAGTTCTACCCTGGGTGCATCAAATCATGACTTCCAGAGCCTCATCAAGCAGAAGGAAGCTGGAAAAAAACTCTCTAGTGGAGTGAGAAGCTGAGGGATGAAAAGCTGTGGTCTACAGCACTAACTGATGCCCACGTTGTAAATATCCCATCAGTGGCTGCCTTCAAACTGCTCCTATGTCTTCACTGTCCAGGGCTGACAAGAGGCCATCAGGAGTCAAACACCATGCATTGCTCTCACCCAGCAGGCAGATGCAATTTCAAGAGCCTGATGCCAGCTCTATAAGCTATTATGGATGTGGTGAGTTTTGGACGCTTATTACTTTTATTTTTAATAGAATGTTTAGCTAATTCTGTGTTTCTATAATATATAATTTTTAAAATAATGACTATACAGGTGCTAGAGAGATGGCTCAGTTGTTTAGAGCACTGGCTGCTCTTGCAAAGGACCTAGATTTGGTTCTCAGCGCCCACATGATGACTAACAATCACCTGGAACTCCAGTTCTCGTGATCTGGCACATTCTTCTGGTCTCCTTGGGCATCTGCACACACATAGAGCACACATATACATACTCAGGCACACCCACATATGCAAAAAAAATCATGAAATTTTCTTGCTATTTCTTCCCCCTTTGGATCAGGTTTTAGATAGTCCAGGCTGACCTTGAACAGCCAATGTAGTCGCGGTTGGCTTTGAACTTCTGATCCCCCTGATCTCCCACATGTTGAGCTCATAAGCATGTGTCACCATGCCCAGTCTGTGTGGTACTGCGGGTTAAATCAAGGCCTCATGCATATCAGGCAAATATTCTATTAACTGAGTTAAAACACAGATCACTGTTGCTGACTCAGAAGGTCTTAGGTGGGCTGCTTTTAACAAGTCCCCAGGTGATGCTGATCCTGCTGGGAGATTGAAGGTATGCCAACACCCGCCTTCAGTGTGCTTCCGTTCACAGAATGGGCCGGATTTCTCTCGGGAGAGTCAGCACTCACTCCTGGTTTGAGGTGGTAATCCCTACCAGGGGACAGAAGGCATGACAGTTTGCAAATGCCTATACACAGCACTGGAACCTGAAGATGATATGGTGGCTCTGAATCCCCTAAAGTGCTGCGCACCGCACCCCTGTGTCTGCGCTCTGTGCACTGGCACCCAGTTTGCGAGCTTCGGGCAAGGGAGCTGGAGGTTAAAATACACAGACAGACAGAGAGACAGCGACAAGGGTCATCCTTGAATTCCCCAAGAATGCCCCCTTTATTGTGTTCAGGGGCAGATTATATAGAGATAGCCACGCCCCAGCCAAACCCACCAGAAACCACTCTCCTGCCATCAAGAACTCCTGAAGGTCTCGTGCTCAGAGCAGCTGTAGGCACTCAGATCAGGGGATTACAAGAAATTCAGGATCTGGGGTCTCACTGCTCCCAACACTAAAGCAACCTTTGAATCCTCACAGTGCCCTTCTCCCATCCCAGCCCCAACATCCAGGGCAACATGTACAAAGAGGAGGGGACGGCAAACAGCAGGGCTATTACCAGGTCCCTAGGGACAGCGCAAGTGTCTGACTTACATCACTGTAGAAACAGACTAGTTGTTGGTGGACCAGGAGTTGAGGAATGAAAATGGAGTGGAGAAAGTGAGGTTGCTTTTTGGTCTCCATGAGCAAAAGCTAAGGAAAGTCAGAGGCTAGGTAGAGTTTTCCAGAGGAGGATAGCCAGTAGGAGGTATACTCCCATACTAGATCTATACGTCCATAGATCTATCTATCTTCTGTCATACAATTCTGCCTTCTGCATTATGGAGGCTGAGAAGCCCCACACGGAGCAGGAGACCCAGGAAAGTTGCTGGTGTGGCTTAAAAGCCTGAAAGCTGAGACCGTTGGCAGTGAATCCACCCGTGACGGCCAGCGGCACTGAGGCAGGAGATTGTCATTCTGGTGGCATCTCGTAATTTTGATTTGCATTGACCTAATGGCAAACACTGTTAGCTACCTCTTCATCTGCCAGGAATATCCTTTTTAAAAAACAATTTGGCAGTACATGTCAAAAATCACCAAATGTGCATATAATTTTATCATAATACCTTGATTCTGGAGTTCACTCCAAGAAACAATTATGGTTGGCTAAGAAGCCCTCTGGAAAAGACAGTCACCTTTGTAGGAGGCAGTTAGGTCCTTGTTCTTACAGATAAGGAGTAGAGAAACCAGAAACGTCAAAGACGCAGGGTTATCTATTCAAAGGAGAGATGTATTCCACCCAGGAGGCTGGGCATAAATGGATGTGGTTAATAGTCTGGTGACTTTTGTGCTATCTATATGGGCAGGACACACTGGCTCCCCAAGACCCTTATCTTGAACATGTTTATCTCAGTCAATCTATAGCTCCATCCTCCCCCAGACCCTTATCAGGAGCCTTGTTTACTTTGAGCCTTTTCCCCCAGCTAATCTACAGAATCTAACTTTATGGGAAAATGTCATTTGTGTTTTGCAAGAGTGTCAATGTATTCTTGTCTTAAGGTTTGTCGTGCACACAGGGTTAAGTTAATCATTATCAGGAAACTTATTCCCAAATTGTGCTGCGCTTAAATATGCTTGAAATAAACTACCTTGTGTCAGACTCTTGAAGTTTGAACCAACACTGGCTACTGAGTCATGTTCCCTGACTTCCCTCTTGCCTCTCATGGATTGACACTCTGTTGGCTGCGCTGTTTGCAGAGACCCCCACACAACATATTACGTAGCAGTGGTGGTTTCTGTAAACAAAAGTTCAGTCATATGGGGAGAGCTCCTAAGAAATAATGTCTTCCAGATATAACAGGGACACTATATTTATTAACTCCGGTAACCTTCATAAGACCTGTATAAGATCAAGCCAATCAACAGTCCAGCCTGGATAAGGAGGGGCATGGAAGGGTCCACTCTGAGCTGAGGAATTATTTATCATTAATGGCTCCTGACAGTCAGTTTCCTCAGGGATAGTCCTTGACAGGTTTCCCATACTCCAGTGGGTGCCCCACATCCGAGCACACAAAGACAGTACTGATTAGACTCAGTGTGTTACTAGAACTTAATGGGCAATTGGGAGAGGAACATGGTTGGAAGTCCAGGAGGAGTTGGAGGAGGAAGAAAGGTAATTGTAATCAAAATATATTGTTTATATGTATGACACTCTCAAAGAATAAATTAGAACATTAAAAAAAGTCCAACCACTGAGCATTGATTAAATGAATCCATTTATGAAAGGCAACCTAATAAAAATAATTGGAAATAATTATATGAAGACTAATGACATGGCTGAATAAAAATGCAGACTATGAAATATAAAACCCTAAATATATTTTTATATGTATAAATATATGGAGAAGGAGGCTTTAAAGACATAGCCCAGAATATTAACAGTGAAATAGATATAGAAAAACAAGTGGACAGTGCATCGATCCTTCCAAAATAAAAATCCCCAACAGGATTACTATGTGATTCTGGATACGGTAAAAAAAAAAAAAAAATTAAAATCAGGGTTTCAAACAGATATCTGTAGACTGTGACCCTGGCAGCATTATTCACCATAATCAAAGGGTGGGCATAAACTAAGGTTTTGTCCCAAGTGCTTTATGATGTAATCCATATGCCCCAACTCATACACTTAACACACAGAATAGTTTTAGTATAATCCTAGGGCTTGACACCATCCCCATAATCAGTTTTAGAAAGTTTTTGATGCTTCCAAGGAAGCTGTGAGCCTTTATCAGTCACTCCTCATTTCTTCCTGCCTAGTCCTGAGCCCTGGACGAGGACCGGGTACTTTACATCTTTGTGTCGAAGGATAGAAGATCTGGCAAGTTGCTATCACTTCGTTAAGTATTTCCAAGGTCTGGATGTGGTGTAGTGTGTATTAGGATAGTATTATTTCTATGCATAAATATATATTGTACAGATTTATTCGTCTGTTTATTAGTTTGTGAGCAGTTTTGGCATAGTAAATAATGCCGCTATGAGCATTCTTATACAAGGTTTATTTGTTTATTTGTTTGTTTGCTTATTTATTGATCTATTTAGTGAGGATCCCTGTTTGATTTTCTCCATCATACATTAACTATGTTATTTGAAGAACTATTGGATCTTTTTTAAGTGTTTGCCATCGACCACTCTCAGCAGCATTAAACAGATTTGGTTTTTGCTTTTAGGTCTTTGATAAACTTTTCAAAATTACATTTATTTTTTAGTGTGTGTGTACAAGCAGGCATATGGGCGTGGTGTGTGTGTGTGTGTGTGTGTGTGTGTGTGTGTGTGTGTGTGAGAGAGAGAGAGAGAGAGAGAGAGAGAGAGAGAGAGAGAGAGAGATGGATGTTGCTTTTCTCTTTCCTTCCAATCCATCCTATGAGCCTGGAGATTAAAACTCAGGTCATCAGGCTTGGCTATCTGCTGAGTCGCTTGGCAGGCTCTGGTAAATTTTGCTGAGAAATGGTATTTTCTTTTCCTTTTACCTGTGGGTGTCCAGCTTTTCCTTTGCGATTTGTCGAGAAGCCCATTCTTTCTCTCCCGGATTGGTTTCTTCTCATCTCTGTTCTTGTCCGTTCATCTATGTGTTTATCCTATTCCATTTCCAAACTTGGATTACTGTAGCCCTGGAGCGGGCTTCAGATCGGAAAGTTTGAGCCTGCCAGCATGGTCTGTTTTAAAGACATTCTTCCTACTTTGGGTCCTTTGAATTTCTGTGCTAGCTTTAGAATTCATTTGTTGATTTCTGCAAAGGAGTCAGCTGCGATATTCAGGCATCATACTGAATTGTTTTCTTGTTTTGCTTTAAAAAATCTTTTTATTGTTTGAGAATTTATAGATGCACATAATGTCTTTTGGTCAAATCCATCCTTAATCCCACCCTTCTGATTCCTTCTTTATTTTCCCCTCCCCACTCTCAACTTCCTGTGCTTTGCTCTATGGGTATGGGGTAGGACCAGCTACTGGAGCATGTTTCTCTCCAGGAGCACATTCTTAAAGACAACTGAGTTTCGTTCTATGAGCAGCCATCAGTTACCACTAGTTCCTCAGCTAGGGGCGGAGCTTCCTGAGCCCCTCTCCCTTCCACGCTGGGATTCCGGATGATTTAATCTTTGATCTTATGCATATAATGATAGTAACAGCCCTGTGCAATACACCAGGCACACAGGTCAGTTTGATCTGTGTTGTCCTCTAAATAACAGTGGGTCTTCTAATCCATAAACATGGTTGTCTCTTGATTGATTTAAATCTTCTATAATTTCTTTCAACAATATTTTTCTTTTAAGAGTTACAAATTACGTAGTGATTTCCTACCTTCATATAAGAAATTACAGTAACTTTCTTCCCCATTCCCTTCTCCCATCCTTTCTCCCAGTGGAGCCCCCTCTTCTCAATAAACGCCCCTCTTCCTCTCATATCTTCTTCTTGTGTTTCACCCACTGAGTTTAGTTTCCTGCCCTACCTCATCCATTTTTGGGTTGTAAATTATAGAACTCTTTTGTTAATGGGCACATTTTTGTGATAGGATATGAAATAAAATGTAACATTTTCTATTTTAAGGTATCATTTGGTGTCACTAAGAGCATCCCCATGGCTGTGCAAGCACGACCTGCACCCATCACTAGAATGCTTCCATTCATCCAAATGAAACTCCCTTCCATTAAGCAACAACTTGCCCCTGCCTCCTCCTCTGAGAGCCTAGAAGCAAGAGTCCCACCTTCTGTCTCTAGAATTTGATTGCTCCAGATCCCTTGTGAAGAATCATACAATACATGGTCTTGTAAGCAGAATGTGATCAAGCTGTCACAGTCAGACTCGAGTGAGCAGAGCCAGGAATTAAATCTTCAGAATGTGCTTTACTTAGGGCAGTCAGTCTGAGAAGACGGTGGAGTCCCATCCTAGAGATCTAATTCCGTCTCTCTATCTCCAGGCAGCAGACTCTACAGGGAGGAAGGACTGGGAGGAACAAAGGCAGTCATCAGCAGTTCTGTATCTCAGCCTTGCCCCTCTGGTCAGGTAGGGTGGTCAGCCACATCTTAGAGACTTAGGATGTCTTTGTTTCTCATGCTATTTATCCTTATTCTCTACCCTCAGTCGGTGCCTGGGCTCAGGCAATCTTTGAAACCCGAGTCAAGTTAGGTTCTACTGGCATCAACACTGTACTCCTCCAGGTTCATCAGGAGGAGGGAGGGCTTCAGGGGAGGGCCAACGCACAATAGACCACTAAGAGGTGTGCGCTTGCTCAGCTAGGGATTTCTACAATCTAGAGTTCAAGTGCGTCTTTATAATAAAGAACCTGAAAATGCTCCCTTCTGTTCTTTCTGCCCTCTGTCCGGCTTTTATTTGTATGTGTCTGTTACACATAGCGCAGTGTCTTCAAGGTTCATCCACACTGCAGCACGTGGAGCATCCCTTTCCTTCGAAAGGCTGCTATCGCATGTGTCCGCGGTTTCATTTACCGTAGATACTTGGTTCGTTGCCCCCGTTCGGTTCTTATGAGAAACACAGCGTTAACATGGATGCGTATGTGTCTATCTGAGTCCTACTTGTAGTTCTTTTGGATGAATCCCAGAAGCAGAGTTTCTGAATCATCTGGTGACTCTTTTTAATTTGGGGGTTATAGATAATTTCAATGTGCCTTTTTTTCTGTTTTCTGATTTATGGTGTGATAATAGACATTATTTTTTAAAATAGTAACGATGTGAATTCAGTCTGTATAGGAAGAACAATGGTTCTGCCACCCCCTCCTCCATCTCTCGGGATCTGCGGACCTGCTGTGTTTACAGCGGAGCCAATACATGTTTCTTGGAGTTATTTTATGATCATGTGGTAACTTATCTCCTTCCTTCTACAGCCTCGTGATTCATAGCAAGTACCCTGGATGTCTTCTGGAGCAATAAGGCTTGACTCTTGAGTATTCTGCAATCCCCACCCCCACCACCACTCAGTGCAGAGGCACTGACCTCCCTCAGCTCTGGACACTTCAGCTATGGACGCTCCAACAGTGTGGTCTTCCTTTTCCCAGGCAGCGTGTAAAATGGGCAGGGCCGAGTTCACCCGAGAAGCCTAGCTGAACGAGCCAACACGCAAATGAGAACAAGAGCCCCGGGACTTTCCTAAGACAAACAGAGGATCTGAAAGAACAATATTTAGCAGAACTCAAAGCTTCCCCTCCCAGATTAAGACAACAGCTTGGAGCAGATGACTTAAAATATTTAAAACCCACTTTAGTGTTAATCCAAAAGAGATTTTTGTTTGTTTGTTTGTTTGTTTTGCTCAACACAGTTCCAGACAAGGTACTCAGGAATGGAATTAGAGAGATGTGTTGTGGACAGAGGCTCTCATTGCAAGGCAGGTGTTCTAGCGACCCTTGTGTGGCCTCCTCTCCACCTTTGGCGGGTCCCCTCTGTCACCCATCCTTCTCTTGGTTCCATCCAGTTACCCAACTGCGTCATTTCCTGTGGAGTTGCCACTGTCCCCCAAGTCCTCGGGATTCAACTGAGCCCTCTTAGGAAATCAAGCTACCGACATTTGCCCTTTGGCAAAAGTGAGTCAAGGCTGGAGGGCAATCGTCAGACCTTCCTCTTCTGCAGGCCAAACTCTCCAAGGGCTGACACCACAGAGTTCAGATGCAAACGGAAGTGACCGGGCTCTGGCCCCAGGCCAAGGGTGGACTGAAAACAGGAATGGGACTGTAGGGAAGAAGCCACAGAGACCGGATATACAATGTTTCCAGAGGAGTCATCTTGGCCTTAAGTCCCAGATGGCCCAGATTTGAGCTTGGGTCAAGAAGCTCCAGCTATTACAAGGACCAATCTCTCACATCCTAGCTGACAATGGAGGCTGGTAAACATTTCAGATCAAAGACCTCAATCTTGTTATCTCTCGTGAATGTCAAACTAAGAGTATATATGTATTAAATATTCAAATTAAATATATACACATATAGTTTTATATATTTGTGAATATATTTAATTAAAAAATATATACTTATATACATGTATATACTTTTAATTTAAAAAGAAAAATATATTATTGTGTGCATATGCATGTTCTTTTTTGCATGTGAAGTGTGGAGAGGTATATATGTTCCACACTGTACAGGTAAAGAGGACAACCTTGAGCCAGTTCTTTCCTACCTTAATGTAAAACCCAGGAATTAAACTCAAGTGTCCAGGTTTGTACTCCAGTTTCGTTTATCCACTGAGTCACATTGCAGGTCCAACAGCAATTTTCAAACTATTAAAATCATTAATGGGAGTAGAGTTTTATTCTGTAAACTGTCAAGATTGCAAACTCAGCTATGGTTTCTCTCCTTTCTCTGTTCTCTCTCTCTTCTTATTGGCTAACTCTTTTTTTTTTTTTTTTTTTTTGGTTTTTCGAGACAGGGTTTCTCTGTGGTTTTGGAGCCTGTCCTGGAACTAGCTCTGTAGACCAGGCTGGTCTCGAACTCACAAAGATCCGCCTGCCTCTGCCTCCCAAGTTCTGGGATTAAAGGCGTGCGCCACCACCGCCCAGCTTTGGTTAACTCTTGTATCTTAATTTAGCCCATCCCCATTAATCTGTGCATCACCACAGGTCGTGGCCTACTAGCAAGGTTTCAGCCCATCTGTCTCTGGTGGCAGCTCCATGGCTTCTCTTACTCTGCCTTCTTTCTCCCAGCATTCAGTTTAGTTTTCCCCACCTAGCTAAGTTCTGCCTTGTTATAGGTCCAAAGCAGTTTCTTTATTTATTGATGGTAATCACAGCATACAGAGGGAAATTCCACACCAGACCACTTAATTAGAGTGGCCATTCTTCATTTTTTTAAAAAATGTAATTTTGAGAGGTAAGAGAGAGGAAGGGGGGGATCCTGTGTGTGAGTCCTGGTGCACATGTGGACGTCAGATGATCACCTCTGGGAGTCAGTTCTCTTCTCCCACCTATGGGTGCAGGGTCTTTCATGTTTCTGTGATGCTGTGTACTTCAGCCTAGCTGTCCCTCAAGCTTCCGGGTGACTCACTTGCCTGGGCCTCCCAACCTGCTGTAGAGATCTCAGGATTACAGGCACATGCTGCCGAGTTTGACTTTTTACATGGGTTCTGGGGCCCAAACTTATGTCACCAGGCCTGCCGGACAAGCACTTTGTCAGCCACTGAGTCATCTCACAGGCCCATGACTTATCATTCTTCTAGTCTCGAAAAGAAAAGAAGATCCAGGTTCAGTCCCACGTGAGAAGGACTTGCCCCATGGGGAATTTGGACACTTGTTCAAGACAAATTTTACATGAACAAGCATGGCTGGGATGCTGTGCACCCCCCGACACACACTCCTTACACTCATGATCAGACTCCCAGGCTCCGTTCCGAACCATGGTTATAGCCCAAGGCCAAAGACATCTTCAAAACCTTATTGTTTCCTTGTGGAAGAATAGTCACATGAAGTCTCAGGGTGAGAGCTAGGCTCTGTGGTTGGAGCAACAGGCAGTTTGGAGGAAGACTGTGCATACAGCAACTGCGCAGAGCTGGAGAAGGCTATTGTAGGGAGGAGTACCGCTTTAACAGGAGCCCAGTGGGAAGGGAGACAGCTGGTTGTCAGAGGTCTCTGAGTGATGGGATTCCATCAGTCAGAGGACTCACGGGTCAAAGGTCAGGGTGAGAGAAGGTGAGCACTGAATAGAGGAGTATGGACTCTGAAGCCAGAGCACGGTGTTCAAATCCCGGCTCTGTCACTTGCTAGCCATTTGGCTAGGTAAGATGAAGCTCCTTTCTCACTTCTATACAATGGGAATGGTGATTGCTACCACACTAAGATGCTACAATTACATTATAAGATAGCATTACATTATAAGAAATTGACTGTCATGTCCAAAACTCGACAGTGAAATTTCTTTCTTTTTAAGTTTTATATGTATGAATGTTTTGTTTACATGCACGTCTGGCCATCACATGCATGTTTGGTGCCTCCAGTGGTTCTGGATCCCCTGGAACTGGAATTATAGGTGGCTGGAGACTGCCATGTAGGTGCTGGGAATCAAACCTGGATCCTCGACAAGAGCAATGAATACTCTTAATTGCTTAGCCATCTCTCCAGTTCCTCTCTCTGTTTCTAATCATCCATTTCAAAACTATCTGAGGGCAGGAAATAAAGAACATTAAACAAACGGTGCTCACAAGCACTCAGGCAGATGGTGGCCATCGAGGGTGTGAGCCTTCCCCAAGACCTGTGACATAATGCACTCTTTATTTCTAGTCCCTCAAACGGCACAATTCAGGAGGGTTGGGCCAAGAGGAAACGCTGCCACATGCCAAAATGACAATGTGTTACAGATGATGATTTGTAGGGATTCGGGAAGCAGAGGACGACCCATTAACTTGTTTTTCTATTTCTGTTTAACGGTTTACAAAACTATTAATCAAAAAGCCCGTTTGGCTGAAAAACATCGGTGATGAGTAGCCGACACCAGTTTCTGTCACACTGGCCCTTCGCTGGTGGTTTCAGTAGTTCGAGACCGGACGACTTAGCGGTTCAGCTACTGTGGAAGGGATTTCACAAGCTGCGGGCTCTCTCTACTGCCTTCCAGACACCAGGGCTTGTTTAAACAAGCACGGGACAGAGATGAAGATTCCTAATAGTCATTTTAATCCATTTCTTCTACTGGGTGCTTATGAGACTTTGATTAAGCAAGGTAAATTGGACACTGTCACTGTCCCTCAGGATAGCTTGTCATGAAAAATATTCAGGGGTTGTTTCAACGTCAAGTAACAACAGCCCTATATCAGAACCACAGTGTGAGGGAGTTCAGAGCAAAAGCAGCCCACCAAACACCAAACAAGGCTGTCATCAGAGGTAGCTCTCTGGAGGGTGAGGTCACTGGAGCTATAGTGTCCTTAACTAAGGCTTTAAGTCTCAGATGTAAAAGCTACTGCAGGGGCAGAGACAAAGGAAGCCAGAGACAGGCAGTCTGCAGAGTGGCCAAGTGTGGGTCGGAAGGAAAGGACTCCCTGGCACCCAAGTTGGAGTCCAGTGGGGCCTTAAAGGAAGGTTCTGGACGCCATCAAATAATTGCAGACTCTCCCATAGGGAAGTATACAGTAAGAAATACAGGCCAGTCTGATTTGCATTTAAAAAGGATTTTTAAGGTGTGTGTGTGTGTGTGTGTGTGTGTGTGTGAGAGAGAGAGAGAGAGAGAGAGAGAGAGAGAGAGAGAGAAATAGAGAGAGAGAGAGTGAATGTGGGTGCCCGTGAAAGCCAAACGAGGTTATCAAATGCCCTGGTGCTAGCGTCACAGCCAGCTGCTTCAACGAGGTGGGCTGGCCAGCAACCTCCTAGGATCTGACTGTTTTCATCCCCAGGTTATTTATTCAGGTTCTGGGGATTTGAACCTACGTCCTCATGCTTGACCCTACCTTCTTCCCCAGCCCTACACTTTTATACAACTGTCTTGCAGTCAGTTCACACAAGCATCTTCGGGGAACATATGAGTAAACATGTGTGATGTCTATACTTCTAGGTAATAGGGGAGAATCAGGTTCAATAAATAACCTTGCAGGACCAGTATTGGGCATATGTATTTGTGACACCAGTCCTACAGAGATGTAACAGAAAGGTCTATTCACCCCAGCCAGGGAACCGATGGCAGAGCAAAGCAAAGATACAACTGAAATCCAGCTTGTGAAGCAATAAGTATATTAGGATTGCTTAGTGAAGTATGGGAAAGGGGCCGCTTAAAGAAGCAGGAATGAGTTAAGTGCAGTTGTATCACTGAAAGCCTTGCCCAGCATGGGTGAAGATTCATTAAAGACGGCATCCTGGGGACCTCTGCAGGACTTGCCAGAAGCTTAATAAGTCAAGGAGTCTCTTCTACACAGTTGTGCCGATCTGAGTCTCCTCAGCAGGGCTTACTGCCTTTATAACCTTGAGTAGGGGAGATCTTGTATATCTGCTAAGTTTTAGGGAATTACTGAGATTTGTGAGTTGTTTACTTCCTGAGTCCTAACAGCATTCCTTTAGAACGTCTCAAATCTTAGTGAACTTTCTCCCAGGATGGAATGTCCCAACTCAGGGGTAATTGATATACAGCAATTTTGGCTCATCATTGGTAAAAAGGGGCATGGCTAAAAGCCACTGAACACTTAAATCAACTCCTGTTAATTCTACTGCCTGCTAGGGGTAGATAGAGCCTATTCCTGCTACTTAAGTAGAGTGAGACAGGAAAAAGTAGGGAAGAGAGTAAAATATCCATAGCTTCATACTAAAATTTTCTTCATTATGTAAGTTACTAAAGATATTTCTTAAGCTTTTTTTCTTGGACTGAATAATTTTTGCAAAATAAATTCTGGTTATGGGTGAACACGTTTTGCTGGATATACATATTAGTTTCCATGACTTGTACTTAGAGAAAATCCTGTACTTAGAGAAAGTCAGAAACTTGCAATGATCTTCTCCAAGCCTCCTGTGACTCCATCCCAGCCTACAACGCTACATCACTGGGCTCATATGACCCTGTAGTGAAGGGCAGTATACAAGTTTAATTTTGGCTTTGTAAGACAACTGTGGGACACCACAGGCTCATCCCATGAGGCTGAGCCTGGCTGTGGGAACTCATGAATGACCATCCTTGTAGAGAGAAGTTGGGATCACTGGCTAGACAGTCCTCAAACTTGCAATGATTTGATTGGCCAGTTTTCAGCTCTCAGATGGTACATTGGAAAGAAGATGTACTTTTCCGGAAACCATATGTTGATGCGATGTGCCCATTTAGCCACTCCCTTCCTCACTCTGAGGACACCATTCAATAGACTGCACTTTATTATAAAGTGAGCTTTGTGTTACACGACTTTGCCAAACTCTAGCAGTGTCCTGAGCGTCCTTAAGGCGGGTATGTCATGCTATGATGTTCAGTAGGTTAAATTTATTAAACACATTTTTATTCATCATATCTCAACTAGCAGGCTTATTTTAAATCCCTGGAAGTCAAGGAGTATCTGTGCATTTCGGACTAGCTACTGATACAGGAAGTGACCCGAGGAGTCTCCCAAAAAGACAACAACAACAAAACCCAATACATATATACACACACGTGTATTTGTTTTTACTTCTTTTCTTTTAACCTTCCTTTCTTCCTGACTTCCTTCCTTCCTTTCTTTTTTTATTCGACAGGGTTTCACTATCTAGCTGTCTTGTAACTCTCTCTGTAGACCACACTAACCTCAAACTCATAGAGATCCACCTGCCTCTGCCTCATGGGTGCTGGGATTAAAGGTGTGTGCCACTACACTTTGCTTAAACTTTATTTCTAAATAGATGGGAAATAAGTAATTCCATCAAGCTCCCAAGAGAAACTTTTTCTTCTGTGAAAGTTTGCTGGGACACCAAACCTGTCAATCTTTGCAAACAGCTTCACCATCGTTAGCAAGGTTACCTTCACTTGCTCCTTGCAGGCCTGGCCTCTATACTTCTGAGGCAGAGCCTTTGGGGACCTGCATTTCCCTGTAGGGGATGTATGTACCTTGAGAAGTCTCCTATCACCCTTTCCCATGTACTAGGACTGTTCCGCCAAGTCTGTCTAGCTGTCAACAGCTGATGCATGTGTGAATATGGAAGCATGTTTGTGTAGATCTAACAGAGGCCTTGAGATGTCATTGTCCCCAGGTTTATGGGAGACTCCTATGCTGAGTTGCTAATGTCCTCAGAAGATGAGACACGGAGGCAAGAAAGAGGTGATGGGAAGTGGGCAGAGGTTAGAGGCATGTTGCCACATGCCTTGCTGCTATAAGAAGCTGAAAGAGACCAGGAGCTTGCAGTCTGAATCAACCCTGCAGTGCCTGGGCTTCCGGCCTCTGTTCCCCATAGTGGGAGAATATGTTTGCTTTGTCTGAAGCTGCCCAGCTTGTGCTGACATGCTAGACGGCAGCTGGAGGGGAGGAAGACACCAGCTGCTGCTCTAAGATGACCCCCTGGGCACACAGGTGGAGAAGGGTGCAAACTCTCTCCTTCTCAGAACTCTGGAATCATTTACACACACACACACACACACACACACACACACACACACACACACACACACCCCTAGATTCCCCATGAGAAAACATGGTATTTCTTTCTCCATTATGGTTTCTTGGCCCACCTCTCCCGCTTTTATCCCTCTTTCAACTCCCTAGAAGTAGCCCTTCTGGTCAAAGAGGAATAACAGGCATGGGTGTTTAAGTGGAGAGAGGAATGAGAGGGTAGAGTGGAAGAGGCAGTATGTGTCTGGGAGGAAAATGCTAAGGGTGTTTGAAAAAGCCACAGGCTGGTCTTGAACTCACAGAGATCCGCCTATGTCTGCCTCCTAGTGCTGGGATGGAAGAATGTGTTCCAGGGCTGAAGAGATGGCTCAGTGGTTAAGAGCACTTGTTGCTCTTGCAGAGGACCCAGGTTGATTCCCAGTACACACATGGTAGCTCACAACTGTCTACTTTTTTTTTCTTATAAAAGGAGTTTAATAGGCGCTACCCTACAGAGGGGATGATGCAACTTCCATAAGCCACAGGTGGCCAAATCCAAAGCTCAGTGCCAGTTATGGGATACCTCTACTCGAATTGTTGGTTGGGGTATCTCAGAGACCCCCAAGTCAACAGAGGCTCTTGACTGCCCACCGGAACCTGACGGTAAGACCCTATGGCGACACACTTTTGTACAGGACATGGAGAAATGATGTTGGCAGCTAAACGGACATAGTACCGGGCTACCCCTCTCAAGAAATATTCCTGTAGCCATACTTTCGTGCAGCTCCCAGAGAAAGTTAGCAAGGAACTCACGGCCGGCTAAAGTGCAGGGAAGGTGTCAGGGGAGTACTGAGCCACAAACCACACAGCTGTATCACAGAAATTCCCTGAAAGCAGAGGGATTGGAAGAGTCAGAGGTCAGAGAAGACCAGACCAAACGCTATCTTCTGGACATGACAGGATGGCTGTCTGCATAAGACCCACACAGGATCTGCACAGAATGGAGCCAGTCAACATTCCGGCACAGAGCGGGAACGTACGGGCAAGCACCCAGCTGAGGAGATATTGACAGTTGATGCCCAGGAGGGGAAAAGTCAGTTTCTCTAAGTGTGTGACTCTGGTAGGTGGGCCTAGGAGGAGTTAGGAGAATTGGGAGAGCAAATTGAATCAAAATATATTATAGGCATATATACAATTCTCAAAGAATTAGTATATTTAAAAAGCATCCCTTCTACATTCACGTGACATATGTATATATTTGCATATATATGTACTTAAATTTAGCTTCTGCATATGAGAGAAAAATGTGCACTACTTGCCTGAGACTGGCTTAAATTAATGCTATCTCCACTCCTATCTATTTCACTCCAGATGACACAGTCTTGTTCTACGCTGGATGAAACTCTATTACATCTTCTTTATTTGTCTGGTGGGACAGTTAGGCAGGTTCTGTATCCTGTTTATTGTGAATTAAGCAACATGTGACCATGGCATGGTAGCTTAGACTTCGAGCTCAGCAAGGATCCTGGGAGTCATGCAAGAGTATACACGTATGCGTGAGTGTGGCACGGTAGCTTAGACTTCGAGCTTAGCAAGGATCCTGGGAGTCATGCAAGAGTACACACGTATGCGTGAGTGTGGCATGGTAGCTTAGACTTCGAGCTTAGCAAGGATCCTGGGAGTCATGCAAGAGTATACACGTATGCGTGAGTGTGGCACGGTAGCTTAGACTTCGAGCTTAGCAAGGATCCTGGGAGTCATGCAAGAGTACGCACGTATGCGTGAGTGTGGCATGGTAGCTTAGGCGTCAGGCTCAGCAAAGATCATGCGCTGGTTTCTCCTCAAGGGAGAGAGACTGTTGTCTGCAGAGGTCTGGCTCAAAGTCTGCTATTCCTCCAGGATCTGAGTTACCAAATGAGCTCTCGGTCACCACTGCTGCTGTGGCGCGGACTCAGGCAGAGCAGGCAACTCTGACTGGTTCAGGCTTCTCCACGTAAACGTGTAAAGGCCATTCTCGACCTGTCTAGCGAGCTGTATGGAATGGAAACAGTCCCTCGGTTTCTGTATCAGGGTCTGACACTTGGTCTTGCTCATCTAGGTCTTGTCTGGGTGAAGCTGTGGTCTGTGTGTGTCTATGCATGTTCGCCTGTGTATGCAAGTGTGCGCACACATGTGTGAACGGAGGCCAGAGGCTGAAGTCAGCTGTCTTCTTTGATTTTCACCTCATAAGGAGGCGAGATCGCTCACTGGACCTGGAGCTCACCAGCCAGCTTGCTCTGTGGGTCTCTCCACTTCCCGAGGGCTGGGATTATCGGCTGGCCATCGAGACCTCCCTGCATTTATATGGACTCTGGAGACTGGATCGCTGGTCTTCACACCTGAGTGACAGGCACCTCCTAACCTATTGAGCCATCTCCCCAGACTTCAGCTTTTCTCTCTTGCTAAGGCTTTCGGGAAGGAAAAGAAAACTCTTTTGAACTTCTAGACTTCTTCCTCATCTGAGAACCTGGTCTCAGCTGTTGCTGAGATTCATGCCAGCTCCTGCCTTCTGAGGGCTTGCAAAATCCTGTCCACTTCCTCCTCTCCAGGACCCTGCCTTTCTTGCCAACAAATCCTGGGGTCCTGGGCTGGGTGACCAAATGTCCTAGTTTCTCAGGACTAAAGGCATTTCCTGGAACGTGGGGCTTCTGCTGCGAAGCGTGGAAAGTCCCAGGTAAACAAAGACAGGCTGCTCCTCCCAGCTCGTGTAAAAAACAGGTTTCTTTGAGTTCAAAGTCTTGTCCACATCTTTAGTATCAGAATAGTACAGAAACAGTCATTTTTCTTAAAGGAAAGATTAAATGTGTCCATCACAGGAAAATGTCCCAAGGGCCTGACATGTTCTTCCTAAGAGGGTAACAATAGTTGGCAGAATCTCTGCTTTCTCTGACTTCCTTAGCCCGGCTGCTTGCTCTCAACCCTAACTACCTCGTTTATATCCACCATAACACTGAGGGCAATGATCCTTTGGATTACAGGTCAGTCTGTGACTGATCCTTGTAATCAGGACACAGTGAGACCCAGCATTTCTATCCTGGCTACAGCTACACTTCTGCCTCTTCCATTTCTTCATCTTCAGGTCATTTGCCTGGGACATACCTTCATTTTATGAGCTGGCCCCAAGACTCCATAGCTGCCTCATGGTGGCAGGGAATCACCTCTTTCCCCATGCTTGTCAATCTTGTCTGTTCCTCACCCAGAATCTTCATTGACATGGAGGATCCATTTAGATGAAATGCCACCCTCTGCCCCTCTGTACAGGACCTCATTTTCCTTCCATCATCAATACACAAAAGCAAGACCGACTATCTGGACAGCTCTCCAATAAAACTAAGGTGCAAAGCCCCAGGATCCCCTGCTGAGATGCGTGTTTTCCGCATCTTTCTGATCCTGGCCTTGCCTTCTTCTCCCGGCCTGCCCTTGATTCCAACCTGTTTCTGCTGCTACAACCAGATGCCAGCCATGTGTCCACCTCATCTCTCAGCCTCCACATCACAGCTTGAAACGGGAATAAAAAGACAAGATACTGGCTTATAGCCAGCAAAGGGTTGGGGCAGCTGAGACGCACCTGGAAGTCACTAGTTTGCCATCAGTCAATACGGGCTCGCTCTAGACATGGGCCGTGAAGAAACAGCGGAAGACCCAGAGTGCAATGAGTTAGTGAGCTTTTAAAGGAAAGGAGTTGCTGGGCGGTGGTGGCGCACACCTTTAATCCCAGCACTTGGGAGGCAGAGGCAGGTGAATCTCTATGAGTTCAAGGCCAGCCTGGGTCTACAAGAGCTAGTTCCAGGACAGGCTCTAAAACTACAGCGAAACCCTGTCTCGAAAAACAAAACAAAATAAACAAACAATAAAAACAAACAAAACAAAACAAAAAAAAGGACAGGAGTTGAATACCATGGATTCTGAATTATGATGAACATAAACTCATCAACCAAAGTCCAGAGGCAACTTTCACCAGGAGTAATTTTTTTTTTCTCCTAATTCTTCTACCATGGTAGCTGGTAGCAAGCTATTTGGACCCTTAACTCCATGCTTCCTCACCTGAAGACAGAGCCTGCATGTCTCCAATGGACCTTTATTCTGCCACGGAAGGCGGACCTATAATGACTAAGCTTTAGTACTTACTTGGCTCTTGATGATCCTTGATGATCAAGTAGCTCTGTGAACTTTCCCCCCAGGAAGCAAAGGACACATTTTGCCATCAAGATGACATGGCTCAGGTCTGTGGACCCACCTTAAATGCAAACATGGCAGCAAGAGAAACAGGGTGACCATTTAAGGATGTAGAGAAAAATGAGCAGAAATTTCTTCTTCCTTTGAGGAGCCAGGGGAGAAGAAATTGCTCACAGGCTAACAGATCATGATTGTGAAATGTGTTCTTCGCTCATTAGCAAACTACTTAATTTTTTTTTTCATTTATGTATTTGACTTTTAGTAAAAATGTGGGAGGAATCAGGGGCTGGGAGGTTGTGTCTAAAGAACCAACGGCAGGACGCGTGCCAGGCATTCTAATTTAGTGTCCTGCAGGGAGACCGCACCTGTGGCATAATTTATTAGAGTCTTGGGATTTGAGATGGGAATGCTTTAAGTGTTCCCTGGAAGAACTGAGCTCAGAAGCTGTGAACCAGCAAAGACACTATTGTAAGCATTGCAGCTCAGATGGGAAAGGATCCCAGCAGTCAGGAGCCAAGGAATACTGCAAAGTCACTGTAAGCTAGCGGTTTGCAGCTCTGATCGAGGGAAAGGTTTCCCCAATGCAAGTGTAACAACTCTGCTCCCACAGGGGAATGTTTTCCCCAGAAGTTGCTACAACTCTACTCTGGAGAAGTGTTACAGCTCTGCTCAGGTCCCCTGGAGGGTAACAACTCTGCTTTGCCTGGGGAAAGTTTCCCCAGTAAAAAAGTAAAAAAGTTTCCCTAGTTACCATTCTGCCCAACTCCAGCTCCGGTTCCGGCTCCAGCAAAAGTTGTTACAGCTGGGCTCAACTCTTGCAAAAATGTCACATCACACAACAAACCTCTGTCAAGAGATTTGCTGGGAAGAATCCAGGAGGCTGGCTATCTCAGGTGAGAAACAGCAGCAAACTGAACAGGGCTTGTAGAGGGTTTCTCGCGTGGGGAGGCGGGCAGAGCTTTTCAGGGTGGCTTGGGATTGGTGGATTTTTGTGGTCTGATTCTGGGGCAAGATCAGGGATTGGTGGGATTTCAAACCCTGGTCCAGAGGTCAAGTCAAGGGCAGGGTGCTTTGCCAGTGGTTAAGTCGTGCTAATCACCTCAGCCTTTCCTGAAAGCAGCCCACTTTTATGTTGGTGCCCAATGGGTATCTTATTCCTAGGCTCTTAGCACATTCCAGAAATTTGTGTTCTGCTTGCTCGTCTCTTTCCCTGGGGATGGGTGACTCTTTATGCCCAGGAAATCTAGGTTTTCTTTATGTTAACAAAACACCAGCACCATGCCTAACAGGTGGTAGGTGTCACATAACTGTTTACAGAAATAACATGCTGGAGAAGGTCAACAGGCAAAGTGACCTTCCACGTAGCAACTAAAGATGTGCCTTAATTTCCCCGGTGGAAGTTGAGGGGAGACAGGGAGATGATGGTGATCTCTGGGCAGCAGCCTAACACATACCACAGCTTTCCCCACCCCCTCTCTGAATTCTGAGCAGCAAGGCCCCCTCACTTTTCAACTTGATCCTCCCTCCACTCGCTTCTTGATAATGAATTTGTATGTGGTCAGATGTGTGCAAGTACCTGCGCATGTATGGGAATGTGAAGACAGAGATTCACCTTGGATGCTCCTCACGAGTCATCTTTTTTATTTTTGGCTGTTGAGCCCCAGGGATCTGGCTATCTCCACCTCCCTTGTGCAGGGATTACAAGTGAAAGCCACTTAGTCACAGTTTAATTCTCAATAATTTTCTGTACTCTCCACATCACTTACGGGCACCATTAGGAAAATAATTAAGTAAAGCGTCTGCTTCGTTTCACAGTTTATCGGCAATGGAAGGAACACAGCTAAGGTGTCGGCCCAGGTCCTTGCAAGAATTTGGCTTTGCTGTCTCCTCCTGCTGTGTCCCTGCTCTGCAATCCCCCAGCTTCCCATCCACTTGTGCAGACAGGGCAGGCTGGTCTTAGACACTTCCCTGCTATCCCCTTCCCAGGCTAAACCCCTAAGGATTTCAGGATTTTTCAGGAAACAGGTGACAAATAACTTGTTTTCTTCTTCCTCTAGTGGATAATTTGTTTTTTAAAAATAATTTTTATTATTTTATAAGCAACGTGTACTCTTTAGAAAATAGGTCTGTGATGGTTAGCATTAATTTTTTACTTGACAGACTAGAATCCCAGGCAGATGGTCCTTTGGTATTCTTTGTATGTGTGTGTGTGTTGGGGGGGGGTATCATGAGTAGGATTGCTGACGTGGGAAGACTCAGCTTCATTGTGGGCAGGACCATTTTCTGGATAGGGGATCTGGGCTGTGTATATAATGTAGAAAGTGAGCTGAACACTACACTGCCTTCTTCTCTGTTTCCTGACTGGATGATGTGACTAGCTGCTTCATCCCTGTTTCCTGATTGTGGATGGATGGTATGACCAGCTGCTTCAAGCTCAGGCTTCCTTGACTTCTCGACCGTGATGAATACTTTCTAGAGCTGTGAACTAAAATAAACCCCTTTTTCCTCAAGTTGCTTTCATCAGGGCGTTTTATTATTTTATCAAGCCTGGCAGTGGTGGCACACACCTTTAACCTCAGCACTCTGGAGACAGACAGGTAGATCTCTTTGAGTTCAAGGCCTGCCTGGTCTACAGAGCAAGTTCCATGACAGGCTCCAAAGCTACAAAGAAACCCTGTCTCAAAAAAAAAAAAAAAAAAAAAAGATAAAAAAATAAAAGAAAGACAATAAAAAAAAGTCCTGTTAAAACTTTGTAGGAAGCCAGGCATTGGTGCCACACACCTTTGGGAAGCAGAGCCAGGTAGATCAGTCCAGGACAGCCAGGGCTACACAGAGAATCCTTGTCTTGAAAAAAACATACAAACAATCAAAACCAAAACCAATACCAACAAAAAGCACAGTAAGGAACCTCCATGTGATTCGACCATACTATTTTCTTATGAATGAGGGTTCCCCCCCCTTATTCTAAACAACATTTGTGATTTTTAGAATTCCTCTAGAACTAAATATATTAACCAGAAATGCCATATCTGTATCTGCTTTGTATGTGAATGCATATTTGAGATAGCTTCTCACCGTGTTGCCTAGGCTGGTCTGGAACTCCTGTGCTCATTCAGGCAATTCTCACTCCGGCAATCCCACTGCCTCAGCCTGCCTAAAGCTGGAACTGTAGGCATGTGCCACACTTAGCAGCCTGTCTATGAATTCTCGGGAAAACCACTGATGTGCTATGGTTCAGCTCTTCTCATTGGAACTCAGATTTCTGTCTTGAGTGGCAGGAGTAGTTTCTTGTACCCAGAAGTTCCTGGACACAAGTCTTCCTCAGATGTGTGACTCAGGGTTCCTCTCTTGCAGGAATTCTCTTGAAAGTCTTTGGAAAAACAAATACTTTTAGTGTCTGTGAAGTCCAATTTTCTAGAGAACCTTGCCTTACACAGAGTTTCAAGACCAGTGGTTCTCAATCTTCGTAATGCTGGGACCCTTTCATACAGTCCCTCATGCGACGATCATTTTTGTTGCTACTTTATAACAATAATTTTGTTACTGTTATGAATCATGATGCAAATATTATTTTGGAGGTAGAGATGTTTATCAAGGGAGTCACACAGATTGAGAATACTGCACAGGAACCCATTTGTTTCCTTTCCTGTCCTAAGTAGCTAGAACCTGCAGAGTGTGGCTCCTTAGCATGCCTGCACTGCGTGTCCTTGATTGGCTGGAGGTGGCGTCTCCCAGACTCCTGGGGGCAGGTGCCTCAAGTTGATCAATTACCAGGCTGGTCCTGAGGCACTCGCTGCTCAGAGCAAAGTCATTTTTTATTGTAATGAAAATTTAAAAGGAGTTACATTAGTTACACATATACCCAGTGACTTTAATACCTGTTAGTCATACAGAACGCTCAAGAAATACAAATGATTTACCCACGGCACAGTTCACATCCATAAGAAGAAAGGCTAAATGAGAGATGAATAAGTGCTTGCTGTCCACGGAAGCCTGCTTGTGAATTTCCTCTTTAAGGACACAGATGGTGGTTAGACAAAGCAAACTGCTGGGCCCCGCATGGCCTGTGCACAGCTCCGTTTTGCTACAGCCAATATCCACAAGGCTGTGCAGGTTGCCTCAACAAACCCCAGCTCAGGGTACAAGGCATGGCATGTCACATGTGGAAGTGTGCTCATGCCCTGTGAGCTCTCTCTTCAAAGTTGTCTCAGAGTCTAGGCAATGGAGGAAGCGAGCAGCCAGGTAGCTGGTGACGCCTCAGTACATGGAATGTGGCCAAGTTACTCAGCTATATATTTTTGAGATTGGTCTCATGATGTCACCCAGGTAGATCTTGAACTCCTAAGCTCACGACCTTTCCTGCTTCAGTTTCCCCGGTGGTGGCACTTCAGGTGAGCATCAGCTTGGCAGGATAGGGTTGGGTGGACTGGCAAGTTAGGACATAGCAACCCATGGCCACTTACAGAGTGGCCTTGTTTCTGTTGGTTAGCAAATGACTTGTTTTTGCTTGTGTGATAGGCCATAGCCATCACAAAGCAGATGAGCTCACACTGGGGAGTGACAGCCTATATAAACTGTGTCACATACCCAAGAAAAGCCTCTCCAGAGGCAGTAAAAAAACCAAACCCACAGCTCCTATACCTCTTAACTTACAAGCTAAAGGCCATGGCTGTTGTCATCCCTGAAAAGGATTCTCCACTCCTGAACTTAGCTTTGGGCCTTTTTCTCTTTTCTAACTTATGCTCACCACCTGAGGCCAGCTCCAGGCTGCTGGGGACAGAAGGTGCACCAGACAGCATACATAGGAGACCTACGTGGGATTCTGAGGCTGGGGTGAACCTCAGGCTGTGTTATTACTCTTCATGGAAGGGCTCAAGCTGTCTGAGGACCTCTGGGGCCAGAGTTTGTCAGCGACAGGGATCACCAAGGGCATCTGCTGAGTGAAGTAGAGATTGCAGGTGAATCCTGTAAAAACCCAAGTACGCCCTGGACAACGCTGAGGTTGGAATGCACTGGCCATCTCTGGAGCCTTTAATCCACATGTTCATTCTGCTCTCATGAGTCCTGGAACCTATGTACTCCCAGCATCCCAGGAGCCAGGCAGCAAGGCAGGGCTGGTCTGAGAGTTTAGCCTCCACGTTTCTGAAAGAGCTCAGGAGGTCCCCAGGGCCTGGGTAGGCCTTGGTGGCTTCTCTCACACCTGGGCATTAGTGGGCTGATCCATGGCCACGGATTACTTAAGATGGGGCTCGATTAAGTGAAGGGAGGCTGGCAGCACTCGCCACGGCACATGGGATGGGGGAGGAGCGGCAGGACCTGAAATTGGGGTGGAGTCTGAAGCTCTGTCAAACCTGACACAGGGACTCTGGTGTCAGAGATAAGCCAGGCAGAAGTTTCTAGTGGTTAGCTCGTAGTTCCACCGTAAGACCACTGTAAGAATGTGCCCAGAGCCGGGTTCCCGGCCTCCAAGGCCTGTCTGTGTCCCTTCTGAGGTACACCTGGCTTTTCTGTCTGCTGAGAACCAAGGCTCAAGGGGCTCAGAGCACCCTTCCCCACCCACAATGTGGCCCCACCTCAGTTACTGAGCAGAAGGTGTCAGGGACACTGAGAGGTGTAACCCTGTACAGAGGGCCAGGTGTGACTTCCTGGATGTTGGGCAGGAAACAGCTCGGCTCTGCTACAGAGCAAGAAGAATGCAGTGACCTCTGTGGAATCAGGACATTGTCCCTCAGGCCTAGTAAGGGAAGAGTGAGAGCTAAGGTTGCAAGGAGGAAGGGCTAAAAGCTTGACGTGGAGGCTGTCTGTAAAAGGGTCAGAGGACTGAAGAACTGACTTACAGAGTGAACAGCTCCCCAGCCCTGACTCCTGGGGACAGTGCTGGAGGGTTGGCCTGTCAGCCCAGCTCCCAGGCCCCTGTCAAGCTGCCCTCTGAAATGCAGCTGACTGGGGACAGCTTCTCCCACTTACTGGCCACACACGCCAACACGCCACAGTACATCCACCGAGTCACAACTTTGATTCTCGCTGCACAAAACACTCCCGGCCCCAGGCTATCCAGGACAGAGCATGGACAAAGTCTCAAGTCCCAGTGCTCCTGGCTCCAGCACAGGATGTGGAGGTTACTGCCTATCAGCCCGACCTGAAGCCCTCAGGCAGTAGCTGTGAAAAAGCAGAAAGAAACCCAGCCTCTGCACCAGGCAGACCTGCTGGTGCTGCAGCCATTGCGGATGCCGAGCAAACTTGGTGGGTGCACACTGTCCATGAGGAGATTATTCACAATGGAATTTAAGGACCCTGGAGGCCCCGTTCCGAGCACACAGATAAAGTACAATAAATACAAAGATCCCAAACCCAAGAAGCCAGGCCTGTGGGTTAGAGCCAGACAGATGATGCCATATCCAGGGAGACGGGAAGTCAGGGTGGCTTCTGGGGACTCTCCAGCAGGGCAAGCTGGGTGGGTAGGGGTGGTCCCTTTGGACATGAGCATCTATGCCATGACAAGAACAGAGCCTGGGCAGTAGGAGCCTGGCTTTGCCTGAAGCTACTCAGAGAATGGAGGGAACATGCCCAGGTCAGCAAAGTCCTCGATGTTATAGTTGCCAGTCCCCTGTGTCGGGTCCCCCGGCATAGGCAGCATGTCCTGGAGAGGAAAAGAACAGAAAGTCCCAACGGTCAGCAGCCTCACCCGGAGCCTGCCCTTGTCCCGGAGTCCAGCCCTGTCACTGATCCCCTTGGCCATCTCTCTAGTGAGCAAGTGTTCCTTTGCATAGCTTGGTATCCAGGATCAAATAATTTTGGGCTTCAGAGATCCTCAATACCTGAGCCCCCCTGGGAGCTGCTCTCCTGGGGGGTGGTCACGCTGAAGGTAAACACTGCCAGGTCATAGCCTTTATTCTAAAGCTAAGCCCACCGGTGGAAAGAGCCCATCTGGGCAAGTAAGGCCTAGAGCAGTAAGACAGACTGAACAGTTACGTGACTGTCAACCAAGCAGGAGCCTGAGCAGGTAGGACCTGGGTGCAGGGGCCAGTCAGGGTTGGTGGTGCTATTCCCGAGTGAAAGGTTGGTTACTTTATCTAGTCCTAGTTGGCTAGACCTTAGACTACCTGTCCTGAAAACATTGGGGAGTTTCAGTTCCTTAGGGCAAAAGTTCCACTGGGCTTTTGTCCAATTCCCAACCCATAGAATAATGGTGGGAAAAGAATTAATTCTGCGGTCAAACGTGCTTGGGAAACCAAAGCATGCTTTCCTACTATCTAGAGACCCAGTCCTCGCTGGTATCATAAAGGCTCTGGTAAATCCTGCAAGAAGGAAACCGAATAAGTTGCTTTAACGGGTGTCTCACAAAATTATTGACCAAGAAATTCTTTTTGGCAGCGTGACCTTGAAGAGACACACTGTTAGGAAATTGTGCCTTTTAGGGTCGCTGTGTGAGGTGAACAGTGGGTGAGGGCTGGTCTTTACAACGGGAAGGAAGGAAGTCAAAGGGAGGCCTGGGAAAGGCACCTCCCTGTGCTGGGAAGGGGGTACGACCCTGTGGATCTGAGTGACACCTAGACCTAGATCTGGGTCTGTGAAGATTACACTTGACCAGGTGGGAGTGAAATGGGTGTGTGTGTGTGTGTGTGTGTGTGTGTGTGTGTATGAATGGGACATTGAACCTTGAGCAGGAAGAGTGTGGCCTGAGCCTCCTACAACTTGGCTCTTGCCTGCAGCCTTGCTGCACAGGGCAGGCAGCACTCTGGGGGCCCTACAGAAGAGCCTAGGCGGCTGCTAGGAGGCTGGGTGGGCAGTCCCAACTCTGAGGGGAGAAACCTGGGAGGCTGAGCCCTGTGTGATTAGCTACCCCATGGCCTTGTCATCAGCACGGTGAGGTTGGTCTGTGCTGGGAATTGAGAACAGCAAGGCATGTCTCCAGTAGTGGCAGTGTGGAAGCAGCCTGGGATCCTTAGCCGGTATACAACCAGGTCTAGAGAGCTGAGCATTGCTCCAGCCGTCATGGGTTGAGGGTCTGGGGAAGGGAGTCCTGTCTCCTGGTTGCCATAGTGGAGAGGAGATAGGCTGAAGCAGTCTAGCCCCTAGGGACTGCAGCTCTTGGAAGTTGTACATACTGCCATGGTGAGCATCGAGGTCCTCAAGCCCTTAAAGGGGCATGGACCGTGCTCCAGAGTCCTACCGTCTTTGGCTCCATACATCCCTCCTGAGCAACTTTGGGGTGCGGCTCAGAAGGCAGCCTCCCCTCTGTGGGTATATCTGAAAGGCTGAAGGCCTGTCTGCATCTTCTGTGCACCCTCAGGCTTTGACCGGGCAGTGGAGGACCTTCTACTTGGGGGCTTCCCATATTACAGGCTGGGTGGGATCTCTTGCTGGCTACCGGGTAGGGCAGGCAGAGGTGCGGAGAGGGGCATAAGGAAGCAGAGAAGGCGCAGGTACCTACACCTACGAGAAGGCGCTGCTCGCTGGATTTACCTGGAACACTTCAGTCTGGCCAGGCTGCTGGTGGGAGTGCTGCTCACCGCTCTGCTGTCCGTGGTGCTGGCTCTGCCACTGAGACCAGACCTCCGAGGGCCGGCCCTGGAATTGCCCGCCACTCTGTCCACTCTCAGCTGAAACAGCCAATGGACACGACACTGACTGTCATATTCTGTCACTTTCCCCCATCCTACTGCCACCCGAGGGCTCCGCACTCCTGAGAGGCACGTCACACCCAAACAGGCTTTTTTTCCCCTGGCCAGGAAAAGTAGCTTCTGCTAGAATGTGCCTGTCAGGTGACCGGAGCTCCAATCCTCAGAGCCTTCTATGCCCATGACTGCTCATGGTGGCCTCAAAACAGAAAATAGAAGGAACAAGAATTCTGTCTAAACTATTTTGGCAAATACACATATATATGTATACACACACACACACATTAAAAAGAATATTGAGTGTATGTGTGTGCACTCATGTGGACGTGTGTGCATGCACATGCACATCGCACACGTGTGAAGTGTGCATGTAAAATACAAAAGACAAGATCAGGTGTCCATCCTTATCCTTGCAGCAGCCACCTCCTCTCATGGCCTGTAGACAGGGCTTTTCACTTCCGGTCTCTCTCCCATGGAGTTCATCACAGGGTCTTTTGCTCAGTCCCTGCTCGGGCCATGGCTTCTCTCACCAGAGTGCCCGTCCTGTAAGCTCACTGTCCCTACTGTGTTCTGAGTCCCCCTGCCATCCACTCCCAGATCCACAGGGCTCTGCCACCACCCTCCTGGGACAGAGAAATTGCCTACAGATGGCAGAGGGTTCCTCAAATGTGGCTTCATTCTTCTCCTCCGGCCTCACGTCTCTCTCCATATCTTGGTAACCCTACCCTCTGATCCTATTCACTTGGCAGAACTTGGGTGTCACATTCTGTCACTTTCCTGGTCTTCATGCCCTCGTGTTCTTTCCTTTTTAAACAAATAGAATTCGTTGGCATGTGCACGTATGGTGTGTGTGCGGATGCACACGTGGGGGTCAGTGTTCAGCTTCCACAGTGGGCTAAGGCAATCGTCAAACTCAGGTCACTGGGCTTGGACAGCAAACACTTGGACCCACTGGGTCAGCTCACTGATCCTGCCACTTGCTCCCTTGACTGGCTTTGCTCCTGCATTTTCTTGGTCATCTCATGGTCATTTCTTATGGAAATGTGAGCCCACGCTCTAGTTTCAGTTTGGCCTTCTCTCAGTTTGCCCGCAGCACCTGCGCCCCCTTTTACACAGTGTCCTTCATATTATTCTGACACCCTAGGTGGAGTAACAAGGCCTGGGTGTGCCAGGCTGCTCCGAGATGGTACTTGGAATAGAGATAGCTTCAGTAAGTTCTTAAAGAAGGGAGTGAAGACATAGGAAGGAGGGCAAGGAGGGCAAGGAGACAGGAGGAAAGAAGAGATAAAGGAAGGCGGGAAGAGAGAGGAGAGGAAGTGAGGAAGGAGGTAGGGGAGGGAGGGAGGGAAAGGGGAGAATGTGGACATGCTGTGTTGGTCCTCTTTGCATCTGAAGCCTCCAGATGACACACGAGGCATGATGAAGTTTCCTCAGTTGTACCTCAGGGATAATCGGAGGTAGTGTGAGGAGAAGCCGGAGAGGCCCGGAGATGATTAGCTGATTATTCATACCTGGGGGCACGTGGTTCTATTAATTACAGATAATATATTTCAAGATAAAATTTTTTTAGCCTTCTGAGACGGTAAATGCTGTTAAATATTTGCAACAAGGAAAAAAAATCAATTAATGATGCTGCTTTGGGAATGAAATGGAACGCTGAAGGATGGAAATGACAGTGTTCTGAAGCGATGAGAGCTGCGTACAACGTGGTAAGCTTGTCCTGGGGACATTATTTCAGTTCATTTCCAAGTCTAAGAGGTGAGTTTATTATCCGTGTTTCTTCAGATAAGGAAGCTGAGGGCTCGATGATATCAACAGATCTGTCCTGTTCATTTATTATATAAACCTGGAGGCTGAACTTAGATCCTCCTGACACGGAGCCTGCTTGCATCCATCAGATAAATACAGCTTCAGTCTAAGCCATCAGATAGTATGGGGATCGGCTTCATCTGCTGAGGGTGGCAGACACAGCTACAGCTCTTCTGAGGGGAACATAGGCTACCATGGGGTGTAAGAATAGGTCCCACCTAAACCAGTCTTCCTGGAGGAAGCCAGTGTGACCTGAATGAAGGGTAAGGGTACCAGTCTAGTGAAGGAGACTAAAGAGGCCCCTAAGGTGTTTCTGTCGTTCTAGAACGGGACTAGTAACTCCTCTAACTACAAAATAAGCATGACCTTCAGCATGGCCTCTCCTGGCTGAGGGAACATTGTGGGGCCTTCGCCTAAACCTCACCACCTGCTTTGTGAATGGTCAGCATGTGGCCTGTTCCCAAGGGACACAAAGAACTGCTTTCTGGAATAACCAGTGGTCGCCAAATGTCATGAGCTGCGTTCCAGTCATACTGCCGTGATATCCAGCTGCTGCTGGCCCTGGATAGATGGGTCAGCGTCCTGCTAGGCCAGGTGTCTAAAGCACTACACCTCCCATCTGAGGCAGCTGGGTGAACTTGCAGACCCCCTAGGGCAGGCTCTGGTCCTGCGGGATGGAGGCAAGGCTGATACCTTGTATCTTGTTAGTTGAAACTTAATGATACACTACATTTTTCCTGGGAGGCTGCACTGACTAGAAATTGCCCTGGGATTCCTGTGAAGTCAGAACGTGCAGCGCTGTCGGCTTTAGGGGAATGGTTCTTCAAGAAGGGAACCACTGGCCCTTCTCATTCTCACAGACAGCAGGATGCAGGCGGATAAACAGACGGGGAGACTGATAAACATCCTTCTTAAGCAGACATCCAGCCCCAACGGGGATTAGCCCAGCCCCTCAGCAGTGCGAAAGCTGAGGACTCCTGCTGGGTAAAATGAACGTGTTTTGAAGGAGGTAGCAGCTTCCTACATACCTACCTCCTGAGCGGACAGACAAGGACACGAACTTTTCAGTCCTCCGGCAGGGAGCTCACCTTTGAACATTGATTAGTAGGGTCAGGTATGTGCATAATTTCTCCAAATTTGTAGGCTAAAAATGTACATGGCTGAGATTTGGGGCAATGTTAGGGGAAGGAAAGGCAGGCTTGCGTCCTATTTCTCGGTGGAAGACACTTTAGATGTTTTTGGAATGATAAATTCCATTCTTCTCCAGCCTCCACTCAACCCAGACCGGATGGGGCACGTGGTGGGGGCGAGGAAGGGAATTCCTGGTGCCTTCCAAAAGAGGCTTGGGGGGGGGGGGCACTGGTGTCTTCTGCTGTGGCCTGATTTGATCTGGTGTCACCTGTCTAGACTTGTGTCATCATGATTGAATAGCTGGAACTATCTCAGCCTAAAATTGAAAAGCAGATGCAGAGGCAAGACATGCTGGGGCTTGCTAAGCCACTGTCTCTGCAAGCACACTGCTAAGCAATTCAGGCCGCATATAAGCAATGGTGGAGCAAGGGAGAGAGGGGATTCCCTGCTTGTTTTGGCATCTTGAGCAATACTCTCTGTGGGTTTGGCTTCCTATGTTTCTACAAGAAACACTGTACATCAATGACCAGATTGAGACAGAGCAATTAACCAATTTGGGGACTCACGTTGTACATTCCCTGACAGTCACCAACTTGTTTTATCTTAGCTCTAAATCCAGGCTTCATTGCCCAGCTTTGAGATACTGAACTGACCCCAGTTTCTGCTGTGCAAGTGGGTGCAGAGATGTACCAAGACTAGCTAACATGATAAACACCCTGAATTTCTGGGTTGCTGTCTAGTAGGTATGCACTACCAGAGTAAACACATGGTCACTGAATCCGGCTTTCCTGTCTGTCTGTCTGTCTTTTCTTCATTCTCTCACTCTCCTAGTCATATTTCTAGGAACAAGCAGTGAAGGACTTGGCACAAACTGGGCCTATCAAGAGCCTGGCCAGGTGATCAGGAAAGCAGACTCTTTTGAGGACTATGCTAAAGAGATGGGAGGAATAATTATCCCCTCAGTGAAATAATGGAGTCACACCCTCTAGAAGCCTGGCTTACAGATATTTACGGTTAAGCCTGCCTGACTCTCTTACGTTCTAACTCAAGAACCTTCCTCTTTGAATATCATCTAAATCCCTAAACACACTTGAGCCAATGCTCTGAACTTTCTCAGTGTCCCTCCTGAGACCATGCTTGCAGGCCTCCACTGCTGACCTTAACCCAACGGCAGGAATTTCTCCCTTTTCCATCTCCCTCCTCTGGAGACATGCCAGTATTTACCATTTGTCTGTCATGTTGTTTTTCTCTAAAATTCCAGCCGAGAAGGAAGCTTGAGAATCATTTTATTAGAATTTTAGAGACCTTCTCGGTCAGCTTTTAAATAATTTTACAAAGGGGACTAAGAAAGCACAAAAGGGAACCTAGGTTCTCTGTGACATGGGGTGACCACAAACAGACTTTAAAGCCACTCCTCTGGGGACAGGATAGATAACCATATCTATCAGGTAAGCCCATCCTGGTGGCCAAACCCCCAGTGGTTACTCATGGCTTAGATTCCTGGTGGGAAGATTTGACCTCAAGGCTTCTCTTCCCATTCTTTGAAATCTGCCTTCATAGGAAAAGCACATCTCTCCTTCCTTCCTCTCCAGACTCTCTCCCTCGGGGATAAGGGCCACTGGTCTAATGACATTAAGTTTAACTCCCCTTTTCTCCCTGGGCAGCAGGGCTATTCATTTGCATCACCACTGCCAGTCCCTTGGAGCCAGAGAGGCTGTGGATGGAAAGGAGGAGAGAAATAAATCAAGAAGACTAGCAGAATTGGCCCACAGACCCCGGACCAAAACAGAGGGGATTAACACTGCCTTTGGCCAGCAGGGTGTATGATCCTAAAGTCCCCAAGTAGTTGCTTTTTTTTTTTAAACTGGATATAGTTGCCACATAAAGGCTGAAGGGACTTTTAATCTAAGTGAACTGTTCTAAACAAGATGCTTTCTGAGGATCTTCAGTGTTTGCCAACTTGGGACATGACAGAGCCTCTGGTCTCAGGCCATACCATCCTCATGTGGAGCTAGGACCTCCATGTTATCATAGAACATTTCCTCCTCTCACGTGCTACCAAAGTAGCAACTCAGAAGCAGGCTGAACACAAGCCCCCTCCCTCCCAGATCTTTCATGGGCTTTTGCTCCATCAGCAGCTATAAAACCAAGGACCTAAAGCTATGGAAAATCAAAGTAAGGCCCAGGTGACATCTTTTGGTGTTCCTGGTTAAAAATCAGATTTCTTTGTGGCAAGACATGAACTCTCCTGCTTTGAAATGAGACCATAATACTGTCTACTCTTTTTTGTCTATATCTTTCTTCTTGCACACAACTCCATGCCAATGTACAAGATCTGTCGTATGTTCATGATTATCATGTCACTCACTCTTAATTTCATGTGTTCCCCTGTTTCCTGCCACACCTCTGCTAACCTAATTCAGGTGCTTTTTAAATTGAGGGGAAAAATGGGGATAAAATTTGATCTCTACCAATCAAGATAACTTGTAGTCACGACCCCCCTTGGCTGGGAAATCGTCCTTGCTGACTTAGGTATCCCCAGAAACAGGGAAAGCATACTACCCCAATTCTCAACTCTTGGGCTTTGGTTTTTAGCACCCAAAATAATTCATGCTTTACAGAATATCAGCAGAATTTATATGGAGGCCAATAAGACCATGCATTGGCATAGCTGCCAACTGGGTCTTATCCCGGGAGACAGCTGCCGATCCTTGTCCACGCCTAGTCTGTGCGATGCACCGATCCCATGAGGACTCGTGTCCTGTGATAAATGAGCATGTGGGACCCTGTGTGTGATCAGCCAAGTTGTGAGCCAACAAAAGCCACGTGACCACTGAAGCAGCGGTGCCCATGTGGTTGCTTAGCACCCCAATGCAGCTAGGGCCCTTGATTGCATACCCCCACACCTTTCTCTAACAAGGCATTCATTCATACCCCAGAACCCCCTCCCCATTCTTTCTTCTTTTCACTTTCCTGGATGCCTGCCAGGATCATGAAAGACTCAGACATGGCACCATCACAGTTCTTTCCCTGGCTTTCCTAGCACCCAGGATACACTCCTGGTGTCTCCAAGCTTACTTTATTTTCTCCTCTCTCTACTGAGGAAACTCTGTGGTGGTACAGGAATTTGGGGCAGAGAGGAAGAATGAGATGAGAGCAGCGGCAGAGCCTCTGTTCGAAAACTAAATGTCCAACTCCATAGCTGGGAAACGCAATGCGAGCCAGGCTGGGACTCTATGCTCTTTCTCCTCTCAGGATTCCTGTGCTGCCGACCCTGTAGCATGACACAGCAACTATCCTCAGTTCCTCTCTGTTCGCTTACTACAGAGTCCTATTCCTGTGGGTATGGAGATAATTCCTGAGGCAGAAAGAAATTCCCTGGGTGGGAGAGTCTCTGGCTGCTTACACTTTTAACCTTGAATGGCAATTTAAAAGAGAAAGAAAAAAAAGGCCAAAGTCTTTCATATAAGCAGGCGTCTTCTCTGAACCAACTAACCCACCAGTTCAGGTTTGCTTGCCTGTCTACCAGCCCCCTCCCTCCTTTCCTCCTTCCCTCCTTTTTTCTGTCCCTCCTTCTGTCTTCCTTGTAAAGAAACCTTATTCTTTTCTTTTTTTCTTCCTGAGACAGGGTTTGGTGCCTGTCCAGGAACTAACTTGTAGACCAGGCAGGCTGGCCTTGAACTCACAGAGATCCACCTACCTCTGCCTCCCTAATGCTGGGATTAAAGGCGTGTACCACCACCACCTGGCTAAAGAAGCCACCTTCTGTTAAGGTAAAGAAACACTCCTGAGATGTTCCCAGCAGGAACTTGCATCCAACATTTATGACTTACTCCCAAGAGTGATGATGCAGGTAGTTGGTTTAAATCTCAATAGCATTTGGGACACAGATATGTCCCTGATCCTTTGGGGGCTATGCTCAGACATTCTTAAAAATGGTGGGGGGTATCAGAAGACGGGAAGAAAGCTGCTTCTAATGGGCAGGGGACACCTCCTTTTCACCCCAGAAGCTCTAGGACTTATCTGTGTCCATTTAGGACCAGCATAGGGAACTTTTCTCCAGTTCCCAAGGACTATACTTGCTTTGACGCAGCCTTGAGAACTAAGGCAAGGTTAAACCTGGACAGTTGAAAAGAGGGGGCTACACCCCATTTCCCCTGTAATGCTGCAAGGTGCTGCTGTCAGCGCCCCAATGAAGACCAGGGTTATATGTGTGTGGTGCCCGGAGGCCCCCAGGCAGAGTGGTATCTTTCATCCACAGGCAGGATTGAGCCGGGCGTTCACTGAAATATGCATACTGTTTTAACTGTTTCATCTTTATTTAATAATTGATGAAACTGACCATTAATGGAGACTGCTCTATTTCTTCTCTCCTTTCCCCTGCACCCCCTGAGGTTGACAGCAAACCTCTCCCCCAGGTCCTCTTTCTAATTATACTCTCTCTCTTCTGACCTTGACCAAGGTTGCCCCACCCCCAGTAGGACCCTGCTTCTTGATGTCCTGGCCAGTGGAGGCTGAGGCCTCCATTAGCAGGGATTCACAGCCACCTTCTCAAGGTAGCATTCTCCACAGCCACTGATGGCTCCGGAGGGGGTCTCTGCTGGGCTCCTTCCCTCTCTTCTCCTCAGCTCCCTTGCTCTGTTCCCATTGCCTCCCCTGGTCATCCTTACAGCCAGGCTCTCAGACATGCTATTCCTGCATCCTGCTCCACAGCAGATCTCTCTCTCTCTTATTGTTTTTATTGAGCTATATATTTTTCTCCCCTCCCCTAGCTCCCTCTCCCTTCCCCTTCTCCCCTCTCCCATGGTCCCCAGTTCTCAGTCTTATGGGCCACTTTCCCATAAGATCGACAGGTGAGCCACTTAAACGGAAGCTCTGAACTTGGCAAGTGAAATTGGGAGGTTTAGGCTTGGCTTCCTGCTCACTTGAGGGTTTGCAAAGAAAATCCCTACATGCCTCTCTCTTGGATGCCACCCAGTGACGGTACCACGAGGGATCAGGCAGGGCCACCCCTTCTGTGGAGTGTGACCCCGGCCATGGGAGAGATGAGAGTACGTATCAAACACACCAAGAGCAACTGGCAGAAGTGCCTGAGACAGAGGCAGAAGACACAGCCACAGCCACAACACCTTTAACAGCCTGAGCCTTTCTCACAGAGCAAGGAAACATTCACAGGAGGTAGGGTCCCCTAGTGACGGATGACATGAAGTTTTTAGGATCTAGAATCACCCAGGAGACAAACCTCTGGGTGTGTGTGCGCGGGAGTTTAGAGGCTGGATTAATTGAGTTTGGAAGATTCATCCTCCCTGTGGGGTACCACTATCCATGGGCTGGGGAAATAAAAATAAATATGAAGGAAATACTAGATACGCAGTAAAGAGTGAGCTGAGCACGGGCACTGGTCTCCTGATGCCCAGCTGCAGCGACAGTGTGACCCTTCCCCTGTGATGATGGACGGACCCTCAAATTATGAGCCAACATAAACCATCCTGCCCTGCAGTGACCTCTGCCAGATATCTTGTCTCAGAATGAGAGGAACATAGCATACACCTTGCAGTATTAAGAAAGGGAACTTTCTGGGTTTGCTGACCCAGCCATCCATCCCTGGCTTCTCTGGGTTTCTGAATGGAGAATGGAGAACGGTTTACTTCTGGGATGTGAAAGTCTCTGCCTTGGGCCACGTAGGGTTAAACTAGCAGCGGAGTCACATCATAACACAGGGAAGAAAGGGTACCATTTCTGCCTTGCAATAGCCATGCTGAACCACAGTGTCAAGGTGGTATACTTCCAACACTTAGGACACCCAAGGCCCTCTTGATTGTAGCCAGAAAGGAGAGGAGCTGGGGCACTTCAGGGGCCCTGCCCCATATCCTGAGAGCTTGGGGCTTTGCTCTATACTCTGGAGGAAGCCCTGGTTCAGCTCCTGGACACAGGATGCTCAGAACATGAGTTCTTTCCTTCGTTCCCCACCTACCGAACCCCGGAGTCCTGTTGGCCAGACTGGGGTAGGCGTTTCCACTCGGCGAGGAGGCCGCTGGACTGGAGAGAGGACTGTAAGAGGAAGGGTCAGCAGGGTAGGGGTGGCCCGATCCAATCCCGAAGGCAGATGACTGCGTCTTGCTGGGCTGGGGTAGGATTTGTTCTGGTTAGGACAGAAAGAGGCAGGACCAACCCGCCTCCCATGAGCCCCACCCTTGAGGTCCCTTCAGGAACAGCAGGCCCTGGTTCCCTTCACTGCCTGGGATAAGCTCAGTGTGTGTCGGCCAGCCAGCATCCTAGCCCTGGAGACGTGGGGTGGAGCTGGTTAACATTACCTTGAGGACTACAATGGCCTGGCTTCTCCAAGTTCAGCTTATAAAGTCCCCTCATCTGAATATGACCTATCATTCTAGAACCTTCCAGGGAACCAGATTGGGTATTTATAGACCCTCTTGGCACAGTAGCTACCAGAGCTCCAAAGTGATGGGGGGCTTTCTTTTTTCTGGAGAAGCTTTGGGTGCCTGATTTATTCTCTCTCTCTCTCTCTCTCTCTCTCTCTCTCTCTTCCTCTCTCTCTAGTTTTATTGATTTTTATTGAGCTGTACATCTTTCTCTGCTCCCCTCCCTGCCTCTTCCCTCCCCTTCAACCCTCTCCCAAGGTCCCCACGCTCCCAATTTACTCAGGAGATCTTGTCTTTTTCTACTTCCCATGTCAATTTGATCTATGTATGTCTCTCTTAGGGTCCTCGTTGTTGTCTCGGTTCTCTGGGATTGTGATTAGTAGGCTGATTTTCTTTCTTGCTCTCTTTCTTAAGAGAAAGTTGTGAGAAGGGGTGTTGATCAGAAATCCTTGGGGACCCAGCTCTCAAAGTGCTCCACGGGATGGCAGGGACTCACGAGGAACTGGCTGTTCTAGCTGGGAGCACTGACCTACCCTCAGAGTTGGGATAGCAGATGGTATGTGTTCTGTCACTCTGAGCACCCAGGGTCGTGCCTCATAGGCATTCATACCTGCCCTGGGAAGGGTGGACGGCTGCCTGTCCATGCCACCTGGCCTTGGTTCAGCTGCCGGGAGATCTGGGATATGTTCTGGCCCGTAGAGGAGGAGGACTGGATGTCATTCACTCCAGGCACATGGACCACAGAAGAGCTAGGAGAAGGAGATACATTTATTCCCAGAAAATGGCCGGCTTTCCTGAGTCTCTGTCAAAAGATTCCACACCTGCTCTCCTTCCTCCTTGTACACTGCCCAGGGGTCCTTGCCGGTTTCTATTCTCAGCCTCCTTCTCCCCCAGGGTCTGTCAGCTTTTGGATTTTCCTACCACTGTCTTCCACTGCTCACCCCCAGATCTCTATAAAAGATTTCATTCCAAGAAGAGACACGAGTCTTAGAATACAAATCAGACTCCCGGCTACCTGCTCTCCGTGCTCTGGTTAATTTGTCCCTTTGGGGCCCTGAGGAAGCTTCCAGACTCTGCACATAGGCAGCAGGCTGTCAGTTTCAATACTGAGACAAACTGGGAATGGAAGGCCGCTGCGAGGGGCTCAGTCAGGCATGTTTACCTCTTCGGCCCTCAGGTGACTTAACTTGCTGCACTTTTACTGGGCACCTGTGGTATGGATCACAGTTCCTAGCTCTCTGTGCGCCTGGAGAGGATGCCCTGACACCATCTTCACTATATCGCCAGGTCCTTCTTCCAGGAGTGTTTTGGGCGATGTTGACGGTAAGCCCATTGAAAATGGAAAAGTCTGGAGGGAGACTTATACTGCTCCAGGCCCTACCTGGGTCTGTGCTGGGGGCCTGTGGATATACTGAGTGAGGTGGGCTGTGCCTAATTTTAGGTTTTTAGGTGGGTTTTGAAAGAAAGAGTGTATTCAAGCCTTTTCCTGTTTTCTCGGACTCCTTGCAGATTGGAAAGCAACTTTGGCTGTTCAAACATCACGTCTGTCTTTCTAGCTGGGTCGACCTAACAACACACTAGCTCTTTCCCACTTCCCCCAGGATGTTTCAGTTCAGAGGGTATTTTCTTTTTGCTTTTTTGTTTGTTTGTTGTTTGAGACAGGATTTTTCTTACTTAGTGGCTTTGGCTGTCCTGGAACTCACAGAGATCCGCCTGCCTCTGCCAGAAGGCATTTTTAGCCCAAGTGCTGGCATAAAGGATGTATGCCACCATGCCCTGCGGGGGATATTTTATTTTTGATTCGGTTTTCTTTTAAAAAATCAGTTATATTAATTATACAAAGTATAATTAATACTGGCCATGAATTCATGGCGATTTTCTGCCTCAGACTCTTGAGTGCCGGGTTTATAGATGACGGCAATCATGCCTAGCTCCCAAGTAATGGATCTCACCATGGTACTATCATATATACACACTTCCTCTGCAGCTCCCTTTCTATCAAAGGACATTTTCTTGTTCTTGTTCCGTGTGGTGCTCCTCCAATACATGCCTCAGCCTGCATAGCCCTCCCTGGGATGCTAAGGAGGAACAGCTGTAACTCTGCCTGGGTTTTTTGGAACCAAGCACTGGCCTTTGTGCCCAGCCTCCCTAGGGCCTCTGGTCACACCTGCTGCTGATGTAGGAAGTCTGTTCTTAGAACAGCAAGAAAGGGAGATTCCTATCCCATTGTGGCCAATGTAGTTTCTGGGCACTGAATTTGCATGCCCAACCCTGGTCCCTGCAGGGTCCCTGAAGCCCTGCTAAGAATTGGGCCAAGCTCAAGTGGGAGGTAGGGAAAACGCCACCTTGCTGGGTCTGGGGTATGCGAGGCTTCCAGGGATCTTAGAGGTAGCTGGTGGGGCATAGGAGAATGTCTTCCCTGAGGATTGCTGGCCTGTCCTTTGGTAAAAATCCTGGGTTCAAGCTTGCATTTCCTCGGAGAAACTGGAGGCCGGCCTGGTCCTCAGCAGTGATGTCAAGCTTCCTCAGTAAGCTGCAGCATGCCCTGATGCTAAGCGAGGCACCCTGCTTAGCTTGGTGCCTCGAATGGCCCTTGAGGCTGAGGCCCAGATACGACAGACCATCTTTTCTCCTTGCACTCGGCCATGGTCTCAGCAAAATCAGAGAAAAGGGCAGTTCTGGTTACTTTCTCAACAGCCCTATCTTGATCTTGGCACCAGACTCCTCCCCTCCCAGGATCATAGAGAGGCTGATACCTTTGGTGTCTGAGAGTCACTGACACTCAGTGCTTATGGAGGGACTGGTGGGCAGAGCCAGCAGTCCAGAGTCTCCATCCTGGCTCCACCCCACAGCACAGCAATGACCAGTCCCTATTCAGCTCGCAGAACCAAGGCTGACATTCAGGCTTTCCTTCCCACCATTCCCCTCCCTGGCACCTACCTGAAGGCCTTGCCCGAGTGCCCGGCAGGGAATGGACTTCCTTGGGAGTAGATCTGCTGGCTGCCGGATGCCGAAGCTGAGCTCATCATCTTCTTTTCCGCTAGGAAAACCATAGGAGTTGCAGGTGAAGGTTCCCGCACCCTTGTGCTGCGGGCCATGCAGGGGCACGGGAACGGAGGAGGTCCACAGAGGATGGCCTCCTCACCTTCGCCCTTGCATGTCCCCTCTTAGGTGGTCTCTCCTAACTCCTAGGGTGGCCCCGTCACCTGAAGGCAAGCCATTGAGAGTGGGGAGGGCAATGCTATATTCAGTATTCCCAATTTCACAGGGGGGGGGGAGAGCACACAATAGGAAATGGGCGAAAATGTGAGGACACCCTGGGTAACCTCAGCTGCCTGACCTTGGACCTCAGCTCTGCCCTTTGTGTTACAACTGCTACCTGGGATGCTCTTTGGACTTGCCCCTGCCTCAGTTTCTCCACCTGAAGAAGATAACTGCAGAGTCTATGGCACAGGACTGTGGTGAGGATTCTGTGTGTTAACACAGGTCAGATGTTTGCTGAGGGCAGTGCCGGGAAACCAGAAACAGCTTACACGTTTGCTTCCATTTTTACAGATGGAAAAACTGAGGCCCTGCCTGTCCCAGGTCACGGGACACCAAGGAAGGACCCAACTTGAATCCCGTCCAGGGCCCCTTCCCCCAACCTGATCAGCAGGTACTGAGGGATACCCCAGACTGACTGGCCAGGACAGCTGGGTGGTGCTGCCTGGCTTTCCACCAGGGGCTCTGGCAACACTCAGACCCAGGCTAGGCTGAGTCACCAAGACCACTGCTCTGCCAGAGAGGTATAAGCCTGCAGGGACAGGCTGAGAGGACTGGGCTCAGGTCACAGCCAGGCTTGTCTAGAGCTCTCATGGGAAGGAAGGGGCTCTCGGTGGTGATGTGAGAAGCAGGAAAGGATGCGGCCTCTAGACAGCCAAGTGTCAACCAGAGAGCACCCCTCCCTTGGCTCCATGATGCTCCTGAGGCCCTAGAGCAGCAGTTCTCAACCTGGGGGTCTTGACCCCCACAGGGTTTATCAGATAGTTACATTACATTCAATATCTGATATCCTGCATATTGGATATTGACATTATGATCCATAACAGTAGCAAATTCAGTTACAAAGTAGCAACGAAATCATTTTCCTATGGTGGGCACCACAACATGAGGAACGGTAGTAAAGGGCCACAGTATTAGGAAGGTTGAGAACCATTGGGCTGGAGCATCATGACGCCGATATGTCCCAATCATACTGTCACTCTCAAGGCACCAAGAGGAAGGACACCCAGCCTGGATGCAGGACAGTGACGATTCAGCATGTGTGCCCTCCTCCCTGACTCCCTGAGCCCAGCTTCCTGGGCGGCCAGAGTAGCAATGGGAAGTAGGTGATTAAGCTCATGGCCCTGGGGCTAGGAGACCACACAGGAGCCAAATAGCCTACTGCCATCTCTGTGTGGGGCTCTAAAGCAAGCCATTGTTAGATTGGAACCATGGGGCATCCTGAAGGGGCAGGAGCTCAATCTGCAGCCTCATCACAGGGCCTTAAGGGTGGGGCATGACGAGCAAGACTTGAATGGGGAGGAGAGAAAGTGAAAATGGACAGGGTAACGAAGACTCAGGCCACCCTCTTCTATAAACAGTTCACAGAGGCTGGAGGGTTAGCTGAGTGGTAGAGCTCTTGCCCAACATTCTCCAGCACCACACAAAGCAAGCGACAGTCAGTCAGTCAGTCACAGACAGACAGACAGACAGACAGACAGACAAATCAGCTACCACTGCACACAGCACGACTTTAAGCAAGCTACTTTTTTTCTCATGCGCTTTGGTGGTAAATAGTGGACACATTGTTCTTCTATGCTCTGGGACTCTGGTAGGGTACAGTACTTATACATGTACCAATATATGTTTATATGTGTATATTTACACATATAATCATACATATGTACACATTAACATATGTGTTAATGTATGTCATTTAATAATATATAAACATGAATACATCACATATTAAATAATATATATTAGTGTATATATATTATTTAGTCTTCTAAATCTTTCTGTTTTATTATTTTCATTGACCTGATTTGTTAAAAATGAGGAAAGGCTTTCTGAATTCTACTTTTTGTTTTTTTTTTAAATTAGTTTCTTCCTGTGCTTGTGATTATTTTGGCCTTTCTGTATTTCAAAGTTCATGAGATTTATAGTCAGTTCTGCCCACAGGGACATTCTGAAGTCTTTCTCTGGTGACACTGTACTTCCCCACTGGATTTGAAAGCATCTTCATCACTCGCCCCTGAGGGCTCAATAGTTCATCTCATTTTGTTCTGATTATGCTGGGTTGTGACAGCATGCTAATTGGGGGTTACTCATCTGTCGTCCTTGAATATTATCTTGACTTATCATTTTCGATATTCATGTTTCCTTGCCATCTTACTTTATTTTCCTTTTGAAATTTTGGTGATTTTTTTCTAAGTTTCTTTTCTAACTGAGAGTCAAAACAACCACTTTCCCTCTAAGTTGTTTTCTTGGGTATTTGGTTACAGTGGTGAAGTCTGGTGACTAAGGCATTGTGTAATGGATTAGACTTTGTGTGCTCTGACCTTTTACATTTTAGAGATGAGATGCCATGGCCTGAGGCTGGGTGTCACAGGTGATCAGGAAGGAAGAGGCAAGGACAGGAATACAGAGACTCTGTCCTGACTCCTGTACAGGCTTCTTCCGATGTCCTATGGCCGTCATACAAAAGTCGCCTTTCCTGCTCTTATCTCTAGGGTGGCTATCTCCAGATGGTCTGAACGCAACTGTAACCCTGCAGCCTCACGGCGTAGCACTGCCTGCCACTTACACGCACTGATGCCCGCAAACATCTCAGCGAAACGAGGGTCTCTCTCTTGGGAGAAGATGGCATCTGCCTTTTCCACAGACTTCCCCGCCTCATGAACACTGGCAGGTAGGTTGGGTACAGGGACCTGTGGGCACATAAAACACAATAGCAATCCACACATAAGGCACAGAGGGTACTTCCCACGAGTCACATGCTGTCCCCTGCTTATTCCCTTTGGGTGGAAGGGCTAGTGTTCAAGACTTGACTATTTTTGCAAGGTTGGTAGCTTATCCCTGAAGATCAAGGGCACCTGGGTTGGGAAGTGTGAATTAGGGGTTACAGGAGAGACGCCAGAGTCACAGAGACTTTTTCAGTGGTAAATGAAAAAGAGCCAACCTACTACAAACATCAGGAAGACAACAGCCTAAAGGTTAATTTGGGAATGAGTTAGGTACTGACCCATCTCAGTTTCTCTGATGGCCAGCTGTCAGAAGCAGGACCAGAGAGAGGAGGAGAGAAGAGGGGCAAGAGGAGATGAGAGAAGGAAAGGAGAGACACGGAGTATGACAGGAAGAGAAACATTAAAGCAAAACAGGTGTGGGAACAAAGGTGAGACAGATGCTAGGAAGCCAGGGAAGCCAAGTCCAGAGCCTGCTCTTGCTGGCTTCTGCACCTGTGAGATAGGCCCACACCGGAATTTCCCTCTGTCCCCTAAAGATACTCAGTGTTGGCAGACCAAGGCTCACCACCTGCACTCTCCCGACTTTCTGCTCCGTGTGGCTCACTTCCAGAAGGAAGAGCCACAGTGGGCACCAGGGATAGAAAATACTATTACTACCTCGGAGATCGGACAGAACAGAGCGCCTTGGGATATAGGGAATGAGTTTAGCTTTAGTTTAGGGTGAGGATTCTGGGGCGAGATAGGGCCAAACAGAGAAGAAGAGCTTCCCAGAAATTCACCTGAGATAAGTCGTATGACGACAGCCCATCTCGCTGGTGTACCTCCAGTTCTGCCTGCTGCTGTTGAAGCTGCCTGTGAAAGAATAAAGTCAGGGCAGTGTGAGGGAACCGGAAGCCGAGAGGCGGAAATCACACTCCTCAAAGTCGCCTAGTAGCCCATGCTCAACAGATCCCTTAAAAGGCTTTCCGCTTCTATTTTATTTCATCCCCTGCATTTCAGACTTAGGCATCTCCATGAGCTGTTAAAATGGTAAGGTGAAGAGTGTGTGGGTGTGGGCATGCGCATGTGTGTTCTGTGCGCGTGTAGAAATCACAGGCTGGCATCAGGAGTCCTCCTCAGTTAGTTCCCACCTTATCCTTTGAGGCAGGATCCTTCGCTGAGCCCACAGCCCACCAATTGGCTAGACTGGCTGGCCAATGAGCTCCAGGCATCTATCTGTCGTGGCCCCAGCAGCTCCAGGGTTACAATGAGCTGTTTACATGGATACTGGGGATCCTAACTCAGGCTCTCATGATTGTCCTGTGCTTTTTCCACTGAGCCATCTCCTCCGCCTTCGAATATTTTGGAGACAGGGTCTTGCTATGCACCCTGGCCTGGCCTGGAACTCTTGATCCTCCTGCTTCAGGGTTTTCACTTCTAGGAAGATAGAGAGGCGCCGTCACGCCTGGCTCAAACAGTAGGCTTCATCTAATGACTTTTGTTTCATGCAAGGTAAAAAGTATAGTACTAAAATTGTTTTAAAAGCAAAATTGAGGAAAGCAGTTGGTTTCAGCCCCTAACAAAGCCGCTGGTTGTAGTGTGCACACTTGGCTATCCGGGTGCATGTCTTCTTCTTCATCTCGCACCAGATTCTCATGGGGGTTATTTTATCCACATGCTAAAGTCGAGAAGCTGGAGCTGAAGGCTCGGGGTAGGTCAGAGATGTTCGGCTACAGCAGAGCAGGGTCTGACTTCAGGGTTGGTTCTCGAGGCGGTTGGCTCCTCTTACTCTGCTAGGCACCTCCTGCTCTGCCAGGCTGTCATGTTGGAGTTCTGGGAAACACCCAGCACCTTCAAGTTTTAAAGTAGGGAGACAGGATTGCTATCAGGGAACAGTGAAGCCCCTAACTCAGATGCTACAAGCAAGGTAGAGAGCAAGGAACTCAGTTCTGGAGACCCCAGGGAAGAGGCTCTGCTGAAGAACCTGCTGAGCAGCTGCTACGGAATCAAACTGAGATGTCCATTCAGTGAACTAGGCTAAGGCAAAGCAAACCCCCATAGCCAAAGACCAGTTCTGATGATTCATTCAGAAACCCCCAGATTCTTGCTCTGGTGGAACTGGGTGCCAGGGGAAGACAGAGGAAAAGACTGGGGTTCTAAGGGAGTGAAGGATTTGCCATCTCAGGATGGTACAAGAGCCGAGGAGCAAAGGCAAGGACGGGACTAGAAGTGTGTGATGTTCCCCAGGCAGTGGAAGCCCATCAGCAGAATGGAGCACCAAGAGTAATTTTCAAAACAAATGGAGATTTCAAAGAATTTTAAAAGAGGGTTAGGATGCAACAGAGTTGGTAGAGCACTTGCCTAGCATGCAAGAAACTGGGAGTTTAATTCCCAGTGCCACACACAGGCAGTTCCGGAGACCCTTGCCTGTAACCCCAGAATCTGCAGGAGAATCAGCAATTCAAGGTCATATTCAAGGCCAGTCCAGGCAACACGAGACCCTTTCAATTTTTTTTTAAAAGAATCAATATAATCTTAACTATAAAAGAAGCATCACCGCACTTCCTTGTTCTTACTCCATTATCTACTTTGTTTCCTGTTCCCTGCATCTCGGGGAAGGATGATGGCTCACTGGCAGGCTGCTATAAGACAGATCACCAGTACTCCGCCAACACTTTACATCTTTACGGTATAAGACAATCAATTATCAGATAGAGGAGACGAGGCTCGGCAAGTTTAAGTGGTGTCCCCAGACAGAACGTAGCACAGAAGGGATTCTAATTCAGTTTGGCAGGGCTGTGGACCTTGTACTTTCCCCTCTGCCCAGCCCAGAATAAACACCCCCCCACACGTCCCAGGGCTCCTGGGGGGGGGGGACTCTGGACACCTGGCATTGACTCAATCTGGATAGGAAATGATATGACCCTGTATCAGTTCAGAGAAAGTGCCCCTTGGCCTTGTGGGTTGGCTCGACAGCAGCCTGATGAAGGTGACCGTCCCCTGAGAGGCCAGAGAAGGACATGGGCTAGGGTCCCAGACACTGCCTAGGTTCAGAGCCTGTGATGGGAAGAGCCTCAGACCCTCACTGACTGGCAGTTGTTGCCTGGTTTGCAGAAAGACAGCTCCAGCAAGGAAGACAAAAGAGGACGGTGCCTTTGCTCCCAGCACACACTCCTGGCCCTGCTCCTTAGGCTCTGGGGTTACTGTTTATATTCTAACTCCTTCAGAGATTGCATACAATCCATTCTCCACCTACTACCAAGCAGGTAACTGCTACAGAAGGAGCTGAGTATGTGTGATCATTGGCTAGCTGAACCTTGGGCCTAGTGGGACTTTAAGAACCCGTGTTCGTACTCACATAGCTGTGTATACCTGCACACATGCACAGATTCATGCACACATAAGGACACATACATCTGTACCCAAGCATCTGTACACACACGGGTGTACACATGTTCCTGTGCATGTATACACACACTAGGAACCTGTGTCCTGAAAACCTGAGACAACCCCAGACTGTGCTATTTTAATAACAGAGGCTTGGCCTAAGGAGACTTGCATGTGAGTTCCCTGAAGGAAGGTAGGAAATGAAAGTTCAGGAAGGAGCTAGGCTGAGCCAATGTGAAAAAGACGGACATGATTGGCACCTAGTTAGCCTACGACTGGTCTTTCAGAGTATCTGCTCCCTAACACCAAGACCTGGCACTGTTCCGAGATGTGTACCCAGTCAGTGTGTTGCATCAGCCTGTTTTTCTGGGCCAGGAAGAAGTCAGAGGTGACAAAGAGCCTTTTCAGCAGCTTAGCACAAATGCTAAACACCCAGCGCTTGCTTAACTTCGTCAGGAAGTTGCTTTTGGATGCTCTCAGCTGAAGGTTACTGGGCAAGCAACTCCCCGCTCCTCCCACGAAGCACGGGGCATTGGAGGATCATTCCTAATTAGCTGCCCTACAGCTGGCAAGGCTGACCTCACAAATTCAAGAAAGCTCGTCTACTCGCACGTGTGGCTAGCACTGCCCTCTACCGTCTGCAAGTGAGCTTTGCAGCCTTACCACTGAACACCTCACCTACCGTAGAAAACTGCTGCTGCTCTTGATGCTACAGGTATCAATCTCAGGGGCTTTCTGATCTGCGTATCCTCCAGGAGCTACTGAGAATGAGCGGCCTGAGGAGGCAAGATAGTCCACCCCTGAACGAAATGCTTTTCTTTCTTTTCAAAACTGCCTGGCTTTCGGAAAAGAAGGCCAACCCTCTCAAGTGGGGCTGGCTTGCAGAGGGGAGTGACTTTGCTTCCGGGCCTCATGTCAAGGCTGCCTCCTGGGGGTGTTCCACAGGCCCTGGGGGACTGGTTTGTCTTCTTCTTCTGTATCTATCCACTGTCACCTGTCTTCCCCATGTTCTCATGGTTTTGAAGCCTGAGCCTTAGGTTTTCTGGGACCAGGTTCCCCTTAAGGACAAGAACAGTGATGTAGCCATCTTGACTGGCACAGGCCATGTCTGGTCATGGTGATCAGGAAGATCCAGCTTCATTAGTTGTGACTAAACATGTGACTCTGACAGCAGAAGGTTAACAAACACTGGAAGAGGAGAATGATGAAAACTTAAAGGCGCCAAACCTCCCCTCCAGACAAGGAGCGTCAGTCTGTCCTTCTCATCCAAATCTAGAAGGCTGCTGGGTGCCCGGCCAAGACTCAGGGCTGTTACTGTCGATGGGGTGGCTCTGACGTGAGAGAGGAACAAGCTTCATCAACAGGGAGGACTTAGGGTCGACAGTGTGGTGCAGATGGCATTCTCAAAGCTCAGGGAGCAGCGTCACCCATAGGGAGTAGGCAGCCTCAGGGCCCCTGCTCTGTATAGGCCTGTGCACACAACCATGAGTTACGAAGGAACAAAAAGGGATGAGGGCCAGAGAAGGAGGCAGAATCCAGAGAGGAGGTGGCTTTCCCTAACAACCAGCCAACCTGTTGGCATCCAAAGCGGGGAGATTCTGGAACAGTGTGCAGGACTCTGAGCAGTTGGTGTGTTTGTCTATTTCTATGACTTCTTGGCAGCCTGAATTGGCAGGTGTGAGGCCATATTGGGAGAGACAAGCCTAACGGCGGAGATCTGGCTCACACAGGTGCTAAGCAGGTCAGGGCTGGCACCGTACGTCTTATCCCTCTCCCTGGCAAGGACCTCGAGCCCCCAGATTGTGGGTACCCAAGAAGCCTGTCACTCCACACCTGGAACTCAGCAGCACCCGGGCCCTCCTGCTCCTATCTGTCAGCCTTCCTTAGCTTCATGAGACCTAGGATCAGATACGGGTGTGTCACTCAAGGGTGCCTTTGTGGTTCCCAGGTAAAGAGCACCCCTCTACCACACTGTGGCATTGATGGGGAGAAATGGGATTCCCTCATTTCGATCAAAAACCCAAGACAGAAGAGGACATAGAAAATTGAGATAAGATCATCTTTTTGCCCATCTGGATCCACGGCTTCTCATCTTTCTTCTGTTCCATTTACAGGTTTGACCAGCAGATGGGGTAGAAGAAGAATCCAGCTGTACCAAGTACAGAAAGGGAGAAAAATGTCTCGAATGAGAGCTGGTGCAGCAGACAGTTGGGGGGGAGTTCCTGGGAGCAAGAGTTGTGTGCTCCGGATGGCGTGCGGCAGCTGCTGGACTAGCGTGAGAGCCAGGTTGCAAGGGGCTGGGATGAGCTGAATGGTAGCAGTGGCCGGGCGAGGCCTGGTGGAAATGAATGCTCTGATGGAGGATCCCCTGCTTCAGGAGATGAGGCCAAGAAGGCCGTGGGCTCAGGACCATCCCCGACTGAACCTGGGAGATGGAGTTTGGGAGGTCCAGTGACCATGAGTGGCAGACACAAGGGCAGTATGCCAGTCTCATACATTCTTTGTCACCCTAGACGTGGCTTCCATGTGCTGTAATTCACTGGGACACCTTTGTGTCCACATGGTTCCTTGCTGGGTACGGTTGCCCCCTAGCTCACACCAGGGTCACACCTGATGAATCCAGCATGGGTGTGGTATTGAAAACAAGCACCAGTGCCCCTAACTCACAGCACCAAGTTTAGCCACACACGGAGAGTGATGGCTGTTTTTTTTCTCATACGTGTGTGGCTACGTGGAGCTGCCTCACACTGCCACAGCTTAGCATCCTGGGAGCTTTCTCTTCAGCACATTGCTAGCACAGGGGAGGAGCAGATTCAAGTTCAAAGCGTGGTTTCCCTTAAACGTGCAGCGCTTTCACAATACAGTAAAGTTAAATCATGGAAAACGGAGAAGCAGGTAGACCTCTGAGACTTCCAGGCCATCTTTGTCTATAAAGTGAGTTCTAGGTTAACCAGGGCTACAAAGTAAACCATCTCTCCAAAAAAAAAAAAAAGTCTCCAGAGCTTCCAGAAACTTCTTCTACTCATTAGCATCAGCAGGACCAGGAGTGGCTAGCACCACAGAATGTGGAGGCAGGCATGGGCAGAGCTCTTCTCTGCTTGGCCTGAATACGGAATGGATGCACGCACCCCACAGTCACAGGAACCCAGAGTCTCCCATTTTTTTCCTCCTTCACCCTGCAGGGGTTTCAGGCTGCAGCTACAGCCTGCGGGGGAGGGGGCGGAGGGAGGGAGCCTCCAGCAAAGCCGGTCAGGACGCGATTCCTACGTGAATAATCAGCCCAAGAGGGGACGGAGCACGTACTTGACATTGGTGTTGGTGCAGATGACATACTCGATCTCATCGGAATAGGGGTTCTGGAAGGTGAAGCTGCTGGTGCGGATCAACAGCCACTCCCGGTTCTTGGTGCGGAACCGATACATGACAGACAGCACTTGGCCCTTCAGTTTAACCACCTGCAAAAACATTTGGACAAGGAAGTCAGCAGGAGGAGGAAGAGGGAATGGGTGGCCAGCTGCTGAGAAGTCAGCAGGACCTCAGAGTGGGGTGCTGCGGCCAGCAACAGTGGGGGGGGGAGAGAGAAAGAGTGGACGGGGAGCAGCTAAGCTCTCACTTCCGTCTGCTTCCCCTTGAAACAGAGAGGGCACTGCCCTTGGGTCATTCAATAACAGTCAATGCTTCTTCTAATTTAGTAGATACAAATCAGATTGTGAGAACACCTTAAAAGTTGTGTTTCTTTCTTCCTTTCTCTTCCCTTCCTTTCCTTTCCCTTCCCTTCCCTTCTCTTCCCTTCCCCCTCCCTCCCTCCTTCCTTCCTTCCCTCCCTCCTTTCTCTCTTTCTTGCCTTGGGCATGACTGGGTTGGATGCTAACACTCTGGAGTAACTGTCTCACTGAAGCGTGCAGCAACAATGCATCATGGACTTAATTCACATACAATTTTAACCTCTGTTTGACATTGTAAAATAGATCAAATAAACTCTCAGGAAGGAGGTGAAATAAAATGATAAATCTGTATGCATTATTTATAAGCACGTATTGATCTGCCACTACTTTCATGTTGTGGCACGGTTTTCAACGCACTTTCATGGACACCCTGTAATGCAGCCCAGCAGGGTCTGGATAGGTGGCTTCACTGTTTACATATGGCAATACCAGGATGCAAAAGAATTAAGTTCTCCAAGACCAGACAGTTTTGGTGGTAAAGAGGGGACAAGAACTGTGATCTTACAGCCACAGTTTCAAGCTTATCTCTCTGGAGACAGCTTGTTTTCTCTCTCTATTCATTCACACAATACAAAGGTATACAAAGGAGGCAGCCAGGTGTTGCTCTCACAGAAGAGAAAGAAGTGGGTGATAGAGAAGCTATCAGAAAGACAAACAGACCTCGCCTGGACGTGACAGTCCCCCAAGGACAAGATAAGGCAAGCAGAAGTCCCTTTTGTAGGCACGCACAGCCCTCAGGTCCTGGGACTGTGAAGTCTGCAGTCTTCCTGGGTCTGAATGCAGTCGGATTGCTGACAACAGCAGAGCCGGATTCTAGAACTAGGCAAGGTCAGAGTCCTCCCAAGAGCACTGTGTCTGCATCCTGCTTCCCATTGGGGGTTTGCAGTCTCTCCCATACTGTACACAGCCTGCAGACATGTGACTGAGGCTCACACAGTCGAGCCCAGTGCCTGGCACAGAGCAGCACCTACTGCACACCTCACAAGCTGACTTTTCTTCCACAAGGTCCCTGGAGAAAACCAGGCGCAACCACACTGCACAGTATCAGACAAGACCCTCTTGGGGAACATATGAGTGATCCAAAAACCAGACAGAAAGCTGGAAGAGGCAGCGGTTTTCCTTGTCAGCACCCAGAAGGAGGCTGGCTGGGGGGTGAGGTAAAGCTGCCCTTCTCAGAGGATGCTGCCTCACAGACAGCTGGTCCCTGTCTCAGTCACTGTTCTACTGCTGTGAAGGGACACCACGGGACTTGGTAAGGCACATGCGAGGGACCTGCATGTTCAGAGGCTTAATTGTTTATCAGCATGGCAGAGAGCATGGCAGCAGATACTCATGGTGCTGGAGAGTAGCTGAGAGTTACATTCTGATCTACAAGCAGAGAGGAGAGGAGAGAGGGGTGAGGAGAGAGAGAGAGAGAGAGAGAGAGAGAGAGAGAGAGAGAGAGAGAGAGAAGCTTTTGAAACCTCAAAGCCTACCTCCAATGTGGTGGTTTGAAAGGAAATGGCCCCCAGCCCCAAAGGGAGTGGCACTAACAGGAGGTGTAGCCTTGTTGGAGGAAGTGTGTTACTGTGTGTGTGTGGGGGGGGGCTTTCGGGTTTCTTGTGCTCAAGCTACACCCAGTAAGACACTTCCTGTTGCCTGTAAGCCCTGATGTAGGATTTCCAGCTCCTTCTCCCACACCATGTGTGCATGCATGCCACCCTGTCCCACCATGATGATAATGGACTATAACCCTCTGAAAATGTAAGTCACCCCAATTAAATGCTTTTTCTTTATAAAAGTTGCTGTGGTCATGTTGTCTGTTCACAGCAATAGAAACCCCAACTAAGACACCCAGTGGCACACATCCAGCAAGGCCACACCTCCTAATCCTTCTCCAGTAGTACAGCTCCCTGATGATGAATCATTCAAATGCATGAGCCTTTGGGGGCTATTCTTATTCAGACCATCACAGCCTCCTAACAGAGATGTGACTCTTCCCTCACAGGAGCCAGAAACCAAAGCCACATCCTCTCAGGCCAGCAGCCTGAGGGCTCCCTTGGTGCCTATAGCATGCATGCATAGACCTCTGTCCTCTGTCCTGAGTGTGTAGAGGGTGTGTGCTTTCTGTTTCTTCCCACAGGAAGATCTGAAGGGGTGTGAGAAATCTTCATGGTGTCAGTAGATCCTACTTGTATAAAGCTAAGGGGGTGAGGGTAGAGAAGAGAGGAAGAACGTTGACAGCCCTGCCCCACCATTCCATGAGGCCATACAGCAGGATACTGCGTTAGAAAGATGGGCTACTGAGGCTTTGGAACCACAGGCAGGGAAAAAACACGGGCTTGATCTGCATCTTTGGTTTACCAACCTTAACACCCTGTGTTGAGTCCCCATTGCCTCAGTGAATGTTCTGTTCCAAAGTACCTGTCACCCAGCAGGGGCGAGGGAGACATGGAGAGCCATAACCCATAGAATCTACTAAAAACCCACAATGAAATGTCAGGGGCTCACCAGGAGAGCCAGGAGTTGGCCTGCTGTTGAGGTCCTGACCTGAATTGACGCCCAGACGTGTGGCTAACTGAGTCCACAAAAAACTTGAGAAGGCTTAAAAATAAGGGAGAGAGAGTTTAACACAGATTTTTGCTGTTTGTTGGTGGCGTGCTGTAGAGAGATTTCCTGATTTGGCAACAGCAGCAGAAAAAAAAGCTGCGTTATCTTAAAGCGCTGCTTCCTGGGGCTGTGCCGCCAGTGCAAACTCTGGCTTTATGTTTGTGTTCCCGCTTGGGATCGGAAGGAGAGTGCTCTGAGACCGTGACGAAGACTCAGAGCTCCCCGCCTGCTCCTGGGCAGAAGGCAGAATCAGGCTTAGGCAGGCGGAAGAGCATGGCGGATTCCTGCCGCCATACAGGGACGTGTTTTCAGACTGCGCAGTGCTCTGCGTGTCAGATTTGGATGTAACTTTGATGAAAAGAATTTCTGTGCTGCATGCTCAGTCTCAGAATTAAAGTGCTGAGTGCCGCTCCTACCTGGTAGCCCCAAGAGGCTTCCTGACTCAGCTTTAGCTGCAAAACCCTGCAGCTCATTAAGAGGTCCTGCCACGAAACACTTAAACGGTGTTGATGAAAAGCTGAACACATGCTTTTCGGTTTTCAGCCGTAGCAGGAAAAAAGCTGCGCCATTTAAAAATGCTGGCTTTCTGGGCCATCCTGCCAGGGCAAACTCTGACTGTTTGAGGCAGGAAGGCTGGCTACCGAGAGAGGATTTGAGTGTTGTCTGTTGTAGCTCGCTGGCTGGCAGGGACCTTGAAATGCTATAAATGTGGCTACAGCCTGTATATCAGCCATGAGGCTGGAAAGCTAAGGATCCAGCTGTCAAAGCCACACCTTTAGTCCTACTGATATTGCTTGGTAAATTAAAGGCTCTTGTGGTCAGAAAAAGAGAGATATACAGTAAAGAGAGATTCAAAGACAGAGAAAATTTCTGAATGGTTTAAAGTGTGTTAAAATATATGCAAGCTGAAAGTTGAAGTTCTTAAAGCAAAAAACAAAAAAAGGAAGAGAGTTGTTGTGTGTACACACCTTTAATCCCAACACTTGGGAGGCAGAGGGAGATAGACCTCTGTGACTTCAAGGTGTGGTAGCACACGCCTTTAATCCCAGTGCCTAAAAGGCAGAGACAAACAGATCTCTGTGAGTTCAAGGTATAGTAGCAAACACCTTTAATCCCAATGCCTGGGAGGCAGAGACAGGCGGATCTCTGAGAGTTCAAAGACAGCCTGGTCTACAGGGTTATTCCAGGTCAAAGATATGCGCTCAAAAAACAAAACCTTAACCTAGGAATGTCTCAGCTTAGATTCTTAAGCGCCTAATGATTTAAAGGCGCAAATCAAAACTGCTCCTGGATAGTAAAAAATTACAGATTCACAATAGGACAGATTCAGACTACTAAATGAGTCACACTGTTGGATAAATGTACGTTGGCTTGGGAGAGAGAAGAAAAAGAATATAGAGAATAAAGTTAATGGTTTAAAAAGAAAAAAGTAAAAGTAAAGTCTTTAAAGAGACAGAGTACAGATAGTTATAGATATAAATAAAAATAAGCCGCGTAAAGATGGAAAATTCACAGAGAGTCTGGATTATGTACATTGTGTTTTCTTTAAAATTTTTGACTGTGAAGGAGCTAAGTACAGAGAGACATTTCATTATATGGGCTGCCAAGTGGAACCAGAACGGATATCATGAGGGTATGATTTCAGAATTTGGGTCTAAGGATATGATGCTTTGGAGAGAGTCTTCTTTTGTTTTCACAGAGGATGAGACTCTATGGATTTCTTCTATTCCGATTTGGTATGATGGACCACGTCCTCCTGAAGGGTTGCTGTGAACATCTTCAGAAAATTGCCTTGCTCAACTGACAACTGAGATAAACCTGGCACACAGGTTACACCCTAAAATCATTAACGACGCCCCCATTCAGCAGGAAGCAGTTTGGAGAGAAAAAACTGCGCCCATGTTCCCAAAATATTGTTTATAAATGTTCTTTTACATTTAAAGGGGGAAATGATATAGGTATGAATAATTTGCATTGATAGAGATTTAAGGTCAATTTTGTTATATGTATAAATGTTTCTGATGTAACTTTTACTTATAACTGTTTTGTTATATGTAATTTTGCTATGTTAAGGTTAAAGCCTTCCTTTTTTTGTTTAAACAGAAAAAGGGGAAGTGATGTGGGAGTGTCATATCAATCTGTTGATTTCATTGGTTAAGCAATAAAGAAACTGTTTGGCCCTGTGGGTGGAGTAAACAGAACAGAACGCTGGGAGGAAGAGGAAGTGAGGTCAGACTCGACAGCTCTCCTCTCGGGAGCAGACGCAAGAGAGACGCCATGCTACCTGCTCCAGGGAAGACGCACACCATGCCCCAGCTCCGACCCAGGATGGACTTAGGCTAGAATCTTCCCGGTAAGCGCACCTAGGGGTGCTACACAGATGATTAGAAATGGGCCAGAGCAGTGTTTAAAAGAATACAGTGTCTGTGTAATTATTTCGGGGCATAAGCTAGCCGAGCCGGGCAGGCGGCTGGGGTGTTTGGGGACGCAGCCCTGCCGCCCCTATTACTACACTGAATGAAGAGTTCCAGAGGGAAAGGAGGGTAGGCATGACACTGGCAAATAAGACTGAGGGCTCTCTTTGTGGAGAGCACAGCGGGATAACCATGTACAGGCAAGAAAGCTGAGTCGTGATGGGGACTGAACTATGCATGCGAGCCGGGCTAGTTTATGTTCCAGAGTGACCACCATCGTGTGCTTCACTCAAATGTGGGGCTAGTAGTACAAGAGACTGCAAAGACCCTAAAACCTAGCTCAGTTCGGCTCTTCAGGAAAGCAGCTTTCACGGGTATCATCGTCATCATCGTCGTCATCGTCATCATCACTGTTACAACCACTGCCATCACCTTAACCACCACCATCCTCACTGTCTTTGTACATGTTCTGTTCCTCTAAAGAGATACCCTAACCATGGCAACTCTTATAAGGGAAAATATTTAATTGGGGCTGGCTTATAGTCTCAACTCAGAGGTTTAGACCATTGTCATCTTGGCATGACGCATGTTGGCAAGCAGGCAGATATGGTGCTGGAGAGGAGATGAGAGTTCTGCCTCTGGATTCACAGGCAGCAGGAGAGAGAGGGAGAAAGAGGAGAGAGAGAGAGAGAGAGAGAGAGAGAGAGAGAGAGAGAGAGAGAGACTGAGACTGATTGCTGGGCTTGTCTTGAGCATTTGAAACTCCAAAGGCTACCCTCAGTGACAAACTTTCTCCAATAGGCCACACCTATTCCAACAAGGCCACACCTCCTAATCCATGTCAAGTAGCACTACTGTCTAATGACCAAGCATTCAAATATATGAGCCTATGGGGGCCATGACTATTCATAATACCACAATTACTATCCCCATTATCACCCACCACCATCGTTACTACTACAGCCATCACCCTTACAATCGTTACTATTACCATCACTTCACAATCATTGTCAATATCATCACACTAATTATCATCACTATGACAATCACAATTATTGCCATCATCCTCATAACATGACCACTACCATCATCAACATTGTTACAACCACTACTGTCATCATCATCATCACCACTGCAATCACTGTTATCACCACAGTTATTGCCATCACCACCATCGCCATAATCACCACCATTATCATCATCATAATCATCTATAGGTACCACAGTCAAAGCCAGTACTAGTACAACCATCAGCACCATCCTAGTCATTACCATTATTACCGTTATCACTATTACTACCATTATGATCAACACTATCATCATGAGTGAGGACCACAAACCATCATCATCACCATCGCCTGCCATCCATCCTGCCCTGGGTCATGAGAGCAAGACCAGGGCCTCCAGAGCATCCACTCCCATCTCACCCAGGCTCCACTCTATCCTGTCACATTTGATGGTGTAAACTACAGATGCCACGGGAACCTCACAGGTTTGGGAACAAAAGGAGTTGAACATCTCACCCTGGTAGCCAGCTTCAATAACTTGTATTGAGACCTGCTACCTCATCCCTGAGTGAAAGGGAAACTAAGGCTGTGGCACCAGAAGGGGAAGCCCTGGCTCAGGTCCAGGACACACGGGCAGCGACTGTATAGCCGTTAAGACATCCCAAGGCACACCCAGACTTGGCCCGAGTTTGTGTTCTTTGGGCACTGGCCACCAACAATGAAGGGGACCAATGTTGATAAAGGGAAGTGGTTTGTTCTTGAGAAAGCTGAGTCAGCCCTTGAACTTTGGTTTGAAACAAAGCACTGAACTGCCCAGACAGGAAGCCCATAGAGCACACACACAAGTTCTGAATTTAGTGTGGTGTTAGTGTACCTTCCCAGGGGGCGGGAAAGTGAATCGGCTCCCAGAATCCGCTTTTCAGTCGGTTTGCCAAGAGGTCAAACAGAAGAGAGAAACTTAGAGCAGGCTCCTACTCCACACCCACTCTTTCTGTTTAGACATGCTTCATCATGATGGCAGTGGGAGTGGATGATACTCTTAGTCCCATTGTCTACTAGGGAAAACATGAGGACAGTATTTATGGGATAGGGTTGGGGGTTCCATGGAAAAACACGTGAAGAAGGATCTGGATAGTTACTGGAAACAGGATGACAGATCCATCACCATGAGAGACTCACATCCATATACCCAGAAAGATGAAACCCGCAGAGCCCAAAGCTGGCTAGGCAAGTCACCGTCACTTCTGCACACTTAGCAAACGTGGCACAAAGCATCCTGGTAAAGTCTCCCCCATTCTGATTTCACACTGTCCCCAAATGGGAGTCAGCTGATCTGCTTAGGCAGCTTGGTTCAAATCCGCCCTCATGGAGATGATGCTCACAAGTACGGGCATAGGGGTCTGCCCAGAGTCAAGCCAAGTTCCAGTGAAAGAGATGAAAAAAGAGGAAATCAACAGAACAAACAGCACGTGGTAAAGGAGAAACGAGGGGTACAGGAAGATCAGACAGACCTCTTTCTTAGCTGCTGGAAAGATCTCACAGATGACACGGGTTGAGAGCTGTCAGCCATGTGAAGAGCAGGGGGTCATATTCCAGCCAGGGAATGGCTAAGTCATAGCCAGAAGATGGAAAAGAGAATGTTCAAGAAGTAAGGGGAAGCCAGTGAGACTGAGGAATCGTGTCCAAAGAAGCATGGAATGAGCCTGAAACCATGGGAAGAAACAAATTTTAACTGTAGGTACGTGGACCATGGCTGGCAAGTTTTAACGAACTGTGTGACTAAACCCAGTTTGTATTTTTACAAAGGCTTGGAGTGAAAGGACAACAGAGAGAGAGAGAGAGAGAGAGAGAGAGAGAGAGAGAGAGAGAGAGAGAGAGGCAGGGAACAATTGCTCAGTCAGTTAGGAGGGGGCAGGGATGACAGGAGGAAGCAGGGAGACATCATGGTGTCTTGTTCTAGGAGGACCTGCCATGAGGTCTGTGCCTAAGGGATGCTGAGCTTTGTCCTGGGCAACTGGCTGGGAGTGGTGTGAGGGAGGGGCTGCCGTATGCTGGGTGTGGTGGACCCTGGCCCCTGGGATGACAGGTGAAGAGCTGCCTGGAAGGAGGCAGGCAGAAAGCCAGAGGACAAGTGGGCTGGGGCCACCCTGCAGTCGAGGTTAGGAGGAAGAAGTTCTCTGGTTGATATCCTCCCGGCTGCAGAAGAGTGTGAAGCAGCCGACCAGGCAGGGCTAGGGAAAGGAAAGGAAACCGGAGTGGGAAGGAGTGATGTCAGAACAGAACTGAGGTCAAGGAGGAAGCCCCTCCCCCCAGTGTCACGTAGGTGTGAAACCAGAGGCCCAGGTTTCTGCAGATGAGGCCTCCCCCGGCTGAGACTGAGAAACTTGTAAACCAAAATGCCAAGCAAGGTAAGCCCATCCTCCAGATGATAGCAGATTCCTCCCTCTTGAAAAGTGACTCAAAGGAAGGTCTCTTATGTTCATTTTTAACAACCTCCCCCCCCCCCAGTACGTCAGAGTCTGCCCGAGGGAGTTCTCCCCTCCCCCCAGGCCAGTTCAGGAGCCAACAGCCCTCCTTCTGAATTAGCTCTAACTTGCTGAAGTGTGACACTCTGTCCCTTTGCTTCAGTGAGCCTCTCCTAACTCCTGCCACCTTCCTCCTGGGACTCATGCTAGGGGTGTTGGTTATGAAATGATGCACACGGTGCCATTCTTATGGTGACCGTTCTGCCAGGCTGCCTCTCCCCCACTCTCCCCATCTGAGTGATTCTCTCCTTAAGTTGCCTTCCATGTCTGACTCTCAAAGGTTTTGCACAGCTTTGAGACCCATCGCTCATTCTAAAGGTCTGGCTTATCTTTCATTTCTTTTGTGTGTGTCCGTGTCCCTGGGCTTCCCAAGCAGCCCTTCAGAGCTTTGTTCTGCTTACACATTCAGAACAATTGCTACTTACCATCATGTGACCTGGGAGATAAGTGAGGCTCTACAGCGCTGCACAGGAGGCCCCAGACCCGACCTGGCTGGTGTCACCGCCCTCTACTTCCTCCTTGTCAGACCCAGGAACTTCTGAGGACCCTCCTAGCGGGCAGGCCACACCAGCATGTCTGGCATGGCCCCTCCTTCTGGCATGATCTCCCATGTCTTCTGTACTGTCCCTTGACAACTCATGTCAGCTGTGAGCTGGCTCTTCTCCCCAGTTACCCTCTCTAGACTTGGTGCTTGGGGACACTCTTCAGAACCTGCCCTCCTTTCCTGCCATATAACAATGACAATGACTTCCTCATGTATCTCACTCCCTTTGCCTGAACTCTTGCCCAGAGTGGGTGGGTGACATTATAGGAGGGCACTCCCAGCCTGGTAGCCCACAGTAGCCTCCATTCCTCTTGCCATTGCCTCCCCGCCAGGTAGGTCGCTAGGCAGCAGCAGCAACAACAGCCATGGGCAATACCTGCTGGAAGCTCTCCCGGAGGTGGCTCTGATCCTCAGGGTGGCAGAATTCCAAAATATCCTTTCCCAGAAGGTCCTAAAGGGGACAGATAGTTTTAAAAACCCCAAAGACCACTCTCCATCTCTTACCCCCCACTGTAGAGACAAAGGTATTGCTTACATCCCTGCGAGCCCATCTCCTCTTGCCTGCCCACCATAAAGTTAAACATAGAACGGCCCTTCCTCCTGTCTGCATCCATTCTAAACCCCCCCTGGCTCAGTCCTCACTGGTTTCTAATTTTGCTTGGGCGCTAGATCAGCAACTTCACAACACGGCTTTCTTCCTGTTTGCCTGGAAGAGGCAAACTGCAATCAACATATTTTTAAAAAAACATCCAAAGTAAGCTCAAGAACAGACACTGCTGCCCACGAAAACTAAAACTGTGTAAGAATGGAAAGGAGTGGCTGAACGAGGCCACAATAGCTGGGCTTGCCTCAAGCCTGTTCCTTATTGACCTTCACTAGCCCAGGTGTGATTCGAAAGATCCAGTCTTCATCTCCAACTTGGGTGTTTTACAGTGAATGGGAGAATACAAAAAAAAAAAAAACCATCAAAGAGCAACTTGAACACGTTCCAGGGAAGTGTCTTAAACGGCAAAAGATATGAGCTCGAGGATGGGGACCTGCATCAGCATGAGATGCTTGAAGCGAGCTGACTCAGCGGTCAGGGGCAGCTCCTATGTCCCACCCAGGAGCACACAGACGCTCAGGAAGCTGTTGCTGCAGGATGCACCGATCTGTCCAGAAATGTAAGGGCCATCGGCGTTTCCCTTATTCTATCTGAGAGGTGAGGTCACAGTTCGCACGAGCCTAGCTTCAGAATTATAGACAGTCTCTATAATGTTTCTGGTTAGGACTGTTCCTAGTTCTAAAATCTACACACAGGGCTGATTCCAGCATGGATAAAAAGTTAAGCAAATAAAAAAATTACACAAGCAATTAAAATAACTCATGTTAACACATCTCAAAGCTTCCCAAAGTCTGTTTCTTAGAACAAAGAGCCCTTCTTTTTTAATGATCTTTTTTATTTAAAAAAACTATAGAAAAGGTAAAAGGATATATAATAAATACTTGCATGTTCATTATATTGATTTAATTGTCAATATGTTACTAATATTTTCTTTCCTTTTCTTCATAGATGTCCATACACAAATGCAGCTGGGAGTTTTGTGTGTGTGTGTGTGTTAGCTAGATCAACTGACAATAAGTTGTAGATCTTATAACATTTCACGAAGTCTTTTATCATTAATATAATAAATGTCAGCATACTACAAAGCCAAAACATGATCACACCTAGGAAATCAGTGCTCATTTGGTAACATCTCCATCCTCCCACACTTGTCCCTAAGTGTCTCCTCTGGTAGACATCCTTAGGTTTAGGACACAGCTTTTCACTACAAGTGATTGAGGTTCCTCAGCTTCACCTGGGTGGCTCCTGCGTTTCCCATGCCACTAATTTTTCAGGAAGGATCTGGAGCAAAGACTTGAAACTATGCCTCAAGTAGAAAGGTTTCTCCAAAGGATGAAGCAACCTCCCTGGGGCATTGTGACACAGACTCAACTCCCCCTCCTTTGTGAAAGCTCGGTGAGAGCCACAGAAAGGCTAGGACCGGAGACAAGCAGTCCACTTAACGTGGTGCTGTCTTACGATGAACAGTTTTCCTTGGGAAGGGTGTCAGTCTAGACAGACAGAGAATCTAGACCCCGACGTGACTTCTCCAAGAGGTCATGGCGCTGAACCTTGAACAAGGAAGATGCACACATTTTGAGAGAAGCTAAATCTTCCACCAGCTTTTGGGAGCTCAGGGCTAGCCACTGACCTGGGGTTGGTAGCCAATCACACTGATGCATCTTGGGTCCACAAATGTGATGACCCCATCGGAGTTATGCCGGGACAAGAACTCTGTGGGCACCGACATGCCGCTCATGTCCATGCACACAGGAGAGCTGGTCACCTGGAACAGAGGGTGGATAGCGGGCGCAGGTGAAGACCTTGAAGCTCATACACAAATCCTTCTGTGCCACTGGAAAGATGAGCGTGGGGGATTTAACCAATGCTTGGCCACTTTCTTTACATTTCTGAGCACTCGTTCCCTTATTAGTCAGTGGAAATAATGGATAATTAGAATAATTTATAATTGTGATGCCAAAAGAGATACTGCCCGCTATGCTGGGGGATGGCTGGGTGCTCAGTGCTGCCACTTTCTCCCTCTCTCTTCTTCCTCTCTGTAACTGGTGTAGAGACTCAAAAGGTACGTATTTCTGGACTGAATTCACCCAACCATTCTTGTTTTACACCCCAGTGAAGACCCAGTGTTTGTTTTAAGTGAATGAAGCGCTTATTCATTTGTTCGAAAATGGTCAGACTTAGGAGACCAAAGATGTGAAACACGAGCCTTCTGGATTGTCAACCATGCCTCCCTTCTTCAGTTTGGAAAATACCGTGAATGTCAAAGCAAGAATGAATGAGCCAGTTGACTGAGTGGCTGCTGTATAGCAGATACCAGGTAAATTTAAACGTTTAAGTTTTATTTATTTACTTAATGTGTATGAGTGTTTGGCCTGCATGTATACCTTTGTGCTTGGTGCCTGAGGAAGAGGGCATCAATTCCCCTTGGGATTGGAGTTGCAGACAGTTGTGAGTTGTCATGTGGGTGCTAGGAATCAAACCTAGGTCCTCTGGAAGATATTCCAACTCTCTTAACACTGAACCATCTCTCCAGCCTCAAGTGAATTCACTTTTAACAGGACAGGGCCCCTAACCCAGAGGCCCTTGTCAGGCAAACGAAGTTGAGGTGGGAACTGTGTGTTGTGAGGGAGCGGCATCGTCTAGTGTGAACTAAGGAGATTGGTACTGAGTTAGGGTCTCAAGGGTTGTGAAGGCAGGAAGTACACAGAAGGAATGCTGAAATCAGGACGGCAATTAACGCAAGGTAGAAGAAACAGCTCGAAAATACTCATGGAGGTGGGGAACCAAGTGGTGGCGTCATGGGAAGGGAACAGTGTGGTTTGGTAAGAGGATGTGGTGAGATAAGAAGGGAAGGAGAGGAGGATGGGATGATGAGTTTGGACTTTGTCCCACAAGACCCATGGGAGACTTTAAAGGTGGTTATCAAGGATGTGACTTCTGGAGGAACTCACTTCTGCAGTAACCTGTAGGTGGGAGAGAGGTCTGCTAACCCTCAGCACAGTAAGGCCTCTGTGGTGCATCCTTCATGGTACCCTTCTTTTATCTCCAGGCTCAGCCTTATCCTTACCCAGAGTGAGGCACATAACCCCACAAATACTGAGTACATGGTACTTCCAAATGAAGAGACACCCAGACTCAGTCTCTTGTTTCTCACAGTAACAAGCCCTCATTGGAGACGAAAACGACAGGCATTTGCCTACCTGGAGCCTCCCAATGGCCACAAGGCAATATTTACTGCCTTGCCCTACATCAGCGTCTTCTTCAGGGATGGTCATTCCTGAAATGAGACATGCCAGCATCATCAACAAGCCCAAAGTTACTGACTAAGTGGGGAAAGCACCCATGATTTCATTCACGTAATGGAGACTACAGATCCATTGCTGTCACTCAGAGCTGGGAAGCTAGCCAGCTGCTCAGCAGCCCCACACCACTTCCTGTGCCTCCCTGCCTGACAGTGCCTGATGATGTCATGGTCCATCACCCTCTGCATCTGTGGATGGCACAGAGGCAGTGACGGAAGGTAAGATGGAAGTCACTCATCTCTACGTATGCACAATCTCGCTGAGGGAGTTGAGTGAAACACCAATAGGAAGACTAAGTCGGTCTTGTTGACATTGCAAACAATTCACCTTTCCCTTGAAGTGCAGAAGTGGCGTGCACTTGTTGGCCATTTTCTTGTTCTTGTTGTTGGTTTTTATTTGCTTGTTTGTTTAAAGCAAGGTCTCACTATGCAGCCTTGGCTGTCCTGAAGCTTGCATAAACCAGGCTGGCCTCAAAGTTACAGAGATCTTTCTTGCCTCCGCTTCTTGAATGTTGAGATTAAAATCATACGCCACCACATCTGTTGGTGCAAACGTGTGATCCCAGCACTGAAGGGGCAAAAATGAGCAGATCTTTGGGGCTTGCCAACAAGCCAGCTTAGATTATTTGGTGAGTTCCAGGCCACTGAGAGACTCTTTCACAAACAAGCAAACATACAAACAGGGTGAATGATACCCAAGGAACAACACCTGAGGCTGCCCTTTGCCCTCCACATACATATACGTACATACATGCACACAAACATTTACCTGCATAGACATGAACATACATGTATACAGACATACACGGTACATCTTAGGAACCCTTCAGATTTGTCCACAGAGCTAGCTCTTCCCCAGTTCATTCTCAGGACTGCACAGCACTTAATTGTGTTGATTCGCCATGTTTACCCAACCATCTCTCGTGTGTGAATGGTGAGGTGTTCTCAAGTGTTGTGGAATTAGAAACAATGAACATTCTAGAATGTATTATTTATTTATCATTGGAGTTGTACCTGTAGGGTACCAGTTATCTAGAAATGGGAATGCTGAGTCAACTATAGATATTCTTTCTGTTTTGATAGATTTCCCTCCAGATGGGCTGTACCAGTTTGCATTCCAGCCACTGATGTCTGAAAGTCTGTTCCTCCATGTTCTTGGCCAACAGAATGTGCCGTCAGTTTTTGTCAGTTTGACAGGTGAGAATAGATGTCGTAATTTGCATTTCAGTCATCAGTGTTACGTTTGAACACCACTTTATGTTTGGAACAGCTTTTGCATTTGGAGTTTTAATGAATTTTCTGTTCAGGTTCTTCCCCACTGTTCTGTTGGGATTTTGGTGACCGGCTCTCCAATGTTGTTTATGAGACATGTTTGCTATATCCCAGGATGGTTTTGAGCATCGCATGTAGCCAAGGATGACTTTGAACTTCTTATCCTTCCGTCTCCACCTCCTGGGAGATAGGATTATAGCTTCACACTATCACGTGGGGTCTCACTTGAAAAGAGCTGTCTCTGCAGAGAAAGATGCTATAAGTATGTTCTCCCATGTGGTCCTCTGTCTTCCACCTTTGCTTATGATGACGTGTCCGAACCACCGTTAGAAAGCCCTTTCTCTACAGAGATTAAAATGGCGTCTCCTTGCTTTCCCCTGGTGCTTTCCTGGCCTCAACATTTACATTTAGCTGCTCAGACACTCAATTACTCTTGCGTAGGGTATAAGATAGATATCCATGTTTGTCTTCAATTATGCGACTCTTCAGTTGTCCCACTGATATTTGTTTAGAGTACAATGATCTGAAATACCACTTCCATCCTGTGACAAGTCCCGATGCATGATTGGGTCTAATTATGGACTTTCTTTTCTATTCCACCAGTCACTAATCCGGCCCAGCCCCAGTGCCATGCTACCTGAACTACAGGCACTGCCCTGTGTTCTAATGTCTTCCAGTACATCCTCTGTAGGGTTTTCTTGGCTACTCTTAAATGTGTTTTTCCACATGAAAGAAACTTAATATCAACTTACCTAACTTCATAAAATAGTTTGATGATAGAGTTAATAGGCTTGGTTAAATTTATAATTTACTTTCAGGAGAAATGATGTCTTCGAAATATTGATGCATCCTCCCAAAGCACAGGGCAAGGTGTTTATTTTTATCTGAGACAGGGTTTCTTGGTAGCTTTGGAGCCTGTCCTGGAACTAGCTCTTGGATTTCAGGTTGGCCTCGAACTCACAGAGATTCACCTGCGTCTGCCTCCCGAATACTGGAATTAAAGGTGTGCGCCACCACCACTTGGCAAGGATAGACATGATACTGGCAGGTCCTACAGTTTACCTTTATAGACCATACAAGATGAAATGATGGTTTGTGATTGGATCAGGTCAGCAGAAAAGTAACACATGCAAAGAGAAAAAAAAAAAAAGGATCAGCTGCCAGAGAATCTTTGTGGAGAAAAAAAAAGTCAAAAAAGAAACAAAAAGCTTCTCCTCTTCTTCTTCTGGAAAACACCAAATGGCGGATGACGCCGGTGCAGTGGGAGGGCCCGGAGGACCCGGGGGCCCAGGATTAGGAGGCCGTGGCGGCTTGAGGGGCCGAGGCCGTGGTCGAGGCCGTGGCCAAGGCCGAGGCCGCGGGGCTCGCGGAGGTAAAGCTGAAGACAAGGAGTGGATTCCCGTCACCAAGCTGGGCCACCTGGTTAAGGACATGAAAGTCAAGTCCCTAGAGGAGATCTACCTGTTCTCCCTGCCCATTAAGGAGTCTGAGATTATTGACTTTTTCCTTGGAGCTTCCCTAAAGGATGAGGTTCTGAAGATCATGCCCGTGCAGAAGCAGACTAGGGCAGGCCAGCGGACCAGGTTCAAGGCTTTCATCGCTATTGGGGACTATAATGGTCACATAGGTCTCGGTGTCAAGTGCTCCAAGGAGGTAGCCACTGCCATCCGAGGGGCCATCATCTTGGCCAAGCTTTCCATTGTCCCTGTGCGGAGAGGCTACTGGGGAAACAAGATCGGCAAGCCCCACACTGTTCCTTGCAAAGTGACAGGCTGCTGTGGTTCTGTGCTGGTGCGTCTCATCCCTGCCCCCAGAGGCACTGGCATAGTCTCTGCTCCTGTACCCAAGAAGCTACTGATGATGGCTGGCATTGATGACTGCTACACATCAGCCATTGATGCACTGCCACCCTGGGCAACTTTGCCAAGGCCACCTTTCATGCCATCTCTAAGACCTGACCGCCGACCTCTGGAAAGAGACTGTGTTCACCAAGTCTCCTTATCAGGAATTCACTGACCATCTTGTGAAAACCCACACCAGAGTCTCTGTTCAGAGGACCCAGGCTCCAGCTGTGGCCACCACATAAGGGTTTTTATACAAGGAAAATAAAAGTGAATTAAGTCTGTTAAAAAAAAATAGAAAGAAACAAAAAATCAACAGCACAGCATCCTCCACCTAGGCTGTTGAAACTCTTTATACTTGGAGAAGCCTGGGGACATCTTTGAGTTACAGCTCTGCATACCCCACAGAAGAAAGGCACAAGCATAGTTTTGTTTCTAAGCAGCCAAAACATTCAGGGGGCTGGAAAACCGCATAGAGGAGAGTCAAAGAAACCCAGGTTAGAAGGCAATGTTAGCAACACACATAGCGGTCCAAATACAATAGTATCGAGACCACCAAGAAGAAATCAGGAAAGGCACAAAGCATCCTGGGACGAGAGTGCATGCTAGAAACAAGCAGTTCAGAGGGAAAGACCCACAACGTTGTCTGCCCCCAAATGGAATTTCCCATTAAACATGATTGAAAAGGCCACATCTCTTCTGAGTTCACACCAGATATCAGACAGATACGGCTTACGGGATGACGGACATGTCTAGAGATGCTAGCAGGCAGGGAAGGGAACACTCTTATCCTCCTCTGCAGGTACTTCCGTGGTAGCTGTCAATCTAAATCATCATCTTTGTACTACTTCTGGGCTTGAGCTTCAGAAACGTCAGAATTCATGGACAGAGAATCCTCTGCAGTGTGGACACTTCGCGAGCCCTACACCAGATTCCAGACTGGAGATGAGAGTCACGCTCCCCGCTGGAGAATGAATGACTAATTAAACGGCATGTAAAAGAATGAACTCATATAAACTATGTTTTCTAAAAAGAGAACAACACTAGAAGATAGTGCGCTTGACCTTCAGCGAAAACTCCGGGGCAGAAAGGGGTACTGCTACTGTTTAATTTAAACCTTAAACAAATTTATAATGGGCTTATGAGCGAATTTTCCTCTATCTTGAATGGTTTCCCGTATCTTCCAAAGTTTTATTAATGAACACGTTCTACGTTTTCATAATTTTTCTAAAAAGACACAAAATAAGGTGGGTATGGTGGTGGCCAAGCCTGTAACCCCAACACTTGGGAGGCTGAGGCAGGAAGAATGTACATTTTGATTTTAAATAGGCTAACCCATGATGCTTTGGTCCTTAGGCTTCCCACTCCTGAGAAGTCTTCTTGTGATGCTCTGTGCTCTCTTGCCACACAGAATCGTGGGTGTGGCATAGTGATACCCCGACTTAGGGCCCCGCCCTTCGGTTAGCGGCAATATGCCTGGTGGCAGCAGAGGCTTAGCCTGAACATTAAGCGGAGACACCACATTCTGTAACCAGTGTGTGGCTATCAAACTAGGAGGCAGAGAAGCACCTTTACTGGCTAGGCTGGGCGGCTGCTATTGAGTGGTCTGCTGTTAGATTTGGACTTGAGAAGCAAAACTCCATTCCCAGAAAAAGGGGATCTGCTCCCTATGGCTTCTTTTTAATGCCACCAGGACCACCTCAGCTACGCCGCCCTCAGCACTGACACAGGAGGTAGGGTCATCCTGGGGCTGAACTAGCATTCCCTGTGCTGATCTCTGCCTAGATGCAGGGCTCAACGATGATTCAGAAGGACTTGAGACCATCCTTCCTTAGGACGGAAGGTGCGTGCTGGCCCGTGATGCTGCCCCAGGCTCTCTGGCTGTGACATCATCTAGGTACAAGTACCAGGTAGGGGCCTGACCCTCTGCTGCAGAGGAGGGAGAAGCTTGTGTTTAGTCTTTGGAGCTCACCAGCTGATGGAGAAAACAGATTCAGCTCCTTCTGATGCCATGTGCTTAACAGTGTCACAGGGAACGGAACAGGGCCTGGAGGAGGGCCACAGGGCCACCGCTGGTGCCAGAGTGGGTGGAGAGGATTCAGGAGGGAGTGCTTCCTGGCAGGAACTGCAAAGCGGTTTTTAATAGGAACAGACTCATTCCAGCTATTCTAACAGGTTTTAGCGATTCCCTAATCAGCCTCACAAGCTCATTTCACCCCATATTAAATTACCTCGCCCTCCCTGGATAGCCTCTTCCCTCCCGTCAGCCAGGAGACTGTAAACAATGCAAATGAGATGGAACTGGAAACTGCTGTTGGGAAGGGAAGGTCCGCAGGGGCACACGGGCCAAGGAGGCTTCTTCATTCTTCACCAAAAGATTACAGGAACCGAGGGCAGAGACGTGCAAAGTGGGGCTGTTTTGCAGTCTCTCTGGAAAGAGGCTGTCCCTGGCCTTCACCTCCTCCTACGAATTAAGACATATTTTGTGCGTTCCACAAAAACAAAAGGCAGAAGGGGAACAACTGTCTTTGATTCAGAGCACTTGCTCACGCACGGCCCGCCGCCAATGCCTTCCCTGAGGAACATTTGTAAATTTTAGGGAAAAAAATTTACTTTTGCAAAAACACATTTGGGAAGCAGTCTCAATAAAGATAAAGAGGTTTCATCACTGTAGGCTTCTCAGAGACTGCACCATTGGCCAGGAGAGAAATGCAGAATGTGAGGTTTCTCAGTGGATTGCATGGAATCCTTTTGTTGTGGTCTAGGGACTTTTTATCTTGGTAGGCATTTTGAAAAGAATGTTGGCCTGCAGGTGTTTTGTATTTCAGGAATCTTGCTTGGTAATCCTCAAAGCCGATTTTCCAGTTGGTAAAGGGAAGCCACGGTGGTTACTGGTGCTTTTGGACCTAGCTGTCCCTTCCAATTTACAATAAAAGGTGCCAAGGCCTGACGTGGGATCTGAAGTGTATCTCAGAGCCAGAAACTGGGGAAGGTTTGCAAGGGTGGAGTTGTTTGGGGGATGCATGGATCAGGCCAGGTGGGCTTGAGGAAGGACACAACATAGCCTTCATCCCTGTAAATGCCTGAAGATTGAATGGAAGGTTTGCATCAGAGAGTTAAAGCTCAGAGTAAGATCTGCTTGAGATAAGGCCAGAAGAGGGGCAAGTCCCACGGAAGAGTCAGAGACTCCTCGGAAACTGCATGGCTGAAGATTTCCAAGATTCTCACTGGGGCTATTTGTGACTTGTAACCTGCCACTCTGGCCACAGCCCTGGAAACAGGCAGGTGAAACTTGGTTCAGGTGTTGTGAAGACTGCCACGAAGCCAAACATCCCTCTTCTGTCCTTGTCAAGGACTCTCAGATCTTTCCAGAACCTTTGCAATGGATGACAGAGCAACTCTCAGCTGTCAGAATGGACCACCGCATAGCGACTCATCCATGGTGAGGCGCATGGAAATCAGAAGTGTGGGGAAAAGAGGACATTAAGGGAAGGAACCAGAGCAAATAGTTTCAGTTGCTTTATAAAAGAGATGGAAAAAACATCTAAAGCCAATCCTCATGGGATCTGGAGGAGGTGATGGCTGCAGAAAGACAAGACTGAGTTTCGATGAAAAGCACACTTGTCACATTACAAAAGCTAAAAATGGAAATGGTAGCCACGAATAGAAAATCAGGTCAAGAAATTCTAAAGAAATGAATATGAGGAGCAAAATTCTAAGTGGGGGCCAAAGTCGACCCAGGAAACAAGTGTGGGACTTGAGGCATGAACAGAGCGCCCAAGACACAGGGCAACTCTGGAACCTGCAGAGAGAGTTCCAGCCTGCAACACACGTTGAATTGGTCTAGTTATTAAAATGAACCTCACTGGGGTATCTGAACAAAAATTTGAGTTCAAGGACTTTGGGAACTAGTCTACGCATGTTCTAACTGGAGAGGGGGAGATTCTAAAAGGAAAACCAAGGCAGACTTAGCCATCTGTATGCCGGAAGGTAGAAGCTAACTGCCAAAGATGCCGGGAAATGTCCCCATGGACACCTGACCTCAAGAACTCTTTTTGCACAGGACAGTGGGAAAATTCTCAAGTGGGGAGGATTCAGGAGTGTGGTGCCTGCTCACTCTTCCAGATGCATGTTATTTGGAGCCTCATCTTGACATGGAGGAACAGGTCAAATAATGTCAGAGTTCTGGTATACGGAAACAGGATGGACCAATGAGATCTGCTTACTACCCGGCCAACTGAACATAACATGCAAGTGGTAGAAAGGGAGATGATGGAAGGTAGGTGAGGCTTTGATAGATGATAACAGATTTGAGAGAGGAATAGATGAGAGAGATGACAGCCAATAGATTTGATAGATAGGTTGGTGACAGATGAATGATAGGTGATAGGTGACTTTTTTTAAAAAAGGTTTATTTACTTATTATGTATACAGTATTCTGCCAGAATGCCAGAGGAGGGCACTAGATCTCATTATAGATGGTTGCAAGCCACCATGTGGTTGCTGAGAATTGAACTCAGAACCTTTGGAAGAACAGCCAGTGCTCCTAACCTCTGAGCCATCTCTCCAGCCCCAGAGGATAACAATTTTTAAAATGTACTTTACTCTTTGAGAATTTCACACATGTATACAATGTATTTTGATTTTATTCACCCCCAACTCCTCTTGAACTTCCCTCCCATATTACCTTTATGTCTTCTTTTATCTTTCTTTTTATATTAAATTTTTCCTTTTGAGATAGAACCTCACTGTATGACTCTGGCTGGCCTAGAACTTACTGGAATTAAAGGTGTGTGGCAACACGCACAAGAACGTGTAGCTACATAGATAGCAGTTTGGATAGATGATAGAAGATGGATTATTGACAGATTTGAGACAGATCTCATAGATGGCAGATGATAGATAACAGCACATAAATAGGTGCTGCAATATAACAATGACCAAATAGTTGACATTCAAATTCTAGTCAAGATCGCAACGTGATCTGTGTGCTATTTTTGGAGTAAGGGAAGCCAGCGAAGCCTAATGATGACGTAATGATGACGCAAGCAGACAGACTCTGCAGTCAGACCTCCTGAGGGCGGGCTGTAGCTTTCTCACCTGCCTCACGTGGACCTTGCCCACTGCCACCCCTGCCCCATGTAACCTGCTTTGTCCTAGCTCCCTCGCATATCCCTGCCCTCGTGTCTCTCAGGAGTGAGAGACACGGGCACTAGTCTTCACTCTGCCTGTTCTACGTAGTTCACAGAACACCCTTCACAACCTGACACACGGAAAGCAGGGAAGGCTCCAAACTCTCAGGATCAGCATTCCATCCCCAAGATCTGATGCTGCTCCCTGGCGCCCCACCCACAACCCCGGTCACAGCATCCCTGTCCTTACTCCTTTACTAGCCATGGGTGCTAGGCTAACTGCTTCACATTGCTGTCTTTAGGTGTCCAGAAAGGAGGAAATAATAGTACCTGCACCTTGCCATGGTTCTTATGAAAATTAAATACGTGAAGCAGGTCAAGCGCTTTTCATTGAGCCAACCCTTGGCAGTCTCTTCCCAGTGAAGGGAGCCACTATTGAAAAACCTGATCTGCAGTGGGAGCTCAGAACACATTTATGGAGGGAACAAGAAGAGTCACTTCCTCCTGCCTGAGAATGAAAAGCCAGAAGACTGTGACTGTCATTCTCCATCTCAGAAGCTAACATGGTGGCTTTGACATCTAAAGAGATCCTGAGTATGTCACATGATAAGGCAGGATGGCTGGGGGCTGGGGAGCATAGGGGTACAGCCACTGCCTGTGATTTAGTGGCCTCAAATCCAACACACAACTTTTGGAGACTCTCACATGGTAGAAAAACAAACAGAGCATTCAACAAGGAAACTGCCAGAAGCCCAGAGCTGTTGGGGATGAGCTCATGGCGGGGCCGAGTTGTCGGGTGAAGTATGAGCCTGACCCCAGAGGCTTCTGGCCAGAACTGCAAAATAACCTCAAGCCTGTGGCATGCTGTGGCCACAGCTTACTGAAAGTCAGCAATGAAGTGAGAAAAAGACACCCACCTCATCCGTGAGGAAAGTGCTTAGTGCCAACACAAGCTCTTTCCAGCTCTGGATTGCCCCAGGGGTAAGTCATCAACTCTGGTGTCAAACTCCCTAACCTGGGCCAGACCTCGGCTCTCTTGGGCAGCCATTCTGCTAGGTAACCAGGCATTCTACATGGACTAGGTGGTGAGCCATGCCTCCACTTTAGAAATGACCCTGCTTGACAGTGAGCCCTCTATGAAAAGCAAGGCGCTGGGTGGTGACAATGGGAGAAAATAAGTCACACTTCTGGAAATTTAGTGTCCTTTAGACTCTGAGCACACCCCCAATGTATAAAACGTACCCTGCTTTGAGTGGTTTGTGACAAACTAAACAACCGCACGATGGGAACGATGGGAAAAAGGAACTCAGTGCCTGATAGTCCAACTCTAAATACTGGACCAGTACAGTGTAAAACGTTGTTAGGCTAATCAGGAAGGCTACTTTATAACAGAAAGGGCTTCTGGAATATACCAGAATCTACTTTGAGGTTTGTATAGCATGGGCAGAAGGAAGAAGAAAGATTCACGATTATACAGTTAACTGACCCAGGCCCAAGTGCACGTGTTATGAGTGGCTGTCAAGAACTCTGTCCACACAGCTCTGGTTTGCACTGCAAAGTCCATCCTGGCTGCTAACCTTTTCTGGAGGTTGGGTTCTGATATTTATAGTGACTTTAGCTAGCCATCATAAATCTTTTCCGTAACTTAGTCATTGTTAATGATTTGGGAGTTTGAGCAAGCAGGGCCAGCATTGTAGCTAATAGTCCTTACCAGGAGCTGTTTGCTAATCTAGTACCCCAGTTCCATGACCTTAGGAAAAGGTAAAAAAGTCATGACTTAATTTAGCCACTCATCTAGACCTCACACTGTCTTTAAGTGTCTTAAAAGAGCTCCATAAACACTGAATTCTATAAACTTAGAAATTCCTTCAATTCCTCTAGAGTCATGATTTTTCTCTCTTTTTTTAAAAAAAACAAGAGCCCTTCTTTTTTTCACTATCCCCTCTCCCATCCACCCACCCATCCATCCACCCACTCGACCTGTCTTCATGAATATAATGTTTGCTATCTGAATGATGTATGGGGATGAGAACAGGAACACAACATATGCCCTTGGGTCTTGCAGGATGCCAACAGTAAGGTAGAATTGGTGTTTTATGTGTGAAGAATGCAGCCATTAATCAAGAATCAGTATCGACAGCCATGGAACAAGGCAGCAGGGGCAGCTAGGTCCCCTGTAGGCATGCGTGAGTCATGATACAGGAAGATGGCCTTCTTCTCCGGAACCCCTGTCTTCATAGATGCACCCAGGAGAAGAGCAGACCAAGAAGGCAGATAATGACATGCTTTAACTTCACTGTAAACCACACGATCTAATCATCTTGGATACCTCCTCTGAAATTTCAGATTGATGTCTCAAAACATCATTTTCTCTGGTTATTAAAGTCAGGTTAAACTTTGGGGAAATGCAGACATGAACAGAGAAGAAAAAGCTCCGATAATCCAAACACAGAAATAAGTGATTAATATTCCAGTTTTAACATACACCAATCTTTTATTCATTTATAATTTAAGAATCAAGATGTATATGTCTTATAACCATTTCAAACCAATTATTCATAGTTTATTTCATTCTTGAATATCTCATGTTCTCACTGGTGTCTGTCCACCGTGCTGGTGTGTATAGATTCCACAGAATTTTAGCCAATTCTCTGCCAGTGACATTCAGATTCACTGGGTGCTTTCACGATTGCTAAATTGTGCTAAAGCACACAGTCTACAGACATTTCTAGTCAATTTTTAGAGTAAATTCCCATGAATCTGAGTGCCGGATCATAAATTGCACACTGTCAAATGTTTGACACATAGCACCCCGTTCTTCTGCTCAAGCACTGCACTAATTTGCATTCCTACCGGCGCCGTAGAAAGCATCTTTTCTTTCCCAACACTGGGCATCATTTGCTATTTCCCTCTTTGGTCCATTAGGAGGTTAAGAGAAAACGGTACCCAATTGTTTTAAAGTGCAGCTCTGGTTAATCATAAAAACTGTTTTTTTCCATAGCTTAATGTGTCTATCTTGCATTTTTAATGCCCGTTCATGCCCTTGGCTCGCTTCTCGCTTCTGTAACTTTCCTCTTTTGCTCCTAGCTGTGCCTCCTGGAACTACCCTGAGACTAATTCCTCCTTCAATATGACACCCCCTCAAATACTTGAAGACAGCAATCATGTCTCATTTTCTCTAAGTGGAACACCCTGGCTCCTTCAGCCATTCCTTAAGTGGCAGTTTCAAGGACCAGTATTTAAGATGAAGAACAAGCCCTCCTGCCCCCGCACAAGCAAACAGCAACAGTTCTGAGACCCTTGCAGCTCCAGGGGAGCTCATCCTCTGAATGCCACCATCGCCTGCCTCTTGGGCCACAGCCTCTTTTCTCACAGAGGCTGAGAGAGTTTTACCATGCTAATGGCATTCGTCATGTGAAACCATGGGTGTGGAGCCCCCCAAAAGGGGCAGAAAAGCAGAGTATTGAGCACAGAACCAGAAGAGGAATTTGCCTAGTATAGTAAGCATGATGAACTAACTTAAAGCAGAGAAAGATTCAGTAGGAATCGAGGCATTCATTGGCATGGATCCCAAGAAGGTTTTGAACTACTGATGAAGACTGGGTATGGGCATTCTTCAGGGCAACTCTTCTAACCTCAGTTGGCTTAGGGGCTCATCTACCCCCAAGGATGACTGTCTTATAAAACACTTTCCTATCACTTCTGGACACACGGTCTCCCCATTTATCTGAGGACTCCTAGAAGAATGGGCCTGGGGTGTAGCCCTGAGAGACTGGCAAAACAATGGCCACACACACCATACTTACTGGATAATGGAGACACTGCTGCCTGGCTCCCTCTCAGCACCACAATTGTTTGCTCTTATTTCCACCTCCTGGAACAATCTCCTACTACAAACCTACTTTCTCAAGCACTATCTGAGGCTCCTAGGAACAGCAGCAGACGGGATCAGCCATGCCGTTTACGAAAGGCCTCGTACTATTACTGCACTGCTTCTTGCTAATTCTTCCGCTGCTGGGAACTCTGTATTCCAGGGGTCTAGCTGGTTCTGTAGCACTATCAGAACTGAGGGAGCGGGTCTCCTAAACTGAGGGTTGGAGGCCTTCTCAATCCCTGTTCTTGGGTCTGATTCAGGCCTTTGGCAAACAGCATACTGACAGTTTAATAAGTTGCACTTCCTATGTTTTAAAGATATCTTTTAGGGCACAGGAAAGATGGTACAGCAATGAAGAGCTTTGGCTGTCCATCTAGAGGACCTGCATTGGACTCCCAACATAGTGGCTCACACCATCTGTAACTCCAGTCCCTGGGGATCTACCTCTTGCAGGCACAGCCTGTACATGGTGCACAGACACACACACAAAACTGCCATACACATTAGGAGAAAATGTTACCAAAATTTTATGAGTTAGAAACTTGAAACCCCAAATTCTTATGTTGATGGTATTTGGAGATGGGGCCTCTTGGAGGGGATGAGAGTTGATTCAGATCCTATAGTGACCTCATGATGATGTTAGTGGCTCCTTAAGAAGGAGAGGCTGTGTGTGTTGGCACACTCTAATCCCAGTACTTGTGAGGCAGAAGCAGGTGGATCTCTGTGAGTTCAAGATCAGCCTGGTTTACATCATGAGTTCCAAGCCAGCCAGGATACATAGTAAGAAGACCATATCTCAAAAAATAAAAGGAGAGAGACCTAAGCTCATAGGTTCCAGGTGTCAGTTTTCTCCCCAGATGACACCCTCTGTCATAATCTGACACACAACCAGAAGACCCTTGCCCAATGCAACCCCTTAGTCCTGAAGTCTCCACCCTTATAACTGTAAGAAATTTCTTTTCATTGCAAATTATCCAGTCTGTAATATTTTGTGATAGCAATCCAATAAAGCCCAAGAAAATGCTTTAAGGAAAAAAATCTTTTTAACTGACAGGTTGTGCATACATACATACATACATGTATACACACACGTGTGTGTGAATACATGTGTATACATACATAAAAAGTCAGTGTGGGGTGTTTAGATTGTACAGTTTTGAATTGCAGGTGCGCAGACTTTGCCAATACCATATTACTCTTGCGATCGTTCTAATGTCTGGCATGGGGAACACTCAGAAAACAGTTATTATTCTTACAATTAGGCGTGCATTTCAGAATTCTGGAAAGGTGCTGATGATATTCACAGACATAAAAAAAAAAAAACCTCATCCTTTGAAAAACCTTAAACAGTACGGAGAAATTATCTTACTTCCAGACAACCCATGGTACGGCTGAAAATCAACATGCCAGATCAGAGGTACAATCTGCTGGGCAACAGGCAGCAAAGCGTCACTCTCCCTGTGACAGTCAGTGTCAGTCAGTGAAGGAAGGGCCCCTGTAGATGCCTGCACTGGCCAGAAAGGCGCCTTGTACAAACCCCTCCAAGACAAAAATCCAGTTCAGAGTGAGCACAATCCAGCTCCCTGCCCAGTAGAGCCAGTGCTATAACATCTAGTTAAAACCCCTTTATCCTACAGTTCTTTGTTTTCATTTGCTTGCCAATGGCCAACGTGCTGTTTGCATTTATTCCAAGCACTAGGCTGGTTATTGATCTATGTTCTTAAACTGTATTATGGCCACAGTCTTTATGTACTTTTCTTTGTGGGATTTCTATGCCACACAGCAATACTCTGGTGATTTAGTAATCCCTGTACAGATACATGAAATTTTGTTCATCTATCTACCACTTCATGTATATTCGAGTTGTTTTTAACACTTTGTCCATTATGAATAAATATTTGTGTTCAAATTCCTTTGTAGATCTAGGTCTTAGGGTTGATATTTAGGAGTCAAATTGTGAAGTCATATAGTAACTGCATGCTTAACATTTTGAGACTGTTTTTTCCAAGTGGCTATGCTATTTTACTTTCCCACCAGCAAGATATGATGGTTTCGTTTCTCCTTTTCCTGGCCAATGGTTATTATGATCTGTCATCTCCCTGTGACTTTGACGTGCGCATCTGTGGGAACATGCTGAAACTCTCACTTCAAATCTCCACACTATCTTTGCAGAGGTTGATGATGCAAAGGCTCCACCAATTCCACTTTTTGGAAACCTATTTCAGATAGTGGGGCTTTCTCTAGTAAAAACGACATTCTAACCACAAAGAAAATGGTGATACTCTCTTGTTTTTTCTCCAAGAATATTCTTTGGGTTTTGTTTGTTTGTTTGCTTGTTTCTTAAGACACGGTTTCTTTATGTAGTATTCCTGGATGTCCTGGAACTCCCTTTGTAGACCAGGCTGACCTTGAACTCACTGAGATCTGCCTGCTTCTGCCTCCCGAGTGCTGGGATTAAAGGTGTGTACCCCATCACCACCTGGCCTCCAAGAATACTCTGAAGCCAGTACAACAGTTGAAGGTGAAGGCATTTGCCTTCTCAGAAATCTGTCAGGAGTTCTGCTCACCTGCTGGCGGCCACGCCTTGATGTAACCTGTGCAGTGGACCACGGCATACTGGGCTTCTCCTTCTTTCACAGGGCCAAGGCCATTCCTGAGAAAGGACACACATGAGGCTGTCTTCACAATATGGTGATGGGGGAGAGTCTTCTGTTTTGTGTTAATTTCATTGGTTAAATAAAGAGACTGCCTTGGCCCTTTAATAGGACATAAAATTAGGCAGGCGGAGTAAACAGAACAGAATGCTGGGAGAAAGAAGCTGAGTCAAGGAGTCGCCATGATTCTCCTACCGGACACAGATGCAGGTTAAGATCTTCCCTGGTAAGACACCTCGTGGTGTTACAGGGATATTAGAAATGGGTTAGATTGATATGTAAGAGCTAGCCAATAAGAGGCTGGAACTAATGGGCCAGGCAGTGTTTAAAAGAATACAGTTTCCATGTAATTATTTCGGGTAAAGCTAGCTGGGTGGCAGGAAGTGGCCCGCCGCCCCTATTACAACAATATGGGAACAAGGCAAGATGCTGGCGACCCCTTGGGTATCTAAGCAACCTTCTCCCTTGTTTCCTTTATGGTTTTAAATCTCGATTTCCCACCATCCTGACCTGAAAGTCACACATAAATTCTACCCAACTCCCGGTTCTCATCCCAGCCACTGCCACTCTGACACGTGCCCTCCTGGGCCTCCACTTTCCACCCCTCTTCAAGCTAAATTATTCCCCAGTGTGGGGCCATCATAGCATCTACTAGCTTAGTCCCCGAGTGCATCACAGAAAGGAATGCCCACCTGAATCTTTTCCGCATGGTGGTTATTCTGTTCAAAGGCAGGTGGTCTAGGGGAGCATTTCCACACCTAAGAGTCAACACATTATTATTAGGACCAATGAGGCTGCAGTAAATACACGAAACTCATGGTGCTTCTAACATAGACAAGGGGAACGCACCTCACCCTGAAGCATTAGGCAAGTGTTAAGTGCTTTTAAAAAAAAAATCACTATTAGTGTAAGCTCATTGTGTGTGTTCAAGTGTGTGCAGGTGCAACGTGTGTGTATGTCTGTACAAGTGCAAGTTCTGCATGTACATGTGGAAGCCAGAGGATACCTCAGATGCTATTCCATCTGTTTCTTTGGAGATAATGTTGCTCACTGGTCTGCAGCTTGCCACGTGAGGCTGGTGGTGGCTGTGCCTCACGGATCCTCCAGGTCTTGCATTTCTGATGCTAGGATTACTAAAGTGTGCCACCACACCCGGTTCTGTTCACGTGGACTCTGGAGGTCAAACCCAGGTCTCATAAGGCAAGGACTTGACTAAGCCATATTAGCAGCACATACGATGAGTTCTTTTAATTTGCCAGCAATCTTTCTGACATTCCCTTCCTTATCAATAAGGATGTTGAGGTACAGGGGAGGGGGAAATTAAACATGGGGGTGTGCACGGTCATTGAACTTCCTCTTGCATCTCTGACTATCTTGAGCAAAAGGAATATTAGTCAAGCAGCCAGTGAAAGAACCCTTACGTGAGCACAGGCTCCTCTGAACTCTTCATAGACACCTTGTAAAAACTACTCTTGAAGGTGTAGCCTGAACCAGAGCTATCTGAAATAGTTTCTTCCTGGAATTTTAAACTCTTAGACGCCTGGGTGAACTCAAGTTAATCCTACAACTATTTCTACCTAAGCCAGGAGGGGAGCAGAAGACTAGAACTGTAACGGGGGCAAACACTAGCCCGCGTTTGCATGCAGAGATTGCTGTGACTGATGCAAATGCCCCTTTTAAGCTGCCTCTTCAGCTCACTTTGTGTCCCCCCCATCTGGGGAACACTCTGCTGTCTCTCCTGCTATGACAATCAAGCCCAGTGAGAAGATTTTCTGGAGCAATCTTTTCTTAATTAACTTTGCTTTGTTGTTGTCTTAATTACTTTTTTATTATTAGAGCTTGAGCTGGTAACACACAAAACAGAAGTAGCAGAGAGAGCACAGGAATGGTGAAGGCAGAGGCAGGAGTGCAGTAGGGCCAGCCCTAGCTAAGCAGGCTGAACTGCGTGGGGCAGGATGCACAGCTGCTTGACAGCAGACGGCAAGAAGCCCGCGGAGTCAAAGAGAAACCGTCAAGAGTCTCAGCATCGCCTGCCTGGGAGCTGTAACACTGGCTGTTATCACAGCTGAAGAATATGATACCTCAACAGCCTGGAGACTGTCATGCCAGCTGTAGTCAGGAGCTGAGGACTCTCAATATCTTTGACCAGCACACGAGCCTTCACCCTTGCAGGACTAAGGATCCTTTCACCCAAGACCTGTACAGAACCCATCACACTCACAGATGCCTCCCGCTGCTGCTCCTGCCTGCCACCACTGGCTGCTGGCAAACACCAAGTGATACAAAGGTTACCTAGGACCAGCACCTTGTAAAATTCCTCCCCTCCTTTCACTTTCTGTTGCCCCTCACGCTGAAGGGTAACCCTGCTATCAAGCAGGTGGTTCTCAACCGCTGTGTCCCACAGCTAATGTCCTTCCAAAGGGCAGGCGTGGGCTCGCCTGCTTTTCACTGGTTGCCCTACAAGGGAAATTTGGACAGTGTTTCACATGCACGAGAAACATATCACAGTCCATCTTTGCGCTAGAGAGTTGTGGGAACGCTGAAGGAGAAGGCCAGTCATCCTTGGCCCCACAGATCATTTCAGTGGAACCTGTGGCTTTGTAGAAAGGAGGAGGGTGATGATGGCCGCCGTGTCTGTGCAGGCCCAAGCAGAGACACCAACTCGAAACAGATGCTGACAGCTGCGGAACAGAAGCATCTTCCCAGGCTTGAGCATCACACTGTGGACGCCCCTCCCTGACCAGGGCAGGCTCTAGGAACAACCACACAGCTGGAAGCCTGCTGATTGAGGCAAGGGGAGGGTGGAGACAAGGAATCCATAGGCAAAGAATCAGGTCCGCCTGTGAGTCCCTCTATGGGACCCAGGGGATGAAGCACTCTCCACAATGGCAGGACCTCCCTGATCACTTCTCAGTGACTCTCTCAGCATCCCCAGGTATCAAGGTCTGGCCACCTCTTGGCAGGCCCAAAGTGCATTTCCATTTCCCAACTACACGACAAGCGCCAAGCTGGATGTCTTCATTTGCAACATGCAAAAAAAAAAAAAAAAGAAAGAAAGAAAACGAAAGAGTCCAATTATGTTCTGAGACCTTGGAGGGCTGCCAGCACCAGAGCAATTTCCATAGTAGGATCAATCTGTGACATTGCCACCCAGAGATGCCAACAGGGCCCTCTGCACCTTCTGCTAGCCTGGGCCCAGTATCTCAAGGAAACTGTGCTGCTTTGTTGGTGACATCATGCTCCAGGCAGAACAAACTGCTGCACATCTTTCAAGCCAGTCCAGGTAGCACAGGTTCCTACTCTGGTGAGCAGCTCTGAGTACGTTCTCTGGAGGCATGCCTGGGCTCGGAAAGACGGGCTAATCTGGGTAGTGACAGTGGCACTGTAACGGCTAATCGAAATGCCGTGCTATGCCTGCGAGCAGTTCATCCACAGGATTAATTAAGAATTCATATCAGCTGGCCTCACTAACTGTCCCCAAGCTAGGATAAGAGGACCCCGCTGTGACATTAGCTGAGAATATTTTGTTTCTGGCTGGATGCTGTGCACAATGTCCAGCTCACTGGCGACATCAAGCAGGCAGCCAGCGAGACTCCATCCTAAGGCAGAGAGACGATTTGCACATTGTCACTCTAGCGCCTTCCTGGCACCTTGTCAGGGCTTTCTGGAAGAGGCCCAGCACTCAGCCTGGAGAGCAGCAGGTGCAGAGAAACCACATCTCTCACCGGACCCCTAAAGTGATGTTTTGTAAAAGGGAGTTCTGTAGGCCCACCTAGGCGTAAGGAGCAGGAGACTTTGGTGATACATAGGTTTGTACATTTCGCTCTCTCTCTCTCTGTGTGTGTGTGTGTGTCTCTGGTGTGTGCGCATATATACAGTACATGTGTTCACATGTATGTAAATGTCTGTATGGAGGCCAGAGGACAACCTTAGCTGGTCTTCCTTAAATGCCATGCACTTGTTTTTCTGAGACACGGTCTCTCACCTAGGATTTGCCCAGTAGGTAGCAAGACCCAGGAGTCTGCCTGTCGCCACCTGTCCCATCACTGGGATTACAAGTGCACACACCACCATGCTTGACATGCCTGACTTTTTTTTTTTTAATAACAGAGCTATCTTTCCAGGCATCAGCAATAGATTGACGTTGAATCAGGAAAGATAAATATTCATCTTAAAGCATTTTCTCCTTGAAATGTTAGAGTGCCCACAAGATGTACAAGTGTTAAGTCACTTCTGGCAGCAGACAACCGAGTAAAAGTGACATTAGCCAGTGGCTCTGCTCTGCTTGGTCTGGGGTGGGCAGCTCAGTGGGATCACACAGCGTAAAGGGGAGGAGAGAAGGCTGAGGGTGCCGGCAATGCTGTGCTGAACCAAGATGGACGCAGAATTCCACACTGGTCAGGAGAGGTATCTGAAGGCAGTCCCCGGGGGAAATGCATCTCAGGATGGGCTGGGCGAAAGAGACAGAGTCTGCATTGTTTGCCTGCCTTTAGCTCCAGTTTCCGCTTCTCACTCTGAGGAGTAGCCTTGGAGCCTCAGACCTTGCATTTGGGACTCAGTGGCATTTCGGATACTTCCTTCGCTCTCTCTGCTTCGCTCTTGCCTGCCTGGATGCTCAACTGAGCTTTCCAGCATTGGGGGAGCAGGGCTCCATGCGCTGTCCTCTGATGTCCTTGCTCCATTGCCTTCAGGTGACTTTTTTTCTCAGCTCAGCTGCCACCTCAGCATCGATCCCTGAGCCCTTCCTTCTTCAGTTGTTCCTCTGGGTTCTAGAGTTATACACCCGATTGGCCCCTTATCTTTTCCATCAGTTCTTCCTTTGGGGTCTAGACTTATACACCTGATTGGCCCCTTATCTTTTCCATCAGTTCTTCCTCTGGGGTCTAGACTTATACACCCGATTGGCCCCTTATCTTTTCCATCAGTTCTTCCTCTGGGGTCTAGACTTATACATCCGATTGGCCCCTTATCTTTTCCATCAGTTCTTCCTCTGGGGTCTAGACTTATACACCCGATTGGCCCCTTATCTTTTCCATCAGTTCTTCCTCTGGGGTCTAGACTTATACACCCGATTGGCCCCTTATCTTTTCCATCAGTTGTCTTGTTGGCACCTCAGTCTGAAAAGGATGACTACTTCCCTTCACGCTAAAGGAGTTTCCAGCCTTTTTCCTATCATAGTAATGGCACCCCATTACTCCAACAGGTCAAGACATAGCATAGCTTCATATCTGACCTCTCTCATTATTTTATACCTTATACGTGGCTGGCTGATCTCATCCCCTATTATCACCTTAATGATACAAAAAGCTTCCTTGACTTTTTTTTTTTGTCCACAAAGAACCTAAACAATCTAACAATCCCCCCCCCCCCCCCCGTGCCTCTTATTCCCTTTCAGATTTTGCTGGTGGTGAGGAATCCTGGGCCCAGTCTTCCATGAATTCAAGCAATAACTATATACAATAACATTCTATTGAAAGTCAAGGAAGTGAAAAAAAGTTTTAACTCATCTGGGCAAAGGTGGCTCAAGCTTGTAATCCCAGCCCTCAGGAGTCTGAGACAGGAGGATCAAGGGTGGATGCTAGTCTTCGAGAGTTAGAGGCCAGCCTGGTCTGTAGAGCAAATTCTAGCCTTGACTAGGAATCCATAAAAGAACAAAAACGAAAATTAAAAGAACAAGGAAGAGAGAGAAGAAAAACACAGCACACACAGGTGCGCAAAGAGCATGGGTGGAAAAGAGTGAACACTACGAGGAGGGATAGGAGGCAGCCTTGCCTGAGGCTGAGGGCACGGGCTCGAGCCAATGCCCCCACCCCTGGCTTTGGTCTCTGCCAACCCACAAACCTCATCCTGCAGATGAAGGAGCGGCGCGAGCCCATGCACATGCGCATTGACGACTGCTGTCCCTCCTTCTTCACCGTCCCCGTCTTCAGGTCCAAGATGCGGCCTGCGGGAGAGGGAAGCAGAGCAGGGCGTCAGCCTCTTGTGGAGATTACGGTTGGGGAGCGGTGGCCAATTCGCCCAAGCTCTGCCACATGGGGACAGGCTGGACAAGGCCGAACAGACTATTTTCTTGGCTTCCCCAGTGTGCACGGAGAGCTGGAATCCACACGGTTCACAAGGCCTTGTTTTCCCCGGTGCCGTCTCTACTTGTCAGCTGTATTGTTGGGTTCCTGAGCCTCAAGCCACCGCAGTCTGGCCACCTTCTCCCCAGCCCCATGAAAACGGCCTTTGCCAAGGTCACTGAAAACTTCCCCACTGCTGAATCCAAAACACATCTTTCCTTTATTTGATCTGGCTGCTTTGCTGAACTCTGCAAACTATACATGGCTCTCTTAAAAAAAAGAAAACAAAACAAAACCCCACCAAGCTGGGCATGGGGGGGGACTCATCTTTAATGCCAGAACTCAGAAGGCAGAGGCATGGACGGATCTTGAATGTTCAAGGGCAGCCTGGTTTATATAGTGAGTGCTCAGGTAAGTTAGGGGTGTGTGTGGAAGATTGTCTTAACAACCAAACAGCCTTCCCAACCTGGACTTTTCACTCCTTTCTGGCATCTCTGCTCTTTCCCCATGAGTCCCTTTTCTCTTTAGGGGCTCCAGCTCGTCTATCTTTTCTTGTCCTGTACATACATCCCTTGGGCAGTTTATTCATGCCAAGTTCTTAGAGGTCACCTCTGGATGCTGGTGACCTAGTGTCTTCTCCCACGGCAGTCCTGTCAAGTCCTCTGCTGGTGGAGCTATGGCTTTAGAGGAAGACGTATTGTTGGAATCTCCACGTACGTCTCATACACTGACGAGATCTGTTCTAGCCCTTGAGCCCTTCCCACTCAGCCAGTCCCAAAGTCTCCATTCCCTGCTGTCTACAAAAACAACATTACAGCTCTTTTATCATGGAGGAGAGCAAACAGAAACCTTCAGTGATCCAGAAGGTCCTACCTTCTCTCTTCAGCTGCAGGTGGATTGTTCTATCATGGTCTGTAAGTTGGTCTCCTCGCAGTGGGGCACCCCTACAGCCTGCCATTACCCTACAGCTCCATAGATACCATCTAGTCCAGGCCACAGGGAAATCTCCATGCCAATTCTAAAATATAGGCCTTGGCCTGTTTTCTCTTTGTCCCTCACTTCAACATGACCCTGATAATATTCTTGCCCTGGAACATCAAGACTTTCCCATTTGTGGGGGAGCCTCCTCTTCCCCGTCCCTTACCCTCTCTTGGTGCTGGGCCTTGGACCTTCTTGTTCCCATTTCCCTTGAGAGATCTTTAGTGACATTTTCCTAATCCCTCCTGCATACTGGTGACCTCATGACGCCCATCTCCAGAGGTCAAAGACACTCTCTAGGGGCTCTGAATCTCTCTTAAAATGGGATTAGCTTTGGTCTTCCCCTTTTGGCCTGAAGGTACAGTTCTGGAAGGATTCCTTGAGGTAAATAAGTGTTACAAGTCTGCATGAGTAGCCTCAAAGGTCCATGTCTTAAACACTTGTTCCCCCGAATGGTATCACTGAATACGAAAACAGCAAACCTTCTAAAGGTGGGGCCTAGAGGATGGTCCTTAGGTCACTGAAGACTGTGGGACCAGGATCTCTTCTTCCTTGTGTGACCTAGCTGATGAGTTAGGCAGGTTTGCCCTGCAGTACATCCCCCGCTTCTGTCATCCGCACCCCATTAGAGCTCCAAACTACCATTCTCTGGAATCTTCAACACCATGAGTCAAAGCAAACATTTTATCTTCACTAATTATGCCAGGTATTTTATCATAGTAGTGGGAAGCTGAGTAACAGTTTTGGGCAAAATCTCCACCCTCAGTACCTGGCCTCCACTACCATCTTATCGCTGTGGCCTGCATTCAGTAAGCACTCTTGCTGAGTGGTTCTAGCAAGAATTCCCTATACCTTAATGTTTATTCTTAGTAATTCCCCACCCAATGAGTCCTCGCTCTTTCTCTGGTTCTACATTTCTGTTTTTCTCTGTTGGATTCAGAATTCAGTACTCCCTCTTCCTTCCCTGCAGAACGCCACTGCTGTTCTTACATCACAAACAGAGTCCGTCTCAGCATATTCGACAAGCACCAGGCGGCCAGACCCCCTTTAGATGCTTCAATGTGTCCAGCGGTCTATTTGGCATCACAGATGCAAACAAATGCATCCTCCTTCCAAAGCTGCCCTTTCCCCATGGCCTTCGTCCCTATGACTCAGTTGCTCAAATCCTCCATGGACGAGCATGACAGACTGGAGAGATGGCTCAGGGGGAAGAGAATACTTGCTGTGTAAGTGTGAGAACCCCAATCCAGACCTTAGTGCCCATGTAAACTAGCTGGGCCTGACTATATGTTTGTAATCCCAAGGGTATTAGGAGATGGAGACAGACTGTTGGGCCTTGACGGCTATCAGCCTAAACCAAGGTTCAATGAGAAAGAAACCAAGCGGAGTGATGGACAGTCAACATGGTAGCCTTAAACTGCCATACCTTTTCTTGGCAATGTCTCATGCTCCCCACCAATGGTCTCCAAAATCCACACCCTATACCCCAGTATGGAAGTATATAGCCTGGTCTCTGCTCATCTCATGACCCTCCATGGCTCTGCTGGGACCTGGTTACCTGGTGAGTTCACGGCTTCCCAGTGGGCTCATGGCCCTGAGCAGCCCCTCTCCTAGACGAACTCCAAGAATTACATCACGACACCAACTTGTTACCTCGGGGATCACACTCACTCAGCACTAACAATTCCCTGACCTAAGTACAGGAAAGGCCATTACTACTGGGGTGTGAGAGAGGATGGACCCTAAGGGAAAGCAATGGAGTAGGACAGAAAAAAAAAGACTTTCAGAGATAAACGCTAGTGAAGGACACACTCAAAGAAAGCAGCCTGAGAGGCTCCTCCTTTGGGGTCACTTAAGTGAGTCTCTCTCCTTAGAAAGAGAAGGGAGAAATATCCTTCCCCAGTTTGGGCCTGCCGAGCTAACGGAGGAAGGAGACGAAGGAGGAGGAGAATGCACAGCACGGGCAGTCACCTCTCTGGACTGCACTCCTGCGGCAAGCTGAGCTTTCCTGAGCTGGCTCTCTGGTACTTATTAGTACCCTTTGGCAAATATGGCTCTGAACTGGGCCTGATCAGCTTGCCCTCCTCACCCCTGTAATAATCTGGGACTTGGCCCCTTCTCTGCAGACATGGAGCACAGCTCTGTAGGTGCATGCTCTCCACCGACACCAGAATCGCCATCTTATCCGCTGCTGAGGGACAGCGCCAAGCAAGGTGCCCACACAGACTTCAGCTCCCTCTGGAGGGGACCTGGGGCTCTGCTGACTGCACTGTCTGCTACTCCGGTTTTGACACCTGTCTGTCTTGTTCACAGACAGCATCTTTTACAGCTCTCTCAGTGTAAACCATCACTCGCTTTATCATCAACCAAATGGCAAAAGGGTTCAGCCGGGAGGCAGCATGCAGGCGGGTCTGTCGAATTCCAAAGTGCTCTGAAAATAAATCCCAGCTGCAAAGCCCGCTCGTGCTGCAACATGAGGAAAGGAGCAAACACATCTCCACGAGCTGCCGTGGGGACCCTGAGAGACGGCCGCCCCACCGTTTGTTTCTCCACGTGCATCTTGGGTTTCCTCGGGCCCAAAGAGCCCCCACTCCAGGCTCCTCAGGAATGCGAGCACGCTCGACTGTCTCGTAGGTGTGTTCCTGAGAGGGTGTGTGAACTGGATCTGCCAAATGGAGCAGTGGAGATGCGTGAGGACAGGTGGCCGACCCTGGCACTGTGCCCTGCATCCCGATGAGAGATGATATGAATACAGCTCTGCTCACAGGCCCTGGGGCAAGGGCTGGCTCCCGATGGGACTTCAGAAGGAATGAGCATAGAGACCATGCTAATGTTTAACTCCTTCCGACCCACAAAAGCCTTGGGGCTGGCTGGTTTGGATGTCCCAGGCGAATCCCAAGAGATGCCTGGCAGCAGTTAGTTGAGGCCAATGGTTGACTTCTTACAACACGCCTTCTCTACCCCATCCTCCTCCTCACGGACAGGACGACTTGTTTTCTCAAAGTTCCGGGGACTGAACCCAGAGCCTCCCTCATGCCAGACAAGCGCTCCACTGCTGGGCAACATCCCCAGACCAAGGTGGGAAGATGCGTTCTTCCTCACGCTGGTGTCTCTGGCTCATCCCACGTTTTGCCTTCCATCTTGTTCTCATTGACTGGACCCCCTAGTCACCTCCTAGCTTCTTCATGCTTGGTCCATGCCCCCTTCTCTCCTTCCCATAGGGTCTCCCAGTGCCCTCTAAAGGCTTGCCCTGGAACAAGCAGTCTTGTGAACAGTCAGTCCTTCACAGAGATTCCCTCAGCCAGTGTCTCAGTAAGAACCAGGCTGACCTCTTCTGTCTAAACAGTAGTTCCAGGAACAGAATGAGCTTGCTCTCTTTCTCTCTCTCTTTCTATGTTTCCTTTGTTTTAGAGATGCTGGGGACAGAGTCCAGGATTTAGCATGTGCTCGGCAAGCATTCAGTGATGAAGCCATATTCTAAACCATCCCTCACACTTCAGAACCTGGCCAATCTTTCTTTCTCCTCACTTCAAGACTGACCATCATACCTTGGGGTCTCAGAGTCCCTATGCTAACCCCCCCCTCCAGTATTCACTTTCCTCCAATCAGAGTCTTCTGATCTCCTCCAGGAGGCCCCTCCCTTGCCATGACACCTATTACTTCTTATGTGAAATTTTCTCTCAGTATCATCACGGGGCCACTGTTTTGCAGCCTCTTATGGCCCTCAATATGGTTCTCCTGTGTTATGATTTGAATGTGAAATGTCCTTCACAGGCTTTTGGGTTTGAACCCTTGCTCCCCAGCCGGCAGTGCTGTTTGGGAATGTTATGAAATCTTTGGGACACGAGGCCAGTCTTGAGGGTTATAGCGTGGCCCTGACTCAGGTCTGACTCTCAGCTGGTCTGGCCATTATGTAAGAAGCTAGACCACATGCTTCTATCACCATGAACCCCACCAGGACTTGCCCTCTGTGATGGACTCAAACTGTGAACTAACATAAGCACTTCCTCCATGACGCTGCTTCTGTTAAACACTTTCGTCATAGAGATGAGTAAAGTAACTGATGCATGCCAGTTTCCTGTTCTTTGAACTCTGTGAGCATCTAGTCCTACGGGCACCCATTTCCCAGTACGGACACGAGGGTCTTCTCTGTGGCCCTGGCACCCAGTCAGCTAAGCCAGGATGGCTCAAGTCAGGCAACAGCTGACTTTACCACAGAGGCCCCAAGCACTTTCCAATACATCTGGAAACGGCTATCTTCCTGGATCTGTTATGCAGAGAGCTGGCAGTGAGTGAGAACACTGGAGTGGCAGAAGGGTCCAAGACACAGCTGCTCCACACAGCAGCTCTGGGAGTTTGAACAGGACACTTACTTTCTGAGCCTCAGTTTCTCTGGCTAGAAAATAGGGTCACCTATCTCTACAGGGTTATGTGAAGAAGACGAAAGGGCTCTACTAGGGGGCTGGAGAGCATAGTGCTAGAAGGTTCTAGGCAGCAATTTGTGAGCCCAAGAGAGGACAACAGCCTCATGGGCCAGAAAGTCACAATGGGATGCATCTCCCAAGGCCTCTGGAGTGGTCCAGCCCCTGCCCCTGGCTTCTCTGGGAGACAGGACATCAAGGCCAGCCTCAGAATGTGAAGAGCTTGGCCTCAGGCTGAGAGCTATATAAACTTGGTCTAGCATTTTTCTCCGGAGACGCTTTTCTCTTCTGTAAGTAACATGATCACTGGAGAAAAATGCCCCCACCCACACACGCCCATACCCATATATACATACACCCATCAAGTGAGATCCCACACAATCTTCTACAGAGAAAAAACACACTTTCCATGTGGGCGTACTTGCTGTCAATCTTTTTCTCTATATACTTGCTCTTTATTTTAATTTGCTGAGGTCTCGTGGGTACATTTTCCCACTTCATGTCAGTTAGCATAAACTAATAAAAGATTTTATAACAAATCTCATTTTCATGGTTTTATAATATGATTTTACATGGAGAATTTACTGTTGAACATTTAAGCTGTTCCCAAGTTTTCCACATGGTAAGGCTGCTGAGGTAAATATATGCACACATGCATGTTTTCATGTTGGTCAGTATGTATGCACATATACACATATATACATATAGTCTTGTGTATATGTGCATGTGTGAATGTATTTGCATGTGTGTACATGTGTGCATGGACACATGTTTGTATATCTGTGTGCATATCTGTATGTGTTCATGTGTGTATATGTATGTGTACTTGTATCTGTGTGTATATATATGTGTGCGTTGACATGCATATGTGCATATCTGTGTATATATGCGTGTGTTTGTATATATGTACACATGTGTGGACATACATATGCGTTTATGTAATGTATATGCGCATATCTACACATGTGCATATGTGTTTGCATATGATGTATATGTACAAACGTACATATTCTTATGTATATGTTTCATTACACTAACCTCAATCATCCCAAACCTCCATAGATCGTGCTGAATTTCATTCTCAACTCTTCAGTGTTCCGTTTGCACTCTATTGCTGTGAAGAGACACCATGACCATGGCAACTCTTATAAAGGAAAATATTTAATTGGGACTGGCCTATGGTTTAGAAGTTCGCTATCACTATGGTGGGAAGCATAGAGGCACGCAGGCAGACATCATGCTGGAGAGGTTGCTTAGAATTCTACATCCAGATCCTCAGGTGACATGGGGTCTGGCTTGAACATTTGAAACACCAATGTCCATCTCCAGTGACACACTTCCCTTTACTAAGAGCACACCTACAATGAGGCCACACCCCCTAATAGTGCTATTCCCTATGAGACTATGAGCCCCATTTTCATTCAAACTGCCACACCCATGAAACGGAGCTAAAAATGATACCCATCCACTTTAACGTTTTGAACTATACTTTTCTTCAGACAGTTGAAAAGCGGGAAATGCTCAAGAACTGGGGTAGCTGAAATCTGGCCCACCATCTGCTTTTGTTAATAAAGTTTTAATGAAAAACATTCCTGCCCACTCACTTGTTTCTGATCCATGGCTACAAGCAAACTACAATGACCAAGTTGAGTGATCATGGCAGAGACTACATAGTCCGCAAAGATACCCATCACCTGACCCTTGACTGAGAGACATTTTAAAGACTCCAGAGCAGAGGACCTTTTCCTGGGAGCATATGTCCCTTCCATAACATTTTTGGAAAGCTGACTTTTAAGTTTTATTTTTCTTAGTAGTGACTTTTTGAAAAAGAAGAATCAGAAGTTTGTTTTGGATAAGATTACAAAAGAAGACTCTGTGCACATAAAAATGCTCCCCGGGCTACAAGAGAAATACAAATATAAATTGGAAATATTTCATCAAAAGAACCTTGAGAAAACCAGAAACATCTTATCGTGGTTTTAAAAGGAAAACCAAGATAGCAAGGGAGAAAAACAAGAAAAAAAAATTTTGTGACAAAACAAAGTAATGGCCCCCACAATAGGGCGGTATTTGATGTGGTTCCAAAAATGTGTGGCCCTCCTGAAATGGAGACCCTGGGGTTGAAGACGCCTCCATTGGGGTTTCAGTGACAATGTGTTCCTTTTCTCAAAAGGTTGACCCCCACCATCCTAGCAGCTGTACACACAGGACAAAACACCCTGACCCAGCAGAGAAATTCAAGCTGAGTGCAATTGGCCTGAAAAAGCACAGAGAACAGGGCCCTCTACCCCTAAAGGTGAGTTTTAAGGCTCTGGGTTGCTGTAACAAAAATGCCTGTCTTGGGAAGGGTAATTTGTAAGCAGTCAACTTTATGATTCATAGTTTCTAGAGGCTGAGAAGTTCAAGAGCAAGGCAGTGGCAGATTTGGTGTCTGATGAAGGCCTGTTCTTCATAGATGCCATCTTACCACTGCATCTCCGTGAGGAGAAAGAGACAAGCAGGTTCCTATCAATTTCTCTCATCAGAGCCTTGGGGTCTGTCCCTCAAATATCCCCCACAGTCCTATGTGTTGAATGCTTATTCTGAAACTGACCCTGTTGGGGAAGGTCTGGAACCTCTAGGCCATGGAGCTTCACTGGGGGGAAGTGGGCCACTAGGGGTGGCCCTTGAAGTGGTACCCAGTCCCCAGTCCTGCATGGCTCTGTTGTCTGTCTACGGTGAGATTAAGCAGCTGTCTCTGGCACATAGTCCTGATGCCACTGATATCCAGCTGATGGACCAGGCCAGCATGGACTAAACTTTCTGAAATTTTGAGATAAAGCGAACACTTGACACTTCCTTGAGTTTTTCCTGTTGAGTATTCTGATCGCGGTGACATAGAAACAGCTGACAGCTACTAACCCCATCAGGCCCTATCCTCAGTGCTCACAGAGAGGGAACTAGGGAGACTGCAACATTCAGATCACACAAATTCCTCAAATTTCATAGCGCATGGCAGCTGTTCGGGGTGATGTGTCGATCAGTTCTCTAGTTCTAGCCAAACCAGCTTCTCTCCTAGGCAAAGGCAGAGAGCATGGATGGGCAGCTGAGCTGCGTGGAGACAGCTATCCTGGCTATCAGGCACTGCAAAGCTTCTTTAGAATGCTGCTCGGGCTCACTTTCATTTATTATGAACACGGAACAAGGAGTTGCCATTTTCTTACAAGAGCTGGCCACCCTGACCACAGAGACTGGCCATGGGATAGCACCTGATGCAAGCTGGGCTCACTCCTGCCAATACCTAAGCACCTTGCCCACCTTCCGTCACAGTGACTAGTTCTAAGACTGCTATTCTAAGCAGGCCAATCAGAGTCCTCCTTAGACAAAATGTAAGCTTGACTACTATTCCATCTCTTTTACTTTGGGGTCTGAGCATGATGCTTGCAGTAGCAATGCCTCATGGGAAAACTGGGTTTACAGCAACGAAAGAGCAGTGAAAATGCAGAATGTGAAAGGGGGTGTGGCCTTGTTGGAGCAAAGGAGGTGTGCCACTTGGGGTGGGATTTGAAGATTAAAAAGCCCACGCCAAGCCTTATGTGACTCGAATGACAATGGCCTCCTCAGGCTCATAGGGAGAGGCACTATTAGGAGGTGTTGGAGGAAGTGTGTCACTGAGGGTTGGCTTTGGAGGTTCCAAATGCTCAAGTCGGGCCCAGTGTCATTTTCTCTTCCTGTTGCCTGAGGATCTGGATGTAGAACTCTTCGGTTTTCTCTCCAGCATCATGTCTTCCTGAGTGCCTCCATGTTTCCCGCTATTATGGTCATGGACTAAGCCTTGGAACTGTAAGCCACCCAAATTAAATGTGGTGTATCTTCACAGCAATAAAAATCCTAATACACCCAGTATCTATCGACCTATCATCTATCTATCTATCTATCTATCTATCTATCTATCTATCTATCTCCCTCTCTCCCTACTGTCTATGGATCAGGACATAAAGCTTTTCAACCACTCCTTCAGCATCATGCCTATCTGCTTCCTGCCTTGATAACGACGGACTAACCCTCTGAAACTGTAAGCAAGTGCCCAATTAAATGATTTCTTTTAGAGTTACCTAGGTCATGCTGTCTCTTCACAGCAAGAGAACAGGGACTAAGTCAGTGGTCTTTAACAGAAAAGAACTAGAGAATTAACCACAGTCTACACAAGGCCAAATATCACACAATAAATGTCTACACATGTAATTTTGTGTGTTCTATAGAATAAACTTAGGAAGTAGTTCAGGTAGTATTCATCTCTACCTGGGATAATTACTATCCTAGTTAGCGTCAGCTGTCAAGATGACACAGCCTAGAGTCTTCTGAAGGAGTGTCAATGGACGGATTAGCCAGACTAGATTATCTGTAAGCAATTATCTTGGTTGGGGATAGATGTGGAAGAGCCCAACTCCACTGTGGGCATCGCCATCCCTGGGCAGACGGACTTGAGCTATATGAGAAAGAGCTGAGCATGAGCCGGAGAGCGAGCGAGCTAGGAAGTAACATTCTCCAGCAGCTCTAAGGTGCTTATGAAAGCTAAGTTCCTGACTTCTCAGCAACCAGGAGGCACCAGGAAGCACCCCTCCTAGCACCTCGAGTTCTTGCCTCGAGTTCTTGCCTCGAGTTCCTGCCCTGGCTTCCCTCAATGAAGGGTTATTACCTGGGAATTGCAAGATGAAATAAACCCCTTTCTCTCCTAAGCTGATTTTGGTAATAGTGTCTGATCACAGTCACAGAAAGCAAACTAGAAAAAGCATGGAAAAGGACATTTAGAAGTCAGCCTTAGAGAAAAAAAAATACCTTACAGCTCACAGACCAGAAACTGTGGAAACACAGAGGGAAAGGGAAAGAGATGAATTCTCTGTAGCTTAATATTGTGACTATGGTCTGAGCAGTGCAGTTCCCCATCCCCCTAGGCGGATACTCTCAACAATCCCTCCTGGCTCATACCAGTCGGCTTTATTTTCCTATGAAGAAACTGAAGTCCAGACATACTTAATAACTCAAGAAAGATGGTTCCATGGCTGAGGAGTAGGAGTTGGGCTACTAACCACACAGTCCAACCCCTCCATCAGCTCTTCATGCCCCATGGCTGAAGATGAGAAAGTACCCATTTGTTGGGACCATTTGGAGTCCTGGCCTCCAGCTGCTCTTCCCCACTAGAGATCTTTACTTTCCTTCTGATTTGAGTTACTGAAAGCTGTGTCAAAGTTGTTTACCAGCTCTGCTTCACGAGTGCGTGTTGCCTTGCCTTGAGGATCAGAGGATAAGGTTTTCACCTGTTGGCCCACCTGACTGTTGGGTATATAAAGCCTCCATGATGCTATTGAATAAGGGGCTTCTTACCAGTGACTAGAGGGCTGTCTCTCTCTTTCTCTATTATGTTTCAACCTCTAGCCCCTTCCCCAAAGCTCGCGAACTGTATGGTAGTGCAAAGAGCGCAGACAGGCGTTGTGTGCTGCACCCTTCATACAGAAGCAGATGGATGGGGGGGGTGTGTGTGTAGGAAATCAGCTATCTTCAGGGACCTGCAGCTAAACCATGCTTGCTGCAGAATCAGTAGACCCAGACTCGGGAAATCTGGCTCTGGTTTGGTTTGGCAGTTCTTCCTGTGTATTTGTTTATTGCATTTTTATTTTTTCCTTTTGACTTAACAGTCATTTGGATCACTCCAGTCTGTCTCAGCAGTTCCTAGAAGAGTGGGGTCAGGGAGGTGGAGGTTTACACGTCCGTTTGGGTGGAGTTATAGAAAGAACCGTTCTCTCAAAACTGGAAGCCGTCCAGACTTTTGGTTATTTTACTGGCAGTTAGATTTCATTCTCAAAGTATGGTACTGTGAGCAACAGATAACCCACCCAGTCACCCTGGGCAAGGTGGTAGGCAAAGGAAGAATCCAAGTCAGAAAGGAGCCCCACCTCAAGGATGCTAAGCAGCTCAGGCAGCCTCTTGGCTCTCACTCAAGCCTGTCTGCTCATAAGACAGGGCTTTGGTTTATTTGTAGGGATAGAGGGTATTGCTATAAAAGCTCCTAAAAGCTAAGTATGCCATCAATGCAGTACCTGCTCCCGGGAGGGAAGAGAATGCAGCTGGACTTGATCACTGAGGGTTCAAGTTCATGCGAGTTCAGTTCAGCAGGGGGGTGGTGTGGGGGGTGGGGGTAGGGGGTGGCTAACACTCCTGAGCAGTCAGAAAGCGCCAGTCCTCCACAGAAATGTTTTCTGTGGCCCAGATGGAGCTGTTGGCTGTACCTGATATTCTTTTGGCCTGAACTCCTCTCAGGCCAGCGCTCATTAGGAACCCCGGAGGTTCAGCTTGCAGCAGACGTGTAGAAAAGAACACGATGCTGAAATCCTAAGACAGCCTCTCCTTTTTCTCTAAGATCCTTGCTCTGGAAGAAGGGCCCTTCTTTATCATGTCCTCACCAACACACCCAAGCTTATCAGCTCTCGAACACTTCTCTACTCTCAACCTTAGGGTAGCCAGTGTGAGGACCTCAGAATGTCAGAATCAAGGTACAGACTGAGCTGCGCTTGTGCCTGGAGAAGCATGCACTTCTACCCGTTCAGTTTCTTGGCAGGATTAGGTTCTGCGCAGCTGTGGACTAAGGTGCTTATTTCCTTGCTGTGGCTGGGGTCACTCTAGAGCTACCCACAGATCCTATTGGCAGTACCCAAGTTGGAATTTTAGGGGTTTCTGCATGGCATTCAACAGTACTGCTACTTGGGTGAATGGCTTGCCTCCTTTCCTAGATTAAAAACACAGATAACGGGGGGGGGGGGGGGACGGGGGACGGGGATGCAGGTTTGTGTCCCTGGGACGAGGTGCCTCATCACTGTAGGCTTCCAATAGCTCTATCTGGAAACACAGCATCTCTTTGGGAGGTTACATGGCCACCGAATCACAATTCCTAATGTTCTCCTGTGGGTGCCCATTTGTCTTTGTGTTCCCATTTTTCTAAGGGACTCCTAAAGATTTAAGACACCAGCCTCTGAGGACAGGTCTCAACCCTCATCTTCCCTGCTCAGCGGAAGTACTGAGCAGCATATAAAAGCTAAGCTCCTGACTTTTAACGACCACAAGGCACCAAACATGGGTCCCTTGTGATACGTGGGTCACCAAGCCCCAGATGCAGCTCCCTTAGCCTGCCTTTGTGTGGTAATCCAAACAGAGGAAAGATCAATAGCACCCAGAGAATGACCGGTTATGTACAGTACATCCCATGGTCCGGTTCATGTTGGGACCATTTGGAATCCTGGCCTCTAGTTGCTCTTCCCCGCTAGAGATCTTTACTTTCCTTCTGATTTGAGTTACTGAAAGCTGTGTCAAAGTTGTTTACCAGCTCTGCTTCACGAGCGCGTGTTGCCTTGCCTTTGAGGATCAGAGGATGAGGTTTTCACCTGTTGGCCCACTTGACTGTTGCATATATAAGCCTCTGTGGTGCTATTGAAGAATGGGCTTCTAACCAGTGACTTAGAGGGCTCTGTCTCTGTTTCAATCTCCAGCCCCTTGCCCAAAGCTCGCAAACTACATGTATGGTAGTGCATAGAGCATAGACAAGCGTTGTGCACGGCACGTTCAGAACGATTTTCCCACTGAACAGGGGAACCAGCTGCTTCACATCCCCATGCAAGCCCTCCCTTCTCTGACGTACCTGACCCTCCCTAAGCCAGGAGCCCAAACAAACCCTTCTTCCTTTAAGTTGCTTTTATCAGGTATTTTCCCTGATGAGATGAGAAAATCAAGTCATAGAAGAAATTAAGTGAGGCGGTTGTGATGCATGTCTTTAATTCCAGCACTTGGAAGGCAGAGGCAGGTGGATCTGGGGTCAAAGCCAGCCTGGTCTACAGAGTGAGCTCCAGGACAGCCAGAGAAAACACTATCTTGGGGAATTAAAATGGGTGGGGGATGTAGTTAACTTTTCTGCTTCCCTTTTCTTTCGCCCCCTTCCTCTGTCTCTCCCTCTCTTCCCTCTGGTCCACACAGGCCTGTGCTTCTGATGGCCCCATTCAACCTTCATATTGTCAACAAGAGATTGCTTTCAAAGGCCAGAGCACCATGACCAGAGTAAAACTATTTTCTCAGAACTTCCCGGGAAAATTAGGACAAACTGCTCTTCAACACACATCGATAAGGCCGATTTTAGAAGCGGAACTCTGTAACTCACGCATTTATAGCCAATACTAGCCATTTAATACTTGGAACAAGCACACGCCATTTGGAGACATAAGTGCCCTGACGAACACCAAGCTAGACGAAAATGTCTGCTGGGGAGAAGGGGAGACTGGTAGCCACGGTCCCAGCCACCCAGCAGAGCAATGCACCGCCATGGTTCACAGGTGGAACTGTCCACATTCCGAGCAGGTTGTGGAGAACCACACCCCATCCCTCTCTTGCTTTTCTGAACACGGGGCTGTGGTGCTGGGATTTAGCCCCAGTCTGTAAGGGTAACAAAGAAGGGCACTGGGGTGAGACCCGATGGGGACTGGCAAACAGTCCCCGATGGGCCCCCTGTCCCACTGACACTCAGAAGGAGCTTGCCTGCCGAGCTGTCTGGTTTGGCTTACTGGCCCTCTGTCCCCCACCTTCCTGCTGGTGAAAGCGCTAATGAGGTGTTAATTAGCAAGGGGGCAGGCAGTAGATGGTTAAAACAGGGCAGTGGCATTCCGCAGGGAGCAAGAGAGCAATCCTCTCATAAACAAAGGACAGACTAAGGTTGGGGGGACATCTCTACCACGGGTCAGAGCACCAAGGGAACAGACCATGCCACCTCGACCACCGCAGCAGCTGGGGCCCCTCGACTCTCGGGAGAACTCCAAAACTCTTTCCTGCATTTGAATTCCAATCGTAATATGGAATTACAGGGCGCCTCCCGCCGCAGCCTGCTGCTCTGCTCTTCATTATGGAGTCATCACTCACAGCTCCCCCCGCAGCTGGCACCTCTGCTGTTTAATCTGCAGACAAGAGTACAAATCCCTCATCTTGTTTAGAGTATGTCGGAGTGCGATTTAGAGAAATAAATTCCTCTTGGGGAATCATGCTACAAAAATGCCAGAAATGTGAGCCTTGAGGGTTTTCATTTCAAGGGTAAATGATTGTCCATCCCGGGCTGAAGACAGTCCGGCGTGATGGGACAGCAGGAGGCTGGAATGCTACAGCCAGCGGTTGAAAAAGGCAACTTCAGGTCTGGACTCCTTTCCTTCACAAATTGCTAATGAGATGACTAAAAAAAAAAATATCTAAGTTCCAGGAAATTCTAGACTCAGGAAGAACAATGGGAGGCAATTAGATCAGACAGATACTGAAAAACAAACCAAAACCCAACAGTAACAACAAAAACAGTGTACTGGGATGGACAAGTGTTCACACACTGTGGGTCAGCTGCCTGTCACTGTAGCAAATACTCCGGAGTTCATCAACTTAAAAGATGAGGTTATTCAAGGCCGTCGTTTTGGAGTTGCTTCTCCCATCATCAGTAGGTCACACTGTGTTTGGTCCTGTGGTGAGGTAGCCCATCATCGCAGGAGGGCATGTGGAAGAAACACGCTCACTTGGTGGCTAGCAGGAGAAAGAGAGGGCCTGCTTTCCCCCATCTTCATTCGTGTCCTTAATGATCTGAAGACTTCCCACTATGCCCCAGCTCTGAAATGTTCTACCAGTTTCCCACAATGCAACAGTGGACATCTGAGGGACGTTTGTAATCTGAACTCATACAGCATTTACATTGTATTAGATTTAATAAGCTAACTAGGGTGATGTCAAATCCATAGGATGTGTATAGGCTACACACGACCACAGACCTCTATGTAGGGCATCCCCACCATGGTCCCTGACTTCAGAGGACTCCAAGTGACTGCAAGAAGGAATCGCCTGCAAGAAAGGAAGCAAAGGAGTCTAACAGAGAAGGGTCCACTCTCCAAGCAGGAGATGGAGAACAGGGAGTCAGGAAGCAGAGGCCTGGGGGTCCAGGGCTCAAGGCAGAGGGGGCCAGCTGACCTGCCAAGGTAAAGAGGGAAAGGTTCTTTTAGTTGCTTCCAAGGGCAGGGCTTTAGTGAGAGGAGTGTTCCTGCAAATGACCAGGAGCAAAGTAATACATCTGCCTGGTGTTGTTGAAGCCCCTTGATACCTACTCCCCAGATTTTAAAAATGTTAATCTTATTAAATATTAGAAACTTAGCTTGAATGAAAAGGGAAAGAGATTCAGTATAGGAGAGAAAGGAAATGATGGGGCACATGTGTCAGGAAGTGGATCTACTCTCCCGAGGCCATCAAACTCCATCAAACACCTCTCACGTATCTGTGAGGCATAAGGGACAGGGAAAGACTTGGAAGAAGCCAAAGACCGAATCTCCCAACTTCAGCCATCAAGGATAAACAGAAGGCAGAAGGTCTGAGAGACATGATGCACGTATGTAACTGATGTACAAAGGTGGTCCAGGGAGGGAGGGAGGGATGGGCCCCAGCCATGGGGCTGCAACTGAACAGCACATGCCAAAGAATGCCCTGTTTAAAGCCTGCCTGGAGGATTTAAGGAAAAGTATTCATGAAGTCACCTTGCAAAGCACTCCTATAATAGTACATAAATATTAGTTCTTATTCTTAGATTTCAAAACCACATTTCCGACCCAGCACCCGGAACAGCCGCTGTCCATAAAAATTCAGACCGTGCTAACATCCTTCCAGGGACTGCGTCTTGCACTATGAGTAAATCAAATCTTAAACGCAAAATGTTTCTCCGGGGCCAGAACTAGTTGGCCTTTAACGGCATCCCACCCACGGCAGCCTTCCCTCCTCAGACTCGCTAACCCCACAGCCCGAGCCTGTGAATTGTGAACTTCCAGGCCAACACGGTCTCAGATCTTTCTGAGTCACCGCCCCTCCACAGCCTCCAACACAGGAGCTGGGGCCCGGTTTCTGTCTTTCCCCCACTTTCCTCTGAGGACACAGAGCCTTTCCAGTCTGGTTTCCCAAAGGAGCCATCTGTCCATGTCCTAGCCACACTGGGGGTTCTATTGTGGATAACCATGTCTGTTTCATGTCTGGCTGCATTCTCCATTTCCATCAGAGACATGTATTTTAATTTGTGGAAGAAAAGAGAGGGGCCTACAATAAAGAGGCCTTCCTCACTTATGAAAAGCAGGAACTCAGTCTCGGGGACTAGACTCAGTCATAAGCCAAAATGTTGAGAGTCCCAAGAAGAGTGGGGACTAAGCCCCATGACTTTACTTCCAGACTTAGCACACCTGACACTCTCTGACTATCCTGAGCAAACCTCAGCTGCTCTAGTGGTCCAATAACCTTGGGACTCACCACCTTTGCCTTTGGGTTTCCTTACTTTGAAGGACTCTTCAGATGGCTCACAGAGGCTCCCCTGGGCCTCTTGTCCCAGGAGGACAGGAGAGTCTTTCCTCTACTTGTTAGGGGCTCCCCCTGCATCTTCTGTCCTAGAAATCACTTGGCCTGAAGTTTCCCCTCTCAAAGCCTGTGGTCAGAGACTGCTTTAGGATAGAGTGGGTCAAAGACTACATCCTTGCTCCAGAGGGTCATGGAATATTGCTTTAACTAGGCAAAGATATGCTACATTTGTTTATGCTGCAGAATATTATTTTAACTTTGCAAAGGTGTGTTACTTTTGTTTATGCTGCCTGTTTAATTATGTAAAGATGTGCTACCTCTGTTTCACCTTGCCTGCCCATGGCACCTGATTGGTCTAATAAAGAGTTTTGACAATATAGCAGACAATAGGTAGGCAGAGAAAGGACAGGTGGGGCTGGCAGGCAGAGAGAATAAATAAGAGGAAAAAAATCTGGGTCTGCGAGGAGAACAAGAAGGGGACACACCTGGGATAAGCCAAACAGCCACCTGGCAGCCAGACACCAGAAGCAGTGAAAGTAAGATACACAGAAGGAAAGAAAGCCCTGAGGCAAAAAGTAGATTAAAGAGAAACAGGTTAAATTAAGAGCTAGCCAGAAATGAGGCTAATCTTGGCAGAGCATTCATGACTAAGTCTCCATGTCATTTTTGGGAGCTGGTTGGTGGCCCCAAAGAAAAAGCCAAGTATTCACTAGATGGGACAGTTATGTGCAATTTATACTCCTGAGCCCCATTCCTACAGATCAGACCTCTCCTGAAGACCTTTCCCTTTCTCCCTCAATAGTGTTCACATAACTCTACCAAATACAAAGGTACCAGGTACCAAAGATAGGGGGAAAAGGTGGTGGCTGAGGAATAGCAGGAATGGCCTGAGCACCATCCTCACAACACACTGAGGAGAAAATAGAGGCTAGAGGGGAGAATCCTAACCTTGGCCAAGGTCATCCAGCAGGCAGGGGTGAAACCTAGATTTCCAGAACAGAATTTGTCTCTGTGGTCCCCGCCATTACCTCACTGATGGCCTTGCAAGCCTACAGCTCTCCCAATACAAGCTGTGCTGCTTGAGAGAGGGACAGTCACGGGCCGCAATACACAGCATGCTGAGTACAAGCACCACTGTGCTCAAGTAGAAACGGCTCTCTCCCGAGGCCACTGACTTTACTGCTACCTAGATTCACAGCCACGTGGCCCCATGGCAAGCAAGTCACAGAGGGAGAGAGATGAACGACAGGCGGGGTCGGCCCCCACAACCTCACTGTGTAGAGCTCTCGTGATTCTCAGGCCGCAGAACACGTGCACTGGGTCAAGGTTAAAGAACAACGTTGTAAATAGCTCCCTGAGGAGTAATTTATGTCATCACTCGAAGGGGAAAACGGCAAGCCATCCATGCATTTTTCCATTGGACCAATGCCCAAGCACGCAACTGGCAGAGGAGGCTTTTTGTCCGGGTGGAAGCAAAGAATTTACAAAAATAAAGGGGAAACTGGATGCAGACGCTTTCTTCAATTAGCATCCAGCGAAAAGGCAGCGAAGAAGGACCGAACTTGTGCGTGAATTTCCACTCAACTGTGTGCCTTAGGTTTAGGTCATGCCACCTCTTGGGGGAGATGTGTGTCATTCTGTGGTGAAGCTGGAGGGGGGACTATTTTAATTTTCTCAAGCATGCGGGGGTTTTGCAATCAAGCTATTTTTAACCGAAGGCTTCGCCAAAGTCTGACCATCACGTGAGGTTTTTACCAAGATCTAAATCACAACACCAGGAAGCAATGATTCAGTTTGTCTCAAAACGTTCCAAACAACTCAAAATAATTATATCTTCCTAAAAACAATACTATTCCTGGGCTATTTTTGTCATAGTTTCTTTCTTTTTTTTTGGAGGGGCCGGAGTGGGGGGTGGACTGTGGACTCCCTGGTTTCAGTATCAAGGCTGAGATGAAAGATACTTAAGAAATGGAGATGAGCAGGGTGTTTAAAGTGTGATGCTGAGCGGTCTCCATCATTCTACGCATCTTTATCATTCTGCCCGTCGGTGAAGTAAAATCAAAAGCAGCCTTTTCATCTAAATGTTCCCTCCTAGGCATAGAGCAGATTAGACTGCACTTGTGGGGTCTTTCCTTTAATTCTTCTGTTGCTGTTGTTCCCAGACATCGTTTTAGGATGTGGCAGTGCTTAACGTCTGGATCGTGTTGGAGCCACAGATTTTTAAAAATTCAGATTTTGGGACCGGAGTGGAGGTTTAAGTGGTTAAGAACACTTACTGCTCTTGCAGAGGACCTGGGCTCAGATCTCAGCACTCGCGTGGTGGCTCACGTCAGTCAGGGGATCTAAGTCCCTCTTCTGTGTCCCCATAGGCGCCACCAGGCATGCACGTGTCTGGATGTGCTTCTGCCAATGCAGTGGGGGAAGCTGGCTAGGACTCACGCGTCAGGTAGTGAATTGAGTCAGAACAAAGGAAGGCAAACGAAGCAAGACAGAAACCCAGAATTCAGGCAGATAGGAAACATGAGCAAGATAATGACAAGGTAGACTGGCTGCTTGGCTCTGACAGGACCTGGATTCGGATCCTAGCAGATCTAAGTAGGGTAGGTAGAAATATACTCTTTATCTCACCTAGCAAAGACTTAAACTCACTGGAGTTAAGTGGTCTGGCTGGAAAGCAATGAAGAAGGATCAGGTGAGAAACAGCAGAGGGATGGGGGAGCGTGGCTCAATCTACATCACGTCCCCAGCTGAATGGGCTCGATGCCAAGATGTTTTGAGGCAAGCAGGGTCACATGCCACCTCTATGACTGCAAGACCCAATCTTAGAATTTTGATAACACATCGACTCACAAGGCAGGGTGGGTCATAGTTACAGCATTTACAGCCCTGAACATGCTTACTTCTGAGCAGGTCACATTACAGTAGTTGAAGCAGGCAAAGACGCTAGGTTGAGTCTAGGGGGGGACCATCATTAACCTCAAACTCACCACAGGGAGGGATAAGTTCTATGACTGGACTCAAGAAGAGCTCAGGGACATGAATGGGGGTTTCCAACTCCTCTATGGCCAAACTTCCTTGTGGTAGAAACAATTTATCCATGAGCACATAGGACAACTCAAAGTTGACAAGGGCCATCCTATCTGGTTACAGAAAGAACTAGAACCATTGTATCTACTCCTCTGATTGTTCTTGTTCGTTGCTTTTGTTTTTCAAGCTAGGGTCTCTCTGTTATAGTCCCAGCTGTCCTGGAATTTGCTCTGTAGAGCAGGCTGGCCTTGAACTCAGATTCACCAGCCTCTCTGATTGGTTTGTATGCCTATAATTCTCTTGGATATAACCACTTCCTTCTATCTCCACTTTGTTCCCTGGACTTTGATTTAATGTTGTACTCCTCAAATGTACATCCTTACAGAATCCGTGGGCCTTCTTTGAAAATAAGGTCTTTTTAGATATGAGGTCACACTGGATGAAGGCAGGTGTTAGTCCAATATAACTGGTGTCCTGATAAGAGGTGAATTTAGACACAGACATCAAGTGTAATGAGGGAGGCACGGAACAAGAGGCATCTATAAGGAGAGGCAGGAAGGAGGCTTAGAACATATTTTCACCCCGAGCCCACAGAAGGAACCAGTTCAGTTTCACACTAGGGTTCCAGAATTCTGGTCTCTAGAGCTGTAAGAAAAGTTCTTTTGTTTAAACTGTCCCAGTTTGTGGCTACTCATTATAGCAGCCAATGGAAAACATCACCACCTAGCCCCGGCCTGCATCATCTCCACACCTGCGTGGGCTGATTCCTTCCATCTTCTGAGACACCCCCCACGTCCTCCTGAGATGAAACCTCTATATCCTCCCGAGATGAACTGCCTCCTACACACAGCCAGTCTGTCTTCCCATGCCCATCCTCCACGCTGTGGCCACAGTGAGCTTCTCACATATAACAGGGGGCACAGGTTCCCTTTGGCCAGAAACCCTTCAACTCGAAGACTCTGGGAAAAAGAGCCACCCTCACTCTACTGACAACCTTACCTGGTTCACCCTTGCCATCTCTTACCAAGCAGCACTCGCTCACCCCACAGCCTTCCCCAACCTGACTAGACCAGTCCAATGCCACATCACTGGCTTTCGCTGCCCTTTAGGACTTTGTCCTATGTCCCACCATGTTACATGAATTAAACATGATCTTTCTCTGCCTGTTTTCCCCTAAGCTGTGTAAAGACCACAAGAGCCTGGCTACTTTGGTTTAATTTGATACCAAATCCCCAGCACTTAGCATAGTATCTTGATAAAGTTGGTACTTGATGGAAGACTGAATAAATGGGACAGAGAGGCTTTTCTCCCTGTACTCCTTCCAGGCCTGTGCTGACAAAGACACTTTCAGCGGACAAAAGAAATTAAGCAGGGTGAGCAGGGACATTTGGAAGGCCACCCATCTACATTAGTGGCTCTGTGTCATTCTCAATTATTAAGAAATGAATGAAATACTAGTTTCCAAACAATCATTATGCTGTCCCCCACAGATCAGCTCTCGGAATGCTCTGGATTGGTCCTTAGGGGATCTGTATCTACAGATGAGAAAGTGTGTCTGAGTTTTCAAGGTAAAGATTCACAGGCTGCAAATGTCACCAGGGCCAGCTAACCAAGGGCAGGACCCCCCACCTCCCCTAACTGCCTCTCCACGTCCTCATGACTCCTCATCTCCTCTTTGGTCCTGTGCCTGAGCCCCACTGGATCATCTCGTGGGACTTCTGGCAGCGTGCTAGGAAAACAGCTCAGCTGGAGTCTGCAGCGTGTGCAGAAACACTGCTCCGGCTTCTTCATTTGTTGTGACACCCGCCACGATAATGATCCCGGGCAGCTCAGGCTGGAGCTCTGTCCGGATTCATGAAATAGCTTTCAAGATAAAATAGGAGCGAAAAACAAACAGTTCCGGGGGCATCAGCATGCCATGTATTCACGAAGCCAAACAAGGCAGGTTGTGTAAATATTTAACAACGAGAAAAGGAACTGAACCCGCTCCAGAGAAACATCTGGGATGGAAAGCACTGCGGTTTCCAGCGGGAGTGTCTGCGTGGAGAGGCAGGGCACCTCGCTGTGTGTGCTCAGCTCTACGCTTATGTGTGCTCACTGCGCACCTCTGACAGCCCAACTCTGAGCACTTTCTCTGCTGCTTACGTGTTTACTACATAGCTGGGCAATTTCCAAGGGCTTCACTCAAATGTGCACGCTTTTCTAACCATTAAGATGTTACATTTTCCCCTTCAAACAACAGAAACTCAATAACAGTGTTAATAGTGGAGATAAAATCCGCAATTGTTTTTTTTTTTTCCTTCTGTGTTACCTAATATGGCAAGAAATGGCCTGCTGAGTGTGCTTTAGGGTTTCAGGTTTTGGCATTAGTCCAAAGACTAAGCTGGGGCATTCCAAAGAAAATAAACGATGTACTTGAAAATATGGTTTTCATGAAGTTACCTTCATGACTGACAGTTGGAAATACACCATCTTCTTCCTGTACTGATACCACAGGGTGGACTGCATAGTTCACAGAACTCCTGTGGGACCAATTATCTGCCTCACATTCTTTTCCCCTACAGGACCCAAGTGCACGGCTCAGTTCCACATAATCTGTCTTGCCCTCTCTTGTGAAGTGTGACCAAGGGAGCCCAGCTGCCTTGGGTGGGCTGAGACGGAATGGGGACAACGGCCACTATTTTCCCAGGCCCACTCATCGCATGACCACCCTGTCTCAGGCTGCTCTTTGGAGAGCACCTGGCCTTGTACTCCCAGGGTGGCAGTGTGGGTATCCCTGAAGTTCTCTCCTATCTCACAGTGAGGCAGGTTGCTGATGGTGAGAAGGACACCCATGAAGTCCTGGCCGTATCCTTGAAGATCTGGGCTTAACAAGAGAACCTGTGTGAGTTGCCAGGGCGGACCATTACCTCACATCAAGTATGCATGCAAAGGCTGCTCCTGACCCTAGCTACGACAAACACCCTTTCACCTCTTCACTAAACCCTTCAGTTTCCTTCCAACGGGATTGATGTTAGTTTAGTGTATCTACTGTTCAAACCAGAGAACTACAGAGTGAGTGGGTTTTGGGGGAAATCTGCCTTCATCAGTGAAGATCCCTCATTGATTAATCTATCACCGGCTCAAAAATCTGAGTAGATAATCAGGGGAGTGTAAAACTATGGAAGGTAGAAACTAGCTGGGGAGTGTGTCATTGCAAGAACGCTATGGAAAAACATATCTTGTCCCTGGCTGCTGCCTGTCCTCCCCCATCTCTCCCTCTTCCTCTTTCTGCTTCCTGGCCACTCCAAGGTGGCAGTCTCTGTCACATGATAGTCTCTCTGCCTTAGTCTCAAAGCAATGGATCCAGCCAATCACAGGCTAAACCCCCTGAAACTATGGGCTGGACCCTCAAAACCATGAGCCAGAATACACCCTCCCCGCTTTTGCTGTGCAAGAGTCTGATGAAAACGCAGGCCTTTGAGGAGTTCATGTTTCAAGCAGCTCTAGGATTCAGATGCTGACAGACCACAGAACACTGTCTAAATCTCACCAAGATCAACCCGACCAGTACGGATCAACGTGAACAGAGTTCCATAATTAATAAGAAACTTGACAGATTCTATCTCCTACCCTTCCAAGGTGGAACTTAAACAGGTCAAAAAGCCTAACAAGATCAAGAATAAAGACCCAATCAGAGGAATTAAAAAAAAAGGCCCAAGACGGCATCACTAAGTTGGTAAATCTCAAAGTTCAGAGTGCATCTCAAGGACTGGGGGACATGGCTAGACAGACTGCTTCATCCTAGCTTCTGATTTAGTGGGTCCAGGGTGAGCTGAGATTCTCATGTCCAGCCGGTTTGAAACCTGATGTTCACATAGCTGACAGGGAACCTCTGCTGGAGATGAGGACCTTTGAGGGCAAGGAGGTGAGACACCCAGACTGTCCGCTCTAATCACACAACTCTGACACTACCCACCTCCCATGCACCCCTGAGCCTTCAACGCTATGCATGCTTGGCCCTGGACTGCTCCAATTGCTGGTGCTGCAGAGATACTGGTAGCAATCTCTATGCTCAGGACTTGAAGTGACGCTGAGGAGAGGCCATCTCTGCCTTTGTGCCTCAAGTCATCACCTGGGCCAGGCTCCCTGGCCAAACACTGGGTGAGGGTATCTGCCAGTTCTCTGCAAGGATGGAAGCTGGTAGTGTGCGTGGTTAGTCTCTACAGGGGTAAATAATGCCAAGAAATGTAAGTGGATTAATTAGGTATTAATATTTACACTGTTAGGGTTGGATGAGAAAATGAAAGTCACCAAGCATCCCCAGAGTCCCACAAGTGTCTTCTCTCCCAGACAGGCGAAGAGACTCTTGAGTGTAGGTGGCATCTTGAAGCTCTCATGGAAAATGCCCGATGAGAGGCTATAAGCACAGCTGGCTGGATATGGCTCCCTGGTGGCGGGCTCTTGGAGAAGCTATCTGTGCCCAGACCGGAGCCTGGCCAAATACTGTGATCCAAGAGTCAAAGCATCCCTGGACTTCAGCAAAGCTCCAAGGGAGATAGGAAAAGCTTAATCACAGCTGATTGGGATGAGTGACTCACATACTGGGGCTTTCCAGCTAAAACCTTGGGGACCAACCCAGCTTGGGTTCTCCCCAAATTATCACAAAGAATCCAGGCTGCAACAGTTGGGAAATGGGGGCTGATCCACAGACAGAAGCGCAGGGAGTGTCTTATAGGTGAGGAGCTGGAGAGGATACATCTCACGTGACCTGTCCACAACTGTACAAGACAGGTGACTGAATTAATGGATGAATGGTCATGGAAAAAAGGAAAAAGGAAGGAAAAAAGGAAGGAAAGAAGGGAGGGAGAAAGGGTAAGAAGGAAGGAAAGGAAGGAAAAAAGAAAAGGAAGAAGTAACCTTGTTTACCTGTTTCACCCACTTCTACCACTGATCAGATTTTTTTCAAAGTTATTCCCTATACTGACTCAAAATGCTGACCTAATTACCTGAATGCAGGAGAACCCTGCAAATCCCTCAGCACAAGGCAATGCAGGGGACATGGGCCAAATGGATTTCCTCTTGAAATGCCCACAGATTAACCTCTCCCACATCCTCTTTCTGGCTGGAGAACCAAAACCTCCCAGTGAGGTGCTAGGGTCAGTGGCAAAGCGCCTCCCGTTTCTGCTCACCAGGATTAAGGGTTTTCCAGAGTTCAACCACCAGAAGACAGAGAATTGGCTCCCTCCCTCCATGTCTCCAGGGTAGTGTCTCTGCTGCCCCCTGCTTGCTTTCTGAACCTAGAGCTTGGGCATATCCAGTTACAGCTAGATGCCTGTTGTCACCTGAAATGCCCTGGGCGTTTCCACACCCACCCCACCCCCATCCCCACTGAGAGGGACTACTCAGACCACTCAGCTCCAGTGGCTATTTCTGCAGGCCCCTTGTCCACAAAGCACTACTTGCTCTCAACAACACTCCCTCCGCCATCAGAATCACCTTACACACCACTCACTGCTCAGCGTCCTTCCTTCCTCAGAAGTTACATCAGCTCAGGAATCCAAGTGCCATGGACGGAGAGGTAGCCTCAACCTGGCTCTGAGGCTCCTTAGCCCTCAGGATGGGTCAGAGCACGACAAAGCAAAGGGGTAGAACCAGAGCTAAGAAGGACAAGCTAAGAACGCTCACAGAGACTTTGACAGAAATCATCCTGCCGGATATATACTGCACAGCCAGAGGCCCCAAACTCAGAGCTGCGTGTAAATGTGTGAAGTCACTTGAAAAGCCCCACATGAAACAAAGAAAAGCCAGGGCTGGAAAAAAAAAAGACTTGAGATCAATTCATATTGTCAGATAGTTATGCTGCATAAAAGCTACTGTGGATACTGGATGAGTTAGCACAGAACCATGGCTCCTAAGGGGGGGAGTTCAGGGTTAGCTTCCCATAAGCCCCGGCTCATGTTTATGTCAGGCAGTCAGTACAGAGCCTGGTTTTATGAGGTCTATTTAAAAACGCATCGCCATTCAGCGGAGACTGCCAGTCGATGAACATGACGCTCAGAATGGCCAACACTGCAGCTAGCGCCTGGATACAAGCAGTTGGACGCGCCCCTCCTTCCTCCACAGGGGCCACTACTGCCTTGGAGCCGTGGTGACAGTTCTTCAGCACAGCCCTGGTCTGTTTTAGTCCCTCTCCTCCTACAATTTTCTAACCAGTGGACTAGGTCCTACTTGGAAACCTTAGATGAGAGAATAAAACCGCAGCGGGAGTGAGGCTTAGGAATCTCGTGTGATGGGGGATAAGAAGAACGAATATCAAAGAAAGGAACTTCCAGGATCACTAAGAAAAGACCGACTAGAGAGTGAAAATAAGTCTCCCAACTCCCTCTCCATGGCTATGTCTATGTCCGACATTGCCGTTGCTATCTGAGTGAGGGCGCCATTGTTGCCTCTTGGTAGTATTAGAGTCCGGCACTCATTCACGGAAAGATCAGACCACTGCAGTGGCCCACACTACTGCTGCGCTTCCCAGGATCTTCTTACTGCCCTGGTCACACCTGGCCAGCTATTGAAAGATTTAGCTCAACAAATTAGCCACTTAACAACACCCTTGAACGGAACCTGCCTTGCGCTTGGCCACCACTTCCCTTGTCATCTGCCCCAGCTAGATCTCCTGAAGAGTTTGAAGAGGCCACATCCTGTGGCCAAATACAGAAAGTCTGGGGTGTGTGTGTGGGGGTGGGGGGGGCACCGGCTCTTTCCAGAGGAGGTGATTTCAACTTTAAAACCAACACTTCCTGGCTGACTTCACAGTTCCCAAGTATTGAGCTTTATGTTCTGTGTAGTAAGACCCAGCCCAGCGAGGGAGCAACAGTATCTTTCTAACCCTGCTAATACCATGGATAAAATGAAAGAAATGCTTGACTACAACTTCACTGGTTGCTACCCTAATCCCCAAGGTCATGAGGACAAAACCTTGTGACTGTGCCATCCTTCCTATCCTGTGAGGACACAGCTAGTAGGTCCCCAAAAGTGGCCCATCACCAGGCACATTTACTTACAGCTTCCTAATTAGAGACTTCCTAATCTATAAAACTATGAAGACTATGTATTGATAGATTTAGTATGAGGGTACACACACACACACACAGACACACACACACAGACATACACAGAGAGAGAGAGAGACACAAAACTTTCATTTTTATGTGTGTGGATATGTCAATGTGAGATCAGTTGTCTGCAAAGGCCAGATAAGGGTCCTGGATCCCTGGGGTTGGGGTTACAGGCACTTGTAAGCTCTACCCATTGTGGGTACTGGGAAACTGAACTCAGGTCCTCTGGAGCAACAGTAGCAAGAGATCTTTGCCTCTGAGCCATCTCTCCGTCTCCATGAATAGATTAAAGCTAGTGGTTCATAGTGCTTTGTTGCAGATGAAGGTAGACTAGGAGGTTGAAATTCCAGTCTCCACACTGTGAGAAAGTCAGTTCCTGCAGTTTGAGTCACCCACTCTGTAACCAATGTCACAGGGACCTAAGCTGACTACAGTGAACAAACAGCGGCTCACTTATTCACTAGGCTGTGACATGCAAAACATTAAATTTAGCATTGTACTAGACACAAATGTGAGAACCCCAGTAGTATACAGTGCAGTCAAGGAGGAATACAGCACAGTTGCATGCTATAGAGAAGACCAATATTTTGACAGAACAAATCTATAATTTTGTTATCAAACATATATTCCAATTTGATATGTTTGGCAACAATCCGAGAAAAAATGTGAGTTTTGTGTTTGCTTATCAGTGAGAAATAGTAGATGAATACAGAAAAATGCACCTGGCTGAAGCAAGCCACACAGAGAGCCATATCACTCACACACTCCAGACATCTACCAGTAACGTCAGCTCACCCTGAGTTCTCTGTATTTGGTGATAGAACCCTCCAGCTGATGTCACATGACTGTCATTGACACATTCCACGAGAACACACAAGTGACAAAACCTCCTGAGACTTGTTTCCCCAACCAAAACTCATTTTCCAGGCCAAGAACCATGCTTAATATTTGTGACCTTCCATTTGTCACCTAAAGCCATGCGGTTTAGTAGGTTCCCACTTTTACTTTTATCTGCTATGGAGTGTTTTACTTCCAATCCACTTCCCCCAGTGAATTCTACACATCCGATTGCATGTGTTTTGTATACAGAGGTGATTTTGAAGAATGTGTTTGTTATGTTATGACAGACTGACTGACTTAGATATTTCAGTAAAGAACTGTACTTCAGGTGGCTAAGGCCTAGGTTGTAAGTGAATGGGTATCATACTGATACATAGAGATCCTATGGGTCTCACAAATGTAGCAAGAACACCTCCTACTGGCTGCATGCACTAATTACAGGAAAAATTTCAAAAACCAAAAAAGCGACTCCTAAAAATTTGAAGGAAGCCCTTACACAAACTTAATACAATATATCACCTTACCTTTAGGATATTTTGTGACTTCCAGCTTTCTCTAATATGTTTATGGGATAAACAATTTTCAAGGTCAAATGGCCACCCACATGCAATAGTTACCCTTACCTGTCATGGAGTTTTCTGAAGTGCACAGCTGCTCTCTCAGCTTCTCCACGTCATCAGGGTGTACCTGTTCATAGAGGGTGCTCCCAAACCACTCTGACTGTGGCTGATTCAGAACAGGAGTGACGGAATCAGACACGTAGATTACTCTTCCTGTCTCAGCTGCCACCACAAACAGAAATCCATCAGCAGCTTCAAGAATGAGATGCTTCAGTTCCTGGGGAGAAAAAGTCATGGTCAGCAAGTGTACTGACAGATCCGGGTCAATTATCTTCTCTTAACTAGCAACCTCAGCTTCCTTTGTGTACCTATTCATTCCGTCATGTGCGTGGTTGTGTCAATGAACATCACTTCACCTGGTTAGCTTATTTTCTAGAGAAAGACCCAAAACTTGCACTGCCCCTAAAACACACTGTCTTAGAATGACTGGGGGAGATCTTTAGCATGGAGAGATGAGAGACCAGGCAATGATGATCAAGAGGGGCTGAGCTGCCGGTTCCCTGAGATACTTTCCTCGTGTACTGAAACTTCAGTTAGCTGTGACACTGCCCAGAACCCAGTTGTACTGCACAGAAGATGGCAGGAAGGAAGGAGAATGAGACGGGGAGAAAAGAGAAAGAAACAGACCATGAGGCTTCCCACTGTGTGAAGATACTGCACTCTTGTTCCCGAAGCCCTGCTGTCACCCCAGGGGGCCACAAATGAGGTAAACTTTGCTAAACTGCCTAAAGGTAAACCATGCCTAAAGGCAGCTCGGTGGTAACTATCCATAGCCTGTCACACCAAGCTAAATAAAGAACCTGGGTTCCTGGCCTGCAGGAGGTGTGGAGCTAACCCTCCACTAGAGTCTGTTCCCACCACTCCAACTTTCTCTCACACCATCCAGGCCCCAAACGAACAAAATCATCCTTTGGGATCAGCAGTAAGCCAGCATTCCCCACCCCAGATTCAAATGTTTAAATAGAACCTCATGATGAATGGCTACCACCCATATCAGGGGCAGCTGAGAGGAAGCCAAGGATAGAATCTGGAACATTTGGTCAATCAGAGTGGCCTCTTAGTGGTCAAGAGCCCAAGTCCCTAGAAGACCGTAACTTCTGAAGGCACAGTCTAGGAACTCTGGCTTGTGTGCAGTCACTGGCTTGGGATTGAATCAAATGCACTCAGTCTGGGATACCAAGGTGGATGCTGACAGTGCAAACATTTTCCAAACCAACGCTCGCTCTGTCAATTTCCCATGCACACATCTGCTTCCTGTGTCTCTTAGATGCTTCCGCAGTTCTAAGAACATCAGCATTCTCATTCACCATGTCAGGAAGATCTTCCCAACACGAAGATCCTTAAAAAACATGGGAATAAGATGTCTGGGAGGGAGAAAGAATTCTATGTCACCGGATGAGGCTGCGTGGCTTTGTTTACACATGCATGTTTTAACCCAGTTTGCAAGGACAGCAAAGATCTGATGGGATGGAGCCACCCCCCACCCATCTCTTCCCATCCTCTCCCCTGAGGATCAGCATCTCATGACTCATACATGGCCTTTCCTCCTTCCCCCAGTAAGACAGTATGGGTTTGGGAGTAGGAAGGATTCCATCCATGCCCATCCACTTAGCTTTACAACTCTGGCGTGATACTTATTGGCTCGGGCTTCTGATAGTTCATCAAGTTTACTTTCAGTGAAATTTTTGGAGGTTTAATGAGCCTCTGGTGTGCAGGGCTGACACAGTAAGTGTGTACAGGGCTCTGTAAATGGACGTGTGACCGAGCGTGGCACGGAGAGGGCACACGAATGCGTGGTTGCCTTCTCTCTGCCGTCCCCTATAGATGCGTAGAGTCTTTTTTGTAAGGATTAAAGGAATTTGGAGAAACTCTCTGTACTGACCCTAGTGCTAGTGGTACTTAAATGAATTTCCAGCAAGTCATGTCTCTCTGTTCGTCATTCAACAGCAACATCCCCATGCTAAGCAGTCTACACGGGGATGCCTTCCCCATTACATCCACAGAGCTGGGGGGGGAGGGGCTAGCACGGTTTTCATCTTTTGAGATGGGAATGAGGATGGAAGCCTGTACCTGGGCCACCATGCTCCACACCTCTAAGACCAAATATGACCACTATCTTCTTCCTGAAGCGAGGGATCAAGGGAACCCTGGGAGGATTTCAAAGGGGTCAGAGTAGGTGAAGTATCTGCCACCAAAACACCTGCACCGAACAGAGGACAATGGCATTGGTTTATCATCCTCGTTCTTCTAGACCTGTAGCCACAATGTGGACAGATGCTCTGTGCCACACAGCTAATGGTCCCTCACGCCTTCTCCACTCCTCCCTCTGTACACACTGTGCACCCCTTAAGAGTCCCCAGCTGACTTCTTTGTGCCCATTCTGTGGCTCCTTCACAGCCTCTGTCCTGAGCACAGTCCCTGGTGCAGCCCAGTCGCTTCCACTCGGTTTCATTTGAGCCTCACTTTCTACCTTATTAAACAGTCCATTACTCAAGATGTCACCCACGGAACCCTTGGCATTTCCAAATGAATACTCCCGACAACCGTGTCATCTCGCCTCTTTCTACGGAATCCCATTATGGAAACTAGAGAGTCAAAGCTTCATGTATGGCTAGACAAGTCAGCTAAGGCTTTTAGCACTAGCTGACTCTCGCTGTGACCACCGTGTGAAGGACAAGGACTTGGAGCACAAGCCACCTGGCTCATGCAAATCTGTTTACTAATGCTGTCTTGCTATTTCACCCATTTCTTCCCCCCAGTTAGCTCTCGTTACCCTCACATACAGGAATTATGACGTCAGTGTCACTCTCCTGTGTCAGCATCCTCATCCACACCGTGTTGTCACCACCCCTCACGGGGGCATATGGGAGATTAAAGAGCAGAAAACAAAGATCGGGCACTCTTGAAGAGCATTTCTTGCTGATGAAGAATGGAAGCGCACATTCTGGCTTTCACCCCTCCCCCAGTCCTGAACTCCACGTTCCCATGGAATTTATCTCAGGCTTTGTGACCCTAAGATGCTCCCCCACTTTGGCCACAACACCGAAAGGGGTAACACTGGGGCACCTGCTCAGTGAGGAAGGAAGGCTTGTACGCGCCGTCAGTGGATTTGTTCCCGGTGCCCCTCATGGACTTCATGTGTGAAACCGCCATGCGCAGTATGGTGAGTTTGTCTGGCTTCCGAGCCAGGGCACTGCAGGTGGGAACCATGTCGGAGAGCTCCGTGATATACTGAGTCATCTTGTTCCGCCTGCGCCGCTCAATCTCACTGTGGTTCTCTCTTCCCAGAAAGCAAGAGGTCAGGGGGAGGGAAAAAGAGAAGGATCAGACCAGGGTCAGCGGTAAAATAACACACTGCTAACATCAGATGGCCAGATTCCTAGGCCTAACTCATAAGGGCTAAGTGCTTTGGTCCTTGTGGGTTGAAGCCGAGCCCTGACACATCTGTAAGCTCTTGTCTATGTGCGGGGAGCATGGACCTCTGTGGCCTCCTTCTCTAAATATGTAATGGCACTTCCTAAATTGCCCACATATCTATAGCTTTTTCCTAGACATCCAAAATTAAGACCAGGAACCATGGAAGACCAAAGCATCCTGGCAGGCTTTCTGTGTGCATCTTTCTGAGTGATTTTTAAAATAAAGGTCTGGGCTCACAGCTACAAAGGCAGCTCCTGACTGCTTACACATGTGATTTGATATACTTCATGGTATGAAGCACTATAAGAGAGCCTCCATCTTATGCCCCTTTAGTTTTTTGACGGTGATAGCCCATTCCATAAGCACTGTGCCTCAAAAGACATAGAGCACCGACCATGACAAATCCCCACACAGTCAAGCTGCTTTCACTTTCCATACAGCACTCGATATATTGCACAGCACCTCAGCATCCGCCTGTGATGAAGGGATGTGCTGGATGCTTAGGCGAGTATTCTAATCTGGCCAAAGGCAGCCCACTCCAGGCCAAGATGTGCGGCAGGGGCTGTATCGCATGCTTTTCTCCTTAACAAAATCCTCAGCTGAAAATAGGCTTGCAGTACCTAACCCTGTCACAAGCCTAACCACACTCTGTATCACTAAGGAGACTGTTGATGATGTAGATTCACTTCCAGTAAAGCTGTGAACGCGCCTTTGTTCTACACCCAGTGTATTTCCCCCCGCAGCGTGGCATAGTAACAGAACAGGTGTGACCCCTTATTAACCAATAACCAATTAAAAAAATAACTGTGGGGGATTACCTAACACCATCTTGGGGATGCTTACAATGAAAGTCTAACAGAAGGGCTGGGAGACTATTTCTGTCTCGAGTTATTTATTACCTTTAGGCGCAAGAGAGAGTAACAGCCAGCCCCATTCAACTTAAGAGAAAAAGCTGTTCCCTGGGATGAAATCGTGTCTAAAAATATGCCCCATGTGTACTGCTGCAAGGACGGGAGGACTTGGTGGCTTCTCTGGGAAGGAGAGTGGCGCTAACAGTAAGGAAGATCCCCAGGCAAGGCTGCTCCACACACTGCATCCTTCCAGGAAGCAGAGCGGCATGGCAATCAGGCCCGACGGTCTGATGGTGTGTGTGCTGAAATGTGCATGCTGCGTGTACCCAGCGGCGGTCCCCGTGGTGGCCTGCTGTGAGCCTTCTGGAGCAGATCCTCTGTGCAAGGAGTCCCGAGACAGCCCCCCGTGGGGAGAGGATGACAGAGAAAACAAGGAAGCTCAATGTGGTCTTCAAGCAGTTGGAAGGTGCATTGTGCACAGCAGGAGAGAAAAAGACACAGAAGTGGGGGGGGGGCTAGAAGCGGCTGGGGCGGTGCGCAGAGATAGACGTATGTGGCGATAGGAAAAGGAAGAGTGTTCTGGAGATAGGGTCCATCTGGAGGGTCCAAAGGAAGACTTAGGATGGGGAGGATGCATCAAGAGCGGAAGACACATTCCTGTAGGATGGGCAGACCTGGTGCGAGGGGAAGTTGAGGAACTTGGAGGCTGGGGAGCAGGCCAGAACACAGTGAGAAATCTAACGGAAGGCAGGCCAATGGGCCCTGATGTTTTAGAGGTTCACAGGTGGATGAGCTTTGTAGGATAGGGAAGGAAGACAGGTTAAGACCAGTCAGCAGATTCCTGGGGCCAACCCCACCTCCCAGATACTAACTGGAAAGATGTAAACCAGCCAGCGAAGCACCAATGTTCGCGTGCACGGCAAAGACCCTCCGTGTCAGGAAAGTCTACATCCTCCAGGCAGAAATGGGCAGAGTTTGCTAAGTAGGGGAGAAAGGGCCAACCAATAAGAAGAGGTTGAGGTGGGACACCTACAAACCAGAGGAAAGAAGGGATGCAAGCAGGAATTTGGTCAAGGGACTTCTAGCTCTTGAGCACAGGCCAGAATCTTGCCATAGAGAGACTAGAGACCCTCTACTCTCATTCCACAGCCACGGAGCAGGTCACGTGGTGCAGACCACACGCTTCAGCTGGACATTTGCTCATGAGACCCAAGGCAGGGCGAGCTCCCAGAGGCGCATACTCCTACCTTGCCAGCTCACACTTCCCGGGCCACCCAGAGAAGGTGGTACTCGGAGAGCTGATGAAGGACGAGGAGGCCAGACAGGAAGCTCGGGCACTTATGGGAGAAGATGACTCAGGCAGGACCCAGAAGTCCCTCCCTCCACAGCACCTGCCTGCATCTTCCAGTGAGACAGGCCTTCTTCTCCATGCGGTGCAATATCCAAGGGGAATCTGCCTGCCCCGTCTGGAGTTGAATTGACCCTGGAGTCTCTCAGTCTGACCTTCAGGATTTGGGATATCCTGCCAGTCCCATCCACTTCTCCCTGAATCCCCTTCTCCATTCCAACACAGAGGCTGCCACTCGGCACCTCTCTGAATCATAGGAACACTATGCCTACTCTGACTTATCTCAGGGCCATGCTGAACTAGGCTCCTTCACCATGAATGTCCACCTGTGGCCAAAACTCCTACAAAAACCTCTTGACTCTCCTCCCCTCCCCATGCCCAAGCTCACTGCCCACTGTGGCTGACACCACCCGCCTCCTCCCACCTTTCCTTTCCCGCCATCTCAGACCTTGGATTGTCACCAGACTGACAGTTCTGTCTGACGCTTAAAGTCCTCAGCGGTGGCTCCCAAACCTAGAGTTAAGTCTAAAGCTTTGAAGTAGTATCTGTGGCAACCAATGGGACCTTATTACCGGGGACTAATTTTCTCTATAAACATTGGGAGTGGGCTTTGTGAGGTTCTCTGATCGATCCATAGATAAATTCAATTTGTGGGCTGAGGTGTAAAGGATAAACAAGGTAAGATCTAAAAGCTGAAAATTCCATTCACTGACCAGTGCAGGGAATGATACAATAACCTTAGGTTTTATGAAATAAGCCTGAGCTACTTAGCAGTATGCCAAAAAGAACTGAGAACGGCCGGTTGCCCGGCAACAAGATCTGAGAAACAAGTGCTATGCATTGATGCGTATGGATTTCATTTTGAAGCCCTCAAGGATGCAGAGGTGAGGGAATGCCACCTTGTGAGAAGAGAATGACACATCCCAAGGCCCTGTCTACTGACCCAAGTTTACCTTATTCCCCAAGGGAAAGGGACAATGGGATCAATCTGCTATGCCTGGGACTGTGGTGTCTATGAGCATCCATAACTGACAGGGGCCAGGCAGCAGCAGTAAGGAAATCTTTCTCTGTGTATGAAGGAGAAGGGTCAAGGGCTCTGTCATGAGGACAGAGCAGGAGGAGGTGACACCTCTCTGCTGGACCAAGACAACCTAGGGCTTTGCCTTAGAGGACAAGCAAGGAAATCGGGACAAAGAAGGGTACTGCTAGGTGTGTGGTAACTTGGGTTTCTTCTCCAGCTCTGCTGCCAAGGGGGCCTCTCCAGTTCACTCAGCAGTGGGACATCCATCACCCATCTTGATTAACATACAGAAGGGGAGGCACTTTGTAAAGTCTCCCACTGACCACCAGGAGAGGCCGATACAATCTCTGCATTGCTCTTTTGTGACCTAAAGGTAAAAGGTCATATGGGATGGTGTGACAGTAGGTGACAAAGAGGGCTCCCTAAACCGAAGTCTCAATGAATACATGTAGGAACCCAACCCCAGAACCCAAGACACTGACGGCAGGATTGAGAGGAGCTACGAAGTCACGGGCTAAGACTGAGTGCCTCTCATTGCCTCACCTGGCATGGGGGGAGGGGTCCATGGGAGTATAAGCAGGCCCTACAAGTATAAGGCACATGGAGACCGTGGTATGTAACCTTGACTTCTGATGATAGCTTGGGAATGTCAGCTGTCCCAAGCTGAAGTAATACCTGAGATGCCACTTGCTGCTGGTGGCAGCTGATGCCAGCCACAGCACAGGAACAACTTGGGACATTCAAGAAGGATGCCATTGTGTGTTGCCCAGTGTTATGAGAAGGCTGGGGCATCACTTGTAATACAGGATGCTGACCCTTTGAAGGGATGACGGGCACCAGGTCCTGGTGTCCTTTAGGGAGGTTGATGTTTTTCTCTGGGGTGTGATCAGTCTTCTAGAGGCAGAGAGCCGCATCCCTGTGAGTTGATAATGGAATTTAAGAGAAAAACAGGAGTCAAGCCCAGTGCTGGTAAGTGGAGGCTGTTTCCTTAGGCTACGCTGGGGAAGAAAGCCAAGCCCCATACTTCCATTCCTTGAGAAAAACAGGGAACTCTCACTAGACTCCCATCGGGGGACAGAGATTATGATGCTGCCTCTGCCCAGATGATGAATCAACTAATAAGGATGGGAACTGGCTTGCATCATAGTCTCCACGCTTTCCAGGGCACAGTTGGGGACTGATTGCAAGCATGGGAGAGAGGTCTTAGAGTGCACCTTACGAAGGCTGGCAGCAAACATCCACCTTCCCCCTGGATGGTTAAGTGGAAGGTAGGGAGGAGACTTGCTTGTCTCCCCAACTCCGAGCGACTCAGACGTACCCACAGGTCCATCAGCCGTGGATTATTTCAAATGTCCTGTTGTCTAAGTCAGTGGCCTCTGGGGTCCCATGAACCCAGCCTCATAAGTAACAGCACATGTTGGAAGTACATTCCATCTCTCTCTTGTTTTTAAGGCCCAGAGGAAAGGATGTGGTTGAGAGAAGCCAAGGTCTGAACTTGACTGGGTAACAAGTGACTCACTGGCAGGTTCAGGGCGTTACCCAGCATGGGGTGGCTGCTGCCTCACACTCGGGCCCAGTGAGCTCTGTGTCCCTCTGCGGTTGTTTCATCGACACTGATATGTCATATCAAGCAAGTGTCATTCCATGTTTCTCTTCCTCTTTTTGTCCTGAGACCCAGAGGCATTATTTCCTGAGGTTCACATGCTATGGTATGCAGTCTTGAGGGGGAACTTTGACACAGAGGACTCAGCGTCATTGTTTCTGTCTACAGAAAGGTTGTGAGTGGCCAGGGCAAGCTTTGACAGAGAGGAGAAGGGGACATTTCTGAGGTTTGCTCCTTTCCAGGAAAAGATCACTCCTTGCTTATTAAGACAGAACTTTAGATACCAGGGCATTTAAAGTGGGTCCAGTCTACACAGGAAGAGATAATCCAGTTTTGTTGGTGAAGCTCACGTGTTGTTTTGATAGGAAACTTCAAGGTCATTAATGGGTTAAAAAAAAACGTGTTCTCATTTCTCATGCTTCAGTTGAAGAGGAAGTTGTGGAATGGATGGATGAGCTTGATCTCAAGGGTAAAAGTTTATGGGGGTGAGGAGATATTTACTGTAGACTAGAAGATTCTGGGAATCCCTACAGAAATGAGGCATGGGTCTCTCCTGCATTGGTAGAGAACACTGCTTAATCCACAGCTACCATTTTGGTTATGGGTAAAAAAAGAACCCAAACGATCTGCATGGAGAAAAGTAGAGAGCCAGCCCAGTGGACTTGTGTGGACATCACACTCCTCAAAACCGCTTCAAACAACCAAGGCTGTCAGTCCGAAGGTGGAGTATGAATACGACAGACGGGCACCTATCACCTGCCATGCGTTTTCTACGATCAGCAGTAACCTCGGAGGAGGTCGGAGTGAGGGGGGCAGCAAGGCAAGCCCTGCCGGAAGAAGATGGCACAGATGGGAGTTATAAGAATGGGAGAATGACATCTTCCTTCAGCGCGCATACTTCCAAGTGTCCCACAGTGCCTCAAATGAAACAGATGGAGAGAATCAGAAGTCATGATTCTCCCTTGCACCCCCAGTACAGGTGACCTGGGAGCTTTCCCTGAAGGTGGGCTAGACGGTGGCCTGCCCCACAGAGCAGCTGAAGACACTGTCATACACTCCGTAGCTTGAGTGTGAGGATCTTGAAGTCAACCTCAAACAGGCTTACACGTTCCTTGTATTTCTAATTTTCCTTACTAGAAAAAAAATGATTCTTTTTAGAGAAGGTTGATAATCTTTAAACTTAAGCCTTATGTTTTTTCGCTTGTTTGTTTCAGGGAGCCCATTAAAGTTAGTGACCATTGTTAAATGTAAAAGCAAACAGAATTAAGAACTAGGCATCACTCCCCTCTTCTTTTGCTATGCCTTTTGAAGACAGGGTCTTGCTAGACAGCTCAGGTTTGTCTTGAATTTGCTCTCCACCTGCCCCATACTCCCACGTGCTGAGATTTCAAGCATAGAACACCAGGCCAGGCTTGGGACATATCAGGATTGCTAATAACTGCCTACCACTAGGCCAAATGCAGGCACTAAGCCAGGCATACGCAAGATGGTCAAAATACAATGGTTTGCTCAATGACAAGAGGCCCTAAGTGCCTATGCATGCCGGTCATGTGACTGCTGGCTACAGGCTTAAGAAAGGCAAAGTAAACTCACCTCGAAAATTTACTGGGACCTTCACCATCTTCATCATCGAAGTCCATTCTGAAAGGCCAAAGTCACAAGTGAGCAGTGGTTATGACTTTTAGGAGACTGTAATTAGCATCATGAGCTGTGGGAGCAGGGGAACCCTCATCCCATCACATCACTGTGCAATGCTTCCGACATTTGCTAAGACGGTAACCCTGCAGTCTCAGGAAGAAGAAAAAAAACACAAATCACAGTATGTGCGTGGTTAGTTTTCTGGTCAGAAGTGGGAAATACTCAAGTCACCTTGTCCCCCTAGAATGCTTCTCAGATCATCAAAGGACAGCCCAGTCCACGTTGGGAGAAAACATCAATGTTTCTTGTCTCCCAACATCTTTGGGGTACATGGTCCCCTCCACATCATGTATTCCATATAAACACTTCATTTCTAAAATGCATGGTATATTGCTCAAGGGACTCAGAATCCAGGAAGTCCAAAGAGTGATGAAGAAATCCCGTGACCTTGTCTGGGAATACTGCTTGTGACTTGGTGAGTCTCCATGAACCTCAGGGCAAAAGTCATTCCAGACAATCATTCTGTCACACCCAGGACCAAATAGGAGGCTGTGGAGAAGGAAAATGGCCATTTGATATCAAAATCACTCAAGCAAGTGGCTGTCTGCTCGCCGAATTATTCTTCAGACCTCTTCTTTACTGGGGCTCCCCTTGTAAACATCAGACAAAGTAGGGCGGGAATTCGTGCTTAACTAACATACCAAACGTTCCTTCTCAAAACCCCATATTCCTCTCACGTCAGCAAATAGTAGGCTGGAAGATGTTAGGGCAGAGAGGGAACTTAACTATGATCAGAGTACTCGGAGTTTTTGAGGAAGAAAATGAGACACCTATAGTAAATGTGGTCTTGAGATGGCATCTCGGGTCCTGAAGTGTCCTGCTTGATCTCGGTCTGTCTGAAGGACTTGGTGAGGCCTACCCTCATGACCCAAGCAAGAAGGGGGAGGGTAGTTGCAGCTATGTCTGAGGAATCTCATGTTTTAGCAGCTTATTATGAGAATGGAGTGTGCTGGGAGACACAGTGAGATTCTGTTCAAACAATAAACAGAGAGTGGAGGATGTGCCAGAAGACCACAGTTATAGATATCGGAGCTTCTGCTTCTCGCAGGGGAAGTGACCCTCATTCCCTAGTCTGTAATAGGTGACCCAGGGAAGGTACAGGGCACCTAGGTCACCAGAAAGCAGTCATGTTACACATGAAGAGCCATCCTTGAACGCAAACCCAAGACGGGCCCCAGTAAGATGTATGGTGACCTCTAGGCTTTGAAACCACTTGGGAGACCTAGGAACTACGGTCAGATATGGCAAAATAAAGGGAGAGAGGTTCGGAGGACAAGGCAGTTTTTGCACGTCTTTGTCCTGGGTTATGTACGGTGTAGTCTGAGCTGATGTGATTTTGCCCAGCATTGCCTGATGGGATCTTTAGTCTTCAAAAGCCAGTTGTCCTAACACTAAGAATAAGAGATGGAAGGAATGGCAGTTTTGTGATCACAAAAATGCCTCTGTACAGAGAGAAAAGGAGATTGGTCAAAAAGGAGGACCACACACATGCCACCAGGGACACAGACATTCAAGGTCCCCACAGCATCATTCCGGAAGTCCAGCACTGGACTGCAGAGCTGTGTATAGGACAAATGGGGCTGAATGTGGGATTCCAAATGAAGAAAACTCATTAGTGCCCTGTATAATTACTGAGCTATCTTCTCACCTTCCTGGAAAATTCCGTGTGGGGAAATAACCACCAAACTGAGGCCGGTTGAATTTTGCAGAACCACACTGCCACCTAGTGCTCATAAAGTGAAAGATCAAATTCTTTGCCTACATAAAACCAAACCCACCATATATTCTGAAGAATTGTGCAAATATTTATCAAATGTGGGTGTGAGATACATAAGTTCTCTTTAAAATTCTATTCCGTTCAATCTGATATCAAAGTTCCTATAACAGTGTGTGTGTGTGTGTGTGTGTGTGTGTGTGTGTGTGTGTATGTCTGTGGAGGTCGAGGACTCTTTCCTTCTACCTTGCGAATCCACTTATCTAACTTAGGTCGTCAGGCTTGGAAGCAAGTGCCTGTCCCACTGAGCCATCTCAAGGTACTTTGATAAGACTGTGATCATCACACTCCTACAAAACGCAGCTGACTAACCAGCCCTCACTCAGAGCCTCAAGACCAATGAGATGTTTGGGGTGACCAAGGACGGGGCATTCTTGGGATCCACAGCTTCAGTGCTGAAACAGTCTCAACTGATAGCCAGTCCCCTATGGAGCAGATAAACAGGGAAGTAAAGGGCCACAGCTTGGCCGGGTGAGCTGCAGATCAGGCTAGCAGAGGGTAGAAGAAAAAAGCCTAGTCTTAGACCCCGAGTTTATTGGAGTCCATTGGGAACTTGAGTCATGATTTATATATAAAAAAATAAATACCAAGAAATTATGGCTCTCATATGTGCAATCACATACATGCAGCAGGGAGAGAAACTGCACCCACCACCTGTGAGTGTGCATGCAGTCACATGCGACATGGAGGGAAACTGCACCTGCCGCTTGTGCATGCATGGACTGACTCACTTGGCAGATCATGCTTAGTAATCTGGAAAAGCATAAAGTGGGCCCAGTCCAGGAGATAAATCAGGACCCCACATGATTGCTGAGATCTTCAGGATCATTCATTCTACACAAACAGTCTCACTAGCCCTCTCAGGAACACACACACACACACACACCCCATTGCTCCTGACTAAACAAAAGACCTCAAACAACACTTGCCCCAGGAGCACCTTCGGGTCTCTGCCACCATGTCCAACTTTAAATATGACTGCAAGAAACCGCGCCTACTTCTTCTGCTATAAAAAGGGGAAGTAAATCATCCTTTCTTTTATGTCTTTTATGCTTCGCTATTATTCTGAAACATCTGGATAATAAAAGAAATCAAAATACGACTTTAAGCCTGCTTGGATTCACTCTGAAACACACACAGCACGGTGGATGGGTGATCCCAGTCTTCAAAGGGTGAGCCAGAAACACACTTGACCCCACTTCCCCTACCAGTGACCCAGGATAAGAACCCTGGATGGGCGTTTCTGAGCAAAACTTGTGTGAAAGGGAGGCAATGAGGCTCTCGCTAGCAATGCTTTCTAAGGATAATGGTGCAGCAGCAAACGTGAGCTTCCGCACAGCATGCGCTTCTGCTATAGCGGACAAGGAGGAAGGTCATTCTAGTGTGGCTGGTCAAATAGTGGCTACCATTAACAATCCTGGGCCTGGCCATGGGTCCCCAGAACGCAGCAAAGTGACAGTGTGTCTGAAAATGTTCTCCCTTCTGGCTCCCTTACAGCCTAACTACACATTTAAACATCAACCTCTCTCTCTCCATTCTTTCTTTCCTTTAATTTTTAAGAGTGTGTGTGTGTGTCTCACTATGTAGCCCAGGCTGGTCCTAAACTCTGGAGCCCCCTGTCCCCCAGCCTCTATCTAAGGAGTGGTGGTCTGCCAAGCAGTGGCAGGCGCGGCTACATTCTTGCCCATCCCTGCCTGCAGCCCCCACCCTCCCTCCATCCCAGTGGGTAGCTTTGGAGTGGGCTCAGCTTATCACTTAACTCATCACTGCCACTTCCTCCCTGAGGATGAAAGTACCTGAAAGTTTGCCCGGAGGGAGCGGAGCCTCCCTTACCTCTTGCTGAGTTTAGGGAGGTCACAATGGAAGGGGTCATTATTAGGTGAAGAAAATTTTAAAAATGTGTGTCAGGTGACTTGCTTCAACTCATTTCTCCCACACGTGTGGGTCTACTTCGGAAAGAATCTGAAACCTCTGAACCTTCCTTTACCTAGTGTCCTAGCTGCCAGGCAGAGAGCAGTGCCCTGTGGAGATTCTCACTGCTAAGCCTGTTAGTGACTTAGTGACGTGGGAAGAAAGAGCAGCCAGGGAGGACTCCCAGCACAGGGCCAGGCACACGTCCGGGAAGAGCCAAAGTCCTCTAGGGGTCAGCTCTAAGAGGCAATGCAACACGAGAGAGGTGTGCACAGCTGTCCCCAGCACTTGGCACACTAACCTCCAGGAGCATGACCGTCGGTGGGGTGGGAGAGCAAGGACTTGGAAAGGAATGGGGACAGCACACTAAGGCTGTTTTTTCCCTCCTGACACCCCATCCTCTTCCATTTCCCTCTCTTTGAGTCTCTTCAGGGGTGTCCCACGATCTTAACAGAAGGAGCAGTTGGAGACACCACACTGCTGATGGTGACGGCAGACAGCAGTCAGTGCGAGCCACAGCACAAGGCCTGTTGATACACACAGCCTCCGCCGGCGTCTCACAATGGAAGGGGTCATTATTAGGTGAAGAAAATTTTAAAAATGCAAGATGTAAGAATGACTACAGAAACCTTCTTAGAGTAGGGCGAATCTCTAAGTCATGGAGTGTGTTATGCCCACCACCTGACAAGAGGAAAGGACAAGGAGCAAACAGGTGCCGGGCTTCCTGGTGAAGGTCCAGTTCCTTGGTCTGCCCTCAGAGAGCCCCACCTTCATCTTATGGCAGTGAAAGACCTGGATAAATCCAGACACCCCCCCCCCAAGCAGGAAAAAATAGAGCCAAAAATCTAAGCAGGAAGAGAATCAGAAATCTAGGATTAGCTGGTTCAGTGACTGTTGTTTCAGTAACTAGCTGAAGATAAAGTTAGATTGTAATCTTGAGAATAATCTTGAGAAATAGGGAGTTTCCCCCTTGTGATTTGGAATACTGTGTTTCAGGAACTACCTGATTATGACCTGGAGAGTGATTTTGAGAGGCAGGGAGTTGCCCCCTGGTGATCATCACTGGTATTTTTGGAATTTTCTATGATGCCCTCCCTCCAACAGAGAAGGAAGGGAAACCGCCTGTGTGGCGACACAGGACACAGGACAGCCGTGGGGAAATCCAGGCTTGTCATCATCCCTAGTGCAGAAAGCAGGCTGTTCTCCAGGATTGGGTTAGGACCCTGCAGGCCAAGGCGGAAAGCTGCTGGGGATGCACACCAGCCCACACCATGAGGAGACAGAGGCTCCCCAAACCCCCAGCACAAGGAGGGCCCGTGGGACAAAGTATGTTTGCTTAGACTTGGACCAACCTAGAGTTGCAGGGCACACTCTGGTCTCTTCTGGAAAAAGACGAGAAGGAACAATGGAGCTTCTCTCTCTAAAGAATGTGAGTTAAGATAGTAACATTGGAAGTAATCTGGAATTTTTATTGAAAAAATTAATATTTGAACACCATACATATTCTTTTATCGAGCCATACGGCAGAACTCAGGCCACAGTTAGCAAGAACGTTGGCTCAGAGAGCAGGCGGCTGTCCATGAAGCCCTAGAGGCAAGCTGCAGCCTTGATCAGGTGGTGCCCTCTGAGGAGACCCAGCAGCAGCAGACAGAACACGGACTGCCTGAGAGAGAGTGTGCAGGATCAAGGCCTGGCCTTGCCACCATGCGCAGATTCTCAGCCCTCTGAATGCTCACAGTGACCATGCTCCTCCCATGGCCTTTCCCAAAGACCCCAGCACGCACAGCGGTCCTTCTCGTTAGCTGGCATTATAACACCATGGTGTCTCATCCTCCATCCCCAGACCCTGGTGTGCGCCTGTCCCCTTGCCTCTGTGCTTTTTTTTTAAAGCATCACAGGGTTTGGAAGAGGCTCTTGGGATTAAAATGCTGGACCATTTCAGCATGTGTCCAGGCTGCAGTCTTAGGGCTATGGAAGGTTCTATTCTGTTTTGTGTTCTGTTCTCACCGAATAGGCGAATCATGGGCGGAGTGTGTGACCAGAAACGGAGCAACATCATGAGGCAGCTCATTTATTAATTATTAAACTGAAATTTAAAAAAAAGGATCAATGGGGAACTGGGTTGAGTAATACACTGAGCTGGAAAATACCAGTTAATGTTTTTCCTTTGGTTGATTTGATTTGGGATCTGGGTACAGCCGCTAATATCATTCAGCATAAGTAGGTGCCTGTTTTGGTTTCATCTGCTCCAAAGTGGTCTGTGACCTACCAGAACCAGTCTAGTCAACAGAACTTAATACTTATTCTCTTTATTGTCTGAGCCATATTCAACTTATCTGGTTGGCATTCAGGTGCCGGCTCCTTGCCAAAGGAATTCCTGCATATTCCTACGAAAGATGAGCATCGGAGGGAAAAGGTTCGAGGGCCCCGTTAGATCATTTACAGTTCCTGGGGCTGGCGCTGCCAAATGAGGCTGGAATGTTCTGGCAGTTGAGACTGAACTCCTCCCTTCTGAGAGCCCGGCCCAGTAGGACCCCACAGCGCACTCTCCCTACAAGGACAGGCAAACAGAAATCCCCAGCTGGGTGCCAGGACCCAGAATGCGCAGAAGCGAATCATGTGCATAGTTAGGACACTTGCAAAATCTAAACAGGATGCAAACTGCTGAGCTTTTACTCTCTAGGAGAGGGAGGGGGGAACAATACTTTTCTAACAGGTCAAGAGCATTGCTCAACTTTCACTAAGGCTAGTTCCTGGAAGCGCTGGGTCTGCTTACCCGGATCGTCGCTTTCCTCCTCGGGCAGGCATGGCTCCTGTCATCCTCACCTGTCCAGCGGCCGCCATGGGGGCAACAGGCAAGGTCACAGATCCAGGGATGTCTGAAGCCATTTCTGGATGTCAACAGAAACAAGACGTTTTTGTAAATGACATAAAAACCCAATAACAAGCAAGGAAACTGTCACACTTCACCCAAGAAAGCCCGCCCTTGGGAGGAAGTCCTTGGCCACCTTGCTCACTGCCAGTCACTTTGGGCCTGTCCTGGGCTCCAGAACCTCAGTTTTCACCTCTGCAGCAGTACCCTCCGACCTCTCACCTCCACCTTCACTTCCACACAGAGCCCAGTCCCCACCCTCAGGGAGGACTCAGAAAAACCCTGACTGTCAGACCCCATGAAGTCAGGGGTACTTGAGAGTCTCCCATTAGGCTTCATCATGAGGTTGCGTCACGCAGAGGAACCCAGATCTCCCTAGCCAGGCTTTTACAGGAACAAATACCAACTTAAAGAGAATGCTGGGCAACAGAAGGGAGTAATTTTTTCCCCCTATTCATCATGGTTAACATTGTTTCTAATAAGCCAGACATCTCTGGAATCTCTTTAACACCAAGTTTTAAACATCCTTGACTTCAAATCAGTCACCCTGTCAAGGAGTTTCTTCTTCACACTCCCTGGGCTGTCGGCACCCTGCACTGACGATCAAGTCCCTATCAAGAGAAACTCTTGGAGCAGCCTCGCTGACAATGTTCATTTTCCCTGGAATGTTTTCTGCTGTTCTCGCTCACTCTTAGCTCAGTCCTCTCTGGGGGCAGAAGGGACATAGCGGTCTATAGAGATAAACTTCAGCAGGACAGTGGAGGATCACATGGCATTGGGCTCCTCTGAGGACAGAAGGGATGGCCACTGAGGCCGCTGCTGCACCCATCCTGGGGTTAACACTGCTTTTCTCTACAGAAACTAGAAAGTCATGTGACAGACATCCCAGAGGCTAAAAAACACATCTGAGCCATCCTACCCCCAAACTTTTGAAATCTTGAAAGACACCGATAACAACCTTAAATCAGCCCCTCCGCTGTGCTTGCAAAGTTTTGAGGACCGCGGTGGTCTTGAGTGCACACATTGGGAAAATATACAGGAAAAATCCCTCACTTGGGCAGTTCCTGGGTTGGTGACTATGAGGTGGCAAGGCACAGGGACACCCTGACAAGCTTGCTTCTGACAAGGTATCATATGTCTTTCTGAAATAGCAGCTGAACTCCCCAGCTTCTATTGAGTCTCAAGGTGGAGGTCAGGATGGTCTGTGGCAGACAAGGTGAAGTGGCAGGTCACGACATCCTGAAGCAAGTTCTCCAGAGTAGTCATCCCTGCTAAGTTCCCAGGATGGAGGGCTCCAGAGGAAGCACGTTGGGAAAAGCTGAGCATCCATCTCCTTTATTTAAAAACGCCAATGCCCATTACAGACATACTGAGAAATCCTATGTGAAGAAGGTACACAGCAGATAATAAATGTCCGGGATTCTGGGAACACCTATTGCCTGCTATGCTAGGGCTCCAGGCAACACTGGTTTCAGCATTTTAAAGCCAACAACCTCAAAGCTGTGAGTCAAGCATATATCAGAGTGGAAGTGATCATGGCCGTCATCTGCAAACCTCACAAGGTCCATTGCTTCTCCAGGCCAGCTACTCCCAGCTCAGAGTAGGAGGGATGTGGTAACTGAAAGCCAATACCTGGTACAGCAAATGGTACATGATAATCACTAAAGTTTATTTTAGGAAAACAAAATTGCCAATTGTGATCCAACTTGCAGAAAGTGAAAGCCCCCCCAAACCCTGGCTCGCAAGACAAAGTGGGGGAGGTAATTTTGAAGACCCATTCCTGTCTGTAAGGGACACAAGGCAAAGACAATGAGATGGCTTTGCACAAATATCCTGTTGACCTCAGCATGCCCATCCCACAATCCAGGATCTCTCCCTTCCTCCCTTCTTCCTTTTCCTCTCTAGTTTCTTCCTACTGAAAGCATTTCAGTAACGATGACCTACAAAGGGTTGAGGAGGACCAAGTTGATTTACAGTCAAACAGTTCCAAATAGCTGCTCAGACAGGTGCCAGCTACCAGAACGACTGGGCCACTACCGATCACAGTTACCAATGACATGCTCAAAATATCTATCTTGTGAAGTCATTTTTTAAAATGAAGACTAATGTATGCAACAAGCCAAACAATGGGGAAAATAACCATCCAAACAACACAACTAAAGCCATGAACACGGTGTTGGTGAACAGCTCAGCGTGTACTGGAACTTAACTGGGAAGAGGTGCTGGTTGGACACAGGCATTCTTTGTGTCATGTGACACATGTCCCGTGTCAACATTTCACAATTTAGTAAAGGGGAAGATAATTCCATTTTAATCCAGTGCCATGTTAGTAACCATAATACAGTTCTAGACCTCCAATCAGTGAAATGGAAGATGCAATCCTTGAGGCTTGCCTTCATGTTAAAGGTTAACTGTTTCCCAAGTCAGTTTTTAGGAGACACTTTTAATAGATTCCAACAAAACAGAAAGCAGGTCTCTCTCTTCTGACTGGTCTGCTGGTACCTCCCTTGGAAAGGAAACTGCCTGCCTGCTTTCTCAAACCTGGCCGCTGTTCCCTTTAACTGATATATAAGCACGCAAAGATGGCAGGGTTCTTCTGAAAGATGCTACAGAAATGTTCCCGGCCAGGTCTGAGCCATGGCCTGGTACAGCCAAGATGCCCAAATACTAACAAGCAGAGTCACCCTGTGGAACACTGTCGATTTGCTCCAGGGTTTCTGAATTTCACACTTAATTAAGGAGAAAGGGACCCTGGTGAGCCAATTGCATGGGAAAGAAATCATCCCTCAGAGCCAGTAAGATCACAGAGGGGCCACCACCACACTCTGCAACTGGGGTCCATGAAGACGGCCTTCCAGGAGGGCAATGCCACAGCCCAAATGGAGACATTTAAGTATCCAGGCCCCACAAGAGAATCTGGGGACTGAGGGAGTGTGTGGTGTGGTGTGGTGTGTGTGTGTACATGGGATAGTGCGCGTATGCATATGTGTGTAGGAGCCTGAGCTTTACATTGGTTAGGTGTCCTCCTCCACTGTTGGCCACCTGAATTTTTGAAACAGTCTCTCGCTGAACCCGGAGCTCACTGATTCAGCTAAGCTGCTGGCAGCGAGACCCAGGGATCCTCCTGTCTCTCTTCCTGCTGCTGGGACTACAGACAGGCACCCCATGCCTGGCTTTTTCCATGGGTAGTTCCGAGCACCTGAACCCAGGCCATCATGCACGTGTATAGCAAGCACTTGACCAGCTGAGTCATTCTTGCAACCTCACTGTGTGCTATTTTAGCATTAGTTTAATATGCGTCAATTGGACGTCACAAACAGACTAGCAAATGTTCAAACTTTCACGAGGAACACAGAAAAGACTGTAGTGTAGTCAGTGAACTGGAGCAATGCATGCACGGGTCCGAGGCTGAGGAAGGGGGGCCTTTCCAACAGGCATGTCCAATGATGAGCAGATTGGCTTGGTAACAATGACAGAATTTTGTTCAAGATTTCTATTAGGTACTGTCTTTCTGGAACCCGTCCACCTTCCTGTCATGAACTTGACTTCCATCCACCCATGAAGTAGATACAAAGGCATCCCTTGTCGCAGGCTGGAGAACTCGGTAGGGAGAGGCGGGTGCCAGGCCACAAAGCTGGAGGGTATCAGAGCCTGCTCAGGTTTTAGCCACGCACTACAGGACTGTCTTCCTCAATGTGCCCAGGCAGAAGTGGGGTGCGCTGGCAGACCCCACCCAGCTACCCCAAGAGATGAACAGACACTGAGGTTCTAAACCATGGTCCCAGTGAGGGTGGGTGGCACACAGGAAATGCCACGGTTCGGGGTCGCTCAGCTGAGTTGCAGGGTTATGGGGAGTGACTTAACTCACCAAGCTACGAAGTCGGGCAAATACCTACATCCTGGAGCTGCTGTGAGGACAGAAAAGCATGTATAATATCTACCAGAAGAAATTTCCCATCTCTTATTTTTCCCCAGGAAAAGAATGTCTTTCAATAGAGCTCTTTCTCTGTGCTTCTGTCTTACACACACACACACACACACACACACACACACACACACACACACACACACACACACACAGAGTGGGAATGTTTCATAACCTTTGAGCAAATCACTTGTCCGTGCCTTGCTCTGCTATCTGAAAAGTGGGAGTGATCGTGCGCATGTCTGAAGTCATGAGGCTCAGAGACACTGATGTGTGGGCACGGCACTCAGATGTGGCACCAGGCACAGAGTAAGCGTGCTTATTCGGTTAGACACACCCACAGGTGCTAACAATTATCTTACCATGAGGCTCTTCCCTGCACTTCTGGGATTCTTGTCTTTCTGGTCCTGTCTCACAGATGTGCATGGAAGGCTACGTTTTTGGGACCCGTGTTCCTCCCAAAGCGCTCACCTGGGACGGCTGTCACCAAAGCACGAGAACGGGGACTGCATGAGCCTGGACTGCCTGTGGTGGGCTTCCTCCTGGGCAGAGCGGGTGCAGCCCCTCTCTGTGCCAGTTGGCACCTAGCTACATCTGAGGGACGGGTCAGCCGACCAGGCACGGTATCCTCCAGTGGAGGTGTGTGAAGCAGTGAGCCCCCACTTTCCGTGAAACCAGCACTCTTCACCTCTCCCCTCCAGGCGTCTCTCTCTCTCTCTCTCTCTCTCTCTCTCTCTCTCTCTCTCTCTCTCTCTCTCAATCTCTCTCTCTCTCTCTCAATCTCTCTCTCTCTCTCAATCTCTCTCTCTCTCTCTCTCTCACACACACACACACACACACACACACACGGAATCACATATGAATACCACACTCATACACGCCAGACAAACCATACAGATGCAATGTGCACACTAGTTGAGGGATCAAGGGAGATACTAATGGGAGACGTGTACACACACACACACACACACACACACACACACACACACACACACACTGCACACCTTGGCTTGGACCTGGTACAGTCATAGTTTCTCCCTTGGAAACATGGTACCAGCTCTCATTCCTGGCTTGGCAGGTTCCTACAGCCCAGTACTTCTTCAGAGGGTTGATGTATGCTGATGAGGGAACTCAGAAATTTTGGATGCATCCTTCATCCTGCTCTCAATCCCCATTCCCTATAGGCAGATCAAGCAGCGCCTGGTCAGGCTTCAGCAAGGATGCGAGCTTCACACATACTGATGGGAGTTTGCCACAGTCAGCAAGGAGGGAGTCTGGGGCTGCACAAAAACTCAGATGCATTCCATGATAATAACGCCACAGGCCAAATGCAAATCTTGAAACAGATTCAGGGGTTTCCATTGTGCGAGGGAAAGTTTAAAGCAGGGGTGAAGCCCCTACATATGGCTGCCTCTCTGCTCCTCCCACTCGCCTGCCCTTCTTCTCTTAGACTTGCTCTTACGAGCCCACCAGAGGTCTGGGGTTGCACATACAGTGGCCACAGCTGGTGATGGCCAACCATGACTCTCCAGCTCTACCCTCTGTGGGATTGGTTCTCCAGCCTTACTCAGGCATCCATCCTGCTTCTCAGGCATCCTGCCAGCTGCTGCTCTTCACCAGGACTCCAGGGCACCCTGGGCGGCCCCTTCTATCCATGTTTCCCCTCGGTGACCTCCTCCAGGTGTGTAACACCACCACCACCCCGCGGATTCCCAAGCCTGCTGTCCCGGCTGCAAGTCTGTCTACCTTCTGCTGTTGGTCCAACTGGTAACACCGTGGCCACCTGCTGTGCCCTGGTCCTCTTATCTGTGCCCACTCCATCAGATGGGATAAGGCCAATCACTCCGCTCTCAGTCTCAACTTCTCTTTACTCTTGCCACTGACTGTGTGGAGTCCCTGCCATTGCCAACTTGTTCAGGCTGCTGCCACCTCTGCTGCCCGTCACTCTGGCTCCAGTCAATCTCCCTGGCCATCCTGGTACCATACCATATTCTCTCCCACCCAGGACCATCGCACACACACCATCCTTGTGTGAGGAAAACTATCTCCTCGCTCAGCTAATTCCCTAGTTGTTCAGATTCAGCTGCAGGGCCGAGTCTCAAGGAGGCCTGTTTCCAACCAGCCCCTCCCTCCCTGGCGTAGCTTTGCTCCCACCCTACCTGTATTCCTCCTGAGAAAGAAGGAAGGTCACAGCAGTCCAGGTGAGCTACCAGGGCTGGGATGGCAGAGCCTCAAAGAGGAAAGATGATGATGTCACTGCCTCAAAATAATGGTGTGTCAGCCTCAAGGCTCAAAAACGGAAAACCCAAAAAAACCTTGGTCACCTGATCCTCCTACACTGAATGGGGAGAAAATTCTGAAGAAGGAAGAAAACACGGCTGGGATGGCTGGAAGTTTGCATGGCCTCTGTCCCAGGCGCTTGTGATGGGACCTGTTGCAAAGGACAAGTGTCTGTCAACTCGGAGGACACGGGTCCCACAGAAGCCGGCGCTGCGTTCAGTTTCTCCAGCCATACTCCCGCTAAGAAACCAGACTAACCAGGTGCCTGTCCTTTGCTCAGGCTGCTGTCTGTCTGGATTATAAGCACCATTTGCAACGCCTATTTTGAGCCACAGGCTGTGCTAGGAGCCAAACGGCAGCCAGAGATTTTTTTTAAAGGCCCCGTTGAGACTGAGCATGAAACCGACTGGGCATTTCACACTGAGTGCTGCTGGTAGTGAAAGACAGGAGGTTCTGTACTCTGGGGATGCCAGGGAAGGTTCCAGAAGGCTTCCTGAAGGAGGCTACCCCTAGGAAAACCCTATCCATGGACTACAGAGGCACAGCAGAAGTTCTTTCCTGAATGCCCCACAATGTCCAAGCATACCCCATATCAGTCACCTTCGAAGGGTACGCCTTCTGGGTCACTTTTAGTCACTGGAACATTCTGGAAGTCTTTGACCCCAAATTGCCACTCTCAAACAGATTCACTTATCCCCCCTCAGTCCAACGTGACACTCTTGTCTGTGCTCAGGGTTACTCATTGCAACTGATGGCCAATATGGAAACAGAAATATCAGCCCCCACTCCACCTGCAAAGATCCCCCCGGGAACACTGTCCCCCACTACAAAGGGGTAAATGCCTGCTTGCTAGCTCCTAGATAGTCCTGCTAAGCTATACACACATCAGAACATCAGGCTGGACTAAGGGATGCAGGCTTCACCACAAGACATACAGCGTATCTGGCCCACGGTGCAGCATCAATTCAGATCCAGCCATGCTGTGTTGGATTCCTATAAAAACAGAGCAGGCAGGGATGGCTTGGGAAGATGTGAAACTTGAGAGTATTAAGATGAAAGGAAGAGGAGGGATGCAAAAAAGGCATTCTGCTCTCCTCCTCCCTATCCATGGAAACCCACATAGGAGAAAATGGCCCTTGATCTTCACACGGAGAAAACCAACCACATGCAAACTTTCACAGTACAAACACATGGACTTATCTTCATGATCACTCAAATAAATAAACAGCCCAAAGGCTCTCCCCACGGGTGGAGAAGAGGAAGGGGAGGATGCTAAGCAAAGAAAATGCTCCCTCCACACCCATCTTTCCCAGAGCGACACTCATCACAGATAAGCACATCAAACGCTCCAGCCCTACCTTCGCAGAGGGTTGAACAAAGACCTTTCTTCCTTGTGAACAACACCTTCTTAGGAGAATGTGCTGCCCGGGTAGGAAAAAAAATGTCAGAAACCTCTGGGAGCAACGGCGCTGCATTTGTATTCTGCTCAGAAAATGTCATCACAGATCTGTTTACCTTAACTGTGGACCATGATTCAGCCGTGACAACTGTCTTGCATACTGATCAATTTATTTGCGGCACAATTTCCAGCGTTAACTGCTTAGGTTCTGAAAAACTGGATACTTGGATTTCTTGTGCAGCTGCGACACATAAAGGAAGGATCTCGCCTGTTACCAAAACATTTCAGTGAGAGACTAGGAAGGATTTTTCTTGAAGAGTGGGGAAGGGAGGGTCCCTTCCTCTTCCCAATAGAAGGCAGAGCTCACGATTCCTGCAGGCCCTCCTCAGGGTGGGATGTTTGCAGCACAATGCAAAGAAAAAAGAATGTCAGCAGGGCGTACAGGGCTCTGCAGCCAGGTTTCATACTCAGCCACAGGCAGTTGAGCCAGGCTCTGCTGTAGGGCAGGAGGTGGCAGAAATGGAAGGGGTTGTGACTGAGGCCAGGAGAGCAGGCAGAAGTAAAGCCCTGATCTCTCTGGCAGCAATCATCCCAGACTGGACACTGGCCTCTCCTAGCAAGCAGGTCTTAGCCTTGGGGACAGGAAACAGACTGTGCAGACTGGGGAGAGACCCTCCCTCCTCGGCAGGCAATGGTGGCATCTCCCCAAGCCCCACTGTGCTCTGAAATACTGATGTCAATATACAGGTTCTCAACAGTGTTCATGCCCATAAACTAGCTTCTTTTACCTTCCTTCTGGCTGAATGCCAGGGTCTCTCTGCTAAACTCTATGCTTTTCATTTTTGAAAATTTGCTCCATATGATATATTCTAATCATGTTTTTCTCCTCTCCCATCTCCTCAGATCCTCCCCACCTCTCTACCCACACAATTTAATGCTCATTCTCTCTCCAAAAATAAAATTAAAAAATGAAAACCAAAACAATAAGACAAAAATTACCAAAATGAAACAAAACACACACACACACGAAGTCTGTTATATCTTAGACAGCTACTCTTGGGCAACAGGCCTGCCGTAGAGTGTGGTTGATACATCTGGTAACACTCCACTGGAGAAAACTGATTCTCTCTTTCCTAACAGGTTATCAATTGCAAATGGCTTCTTGGTTAGGGGTGAGGCTTTGTGTCCATTGTCCCTTCTCCGTGTGGGACTTGGTCTGGTGTGAACCTGTGCAGGACTTGTGTGTGCGGTCATAATCCTTTGGGCTCCTATGTGCATCAGTCCTATCTATGTCTGGAAGAAGCTATTTCCTCTAGCTGTTTCCTTTTCTCCAGCTCTTACAGTTTTCCCAACATCTCTTCTCCATAGATCCCTGAGCCTTGAGGGGGGAAGGGGTTTGATGATCCAAAGTCTCTCACTCAATGCACATTTAGACTTCTTATTATTTTCAGCAGCAGAGGTGCAGAAAGAGGATCAGAGACACTAAACAAAAGCCACAGGTCTGAGCAAAACGGGGCATCTTCCCACAAAGGGTCTTACTCCTGAGGCACACCAGACCTCACAACAGCCAGGGACCTTCAGAGAAAAGCTGGGGTTATTGTCCATGTAGAAGACAGGCCAGGACACCTGGTGGGGAAGGTTTAAAGTATACAGGACAGATTGTTGCCAGAGGGGCTCCGACCTGGCTAAACCCAGGCTGAGGTTTACCAAGGCCTAGGCCTAGGCAGTCTGGCCAGGAAGGGAGGAGAAAGCACAGAGTGCGGGGAGCTGGTGGGAGACCTAGCAAAGGAGAAAGCTCTGCTTCTCATACTTGGAAGTTTAAGAACCTCAAAGGAGACAAAGTTCAGATGCTGTGAGGACCAGAACATACGTGAGGCAGAGTCTGTCAGCCTAGAGTTACAGTCTTTGAGGAAGAGGAGGAAATGAAGCCATCCTCAAACACCTGAGGAGAGACTCCCTGAAGAATCACGAGAGACCAGTTCCCTAGTGTGGAGGTTTCCTCACAATGCTGACAAACATGGAGGGGTGAGGAACAGAAGGAATGACAGCGTCCACACTTTGCCTGTCCAGAGACAGTCTAAGGCTGACCAGATACCAAATGAGTGAGCGTGCCTGACATAAAGAGAAAAGCTAATAAATCAGGGAATAGCCAGACAGATGAAAGTCATTCCGCAGTTATCACGATTCAAAGAATAATCTTATAGGCGGCAAGTATTAGAGTAAGTAATAAGAACAGGATGCAAAGTCCTAGGTGAGTGTGTTTGTCAAGGATCCACCAGATTCAGCTTCAACCACTCTATCTGCCCAAATACGACTGGGCAGCTTTAGCTTCCGAGTCTTGCTTTGAGTGCTGAATGTGCCCAAAGGGTCTATATGTGATTCTAGGTTTTCTTCTCTTTCATTTAAAAAGAGAACACACTTCCTTTCTCCTGTCCTTTATCTTCACGGAGACCCTAGCCACTCTGACCACAGTTATTCCCACTCGCTCACCAGGGTCCCTCCCCTCCAGGCTGTCCCTGCTCTGAGCTCATCTCTAGTCTGTGAGGTCTGGGGAATGGTGAAGTCTTTAGGAGGTGGGATCTAGTGTCAAGAAGTGACATCATTGGGCGGGGGGGTGAGGCTGATGGGAATATTAAGACCTGTGCTGTGTAGTATTTTTGTCAATTGCACACAAGTTAGAGTCGTCTGGAAGGAAGGAACTGGAACTGGGATAAATGTCTCCACATGTACTACAACATGGCACAAACATGCTCCCATTTATCTATTCACACCCATGGGGCAGGGGTGATGGAGCAGGAGGTAAGAGCATGTGTTGCTTCTGGAGAGAGTAGGAGCTCAGTTCCCAGCACCCACATCAGGCAGCTCACAACCACGTGGAACTCCAGCTTCAAGCCAGCGGATGCACTTTTCTGGCCTTCAAGGGCACTCAGATGAATATGCACATGTACATACCAACACAGAAAAAAAAATGAACATCAAGGAAACAGTACAGCCAGGCGATGGTGGCGCATGCCTTTAATCCCAGCACTCGGGAGGCAGAGGCAGACGGACCTCTGTGAGTTCGAGACCAGCCTGGTCTACAGAGAGAGCTAGTTCCAGGACAGGCTCCAAAGCCACAGAGAAACCCTGTCTCTAAAAACCAAAAAAAAAAAAAAAAAAGTACAACTATTGAGAGAAAGAATAAGCTTGTTACCATCACAGGCTGTTATGTCGTTTCTAAGCAAAGGTGTATCTAAAACCATAGATAACAATGTAAAGCAGAATAAAAGAAATTATATATCAATCTATATGGAATTATTTTATAAAGTACCTTAATAATAAACAATCTTTAGGATCTCATTCCCTTGTTTGTTTGCTTAGAGAGTACGTCTTTCTGCCAGGCAATGATGGCACACGCCTTTAATCCCAGCACTAGGGAGGCACAGGTAGACAGATCTGAGTTCTCGAGGCCAGCCTGGTCTATAAGAGTTAGTTCCAGGACAGGCCCCAAAGCTACAAAGAAACCCTGTCTTGAAAAACAAAAAGAATGCACCTTTCCATGTCTTTCACAGGATAAACTAGCAATCATTTGTCATGCTTGTTCTGCCAAAGATTCTCAAGGAGTGAAACCTCCAAAATCACCACACCTATAATAAATCGTCAGCACGGGAATTATTGAGACGACAGAGAGAGACAGAAAAGCAGAATATATTAGGGAACTATAAAGTGGCTCCAATTTGCCCCGTTTCATCATAACACTCAGCAGCAAACACACCTGCTAAACATCACAGCTTGTATCTTACTCAGCATAAGAACATCTAACAGGGCAGTGCCAAAGACCACCGTTGTTTACACAGAAATATAATTTCTGCAATGTGAGTACCACTAATAAGTGACAATAAAAATAGTAGCAATACTCATGCTTATTCAAACGTCAGATTGTCATTCAGTCCTGTCACATCTGGCTTCAGCCTGGATCACAGTCACATTGACTTGGAGGTTCCACTACCAGCAGTTAAGTCAAACTGAATTAATTCAATGCACATTCAATGTGTGCTCGTGCAAGGAGAAAAATATATTCTCTCTCTCTCTCTCTCTCTCTCTCTCTCTCTCTCTCTCTCTCTCTCTCTCTCTCTCTCCCTCCCTCCCTCTCTCCCTTCCCTCCCCCTCGTATGTGTGTGCAAGCCTGTGCAGTGCACTACAAATGGAACAAAGCTAGCATATTAATGTTAAGATTACATATGAGTTTTACTTCCACTTACTCTATTATCTCCAAGTTGTTAGAACATAAGATGCAATATTCCTGTTGTTAGGAAAGAATGCAAACGATGGGGCTGAGTGATTTTTTTTTTTAGTTGCACTTATTCTCTATTATCTCCACGTTCTTCATGCATAGAATGCAATATTCTTGACATCAGGACACAAGGCAAATGGTGGGGCTGGAGATAAATGTGAGCACCAGGATGCTGGAAGCAGGAGGCAGGGGGAGTGTCACAGGAGCCAGTAGGTAAGAAATCTTGCAGCCTCCCACCGCTGAGCTAACACCCACCAGGAAGGGTGTGCTGGGAAGATGCAAGTCAGAATTGAAAGACAAAGTGTCTATTGAGTTCCAAAGAGGTACCAAGACTGAGCAGACTCAGGAGCCCTTACACGGCGTTGTGAAAACAGCAGTGTTATTCCCGTGTTCTAGGGGAAATGGTGTTTGGTATATTCTGATTAAGACATATTTTAGTAACTGTGTGTGATAAACAGTCTGACCAGTCCACAACCCAAATCAGGAACCAGAAGGAATGGGAAGGAAAGACTCCCAAGATGAGGGAGATGAGGCTCCAGGAGACCAGGAGATCCATTCGTTAAGGTCAAGGAGATGCTGTTACCAATAGAAGTCAGGACAACGGTAAGGGTACCCAGAAAAGTGTGCCACACACATTCTAGAAGTGACTACGTGACTCAGTCCAACTTTACGGGGTTTCGTGGTCAGAAATGCCCAGGGGGAAGGGTAGCTGCTGTTGAGAACCAGAGCGAAGTTGCCAAGAGAAGAAGCTGAAAGAGCAGGTTTTTGCCCTGAGGTTCCAGGACAAAAAGAGGCCCCTGAAAGGAATGTGTAGGTTCAGCGGCCCCTGCCTCTCTGGAAGCAGCAACTGGCCAGATAATGGATGGCTTTCCTCAGCAGGATTCACTGTGCCTTAAATACTAGAGCCTGGGGGAGAGGGTTTACTAAACAGTAAGAACAAAAGCAAGCAACCAAACAAATTCCATCCACTCAACCTCCACAAACCAGAATGGAATGAGAAGTCAGAGCAAAGGGACCTTGGGAAGAGGTGGTGGGGAGTCCTGGACCAACATTCAGAGAAATTGGAGGATGAGGAGAGTGGAGGCCCAGGGTTGTGCAGCTCAGATCACACGGCCACGCAGGTCATGGACTGTATGGGTGAACACCGTGGCATTGTGAACTCCTTGGGAATGGAACTTCAGAGACAACAGTGGGCGTGAGACAACAAAGATTTGCCTGGCTCCATCCTTCACCTAGACTTACAAATCCAGGCTCCACCTCTCAGGAGCAGGACTTGGGAGAAATAAAAGATGGGGTCTGGAGAGGATGGCCCAGGAGTTAACAGAGCTTACTGCCTTTGCAGAGGACCTGGTCATGTCAGATGGTCACATCTAACTCCAGCTCCTGGAGATCTGACACCCTCTTCTGATCTCCACCAGCACATGGGTGCACACACACAATTACAAGTCAATATAAGTCGTCTGCGTTTGGATGGCTCTGGACATAGGTACGTCTGCTCCCCCATCCCCACCCACCTGTCACCAGGACTTCAGAAAAGTTTATGGATAAACGCACTGGCTGGTTTTGTGTGTCAAATTGAAACAAGCCAGAGTCATCATTGAGGGAGGAGTCTCAGCTGAGGAAATGCCTCCATGAGATTCAGCTATAAGGGATTTTCTCAATTAGCAATCAATGGGGAAGGGTCCAGCTCACAGATGGATGGGTGGGTGGCGCCATTCCTGAGCCGGTGGTCCTGGGTTCTATAAGAAAACTGGCTGAGCAAGTCACAGGAAATAAGCCAGTAAGCAGCTCCCCTCCGTGGCCTCTGCATCAGCTCCTGCCTCCGGGATCCTGCCCTGTTTGAGTTCCTGTCCTGACTTCCTTTGGTGATGAACAGCAATGCTGAAGTATAAGTCAAATAAACCCCTTCCTTCTCAACTGGCTTTGGTCCTGGTGTTTCATCGCAGCAATAGAAACCCAAACCAAGACAAAAAAAAAAAATCTCCACCCAGGCAATCTTTTCATCCTTTGTAACGGTTGATCACCACCGTCAACTTAACTAGACTGACACCACCTGAGAGTCTCAGTCTGGGCATGTCTGCGAAGGTGTTTCCAGAGAGGAAGGATAGACCCACCCCCAAACGTGGGACCCCATGGGCTCGTGTTGTGTCCTGAATAAAAAAGAAGAAAAAGGAAGCTCTGGTACTCCTCTCTCCAGGGCTTCCGTTCTTGCCCTACAGTTCAATCCACTTCTTCTGTCACCTTTGCTACCATTAGGGACAGCAGAGTCAAGACAAGTCCTCCTCTCCCTAAGCTGCTTTTGACAAGCGTCTTGTCTCAGCAGTGAGAACAGTCATGAATGAGCTGGAACGGATCCCCTTCTTAAGCCTACTCAGTCTGTTCCCTTGCTCCTCTTCTTGTCCTACCCCCTCCTCCTCCGTCCCTCTCCACCCCTTCACATCCTGCTTCTCTCTTGATACTGCTTGCTGCCTCTACCCCTGAGCCGCCTGCTCCATTTCTCTCGGTCCTCCGCTCCATGCCTCACTTCCATGTTCTGACATCTTTGTCCCTCTGGCTCTCTCTGATTCCTGGGCATGGCTTTTCTATTCCCTCCGACAAAAGCACCAAGGAATGAACACAAACTCTGCAGGTCCTTCCTGCCCGGGTCACTCTCTGCCTCGTCCGTCCCTCTAACCTTTACCTACGGCTTCAAGTTGGCCACACAGCTGCCTGCCGCTGTTCAACTCCAAGGAAAGATGCGTGTCAATAAAAACATTCGCATAGCAAGACAGTAGGAAAGGCAAATTCGCTATTCTCTCATTATTCAACTAGAGAAAAGCTTCAATGCAGAAATAGTATAAAGCCAGAAAAACAGCCTATCATACCATAAGCGCGATTCTTCTCAGAGAATGTCTTTTCTAAAAAGGAAAAAAATTAACATTTCCCCCTGTTTACACAACAATTGATTAAGTAAATCACATATCTCTCCATAATACAAAATTCTCTTTAGGAAGTCTTATGAAGCAAAGCGGTTTCCTTGTTGAAGAATATATTCCTTGATGACTACATTCATCCATCATTCCACAAAACCATTTTGTGCTACATTTTAAGCAGCGAATTACTCTACAAATATAAAACATGCAAAATAGTAAAAAAACTGTTTACACACGAAGCCTTAGAATGGCTTCTCTTGTTTGCGCGGTTAAGGTATTCGACCCTGCGCATCATAGACCAAATGGGCTCTGTCAGCTACAGCTCAATTTCCGCTCTTGTATTTTGATGTCAGATATCCCCCACCGACTCCCGTGTTCGAATACTTGGTCTCTTGTTTGCAGTAATGTCTTCAGAGGGTGTGGAACCTGTAGGATGTGGGGGCCTCACTGGAAGAAGTGGATGGCTGGGGTCAGACCTGAAGTTTTATACCTCAGGCTAAGATTCCTATCTAAAATTTGCAGCCTTTTCCACCACCTCGATGCCAGATTCGAAGTCGCAGCTGTATTCTTCCATCACAGTGAAGCCATCTGTCACCATGCCCTCCAGCACCATGGTCTTCCTTAGGGTTTCTGTTGCGGTGACCAAACACCATGACCAAAAGCAAGTTGGGGAGGAAAGCATTTATTTGGTTTACACGTCCGCATTGTTGTTCATCACTGAAGGAAGTCAGAGGAACTCAAGCCAGGGCAGGATTCCACAGAGTGAAGATGGACAAACGCATCCACACTGGCTTCGGCAGATGACAGGCACGGAGGAGGGGGTTAGAGTAATTCCCTGTGCCACCCCAACACACTACATTCCTAGTACCTCCACATGCCACCGACTAGGAAGCTCCCAAACCTGTGCACGTAATCCCCATGACTCAGGCATAACTGATGAAGTCCCTGGCTGTTTGGGATGAACTCCATCTCGAGTCCCTCTTTGCTTCCATCCTGGTTAGTTTAAGTTGCCAATTCAACAGTTTAGAATCACTTGAAAGTCTCAACCCGAAGGGGACTGCCCAGATCAGACAGGCTGCCGCCACGTATGTGAAGCATGCTTGACTAATAATTGAAATGAAGGTCCTCTGTCCCTATGGGCAGCACCATCCCTAGGCAGGGGATCCTGGGCTATGTAAGAAAGCTCACTGAGCATAAGCCAATGAGTGAGCCTGAACAGCCATCCCCCCCTTGTTCCTGCTCAGGGCTCCTGTCCTGACTTCCCGCTGTGATGGCAGTGTGAGCTTAAGTAAACCCAGTCCTCCCCTAAATTGCTTTTCGTCACGGTGTTTATCATAGCAACAGGAAAACAAACTGGAACCCTCTCCAGGGGTCAGAGATGGGGCTTAAAGTCCTAGCCTCTCCTGCCAAGGTCTACCTGGTAAACGGTTCTCATTCTGGAGTTACCAGAGTCCCAGCCACTAGTCCTATAATTGGCATACAAAGGACACCTTTACCCCTCTAAAGATGCCAAAGGAAACGGGAAGACCAAATACATATTTGATAGCACATACTGAATAGCGCACACTTCAGCTAGTGTCCATCTACACTGTTCCCCTGTTCTACAAAGCTGCCCATCCCCTGCTGCTTTCTGATGTTTCCCTAGCTGAAAAGGGAACTATAGAAAGAGTATGCTAGGAATAAAGGATCTCCGAGTGGCATAAAGTATGTGTCACGCCCACCAGCGTTGATGATCTAGCTCACTGCACACTGCAAAATGTTTTCATCTGCTTCTAGATCCAGAGGGCAGATGAGAGAATGACGACGAGAGAGAGGGAATGGATGTTGGGAGCTGTGTGTTCAAGGGCTCATGGTATCTGCTGCCTTTGACATTGTTCTCCCTCTCTCCTGCAGGGGGCAGGATTCACCCTTGTTAAATTAAGAGATCCACTTCAAAGACTTTGGAAGGCAAAGCTGAGAACCTATAGGCTTCTCTAAGACCAGGGTGTTCTTCGGCATCCATTTCCACCCAGTGGCGGTAGTTACAAGCACCTGAGGTCGTTCTCACTCAGGCAAACGTGACATTGTAGTTAAGAACAGAGGCCAGGAATGCTGGGACCTCATCTAGGTTCTTTGCTATCTTGCCCAGATAGTTGGGTACGAGGCTGGCTCCTTCCACATGTAGACTATACATTGCGCTTACACTTGGGCCTCATCAGATGGTGTCAATGACATTGTTAGTAAGGGCATGGGAGAGCATGGAACATCACTTCCACACTGGCCCGTAAAGGTGCTCAGAGAGAGGAGATACCTTCTTGAGGAGAGCGCTCAACCCAGACTATGGTGAGGACCACATTGCCATAGCAGCAAGCCTCTTGAGCACGGCTCAAATTGGCCATTTCCTTGCTGGGATAACAATTATTAGCTAAAGCAACCTAAGGAGGAAACAGTTTGTTTTGGCTCAAAGTTTGGAGGTGTAGTTCAAAATGGCAGGGAAGGCACGGTGCCCAGGGTGGCAGGGGTGTGAGACAGCCGGTCCCATGGTGTTCACAGAGGAAGCAGCAAGAGAGATGAATGACTGGTGTTCGGCTCGCTGTCTCCTCTTACACAGTCCAGGACCCCAGCTCCTAGAATGAGGTGATGACATTCCAGATGGGACCTGCATTTTCGGTTAACACCCTCTCACTTCTCTAGAGGTGTTTTTATAGTGAGTCTAAACACAGTCAGGTTGACGATAAAGATATAGAGGCTGTCTCCTCAATAAAGAAGACTCTGCAAAAGCTGTATGCAAACCAATAAGCAGCCCAAACCTGTGACACACAGAAGCACCTCGCCAACAAGGGTAGACCCCAGCTGGACTGCCGGCCCTGTGCCCTCCTTTCTTCTGGTAACAACACTGAGATCCTTATTTGATTGACACATGCCCCTTCTTTCTCTTGGTCCTTGGGATCCAGATACATCTGCACCCAGGAGATCTTCCCAGTGCACCCCCAAATCTAACCACTCAGAGAACATAACTTTTGACCAAAGACTAGCTTAGGGATGTCAGTTGGCCCTCCTATCTAGGATCTCTGCTGGAATTCCCAATGATGAGATGTAACTGGGCCACAACCTAGGGGGACCTGCCAGGGAATAAAACTAACATGAGGAAGGTGGGCAGAGCCAAGTGCCTCTCTAAGCACCAAGTTTTATGGTTTATTTAATCTAGTTTAAAATGGGCTTTTTTTTTCCAGAGAATAGGATACTGGAAGATTATGATATTCATGTTTTCTCTCTCTCTCTCTCTCTCTCTCTCTCTCTCTCTCTCTCTGTGAGAGAGAGACCTAAACTCACATATTCAATAAACATGAACTGCTTCTACAATATTTACAGAATATTACTATTAGTATGGACAGAAATCTCACTAATATCTCAGATCTTAGCATATATCTTAGTAATATTTTCAGCCATACAACATTATCATGTGTCTTTTATTCCAGGACTAAACAGCAGTACCACCTGGCCCACAGGGCATCTGTTCAACAACCCCAGGCACAGAAGGATACAGAGCACCCAACTCTGGATATGTTATTTTTTCCTACATACAATACCCATGATAAGTTCAACCTATAAATCGGGCACAGCAAGAGATCAGCAATAACTATATCATAGTAAATCTTGTAAGTTGATGATTCTGGAAATTTTCACTTAATAGTTTCAGATCCTATTGGTTCTTAGTAACTCAGAAAGCAAAGCCATCTGTGAGAAAACTGCCGTTCACATTGGGAAAGACACCCACAGCCTAAATAACAGACAAGGGTTCAGCCTAACAGTGGATGGAAAAGGACATTGACATAGCCAGTACTGTGACTCAGAATGACGTAAGTGTCCTTAGTGATGTCCTCAGGATGGCCACTGTTCAGATTACATGAAGGGGGAGTGTTTAACCACTTGTGAAACGGTCTCAGATAAGGGCAGTGGTGATGATGGTAGCCATATTCCTGGCCACGGATGCTGGGAGGTGCTGAACTAAACAAGCCACGTGCATCATCTCATTGACCCACGCAGCTCTCCTGTGAGCAAGGGATCATTGTTGACATTTTACAGGTTAAAGAAGTCAAAGGACAAGGCCGATAAACGTGTGTGAAGTCACACGTGGCCAGGTGAACAATCCAGGCAAACCAACACAAACGTCTAAAGCAAAAGACCGTGCCTTCTAGGCACAGAACACAAAATGCAAACACAACCTTAGGATTACATTTAAATATGTTTCATTTTATCAGAAGGTGCAGGATCAAAAATGCTAGGAATTCTAAATAGACAAAAAGTTGTACACAAAAGTTTGACTTTTCAGGCCCAGGGAGTTGGCTCAGTGGGCACAGTGCTTACCGCACGGCATGAGGTCGTGAGTTCAGATCTTCTGCACCCACATAATCGATGGCTGTCGTGTTGCCTATGCATAGCATGAGAAGACAGGGACAGCTAGATCCTAGGAGCTCACTAGCCAGCCTAGCCGAAAAGGTATTCTACACGTTCAGGGAGAGACCCTGATTAAAAAAATAAGATGGGGAATGACAGAGGAAGACACTCAACCTCGACCTCTGGCCTCCATGCATGCACACGCTGGCAATCACGCACACATTACACAAGCAGACACCCAGAAAAAGACAACGTCTCCATGCAAGTGAATGTCTAGAATTACAGTACAATTAGAATTATCGTATATGATTTCCTTGCTTTAAGTTAATAAATCATAAGGAATTTTCTCCATCAATAAAAATAAAATGAGACTGCCTTAATGTTTAATTGGCAAGCCATTAAAGACTATTGTACATATAAGCCAGGTGCAGGGATGCAAGGCTATAGACCCAGATACTCGGGATGCCAGTGGATCCCTTCAACACAGGAACCCGAGACAGCCAGAGCAGCACAGCCCTTGTCTCAAAAAAGTGCTCTAAAGAAACGATGCACTTGAAAGAGAGAAAGATGAGGTACGTGGGAGGCTTTGAAGGGAGAAAAGAGACGGGGTAAATGGTGAAATTACAGTCTCAATTTTTAAAAAAGTATTGTAGAGGCTGGAGACATGGCTTAGTTGGTTAAGAGAGCTTCCTGCTCTTCCAGAGATCTGAGTTTGGTTCACAGCACCCATATCGCCACCACCTGTAACTCCAGCTCCAGGAAACCGGACACCCTCTTCTGGCCTCTGCAGAGGCCCCCACACATGTGACATTTACACACAGAGACAAATACGTAGAATAAAAGTAAGCATAAATCTCCCTTTTAAAATCCAAGCCCTTGTGGGGCTGTTTTGTCCTCATTGGACACCCGGATTCAGTTACTTGTAACTGTTAAGACTCCTTCTGCCTTTGTAAACGACGCTGCAAAACACTTTCCTGAGAGATTACTTGGAACTGGGATGCATGCCTGAGAGCCAATGGGCACACCTGACGCCTGAATCATGTCTGTACACGCACCACCACCAAAGCAAGGCAGGGATCTGCGTCCCACCACCAGCAAACAGGCAGACTTCCCAAGCATGCCAAGGTCACCATGCTGCTGAGTCCCTGCCAAGAGGACCCCCCCCCAATACACTTGTTTCATCCTCCACGCCTTCAGTTACTACTGGATCTAAGTGGGATTTTATGAACTATACCTTTTGTTGCTTTTGAATTGTCTATTTCTGTATTTCAAAAATGTTTCCTTGTGATCTGTCTTCCTGTAGTTGTTTTACATACACGCTCACACATACATACTTGTATACACACATATATGTGAAAGATTGATTCTTAACTACCATATAGTTTTAAAATACTTTCCCCATTGCCATTTAACTTGGCCTAAATGAATCTTTAAAATATAACTTGTGAAAAAAAATTAGGACACATCAAATTTCCTCCATAATAAATAAAATGTCTATACAACTGAAGTCAGAAGTGGAATCCAAAATATATTTTAAATATCTCTTACCACAATTGAATCTATTTTTAATCTGTCATTTTTTTCTTCCTAATGCATAGATTTTAATTCATTTGTAGCGACTATTTACATATCAGATTCATTCCCATCGGTTCTCATTTGCTACCTCGTTTCCCAGGTCTTTTTTCCCCTGAATTGTTCATGCTGTGTTGAGGACAGGGAGTTCCAGACTTCAGTCTATGACTTCTTTGCCCTACTAATTTAAGGTGATTTATATGCACTATTGATTATTCTAGAAATATTATTATGCACACTACAGCAAAAGGTAGGAGTCCAGAACCACGCGGCTTTCCCTCTGGCCACGCCACACAGTGCGTGTTGTTGTTATTGAAAGTCAAAGGACGTTGATCTTTATTCTCATGTTCCTTATTTTCTTAGCCCATCCCTCCTCCTTGCATCTGAAAATTCCCAACGAGTTCACTTTTCATCTTCTACAAGGAGACCTGTTAGGATTTCATTTAGCAGGGCCCTTGGCTCTCTTAATTTTCTGAATGTTTTTACTTCTCATTCCTGAAAGACGAATTATCTATGCACAGGGGTAAAAAAATGCAGGCTAGTGGCAGAGGTCTGTCCTGTCCCAGGTTTGGTCTTCAGCACAGTCATCCTTGGCTTCCATTGTGGTTGCTGAGAAGTGGCTGGCTACTCTACCCCAGCCCCCCAGACTTGTTCCCTGTTGCTGCGGCTCTTCTCTGTGTCTGATGCTTTCACTACATTTTATTTGGGTTCCGATGTCTTCGTTATTTATCTCGCTGAGGATTTATTGTCGTTCCAGAAGCTGTTTTAGTTTCATTTCTGCCGCTGTGATAAAATTTCCTTAAGAGACAAAAGGGATTCTTTGAGTTTATAATCCCCGGTTACAGCCCATCACTGTGGGGAAGTTCAGACAGGAACTTCAAACAGCTAGTCATAGCCATGCTAAAAAAGAGAGAAACGAATGCATGCGTGCTGGCTAGCGGTTCCGCGTGACTTCTCCACGCATACCGTTTTCAGCACTCTGCCCAGGAATGGTGTCACTCACCGCAGGCTGGGTGTTCCCACATCAGCTAACTTAAGTAAGACAATTCTCCCCACGCAGGAGTGCCCACAGGCCAACCTGATGCAGTCGATCCCTCACTGAGATTATCCCCACCATCACACATCATACAAACTAAAGCTCAAAGCCACATGAACACGGCAATTACCTGAAGCATTCTTCTCATCATTTCTAACTCCGCCACTGGGCTGGATTCTTTGTGTTGTTTTTTTTTTCTTCTGTTTGTTATTTGGTTTGTTTGTCTGGCCTGGTCTCGGGTCTCCCAGGGTAGTGTAAGTCGTCCTTGGCTTTCTGGTCCTCCTGTCTCTGTCTCCTTAGTGTGCTCAGATCACAATCGTGTGCCACCGCACAGGGTTTAGTGCACGTGGGGCAAGTACGACCAACTGAGCGACACCGCTGAACCCCTCTGTAATTTCCTTCATCATGCGTCCTGAGTCATCAATTCTCCATTTGTCTGTGGTTATTATCTAACACCACTGATTTACGACACTTATTTTCTTCAGTTACAAATTCCTGAAAACTCACCTGAATTAAGTGACAATCAGTCTTAAGAGAAAGGACTAATGCTTGTTTCTAAGTTCTATAAGCTATCCAAGGCTCAAGGTGGCACAAATGACCCCAGGGAAAATGTGTACCTTTCCCAAAGATGAGACTGTGTGCTCAAAGGGTCAAAGGGTGGTTTAATTTGATGGGTAAAATGAAGCAATTAGATGTAGTGTGCACTCAACTGTCGACAAACATCACAACCATACGACACTGTTCAAGACCAATGAATATAGGATAAAATGACCTTTTACCTGCTTAGTACTGTGACCGCACCGTCCCTTGTGTTTGCCTGGCTCGACAGACTCTTACCTTCAATTTAAATCACTCTTTTCCAGCATAAATACTATACTAACGACAGCACTGAATTTTGTTGTTCCATCCAATTAATAAATCTCTTTTTAAAGAACAAAATCATCCAAGTGCTTCCTTTCAAAGTCACCTTTCCCCTCGTTGACAATAACAGAAAAAACACATGACTTCATGTCTCCTATCCAGCACCCAATTAGCAACAGGAAAGGAATTCTAATTGAAAATGCCAGTGAGCTGGCCCCAGTCCCTGGGCAGAAAGGATGGGAAGTCATAATATACATATATATATATCTCCCAGAAGTGATCAAGGCGTAAGGTAGGGGAAAACTGAGAGAAAAAGTGGACTGTGGCACTCAATCCAGGATTCCAGACACAAATATTGCAAAAAATAGTTAAGAGGGGGTTTATTTATTTTCCATTATTTGAACTGAAAGTTGAAACTTCTAGATTGTAAGTGCCCACCCCAAGGACAAGGAGAAGATTCCAGATTAAATTCTCCTGGTGTTCAGAGGTGAGGGGGTCCCTCAGAGGGAAGAGAATTCTGAAGACCCCTAATCTACATTAGTGTTACCAGAGGCTGCAAGGCAACGGAGAAGTCCTTTGATCCGCAGATCTCTTCTTGAGCCAGATGGACAGAAGGCTCAGACTGCACATCTGTGAATACTGCCAAAAAGCCAACTGTGAAGATACTTCAAAAGATCCTAAACTGCCAACACAAGAGTGCACAGTAGGTCACCTACCCAAGCCTGCTCCTAAAAAGGTGGCACCCCCCACAAAAAGACATTCCCAAATTTGGCAACCTGGATAATGAAGGTTCAGGTGTCCATCTATGCCAAAAATAGCTGATGGCCAGGAAGGCTACCCACTCTGGTTACCACTCTTTTTTTGTTGTTTAGTTTAGTTTTTTTTTTTTTTTTTTTTTTTGAGACAGGGTTTCTCTGTGTTGCTTTGGAGCCCGTTCTGGAACTAGCTCATGTAGACCAGGCTGGCCTTGAACTCACAGAGATCTTCCTGCCTCTGCCTCCCTAGTACTGGGATTAAAGGCATGCACCACCACCGCCCAACTACCCACTCCATCTTAATGTGAGAAAGCTTTATGTAACATCAGCCTGGTAAACAAGTGTCTTTTCAAAAAAAATTCAAATTTATTTATTTTATTCTATGTGTTTAAGTGAGTGTTTTCCTTGCATAAGTGTATGAGTACCATATGTGCCTGGCACCCAGGAGGTCAGAGAGAGCATTCAATGCCCTGAAATTGGAGTTATGGGTGTGAAGCACCACGTGGGTGCTGGGAACCTAACCAAGGTTCTCTGCAAGAGCAGCCAGAGCTCTTAACCATGTATCTAGCCCCAGAGTGGTTTTCTTTACATCACCTTTAGTTGTTTAATAATCTACACTTGGAAAACAATCCATACACTCTCTGTGCACACGGACATTTCCCATTGCCTCTTAAGAAAGAGCAACACACATTGCTCATCCTTACTATGTGCCCAGCACTGCCTTACATATGTTCATCATGTTGCGTGTTCATAATTCTCCAACATGTAGATTCTCTGCTGAGTTAATGGATACTGCCCTTCACCCCCGTTACAGTAAGGACAGAAAACAAGACCCAGGAAGATTAAGTTGCTTACCCCAAGTAGCAGAGATGGAGGTCTATCCCAGAAATGGTTCTCTTATCTCTACCATATCTCACTGACACTTCAAGGGAAACAGTCTGTCATTTTTATCGGAATAAATATAAACATTTTGTATACTGATGATGTATCATCGTATGTTTCTAAGAACATTTTTTTAACCAAAAAGAGAGTATGACCATAGAACTCAAAGACAGATCCAAAAATGGTCCATGGTGTGAGATGACAGAATGGAAAGAGACTCAAGGAACCAGGTGGCTAGTAGGCTGGAGAGAGGGGGGAGGGGAGGGGAGGTGCTTGAGCTATGTGCTATCAATCCCCCATCATTCTAGGCTTTCCCACACAAACACTTCTCATTAGCAACCCTGGAGCTCTTTTTACCTGGCCTCTCCTTCTAAGACCACCGGGGTTGCAGCAAAGCACCCCTGCCATCCAGAGCTGCTCTGCTCACAAACATAGCTGCTCCTCCACGCTCATCTCTCCAAACACACTCAAATTCCCTGAGCATCACTTGCATACTAGAGGTGTTTGCTTTCATGGCCAAATCTTCAGGTTAGAGATGAACAAAGAGAAGTTCAAGGGAGGAGGAGAAACAGTTGTCTATGAGCATTGATACTCAGCCGCAGCCAGGAACAGCCCTGCGAGCAGACCCTCCCCACTCTTTCCCTGCTACTGGATACATGACTCCTGACTCCTCAGTACAGTTAATTTGTTAGTTGTCAGTTCCCTTCTGCTTTTGCCTTGAATGTGGGGGAGCCAGCAGGTCCCAAGTCTTAACCTCTAAAGGTCCATATTCTCATCTGTGAAATGGGGCTACCAGAGGTGACCACCACAAAAGTTAGAAAGCAAGGGAGTGACCCATTGGCACCTCCCCGTGTGGAGCTGAAGTGTGCTCTCTCCACCATCT